>NW_026989814.1:2542058-3177572 GCF_036321535.1 Camelus dromedarius
CGTGCATCTAGCACCAAAGGAACGGGTTGCAGGAGACACTTTTTCTCTGCTTTCTCAGTCTGCTTCCTAGTGCCGGTTTGAAGTTCCTGCAGTTTTCACTGTAAACCGAGTTGGAGCTTCTACATCCCCATATATATGTATGGAATGGAGTTTGCAACTGAAAAGAAACTTTGTGTTCCCAACAAGCTAGGTGAAGGACGGCTTTCACACACACTTATCTCTCAGACCTGAGCAAGGGGAGAGACGTTCGTTCATCTAGCACCAAGGGAACGGGTTGCAGGAGACACTTTATGTCTGCTTTCTCAGTCTGTTTCCTAGTGCCTGTTTGAAGTTCCTGCAGTTTTCACTGTAAAACAGAGTTGGAGCTTGTACCTCCCCATATATATGTAAGGAATGGAGTTTGCAACTGAAAAGAATCTTTGTGTTCCCAACAAGCTAGGTGAAGAACGGCTTTCACACACACTTATCTCTCAGAACTGAGCAAGTGGAGAGACGTTCGTTCATCTAGCACAAAGGGAACGGGTTGCAGGAGACACTTTTTCTCTGCTTTCTCAGTCTGTTTCCTAGTGCCGGTTTGAAGTTCCTGCAGTTTTCACTGTCAAACCGAGTTGCAGCTAGTACCTCCCCATATATATGTAAGGAATGGAGTTTGCAACTGAAAAGAAACTTTGTGTTCCCAACAAGCTAGATGAAGGACGGCTTTCACACACACTTATCTCTCAGAACTGAGCAAGTGGAGAGACGTTCGTTCATCTAGCACCAAGGGAACGGGTTGCAGGTGACACTTTTTTTCTGCTTCCTCAGTCTGTTTCCTAGTGCCGGTTTGATGTTCCTGCAGTTTTCACTGTAAAACCGAGTTTTAGCTTGTACCTCCCCATATATATGTATGGAATGGAGTTTGCAACTGAAAAGAAACTTTGTGTTCCCAACAAGCTAGGTGAAGGACGGCTTTCACACACACTTATCTCTCAGAACAGAGCAAGTGGAGAGACGTTCGTTCATCTAGCACCAAGGGAACGGGTTGCAGGAGACACTTTTTCTCTGCTTTCTCAGTCTGTTTCCTAGTGCCGGTTTGAAGTTCCTGCAGTTTTCACTGTAAACCGAGTTGGAGCTTCTACCTCCCCATATATATGTATGGAATGGAGTTTGCAACTGAAAAGAAACTTTGTGTTCCCAACAAGCTAGGTGAAGGACGGCTTTCACACACACTTATCTCTCAGAACTGAGCAAGTGGAGAGACGTTCGTTCATCTAGCACCAAGGGAACGGGTTGCAGGAGACACTTTTTCTCTGCTTTCTCAGTCTGTTTCCTAGTGCCGGTTTGAAGTTCCTGCAGTTTTCACTGTAAAACCGAGTTGGAGCTAGTACCTCCCCATATATATGTATGGAATGGGGTTTGCAACTGAAAAGAAACTTTGTGTTCCCAACAAGCTAGGTGAAGGACGGCTTTCACACACACTTATCTCTCAGACCTGAGCAAGGGGAGAGACGTTCGTTCATCTAGCACCAAGGGAACGGTTTGCAGGAGGCACTTTATGTCTGCTTTCTCAGTCTGTTTCCTAGTGCCGGTTTGAAGTTCCTGCAGTTTTCACTGTAAAACCGAGTTGGAGCTTGTACCTCCCCATATATATGTAAGGAATGGAGTTTGCAACTGAAAAGAATCTTTGTGTTCCCAACAAGCTAGGTGAAGAACGGCTTTCACACACACTTATCTCTCAGAACTGAGCAAGTGGAGAGACGTTCGTTCATCTAGCACAAAGGGAACGGGTTGCAGGAGACACTTTTTCTCTGCTTTCTCAGTCTTTTTCCTAGTGCCGGTTTGAAGTTCCTGCAGTTTTCACTGTCAAACCGAGTTGCAGCTAGTACCTCCCCATATATATGTAAGGAATGGAGTTTGCAACTGAAAAGAAACTTTGTGTTCCCAACAAGCTAGGTGAAGGACGGCTTTCACACACACTTATCTCTCAGAACTGAGCAAGTGGAGAGACGTTCGTTCATCTAGCACCAAGGGAACGGTTTGCAGGTGACACTTTTTTTCTGCTTCCTCAGTCTGTTTCCTAGTGCCGGTTTGATGTTCCTGCAGTTTTCACTGTAAAACCGAGTTGGAGCTTCTACCTCCCTATATATATGTATGGAATGGAGTTTGCCACTGAAAAGAAACTTTGTGTTCCCAACAAGCTAGGTGAAGGACGGCTTTCACACACACTTATCTCTCAGAACAGAGCAAGTGGAGAGACGTTCGTTCATCTAGCACCAAGGGAACGGGTTGCAGGAGACACTTTTTCTCTGCTTTCTCAGTCTGTTTCCTAGTGCCGGTTTGAAGTTCCTGCAGTTTTCACTGTAAAAGCGAGTTGGAGCTTCTACCTCCCCATATATATGTATGGAATGGAGTTTGCAATTGAAAAGAAACTTTGTGTTCCCAACAAGCTAGGTGAAGGACGGCTTTCACACACACTTATCTCTCAGAACTGAGCAAGTGGAGAGACGTTCGTTCATCTAGCACCAAGGGAACGGGTTGCAGGAGACACTTTTTCTCTGCTTTCTCAGTCTGTTTCCTAGTGCCGGTTGGAAGTTCCTGCAGTTTTCACTGTCAAACCGAGTTGGAGCTAGTACTTCCCCATATATATGTATGGAATGGAGTTTGCAACTGAAAAGAAACTTTGTGTTCAAAACAAGCTAGGTGAAGAACGGCTTTCACACACACTTATCTCTCAGAACTGAGCAAGTGGAGAGACGTTCGTTCATCTAGCACCAAGGGAACGGGTTGCAGGAGACACTTTTTCTCTGCTTTCTCAGTCTGTTTCCTAGTGCCGGTTTGAAGTTCCTGCAGTTTTCACTGTAAAACCGAGTTGGAGCTAGTACCTCCCCATATATATGTAAGGAATGGAGTTTGCAACTGAAAAGAAACTTTGTGTTCCCAACAAGCTTGGTGAAGGACGGCTTTCACACACACTTAACTCTCAGAACATAGCAAGTGGAGAGACGTTCGTTCATCTAGCACCAAGGGAACGGGTTGCAGGAGACACTTTTTCTCTGCTTTCTCAGTCTGTTTCCTAGTGCCGGTTTGAAGTTCCTGCAGTTTTCACTGTCAAACCGAGTTGGAAGTAGTACCTCCCTATATATATGTATGGAATGGAGTTTGCAACTGAAAAGAAACTTTGTGTTCCCAACAAGCTAGGTGAAGTACGGCTTTCACACACACTTATCTCTCAGAACTGAGCAAGTGGAGAGACGTTCGTTCATCTAGCACCAAGGGAACGGGTTGCAGGAGACACTTTTTCTCTGCTTTCTCAGTCTGTTTCCTAGTGACGGTTTGAAGTTCCTGCAGTTTTCACTGTAAAACCGAGTTGGAGCTTCTACCTCCCCATATATATGTATGGAATGGAGTTTGCAACTGAAAAGAAACTTTGTGTTCCCAACAAGCTAGGTGAAGGACAGCTTTCACACACACTTATCTCTCAGAACTGAGCAAGTGGAGAGACGTTCGTTCATCTAACACCAAGGGAACGGGTTGCAGGAGACACTTTTTCTCTGCTTTCTCAGTCTGTTTCCCAGTGCCGGTTTGAAGTTCCTGCAGTTTTCACTGTAAAACCGAGTTGGAGCTAGTACCTCCCCATATATATGTATGGAATGGAGTTTGCAACTGAAAAGAAACTTTGTGTTCAAAACAAGCTAGGTGAAGAACGGCTTTCACACACACTTATCTCTCAGAACTGAGCAAGTGGAGAGACGTTCGTTCATCTAGCACAAAGGGAACGGGTTGCAAGAGACACTTTTTCTCTGCTTTCTCAGTCTGTTTCCTAGTGCCGGTTTGAAGTTCCTGCAGTTTTCACTGTCAAACCGAGTTGCAGCTAGTACCTCCCCATATATATGTAAGGAATGGAGTTTGCAACTGAAAAGAAACTTTGTGTTCCCAACAAGCTAGGTGAAGGACGGCTTTCACACACACTTAACTCTCAGAACTGAGCAAGTGGAGAGACGTTTGTTCATCTAGCACCAAGGGAACGGGTTGCAGGTGACACTTTTTTTCTGCTTCCTCAGTCTGTTTCCTAGTGCCGGTATGAAGTTCCTGCAGTTTTCACTGTAAAACCGAGTTGGAGCTTGTACCTCCCCATATATATGTATGGAATGGAGTTTGCAACTGAAAAGAAACTTTGTGTTCCCAACAAGCTAGGTGAAGGACGGCTTTCACACACACTTATCTCTCAGAACAGAGCAAATGGAGAGACGTTCGTTCATGTAGCACCAAGGGAACGGGTTGCAGGAGACACTTTTTCTCTGCTTTCTCAGTCTGTTTCCTAGTGCCGGTTTGAAGTTCCTGCAGTTTTCACTGTAAAACCGAGTTGGAGCTTCTACCTCCCCATATATATGTATGGAATGGAGTTTGCAACTGAAAAGAAACTTTGTGTTCCCAACAAGCTAGTTGAAGGACGGCTTTCACACACACTTATCTCTCAGAACTGAGCAAGTGGAGAGACGTTCGTTCATTTAGCACCAAGGGAACGGGTTGCAGGAGACACTTTTTCTCTGCTTTCTCAGTCTGTTTCCTAGTGCCGGTTTGAAGTTCCTGCAGTTTTCACTGTCAAACCGAGTTGGAGCTAGTACTTCCCCATATATATGTATGGAATGGAGTTTGCAACTGAAAAGAAACTTTGTGTTCCCAACAAGCTAGGTGAAGGACGGCGTTCACACACACTTATCTCTCAGAACTGAGCAAGTGGAGAGACGTTCGTTCATCTAGCACCAAGGGAACGGGTTGCAGGAGACACTTTTTCTCTGCTTTCTCAGTCTGTTTCCTAGTGCCGGTTTGAAGTTCCTGCAGTTTTCACTGTAAAACCGAGTTGGAGCTAGTACCTCCCCATATATATGTATGGAATGGAGTTTGCAACTGAAAAGAAACTTTGTGTTCCCAACAAGCTAGGTGAAGGACGGCTTTCACACACAATTATCTCTCAGAACTGAGCAAGTGGAGAGACGTTCGTTCATCTAGCACCAAGGGAACGGGTTGCAGGAGACACTTTTTCTCTGCATTCTCAGTCTGTTTCCTAGTGCCGGTATGAAGTTCCTGCAGTTTTCACTGTCAAACCGAGTTGGAGCTAGTACCTTCCCATATATATGTAAGGAATGGAGTTTGCAACTGAAAAGAAACTTTGTGTTCCCAACAAGCTAGGTGAAGGACGGCTTTCACACACACTTATCTCTCAGAACAGAGCAAGTGGAGAGACGTTCGTTCATCTAGCACCAAGGGAAAGGGTTGCAGGAGACACTTTTTCTCTGCTTTCTCAGTCTGTTTCCTAGTGCCGGTTTGAAGTTCCTGCAGTTTTCACTGTCAAACCGAGTTGGAGCTAGTACCTCCCCATATATATGTATGGAATGGAGTTTGCAACTGAAAAGAAACTTTGTGTTCCCAACAAGCTAGGTGAAGGACGGCTTTCACACAGACTTATCTCTCAGAACTGAGCAAGCGGAGAGACGTTCGTTCATCTAGCACCAAGGGAACGGGTTGCAGGAGACACTTTTTGTTTGCTTTCTCAATCTGTTTCCTAGTGCCGGTTTGAAGTTCCTGCAGTTTTCACTGTAAAATCGAGTTGGAGTTTCTACCTCCCCATATATATATGTATGGAATGGAGTTTGCAACTGAAAAGAAACTTTGTGTTCCCAACAAACTAGGTGAAGGACGGCTTTCACACACACTTATCTCTCAGAACTGAGCAAGTGGAGAGACGTTCGTTCATCTAGCACCAAGGGAACGGGTTGCAGGAGACACTTTTTCTCTGCTTTCTCAGTCTGTTTCCTAGTGCCGGTTGGAAGTTCCTGCAGTTTTCACTGTCAAACCGAGTTGGAGCTAGTACTTCCCCATATATATGTATGGAATGGAGTTTGCAACTGAAAAGAAACTTTGTGTTCCCAACAAGCTAGGTGAAGGACGGCTTTCACACACACATATCTCTCAGAACTGAGCAAGTGGAGAGACGTTCGTTCATGTAGCACCAAGGGGACGGGTTGCAGGAGACACTTTTTCTCTGCTTTCTCAGTCTGTTTCCTAGTGCCGGTTTGAAGTTCCTGCAGTTTTCACTGTAAATCCGAGTTGGAGCTTGTACCTCCCCATATATATGTATGGAATGGAGTTTGCATCTGAAAAGAAACTTTGTGTTCCCAACAAGCTAGGTGAAGGACGGCTTTCACACACACTTATCTCTCAGAACTGAGCAAGTGGAGAGACGTTCGTTCATCTAGCACCAAGGGAACGGGTTGCAGGAGACACTTTTTCTCTGCTTTCTCAGTCTGTTTCCTAGTGCCGGTTTGAAGTTCCTGCAGTTTTCACTGTCAAACCGAGTTGGAGCTAGTACCTCCCCATATATATGTAAGGAAAGGAGTTTGCAACTGAAAAGAAACTTTGTGTTCCCAACAAGGTAGGTGAAGGACGGCTTTCACACACACTTATCTCTCAGAACAGAGCAAGTAGAGAGACGTTCGTTCATCTAGCACCAAGGGAACGGGTTGCAGGAGACACTATTTCTCTGCTTTCTCAGTCTGTTTCCTAGTGCCGGTTTGAAGTTCCTGCAGTTTTCACTGTCAAACCGAGTTGGAGTTAGTACCTCCCCATATATATGTATGGAATGGAGTTTGCAACTGAAAAGAAACTTTGTGTTCCCAACAAGCTAGGTGAAGGACGGCTTTCACACACACTTATCTCTCAGAACTGAGCAAGTGGAGAGACGTTCGTTCATCTAACACCAAGGGAACGGGTTGCAGGAGACACTTTTTCTCTGCTTTCTCAGTCTGTTTCCCAGTGCCGGTTTGAAGTTCCTGCAGTTTTCACTGTCAAACCGAGTTGGAGCTAGTACCTCCCCATATATATGTATGGAATGGAGTTTGCAACTGAAAAGAAACTTTGTGTTCCCAACAAGCTAGGTGAAAGACGGCTTTCACACGGACTTAACTCTCAGAACTGAGCAAGTGGAGAGACGTTCGTTCATCTAGCACCAAGGGAACGGGTTGCAGGAGACACTTTTTCTCTGCTTTCTCAGTCTGTTTCCTAGTGCCGGTTTGAAGTTCCTGCAGTTTTCACTGTAAAACCGAGTTGGAGCTTGTACCTCCCCATATATATGTATGGAATGGGGTTTGCAACTGAAAAGAAACTTTGTGTTCCCAACAAGCTAGGTGAAGGACGGCTTTCACACAGACTTATCTCTCAGAACTGAGCAAGTGGAGAGACGTTCGTTCATCTAGCACCAAGGGAACGGGTTGCAGGAGACACTTTTTCTCTGCTTTCTCAGTCTGTTTCCCAGTGCCGGTTTGAAGTTCCTGCAGTTTTCACTGTCAAACCGAGTTGGAGCTAGTACCTCCCCATATATATGTATGGAATGGAGTTTGCAACTGAAAAGAAACTTTGTGTTCCCAACAAGCTAGGTGAAAGACGGCTTTCACACGCACTTATGTCTCAGAACTGAGCAAGTGGAGAGACGTTCGTTCATCTAGCACCAAGGGAACGGGTTGCAGGAGACACTTTTTCTCTGCTTTCTCAGTCTGTTTCCTAGTGCCGGTTTGAAGTTCCTGCAGTTTTCACTGTAGAACCGAGTTGGAGCTTCTACCTCCCCATATATATGAATGGAATGGAGTTTGCAACTGAAAAGAAACTTTGTGTTCCCAACAAGCTAGGTGAAAGACGGCTTTCACACGGACTTATCTCTCAGAACTGAGCAAGTGGAGAGACGTTCGTTCATCTAGCACCAAGGGAACGGGTTGCAGGAGACACTTTTTCTCTGCTTTCTCAGTCTGTTTCCCAGTGCCGGTTTGAAGTTCCTGCAGTTTTCACTGTCAAACCGAGTTGGAGCTAGTACCTCCCCATATATATGTATGGAATGGAGTTTGCAACTGAAAAGAAACTTTGTGTTCCCAACAAGCTAGGTGAAAGACGGCTTTCACACGGACTTATCTCTCAGAACTGAGCAAGTGGAGAGACGTTCGTTCATCTAGCACCAAGGGAACGGGTTGCAGGAGACACTTTTTCTCTGCTTTCTCAGTCTGTTTCCTAGTGCCGGTTTGAAGTTCCTGCAGTTTTCACTGTAAAACCGAGTTGGAGCTTGTACCTCCCCATATATATGTATGGAATGGGGTTTGCAACTGAAAAGAAACTTTGTGTTCCCAACAAGCTAGGTGAAGGACGGCTTTCACACAGACTTATCTCTCAGAACTGAGCAAGTGGAGAGACGTTCGTTCATCTAGCACCAAGGGAACGGGTTGCAGGAGACACTTTTTCTCTGCTTTCTCAGTCTGTTTCCCAGTGCCGGTTTGAAGTTCCTGCAGTTTTCACTGTCAAACCGAGTTGGAGCTAGTACCTCCCCATATATATGTATGGAATGGAGTTTGCAACTGAAAAGAAACTTTGTGTTCCCAACAAGCTAGGTGAAAGACGGCTTTCACACGCACTTATGTCTCAGAACTGAGCAAGTGGAGAGACGTTCGTTCATCTAGCACCAAGGGAACGGGTTGCAGGAGACACTTTTTCTCTGCTTTCTCAGTCTGTTTCCTAGTGCCGGTTTGAAGTTCCTGCAGTTTTCACTGTAGAACCGAGTTGGAGCTTCTACCTCCCCATATATATGAATGGAATGGAGTTTGCAACTGAAAAGAAACTTTGTGTTCCCAACAAGCTAGGTGAAAGACGGCTTTCACACGCACTTATCTCTCAGAACTGAGCAAGTGGAGAGACGTTCGTTCATCTAGCACCAAGGGAACGGGTTGCAGGAGACACTTTTTCTCTGCTTTCTCAGTCTGTTTCCTAGTGCCGGTTTGAAGTTCCTGCAGTTTTCACTGTAAAACCGAGTTGGAGCTTGTACCTCCCCATATATATGTATGGAATGGAGTTTGCAACTGAAAAGAAACTTTGTGTTCCCAACAAGCTAGGTGAAGGACGGCTTTCACACAGACTTATCTCTCAGAACTGAGCAAGTGGAGAGACGTTCGTTCATCTAGCACCAAGGGAACGGGTTGCAGGAGACACTTTTAGTTTGCTTTCTCAATCTGTTTCCTAGTGCCGGTTTGAAGTTCCTGCAGTTTTCACTGTAAAATCGAGTTGGAGCTTGTACATCCCCATATATATGTATGGAATGGAGTTTGCAACTGAAAAGAAACTTTGTGTTCCCTACAAGCTAGGTGAAGGATGGCTTTCACACACACTTATCTCTCAGAACTGAGCAAGTGGAGAGACGTTCGTTCATCTAGCACCAAGGGAACGGGTTGCAGGAGACACTTTTTCTCTGCATTCTCAGTCTGTTTCCCAGTGCCGGTTAGAAGTTCCTGCAGTTTTCACTGTAGAACCGAGTTGGAGCTAGTACCTCCCCATATATATGTATGGAATGGAGTTTGCAACTGAAAAGAAACTTTGTGTTCCCAACAAGCTAGGTGAAAGACGGCTTTCACACGCACTTATCTCTCAGAACTGAGCAAGTGGAGAGACGTTCGTTCATCTAGCACCAAGGGAACGGGTTTCAGTAGACACTTTTTCTCTGCTTTCTCAGTCTGTTTCCTAGTGCCGGTTTGAAGTTCCTGCAGTTTTCACTGTAAAACCGAGTTGGAGCTTGTACCTCCCCATATATATGTATGGAATGGAGTTTGCAACTGAAAAGAAACTTTGTGTTCCCAACAAGCTAGGTGAAGGACGGCTTTCACACAGACTTATCTCTCAGAACTGAGCAAGTGGAGAGACGTTCGTTCATCTAGCACCAAGGGAACGGGTTGCAGGAGACACTTTTTGTTTGCTTTCTCAATCTGTTTCCTAGTGCCGGTTTGAAGTTCCTGCAGTTTTCACTGTAAAATCGAGTTGGAGCTTCTACCTCCCCATATATATGTATGGAATGGAGTTTGCAACTGAAAAGAAACTTTGTGTTCCCAACAAGCTAGGTGAAGGACGGCTTTCACACACACTTATCCCTCAGAACTGAGCAAGTGGAGAGACGTTCGTTCATCTAGCACCAAGGGAACGGGTTGCAGGAGACACTTTTTCTTTGCTTTCTCAGTCTGTTTCCTAGTGCCGGTTTGAAGTTACTGCAGTTTTCACTGTCAAAACGAGTTGGAGCTAGTACCTCCCCATATAAATGTATGGAATGGAGTTTGCAACTGAAAAGAAACTTTGTGTTCCCAACAAGCTAGGTGAAGGACGGCTTTCACACACACTTATCTCTCAGAACTGAGCAAGTGGAGAGACGTTCGTTCATCTAGCACCAAGGGAACGGGTTGCAGGAGACACTTTTTCTCTGCTTTCTCAGTCTGTTTCCTAGTGACGGTTGGAAGTTCCTGCAGTTTTCACTGTCAAACCGAGTTGGAGCTAGTACCTCCCCATATATATGAATGGAATGGAGTTTGCAACTGAAAAGAAACTTTGTGTTCCCAACAAGCTAGGTGAAGGACGGCTTTCACACACACTTATCTCTCAGAACTCAGCAAGTGGAGAGACATTCGTTCATCTAGCACCAAGGGAACGGGTTGCAGGAGACACTTTTTCTCTGCTTTCTCAGTCTGTTTCCTAGTGCCGGTTTGAAGTTCCTGCAGTTTTCATTGTAGAACCGAGTTGGAGCTTCTACCTCCGCATATATATGTATGGAATGGAGTTTGCAACTGAAAAGAAACTTTGTGTTCCCAACAAGCTAGGTGAAGGATGGCTTTCACACACACTTATCTCTCAGAACTGAGCAAGTGGAGAGACGTTCGTTCATCTAGCACCAAGGGAACGGGTTGCAGGAGACACTTTTTCTCTGGTTTCTCAGTCTGTTTCCTAGTGCCGGTTTGAAGTTCCTGCAGTTTTCACTGTAAAACCGAGTTGGAGCTTGTACCTCCCCATATATAAGTATGGAATGGAGTTTGCAACTGAAAAGAAACTTTGTGTTCCCAACAAGCTAGGTGAAGGACGGCTTTCACACACACTTATCTCTCAGAACTGAGCAAGTGAAGAGACGTTCGTTCATCTAGCACCAAGGGAACGGGTTGCAGGAGACACTTTTTGTTTGCTTTCTCAATTTGTTTCCTAGTGCCGGTTTGAAGTTCCTGCAGTTTTCACTGTAAAATCGAGTTGGAGCTTCTACCTCCCCATATATATGTATGGAATGGAGTTTGCAACTGAAAAGAAACTTTGTGTTCCCAACAAGCTAGGTGAAGGACGGCTTTCACACACACTTATCCCTCAGAACTGAGCAAGTGGAGAGACGTTCGTTCATCTAGCACCAAGGGAACGGGTTGCAGGAGACACTATTTCTCTGCTTTCTCAGTCTGTTTCCTAGTGCAGGTTTGAAGTTCCTGCAGTTTTCACTGTCAAACCGAGTTGGAGCTAGTACCTCCCCATATATATGTATGGAATGGAGTTTGCAACTGAAAAGAAACTTTGTGTTCCCAACAAGCTAGGTGAAGGACGGCTTTCACACACACTTATCCCTCAGAACTGAGCAAGTGGAGAGACGTTCGTTCATCTAGCACCAAGGGAACGGGATGCAGGAGACACTTTTTCTCTGCTTTCTCAGTCTGTTTCCCAGTGCCGGTTTGAAGTTCCTGCAGTTTTCACTGTCAAACCGAGTTGGAGCTAGTACCTCCCCATATATATGTATGGAATGGAGTTTGCAACTGAAAAGAAACTTTGTGTTCCCAACAAGCTAGGTGAAAGACGGCTTTCACACGCACTTATGTCTCAGAACTGAGCAAGTGGAGAGACGTTCGTTCATCTAGCACCAAGGGAACGGGTTGCAGGAGACACTTTTTCTCTGCTTTCTCAGTCTGTTTCCTAGTGCCGGTTTGAAGTTCCTGCAGTTTTCACTGTAGAACCGAGTTGGAGTTTCTACCTCCCCATATATATGAATGGAATGGAGTTTGCAACTGAAAAGAAACTTTGTGTTCCCAACAAGCTAGGTGAAAGACGGCTTTCACACGCACTTATCTCTCAGAACTGAGCAAGTGGAGAGACGTTCGTTCATCTAGCACCAAGGGAACGGGTTGCAGGAGACACTTTTTCTCTGCTTTCTCAGTCTGTTTCCTAGTGCCGGTTTGAAGTTCCTGCAGTTTTCACTGTAAAACCGAGTTGGAGCTTGTACCTCCCCATATATATGTATGGAATGGAGTTTGCAACTGAAAAGAAACTTTGTGTTCCCAACAAGCTAGGTGAAGGACGGCTTTCACACAGACTTATCTCTCAGAACTGAGCAAGTGGAGAGACGTTCGTTCATCTAGCACCAAGGGAACGGGTGGCAGGAGACAATTTTTGTTTGCTTTCTCAATTTGTTTCCTAGTGCCGGTTTGAAGTTCCTGCAGTTTTCACTGTAAAATCGAGTTGGAGCTTCTACCTCCCCATATATATGTATGGAATGGAGTTTGCAACTGAAAAGAAACTTTGTGTTCCCAACAAGCTAGGTGAAGGACGGCTTTCACACACAATTATCCCTCAGAACTGAGCAAGTGGAGAGAAGTTCGTTCATCTAGCACCAAGGGAACGGGTTGCAGGAGACACTATTTCTCTGCTTTCTCAGTCTGTTTCCTAGTGCCGGTTTGAAGTTCCTGCAGTTTTCACTGTCAAACCGAGTTGAAGCTAGTACCTCCCCATATATATGTATGGAATGGAGTTTGCAACTGAAAAGAAACTTTGTGTTCCCAACAAGCTAGGTGAAGGACGGCTTTCACACACACTTATCCCTCAGAACTGAGCAAGTGGAGAGACGTTCGTTCATCTAGCACCAAGGGAACGGGTTGCAGGAGACACTATTTCTCTGCTTTCTCAGTCTGTTTCCTAGTGCAGGTTTGAAGTTCCTGCAGTTTTCACTGTCAAACCGAGTTGGAGCTTGTACCTCCCCATATATATGTATGGAATGGAGTTTGCAACTGAAAAGAAACTTTGTGTTCCCAACAAGCTAGGTGAAGGACGGCTTTCACACACACTTATCCCTCAGAACTGAGCAAGTGGAGAGACGTTCGTTCATCTAGCACCAAGGGAACGGGTTGCAGGAGACACTTTTTCTCTGCTTTCTCAGTCTGTTTCCCAGTGCCGGTTTGAAGTTCCTGCAGTTTTCACTGTCAAACCGAGTTGGAGCTAGTACCTCCCCATATAAATGTATGGAATGGAGTTTGCAACTGAAAAGAAACTTTGTGTTCCCAACAAGCTAGGTGAAAGACGGCTTTCACACGCACTTATGTCTCAGAACTGAGCAAGTGGAGAGACGTTCGTTCATTTAGCACCAAGGGAACGGGTTGCAGGAGACACTTTTTCTCTGCTTTCTCAGTCTGTTTCCTAGTGCCGGTTTGAAGTTCCTGCAGTTTTCACTGTAGAACCGAGTTGGAGCTTCTACCTCCCCATATATATGAATGGAATGGAGTTTGCAACTGAAAAGAAACTTTGTGTTCCCAACAAGCTAGGTGAAAGACGGCTTTCACACGCACTTATCTCTCAGAACTGAGCAAGTGGAGAGACGTTCGTTCATCTAGCACCAAGGGAACGGGTTGCAGGAGACACTTTTTCTCTGCTTTCTCAGTCTGTTTCCTAGTGCCGGTTTGAAGTTCCTGCAGTTTTCACTGTAAAACCGAGTTGGAGCTTGTACCTCCCCATATATATGTATGGAATGGAGTTTGCAACTGAAAAGAAACTTTGTGTTCCCAACAAGCTAGGTGAAGGACGGCTTTCACACAGACTTATCTCTCAGAACTGAGCAAGTGGAGAGACGTTCGTTCATCTAGCACCAAGGGAACGGGATGCAGGAGACACTTTTTGTTTGCTTTCTCAATTTGTTTCCTAGTGCCGGTTTGAAGTTCCTGCAGTTTTCACTGTAAAATCGAGTTGGAGCTTCTACCTCCCCATATATATGTATGGAATGGAGTTTGCAACTGAAAAGAAACTTTGTGTTACCAACAAGCTAGGTGAAGGACGGCTTTCACACACACTTATCCCTCAGAACTGAGCAAGTGGAGAGAAGTTCGTTCATCTAGCACCAAGGGAACGGGTTGCAGGAGACACTATTTCTCTGCTTTCTCAGTCTGTTTCCTAGTGCAGGTTTGAAGTTCCTGCAGTTTTCACTGTCAAACCGAGTTGAAGCTAGTACCTCCCCATATATATATATGGAATGGAGTTTGCAACTGAAAAGAAACTTTGTGTTCCCAACAAGCTAGGTGAAGGACGGCTTTCACACACACTTATCTCTCAGAACTGAGCAAGTGGAGAGACGTTCGTTCATCTAGCACCAAGGGAACGGGTTGCAGGAGACACTTTTTCTCTGCTTTCTCAGTCTGTTTCCTAGTGCCGGTATGAAGTTCCTGCAGTTTTCACTGTAAAACCGAGTTGGAGCTTCTACCTCCCCATATATATGTATGGAATGGAGTTTGCAACTGAAAAGAAACATTGTGTTCCCTACAAGCTAGGTGAAGGACGGCTTTCACACACACTTATCTCTCAGAACTGAGCAAGTGGAGAGACGTTCGTTCATCTAGCACCAAGGGAACGGGTTGCAGGAGACACTTTTTGTTTGCTTTCTCAATCTGTTTCCTAGTGCCGGTTTGAAGTTCCTGCAGTTTTCACTGTAAAATCGAGTTGGAGCTTGTACATCCCCATATATATGTATGGAATGGAGTTTGCAACTGAAAAGAAACTTTGTGTTCCCAACAAGCTAGGTGAAGGACGGCTTTCACACACACTTATCCCTCAGAACTGAGCAAGTGGAGAGACGTTCGTTCATCTAGCACCAAGGGAACGTGTTGCAGGAGACACTTTTTCTCTGCTTTCTCAGTCTGTTTCCTAGTGCCGGTTTGAAGTTCCTGCAGTTTTCACTGTCAAACCGAGTTGGAGCTAGTACCTCCCCATATATCTGTAAGGAATGGAGTTTGCAACTGAAAAGAAACTTTGTGTTCCCAACAAGCTAGGTGAAGGACGGCTTTCACACACACTTATCTCTCAGAACAGAGCAAGTGGAGAGACGTTCGTTCATCTAGCACCAAGGGAACGGGTTGCAGGAGACACTTTTTCTCTGCTTTCTCAGTCTGTTTCCTAGTGCCGGTTTGAAGTTCCTGCAGTTTTCACTGTCAAACCGAGTTGGAGCTAGTACCTCCCCATATATATGAATGGAATGGAGTTTGCAACTGAAAAGAAACTTTGTGTTCCCAACAAGCTAGGTGAAGGACGGCTTTCACACACACTTAACTCTCAGAACTCAGCAAGTGGAGAGACGTTCGTTCATCTAGCACCAAGGGAACGGGTTGCAGGGGAAACTTTTTCTCTGCATTCTCATACTGTTTCCCAGTGCCGGTTAGAAGTTCCTGCAGTTTTCACTGTAGAACCGAGTTGGAGCTAGTACCTCCCCATATATATGTATGGAATGGAGTTTGCAACTGAAAAGAAACTTTGTCTTCCCAACAAGCTAGGTGAAAGACGGCTTTCACACGCACTTATCTCTCAGAACTGAGCAAGTGGAGAGACGTTCGTTCATCTAGCACCAAGGGAACGGGTTGCAGGAGACACTTTTTCTCTGCTTTCTCAGTCTGTTTCCTAGTGCCGGTTTGAAGTTCCTGCAGTTTTCACTGTAAAACCGAGTTGGAGCTTGTACCTCCCCATATATATGTATGGAATGGAGTTTGCAACTGAAAAGAAACTTTGTGTTCCCAACAAGCTAGGTGAAGGACGGCTTTCACACAGACTTATCTCTCAGAACTGAGCAAGTGGAGAGACGTTCGTTCATCTAGCACCAAGGGAACGGGTTGCAGGAGACACTTTTTGTTTGCTTTCTCAATCTGTTTCCTAGTGCCGGTTTGAAGTTCCTGCAGTTTTCACTGTAAAATCGAGTTGGAGCTTCTACCTCCCCATATATATGTTTGGAATGGAGTTTGCAACTGAAAAGAAACTTTGTGTTCCCAACAAGCTAGGTGAAGGACGGCTTTCACACACACTTATCCCTCAGAACTGAGCAAGTGGAGAGACGTTCGTTCATCTAGCACCAAGGGAACGGGTTGCAGGAGACACTTTTTCTCTGCTTTCTCAGTCTGTTTCCTAGTGCCGGTTTGAAGTTCCTGCAGTTTTCACTGTCAAACCGAGTTGGAGCTAGTACCTCCACATATATATGAATGGAATGGAGTTTGCAACTGAAAAGAAACTTTGTGTTCCCAACAAGCTAGGTGAAGGACGGCTTTCACACACACTTATCTCTCAGAACTCAGCAAGTGGAGAGACGTTCGTTCATCTAGCACCAAGGGAACGGGTTGCAGGAGACACTTTTTCTCTGCTTTCTCAGTCTGTTTCCTAGTGCCGGTTTGAAGTTCCTGCAGTTTTCACTGTAGAACCGAGTTGGAGCTTCTACCTCCGCATATATATGTATGGAATGGAGTTTGCAACTGAAAAGAAACTTTGTGTTCCCAACAAGCTAGGTGAAGGATGGCTTTCACACACACTTATCTCTCAGAACTGAGCAAGTGGAGAGACGTTCGTTCATCTAGCACCAAGGGAACGGGTTGCAGGAGACACTTTTTCTCTGCATTCTCAGTCTGTTTCCCAGTGCCGGTTAGAAGTTCCTGCAGTTTTCACTGTAGAACCGAGTTGGAGCTAGTACCTCCCCATATATATGTATGGAATGGAGTTTGCAACTGAAAAGAAACTTTGTGTTCCCAACAAGCTAGGTGAAAGACGGGTTTCACACGCACTTATCTCTCAGAACTGAGCAAGTGGAGAGACGTTCGTTCATCTAGCACCAAGGGAACGGGTTTCAGTAGACACTTTTTCTCTGCTTTCTCAGTCTGTTTCCTAGTGCCGGTTTGAAGTTCCTGCAGTTTTCACTGTCAAACCGAGTTGGAGCTAGTACCTCCCCATATATCTGTAAGGAATGGAGTTTGCAACTGAAAAGAAACTTTGTGTTCCCAACAAGCTAGGTGAAGGACGGCTTTCACACACACTTATCTCTCAGAACAGAGCAAGTGGAGAGACGTTCGTTCATCTAGCACCAAGGGAACGGGTTGCAGGAGACACTTTTTCTCTGCTTTCTCAGTCTGTTTCCTAGTGCCGGTTTGAAGTTCCTGCAGTTTTCACTGTCAAACCGAGTTGGAGCTGGTACCTCCCCATATATATGTATGGAATGGAGTTTGCAACTGAAAAGAAACATTGTGTTCCCTACAAGCTAGGTGAAGGACGGCTTTCACACACACTTATCTCTCAGAACTGAGCAAGTGGAGAGACGTTCGTTCATCTAGCACCAAGGGAACGGGTTGCAGGAGACACTTTTTGTTTGCTTTCTCAATCTGTTTCCTAGTGCCGGTTTGAAGTTCCTGCAGTTTTCACTGTAAAATCGAGTTGGAGCTTGTACATCCCCATATATATGTATGGAATGGAGTTTGCAACTGAAAAGAAACTTTGTGTTCCCAACAAGCTAGGTGAAGGACGGCTTTCACACACACTTATCCCTCAGAACTGAGCAAGTGGAGAGACGTTCGTTCATCTAGCACCAAGGGAACGTGTTGCAGGAGACACTTTTTCTCTGCTTTCTCAGTCTGTTTCCTAGTGCCGGTTTGAAGTTCCTGCAGTTTTCACTGTCAAACCGAGTTGGAGCTAGTACCTCCCCATATATCTGTAAGGAATGGAGTTTGCAACTGAAAAGAAACTTTGTGTTCCCAACAAGCTAGGTGAAGGACGGCTTTCACACACACTTATCTCTCAGAACAGAGCAAGTGGAGAGACGTTCGTTCATCTAGCACCAAGGGAACGGGTTGCAGGAGACACTTTTTCTCTGCTTTCTCAGTCTGTTTCCTAGTGCCGGTTTGAAGTTCCTGCAGTTTTCACTGTCAAACCGAGTTGGAGCTAGTACCTCCCCATATATATGAATGGAATGGAGTTTGCAACTGAAAAGAAACTTTGTGTTCCCAACAAGCTAGGTGAAGGACGGCTTTCACACACACTTAACTCTCAGAACTCAGCAAGTGGAGAGACGTTCGTTCATCTAGCACCAAGGGAACGGGTTGCAGGGGAAACTTTTTCTCTGCATTCTCATACTGTTTCCCAGTGCCGGTTAGAAGTTCCTGCAGTTTTCACTGTAGAACCGAGTTGGAGCTAGTACCTCCCCATATATATGTATGGAATGGAGTTTGCAACTGAAAAGAAACTTTGTCTTCCCAACAAGCTAGGTGAAAGACGGCTTTCACACGCACTTATCTCTCAGAACTGAGCAAGTGGAGAGACGTTCGTTCATCTAGCACCAAGGGAACGGGTTGCAGTAGACACTTTTTCTCTGCTTTCTCAGTCTGTTTCCTAGTGCCGGTTTGAAGTTCCTGCAGTTTTCACTGTAAAACCGAGTTGGAGCTTGTACCTCCCCATATATATGTATGGAATGGAGTTTGCAACTGAAAAGAAACTTTGTGTTCCCAACAAGCTAGGTGAAGGACGGCTTTCACACAGACTTATCTCTCAGAACTGAGCAAGTGGAGAGACGTTCGTTCATCTAGCACCAAGGGAACGGGTTGCAGGAGACACTTTTTGTTTGCTTTCTCAATCTGTTTCCTAGTGCCGGTTTGAAGTTCCTGCAGTTTTCACTGTAAAATCGAGTTGGAGCTTCTACCTCCCCATATATATGTTTGGAATGGAGTTTGCAACTGAAAAGAAACTTTGTGTTCCCAACAAGCTAGGTGAAGGACGGCTTTCACACACACTTATCCCTCAGAACTGAGCAAGTGGAGAGACGTTCGTTCATCTAGCACCAAGGGAACGGGTTGCAGGAGACACTTTTTCTCTGCTTTCTCAGTCTGTTTCCTAGTGCCGGTTTGAAGTTCCTGCAGTTTTCACTGTCAAACCGAGTTGGAGCTAGTACCTCCACATATATATGAATGGAATGGAGTTTGCAACTGAAAAGAAACTTTGTGTTCCCAACAAGCTAGGTGAAGGACGGCTTTCACACACACTTATCTCTCAGAACTCAGCAAGTGGAGAGACGTTCGTTCATCTAGCACCAAGGGAACGGGTTGCAGGAGACACTTTTTCTCTGCTTTCTCAGTCTGTTTCCTAGTGCCGGTTTGAAGTTCCTGCAGTTTTCACTGTAGAACCGAGTTGGAGCTTCTACCTCCGCATATATATGTATGGAATGGAGTTTGCAACTTAAAAGAAACTTTGTGTTCCCAACAAGCTAGGTGAAGGATGGCTTTCACACACACTTATCTCTCAGAACTGAGCAAGTGGAGAGACGTTCGTTCATCTAGCACCAAGGGAACGGGTTGCAGGAGACACTTTTTCTCTGCATTCTCAGTCTGTTTCCCAGTGCCGGTTAGAAGTTCCTGCAGTTTTCACTGTAGAACCGAGTTGGAGCTAGTACCTCCCCATATATATGTATGGAATGGAGTTTGCAACTGAAAAGAAACTTTGTGTTCCCAACAAGCTAGGTGAAAGACGGCTTTCACACGCACTTATCTCTCAGAACTGAGCAAGTGGAGAGACGTTCGTTCATCTAGCACCAAGGGAACGGGTTTCAGTAGACACTTTTTCTCTGCTTTCTCAGTCTGTTTCCTAGTGCCGGTTTGAAGTTCCTGCAGTTTTCACTGTCAAACCGAGTTGGAGCTAGTACCTCCCCATATATCTGTAAGGAATGGAGTTTGCAACTGAAAAGAAACTTTGTGTTCCCAACAAGCTAGGTGAAGGACGGCTTTCACACACACTTATCTCTCAGAACAGAGCAAGTGGAGAGACGTTCGTTCATCTAGCACCAAGGGAACGGGTTGCAGGAGACACTTTTTCTCTGCTTTCTCAGTCTGTTTCCTAGTGCCGGTTTGAAGTTCCTGCAGTTTTCACTGTCAAACCGAGTTGGAGCTAGTACCTCCCCATATATATGAATGGAATGGAGTTTGCAACTGAAAAGAAACTTTGTGTTCCCAACAAGCTAGTTGAAGGACGGCTTTCACACACACTTAACTCTCAGAACTCAGCAAGTGGAGAGACGTTCGTTCATCTAGCACCAAGGGAACGGGTTGCAGGGGAAACTTTTTCTCTGCATTCTCATACTGTTTCCCAGTGCCGGTTAGAAGTTCCTGCAGTTTTCACTGTAGAACCGAGTTGGAGCTAGTACCTCCCCATATATATGTATGGAATGGAGTTTGCAACTGAAAAGAAACTTTGTCTTCCCAACAAGCTAGGTGAAAGACGGCTTTCACACGCACTTATCTCTCAGAACTGAGCAAGTGGAGAGACGTTCGTTCATCTAGCACCAAGGGAACGGGTTGCAGTAGACACTTTTTCTCTGCTTTCTCAGTCTGTTTCCTAGTGCCGGTTTGAAGTTCCTGCAGTTTTCACTGTAAAACCGAGTTGGAGCTTGTACCTCCCCATATATATTTATGGAATGGAGTTTGCAACTGAAAAGAAACTTTGTGTTCCCAACAAGCTAGGTGAAGGACGGCTTTCACACAGACTTATCTCTCAGAACTGAGCAAGTGGAGAGACGTTCGTTCATCTAGCACCAAGGGAACGGGTTGCAGGAGACACTTTTTGTTTGCTTTCTCAATCTGTTTCCCAGTGCCGGTTTGAAGTTCCTGCAGTTTTCACTGTAAAATCGAGTTGGAGCTTCTACCTCCCCATATATATGTTTGGAATGGAGTTTGCAACTGAAAAGAAACTTTGTGTTCCCAACAAGCTAGGTGAAGGACGGCTTTCACACACACTTATCCCTCAGAACTGAGCAAGTGGAGAGACGTTCGTTCATCTAGCACCAAGGGAACGGGTTGCAGGAGACACTTTTTCTCTGCTTTCTCAGTCTGTTTCCTAGTGCCGGTTTGAAGTTCCTGCAGTTTTCACTGTCAAACCGAGTTGGAGCTAGTACCTCCACATATATATGAATGGAATGGAGTTTGCAACTGAAAAGAAACTTTGTGTTCCCAACAAGCTAGTTGAAGGACGGCTTTCACACACACTTATCTCTCAGAACTCAGCAAGTGGAGAGACGTTCGTTCATCTAGCACCAAGGGAACGGGTTGCAGGAGACACTTTTTCTCTGCTTTCTCAGTCTGTTTCCTAGTGCCGGTTTGAAGTTCCTGCAGTTTTCACTGTAGAACCGAGTTGGAGCTTCTACCTCCGCATATATATGTATGGAATGGAGTTTGCAACTGAAAAGAAACTTTGTGTTCCCAACAAGCTAGGTGAAGGATGGCTTTCACACACACTTATCTCTCAGAACTGAGCAAGTGGAGAGACGTTCGTTCATCTAGCACCAAGGGAACGGGATGCAGGAGACACTTTTTCTCTGCATTCTCAGTCTGTTTCCCAGTGCCGGTTAGAAGTTCCTGCAGTTTTCACTGTAGAACCGAGTTGGAGCTAGTACCTCCCCATATATATGTATGGAATGGAGTTTGCAACTGAAAAGAAACTTTGTGTTCCCAACAAGCTAGGTGAAAGACGGCTTTCACACGCACTTATCTCTCAGAACTGAGCAAGTGGAGAGACGTTCGTTCATCTAGCACCAAGGGAACGGGTTTCAGTAGACACTTTTTCTCTGCTTTCTCAGTCTGTTTCCTAGTGCCGGTTTGAAGTTCCTGCAGTTTTCACTGTAAAACCGAGTTGGAGCTTGTACCTCCCCATATATATGTATGGAATGGAGTTTGCAACTGAAAAGAAACTTTGTGTTCCCAACAAGCTAGGTGAAGGACGGCTTTCACACAGAATTATCTCTCAGAACTGAGCAAGTGGAGAGACGTTCTTTCATCTAGCACCAAGGGAACGGGTTGCAGGAGACACTTTTTGTTTGCTTTCTCAATCTGTTTCCTAGTGCCGTTTTGAAGTTCCTGCATTTTTCACTGTAAAATCGAGTTGGAGCTTCTACCTCCCCATATATATGTATGGAATGAGGTTTGCAACTGAAAAGAAACTTTGTGTTCCCAAAAAGCTAGGTGAAGGACGGCTTTCACACACACTTATCCCTCAGAACTGAGCAAGTGGAGAGACGTTCGTTCATCTAGCACCAAGGGAACGGGTTGCAGGAGACACTTTTTCTTTGCTTTCTCAGTCTGTTTCCTAGTGCCGGTTTGAAGTTACTGCAGTTTTCACTGTCAAAACGAGTTGGAGCTAGTACCTCCCCATATAAATGTATGGAATGGAGTTTGCAACTGAAAAGAAACTTTGTGTTCCCAACAAGCTATGTGAAGGACGGCTTTCACACACACTTATCTCTCAGAACTGAGCAAGTGGAGAGACGTTCGTTCATCTAGCACCAAGGGAACGGGTTGCAGGAGACACTTTTTCTCTGCTTTCTCAGTCTGTTTCCTAGTGCCGGTTGGAAGTTCCTGCAGTTTTCACTGTCAAACCGAGTTGGAGCTAGTACCTCCCCATATATATGAATGGAATGGAGTTTGCAACTGAAAAGAAACTTTGTGTTCCCAACAAGCTAGGTGAAGGACGGCTTTCACACACACTTATCTCTCAGAACTCAGCAAGTGGAGAGACGTTCGTTCATCTAGCACCAAGGGAACGGGTTGCAGGAGACACTTTTTCTCTGCTTTCTCAGTCTGTTTCCTAGTGCCGGTTTGAAGTTCCTGCAGTTTTCATTGTAGAACCGAGTTGGAGCTTCTACCTCCGCATATATATGTATGGAATGGAGTTTGCAACTGAAAAGAAACTTTGTGTTCCCAACAAGCTAGGTGAAGGATGGCTTTCACACACACTTATCTCTCAGAACTGAGCAAGTGGAGAGACTTTCGTTCATCTAGCACCAAGGGAACGGGTTGCAGGAGACACTTTTTCTCTGCTTTCTCAGTCTGTTTCCTAGTGCCGGTTTGAAGTTCCTGCAGTTTTCACTGTAAAACCGAGTTGGAGCTTGTACCTCCCCATATATAAGTATGGAATGGAGTTTGCAACTGAAAAGAAACTTTGTGTTCCCAACAAGCTAGTTGAAGGACGGCTTTCACACAGACTTATCTCTCAGAACTGAGCAAGTGAAGAGACGTTCGTTCATCTAGCACCAAGGGAACGGGTTGCAGGAGACACTTTTTGTTTGCTTTCTCAATTTGTTTCCTAGTGCCGGTTTGAAGTTCCTGCAGTTTTCACTGTAAAATCGAGTTGGAGCTTCTACCTCCCCATATATATGTATGGAATGGAGTTTGCAACTGAAAAGAAACTTTGTGTTCCCAACAAGCTAGGTGAAGGACGGCTTTCACACACACTTATCCCTCAGAACTGAGCAAGTGGAGAGACGTTCGTTCATCTAGCACCAAGGGAACGGGTTGCAGGAGACACTTTTTCTCTGCTTTCTCAGTCTGTTTCCTAGTGCAGGTTTGAAGTTCCTGCAGTTTTCACTGTCAAACCGAGTTGGAGCTAGTACCTCCCCATATATATGTATGGAATGGAGTTTGCAACTGAAAAGAAACTTTGTGTTCCCAACAAGCTAGGTGAAGGACGGCTTTCACACACACTTATCTCTCAGAACTGAGCAAGTGGAGAGACGTTCGTTCATCTAGCACCAAGGGAACGGGTTGCAGGAGACACTTTTTCTCTGCTTTCTCAGTCTGTTTCCTAGTGCCGGTATGAAGTTCCAGCAGTTTTCACTGTAAAACCGAGTTGGAGCTTGTACCTCCCCATATATATGTATGGAATGGAGTTTGCAACTGAAAAGAAACTTTGTGTTCCCAACAAGCTAGGTGAAGGACGGCTTTCACACACACTTATCTCTCAGAACTGAGCAAGTGGAGAGACGTTCGTTCATCTAGCACCAAGGGAACGGGTTGCAGGAGACACTTTTTGTTTGCTTTCTCAATCTGTTTCCTAGTGCCGGTTTGAAGTTCCTGCAGTTTTCACTGTAAAATCGAGTTGGAGTTGTACATCCCCATATATATGTATGGAATGGAGTTTGCAACTGAAAAGAAACTTTGTGTTCCCAACAAGCTAGGTGAAGGACGGCTTTCACACACACTTATCCCTCAGAACTGAGCAAGTGGAGAGACGTTCGTTCATCTAGCACCAAGGGAACGTGTTGCAGGAGACACTTTTTCTCTGCTTTCTCAGTCTGTTTCCTAGTGCCGGTTTGAAGTTCCTGCAGTTTTCACTGTCAAACCGAGTTGGAGCTAGTACCTCCCCATATATATGTAAGGAATGGAGTTTGCAACTGAAAAGAAACTTTGTGTTCCCAACAAGCTAGGTGAAGGACGGCTTTCACACACACTTATCTCTCAGAACAGAGCAAGTATAGAGACGTTCGTTCATCTAGCACCAAGGGAACGGGTTGCAGGAGACACTTTTTCTCTGCTTTCTCAGTCTGTTTCCTAGTGCCGGTTTGATGTTCCTGCAGTTTTCACTGTCAAACCGAGTTGGAGCTAGTACCTCCCCATATATATGAATGGAATGGAGTTTGCAACTGAAAAGAATCTTTGTGTTCCCAACAAGCTAGGTGAAGGACGGCTTTCACACACACTTATCTCTCAGAACTCAGCAAGTGGAGAGACGTTCGTTCATCTAGCACCAAGGGAACGGGTTGCAGGAGACACTTTTTCTCTGCTTTCTCAGTCTGTTTCCTAGTGCCGGTTTGAAGTTCCTGCAATTTACACTGTAGAACCGAGTTGGAGCTTCTACCTCCGCATATATATGTATGGAATGGAGTTTGCAACTGAAAAGAAACTTTGTGTTCCCAACAAGCTAGGTGAAGGACGGCTTTCACACACACTTATCTCTCAGAACTGAGCAAGTGGAGAGACGTTCGTTCATCTAGCACCAAGGGAACGGGTTGCAGGAGACACTTTTTCTCTGCATTCTCAGTCTGTTTCCCAGTGCCGGTTAGAAGTTCCTGCAGTTTTCACTGTAGAACCGAGTTGGAGCTAGTACCTCCCCATATATATGTATGGAATGGAGTTTGCAACTGAAAAGAAACTTTGTGTTCCCAACAAGCTAGGTGAAAGACGGCTTTCACACGCACTTATCTCTCAGAACTGAGCAAGTGGAGAGACGTTCGTTCATCTAGCACCAAGGGAACGGGTTGCAGTAGACACTTTTTCTCTGCTTTCTCAGTCTGTTTCCTAGTGTCGGTTTGAAGTTCCTGCAGTTTTCACTGTAAAACCGAGTTGGAGCTTGTACCTCCCCATATATATGTATGGAATGGAGTTTGCAACTGAAAAGAAACTTTGTGTTCCCAACAAGCTAGGTGAAGGACGGCTTTCACACAGACTTATCTCTCAGAACTGAGCAAGTGGAGAGACGTTCGTTCATCTAGCACCAAGGGAACGGGTTGCAGGAGACACTTTTTGTTTGCTTTCTCAATCTGTTTCCTAGTGCCGGTTTGAAGTTCCTGCATTTTTCACTGTAAAATCGAGTTGGAGCTTCTACCTCCCCATATATATGTATGGAATGGAGTTTGCAACTGAAAAGAAACTTTGTGTTCCCAACAAGCTAGGTGAAGGACGGCTTTCACACACACTTATCCCTCAGAACTGAGCAAGTGGAGAGACGTTCGTTCATCTAGCACCAAGGGAACGTGTTGCAGGAGACACTTTTTCTCTGCTTTCTCAGTCTGTTTCCTAGTGCCGGTTTGAAGTTCCTGCAGTTTTCACTGTCAAACCGAGTTGGAGCTAGTACCTCCCCATATACATGTAAGGAATGGAGTTTGCAACTGAAAAGAAACTTTGTGTTCCCAACAAGCTAGGTGAAGGACGGCTTTCACACACACTTATCTCTCAGAACTGAGCAAGTGGAGAGACGTTCGTTCATCTAGCACCAAGGGAACGGGTTGCAGGAGACACTTTTTCTCTGCTTTCTCAGTCTGTTTCCTAGTGCCGGTTTGAAGTTCCTGCAGTTTTCACTGTCAAACCGTGTTGGAGCTAGTACCTCCACATATATATGAATGGAATGGAGTTTGCAACTGAAAAGAAACTTTGTGTTCCCAACAAGCTAGGTGAAGGACGGCTTTCACACACACTTATCTCTCAGAACTCAGCAAGTGGAGAGACGTTCGTTCATCTAGCACCAAGGGAACGGGTTGCAGGAGACACTTTTTCTCTGCTTTCTCAGTCTGTTTCCTAGTGCCGGTTTGAAGTTCCTGCAGTTTTCACTGTAGAAAAGAGTTTGAGCTTCTACCTCCGCATATATATGTATGGAATGGAGTTTGCAACTGAAAAGAAACTTTGTGTTCCCAACATGCAAGGTGAAGGATGGCTTTCACACACACTTATCTCTCAGAACTGAGCAAGTGGAGAGACGTTCGTTCATCTAGCACCAAGGGAACGGGTTGCAGGAGACACTTTTTCTCTGCATTCTCAGTCTGTTTCCCAGTGCCGGTTAGAAGTTCCTGCAGTTTTCACTGTAGAACCGAGTTGGAGCTAGTACCTCCCCATATATATGTATGGAATGGAGTTTGCAACTGAAAAGAAACTTTGTGTTCCCAACAAGCTAGGTGAAAGACGGCTTTCACACGCACTTATCTCTCAGAACTGAGCAAGTGGAGAGACGTTCGTTCATCTAGCACCAAGGGAACGGGTTGCAGTAGACACTTTTTCTCTGCTTTCTCAGTCTGTTTCCTAGTGCCGGTTTGAAGTTCCTGCAGTTTTCACTGTAAAACCGAGTTGGAGCTTGTACCTCCCCATATATATGTATGGAATGGAGTTTGCAACTGAAAAGAAACTTTGTGTTCCCAACAAGCTAGGTGAAGGACGTCTTTCACACAGACTTATCTCTCAGAACTGAGCAAGTGGAGAGACGTTCGTTCATCTAGCACCAAGGGAACGGGTTGCAGGAGACACTTTTTGTTTGCTTTCTCAATCTGTTTCCTAGTGCCGGTTTGAAGTTCCTGCAGTTTTCACTGTAAAATCGAGTTGGAGCTTCTACCTCCCCATATATATGTATGGAATGGAGTTTGCAACTGAAAAGAAACTTTGTGTTCCCAACAAGCTAGGTGAAGTACGGCTTTCACACACACTTATCCCTCAGAACTGAGCAAGTGGAGAGACGTTCGTTCATCTAGCACCAAGGGAACGGGTTGCAGGAGACACTTTTTCTCTGCTTTCTCAGTCTGTTTCCTAGTGCCGGTTTGAAGTTACTGCAGTTTTCACTGTCAAAACGAGTTGGAGCTAGTACCTCCCCATATAAATGTATGGAATGGAGTTTGCAACTGAAAAGAAACTTTGTGTTCCCAACAAGCTAGGTGAAGGACGGCTTTCACACACATTTATCTCTCAGAACTTAGCAAGTGGAGAGACGTTCGTTCATCTAGCACCAAGGGAACGGGTTGCAGGAGACACTTTTTCTCTGCTTTCTCAGTCTGTTTCCTAGTGCCGGTTGGATGTTCCTGCAGTTTTCACTGTCAAACCGAGTTGGAGCTAGTACCTCCCCATAAATATGAATGGAATGGAGTTTGCAACTGAAAAGAAACTTTGTGTTCCCAACAAGCTAGGTGAAGGACGGCTTTCACACACACTTATCTCTCAGAACTCAGCAAGTGGAGAGACGTTCGTTCATCTAGCACCAAGGGAACGGGTTGCAGGAGACACTTTTTCTCTGCTTTCTCAGTCTGTTTCCTAGTGCCGGTTTGAAGTTCCTGCAGTTTTCACTGTAGAACCGAGTTGGAGCTTCTACCTCCGCATATATATGTATGGAATGGAGTTTGCAACTGAAAAGAAACTTTGTGTTCCCAACAAGCTAGGTGAAGGATGGCTTTCACACACACTTATCTCTCAGAACTGAGCAAGTGGAGAGACGTTCGTTCATCTAGCACCAAGGGAACGGGTTGCAGGAGACACTTTTTCTCTGCATTCTCATTCTGTTTCCCAGTGCCGGTTAGAAGTTCCTGCAGTTTTCACTGTAGAACCGAGTTGGAGCTAGTACCTCCCCATATATATGTATGGAATGGAGTTTGCAACTGAAAAGAAACTTTGTGTTCCCAACAAGCTAGGTGAAAGACGGCTTTCACACGCACTTTTCTCTCAGAACTGAGCAAGTGGAGAGACGTTCGTTCATCTAGCACCAAGGGAACGGGTTGCAGGAGACACTTTTTCTCTGCTTTCTCAGTCTGTTTCCTAGTGCCGGTTTGAAGTTCCTGCAGTTTTCACTGTCAAACCGAGTTGGAGCTTGTACCTCCCCATATATATGTATGGAATGGAGTTTGCAACTGAAAAGAAACTTTGTGTTCCCAACAAGCTAGGTGAAGGACGGCTTTCACACAGACTTATCTCTCAGAACTGAGCAAGTGGAGAGACGTTCGTTCATCTAGCACCAAGGGAACGGGATGCAGGAGACACTTTTTGTTTGCTTTCTCAGTCTGTTTCCCAGTGCCGGTTTGAAGTTCCTGCAGTTTTCACTGTAAAACCGAGTTGGAGCTAGTACCTCCCCATATATATGTATGGAATGGAGTTTGCAACTGAAAAGAAACTTTGTGTTCCCAACAAGATAGGTGAAAGACGGCTTTCACACGCACTTATCTCTCAGAACTGAGCAAGTGGAGAGACGTTCGTTCATCTAGCACCAAGGGAACGGGTTGCAGGAGACACTTTTTCTCTGCTTTCTCAGTCTGTTTCCTAGTGCCGGTTTGAAGTTCCTGCAGTTTTCACTGTAGAACCGAGTTGGAGCTTCTACCTCCCCATATATATGTATGGAATGGAGTTTGCAACTGAAAAGAAACTTTGTGTTCCCAACAAGCTAGGTGAAGTACGGCTTTCACACACACTTATCCCTCAGAACTGAGCAAGTGGAGAGACGTTCGTTCATCTAGCACCAAGGGAACGGGTTGCAGGAGACACTTTTTCTCTGCTTTCTCAGTCTGTTTCCTAGTGCCGGTTTGAAGTTCCTGCAGTTTTCACTGTCAAAACGAGTTGGAGCTAGTACCTCCCCATATAAATGTATGGAATGGAGTTTGCAACTGAAAAGAAACTTTGTGTTCCCAACAAGCTAGGTGAAGGACGGCTTTCACACACACTTATCTCTCAGAACTGAGCAAGTGGAGAGACGTTCGTTCATCTAGCACCAAGGGAACGGGTTGCAGGAGACACTTTTTCTCTGCTTTCTCAGTCTGTTTCCTAGTGCCGGTTGGAAGTTCCTGCAGTTTTCACTGTAAAACCGAGTTGGAGCTTGTACCTCCCCATATATATGTATGGAATGGAGTTTGCAACTGAAAAGAAACTTTGTGTTCCCAACAAGCTAGGTGAAGGACGGCTTTCACACAGACTTATCTCTCAGAACTGAGCAAGTGGAGAGACGTTCGTTCATCTAGCACCAAGGGAACGGGTTGCAGGAGACACTTTTTCTCTGCTTCCTCAGTCTGTTTCCCAGTGCCGGTTAGAATTTCCTGCAGTTTTCACTGTAGAACAGAGTTGGAGCTAGTACCTCCCCATATATATGTATGGAATGGAGTTTGCAACTGAAAAGAAACTTTGTGTTCCCAACAAGCTAGGTGAAAGACGGCTTTCACACGCACTTATCTCTCAGAACTGAGCAAGTGGAGAGACGTTCGTTCATCTAGCACCAAGGGAACGGGTTGCAGGAGACACTTTTTCTCTGCTTTCTCAGTCTGTTTCCTAGTGCCGGTTTGAAGTTCCTGCAGTTTTCACTGTAAAACCGAGTTGGAGCTTGTACCTCCCCATATATATGTATGGAATGGAGTTTGCAACTGAAAAGAAACTTTGTGTTCCCAACAAGCTAGGTGAAGGACGGCTTTCACACAGACTTATCTCTCAGAACTGAGCAAGTGGAGAGACGTTCGTTCATCTAGCACCAAGGGAACGGGTTGCAGGAGACACTTTTTGTTTGCTTTCTCAATCTGTTTCCTAGTGCCGGTTTGAAGTTCCTGCAGTTTTCACTGTAAAATCGAGTTGGAGCTTCTACCTCCCCATATATATGTATGGAATGGAGTTTGCAACTGAAAAGAAACTTTGTGTTCCCAACAAGCTAGGTGAAGGACGGCTTTCACACACACTTATCCCTCAGAACTGAGCAAGTGGAGAGACGTTCGTTCATCTAGCACCAAGGGAACGGGTTGCAGGAGACACTTTTTCTCTGCTTTCTCAGTCTGTTTCCTAGTGCCGGTTTGAAGTTCCTGCAGTTTTCACTGTCAAAACGAGTTGGAGCTAGTACCTCCCCATATAAATGTATGGAATGGAGTTTGCAACTGAAAAGAAACTTTGTGTTCCCAACAAGCTAGGTGAAGGACGGCTTTCACACACACTTATTTCTCAGAACTGAGCAAGTGGAGAGACGTTCGTTCATCTAGCACCAAGGGAACGGTTTGCAGGAGACACTTTTTCTCTGCTTTCTCAGTCTGTTTCCTAGTGCCGGTTGGAAGTTCCTGCAGTTTTCACTGTAAAACCGAGTTGGAGCTTGTACCTCCCCATATATATGTATGGAATGGAGTTTGCAACTGAAAAGAAACTTTGTGTTCCCAACAAGCTAGGTGAAGGACGGCTTTCACACAGACTTATCTCTCAGAACTGAGCAAGTGGAGAGACGTTCGTTCATCTAGCACCAAGGGAACGGGTTGCAGGAGACACTTTTTGTTTGCTTTCTCAATCTGTTTCCTAGTGCCGGTTTGAAGTTCCTGCAGTTTTCACTGTAAAATCGAGTTGGAGCTTCTACCTCCCCATATATATGTATGGAATGGAGTTTGCAACTGAAAAGAAACTTTGTGTTCCCAACAAGCTAGGTGAAGGACGGCTTTCACACACACTTATCCCTCAGAACTGAGCAAGTGGAGAGACGTTCGTTCATCTAGCACCAAGGGAACGGGTTGCAGGAGACACTTTTTCTCTGCTTTCTCAGTCTGTTTCCTAGTGCCGGTTTGAAGTTCCTGCAGTTTTCACTGTCAAAACGAGTTGGAGCTAGTACCTCCCCATATAAATGTATGGAATGGAGTTTGCAACTGAAAAGAAACTTTGTGTTCCCAACAAGCTAGGTGAAGGACGGCTTTCACACACACTTATTTCTCAGAACTGAGCAAGTGGAGAGACGTTCGTTCATCTAGCACCAAGGGAACGGTTTGCAGGAGACACTTTTTCTCTGCTTTCTCAGTCTGTTTCCTAGTGCCGGTTGGAAGTTCCTGCAGTTTTCACTGTAAAACCGAGTTGGAGCTTGTACCTCCCCATATAAATGTATGGAATGGAGTTTGCAACTGAAAAGAAACTTTGTGTTCCCAACAAGCTAGGTGAAGGACGGCTTTCACACATACTTATCTCTCAGAACTGAGCAAGTGGATAGACGTTCGTTCATCTAGCACCAAGGGAACGGGTTGCAGGAGACACTTTTTCTCTGCTTCCTCAGTCTGTTTCCTGGTGCCGGTTTGAAGTTCCTGCAGTTTTCACTGTAAAACCGAGTTGGAGCTTGTACCTCTCCATATATATATGTATGGAATGGAGTTTGCAACTGAAAAGAAACTTTGTGTTCCCAAGAAGCTAGGTGAAGGACGGCTTTCACACACACTTATCTCTCAGAACTGAGCAAGTGGAGAGACGTTCGTTCATCTAGCACCAAGGGAACGGGTTGCAGGAGACACTTTTTCTCTGCTTTCTCAGTCTGTTTCCTAGTGCCGGTTTGAAGTTCCTGCAGTTTTCACTGTAAAACCGAGTTGGAGCTTGTACCTCCCCATATATATGTATGGAATGGAGTTTGCAACTGAAAAGAAACTTTGTGTTCCCAACAAGCTAGGTGAAGGACGGCTTTCACACAGACTTATCTCTCAGAACTGAGCAAGTGGAGAGACGTTCGTTCATCTAGCACCAAGGGAACGGGTTGCAGGAGACACTTTTTGTTTGCTTTCTCAATCTGTTTCCTAGTGCCGGTTTGAAGTTCCTGCAGTTTTCACTGTAAAATCGAGTTGGAGCTTCTACCTCCCCATATATATGTATGGAATGGAGTTTGCAACTGAAAAGAAACTTTGTGTTCCCAACAAGCTAGGTGAAGGACGGCTTTCACACACACTTATCCCTCAGAACTGAGCAAGTGGAGAGACGTTCGTTCATCTAGCACCAAGGGAACGGGTTGCAGGAGACACTTTTTCTCTGCTTTCTCAGTCTGTTTCCTAGTGCCGGTTTGAAGTTCCTGCAGTTTTCACTGTCAAAACGAGTTGGAGCTAGTACCTCCCCATATAAATGTATGGAATGGAGTTTGCAACTGAAAAGAAACTTTGTGTTCCCAACAAGCTAGGTGAAGGACGACTTTCACACACACTTATTTCTCAGAACTGAGCAAGTGGAGAGACGTTCGTTCATCTAGCACCAAGGGAACGGTTTGCAGGAGACACTTTTTCTCTGCTTTCTCAGTCTGTTTCCTAGTGCCGGTTGGAAGTTCCTGCAGTTTTCACTGTAAAACCGAGTTGGAGCTTGTACCTCCCCATATAAATGTATGGAATGGAGTTTGCAACTGAAAAGAAACTTTGTGTTCCCAACAAGCTAGGTGAAGGACGGCTTTCACACATACTTATCTCTCAGAACTGAGCAAGTGGATAGACGTTCGTTCATCTAGCACCAAGGGAACGGGTTGCAGGAGACACTTTTTCTCTGCTTCCTCAGTCTGTTTCCTGGTGCCGGTTTGAAGTTCCTGCAGTTTTCACTGTAAAACCGAGTTGGAGCTTGTACCTCTCCATATATATATGTATGGAATGGAGTTTGCAACTGAAAAGAAACTTTGTGTTCCCAAGAAGCTAGGTGAAGGACGGCTTTCACACACACTTATCTCTCAGAACTGAGCAAGTGGAGAGACGTTCGTTCATCTAGCACCAAGGGAACGGGTTGCAGGAGACACTTTTTCTCTGCTTTCTCAGTCTGTTTCCTAGTGCCGGTTTGAAGTTCCTGCAGTTTTCACTGTAAAACCGAGTTGGAGCTTGTACCTCCCCATATAAATGTATGGAATGGAGTTTGCAACTGAAAAGAAACTTTGTGTTCCCAACAAGCTAGGTGAAGGACGGCTTTCACACATACTTATCTCTCAGAACTGAGCAAGTGGATAGACGTTCGTTCATCTAGCACCAAGGGAACGGGTTGCAGGAGACACTTTTTCTCTGCTTCCTCAGTCTGTTTCCTGGTGCCGGTTTGAAGTTCCTGCAGTTTTCACTGTAAAACCGAGTTGGAGCTTGTACCTCTCCATATATATATGTATGGAATGGAGTTTGCAACTGAAAAGAAACTTTGTGTTCCCAAGAAGCTAGGTGAAGGACGGCTTTCACACACACTTATCTCTCAGAACTGAGCAAGTGGAGAGACGTTCGTTCATCTAGCACCAAGGGAACGGGTTGCAGGAGACACTTTTTCTCTGCTTTCTCAGTCTGTTTCCTAGTGCCGGTTTGAAGTTCCTGCAGTTTTCACTGTCAAACCGAGTTGGAGCTAGTACCTCCCCATATATATGTAAGGAATGGAGTTTGCAACTGAAAAGAAACTTTGTGTTCCCAACAAGCTAGGTGAAGGACGGCTTTCACACACACTTATCTCTCAGAACTCAGCAAGTGGAGAGACGTTCGTTCATCTAGCACCAAGGGAACGGGTTGCAGGAGACACTTTTTCTCTGCTTTCTCAGTCTGTTTCCTAGTGCCGGTTTGAAGTTCCTGCAATTTACACTGTAGAACCGAGTTGGAGCTTCTACCTCCGCATATATATGTATGGAATGGAGTTTGCAACTGAAAAGAAACTTTGTGTTCCCAACAAGCTAGGTGAAGGACGGCTTTCACACACACTTATCTCTCAGAACTGAGCAAGTGGAGAGACGTTCGTTCATCTAGCACCAAGGGAACGGGTTGCAGGAGACACTTTTTCTCTGCATTCTCAGTCTGTTTCCCAGTGCCGGTTAGAAGTTCCTGCAGTTTTCACTGTAGAACCGAGTTGGAGCTAGTACCTCCCCATATATATGTATGGAATGGAGTTTGCAACTGAAAAGAAACTTGTGTTCCCAACAAGCTAGGTGAAAGACGGCTTTCACACGCACTTATCTCTCAGAACTGAGCAAGTGGAGAGACGTTCGTTCATCTAGCACCAAGGGAACGGGTTGCAGTAGACACTTTTTCTCTGCTTTCTCAGTCTGTTTCCTAGTGTCGGTTTGAAGTTCCTGCAGTTTTCACTGTAAAACCGAGTTGGAGCTTGTACCTCCCCATATATATGTATGGAATGGAGTTTGCAACTGAAAAGAAACTTTGTGTTCCCAACAAGCTAGGTGAAGGACGGCTTTCACACAGACTTATCTCTCAGAACTGAGCAAGTGGAGAGACGTTCGTTCATCTAGCACCAAGGGAACGGGTTGCAGGAGACACTTTTTGTTTGCTTTCTCAATCTGTTTCCTAGTGCCGGTTTGAAGTTCCTGCAGTTTTCACTGTAAAATCGAGTTGGAGCTTCTACCTCCCCATATATATGTATGGAATGGAGTTTGCAACTGAAAAGAAACTTTGTGTTCCCAACAAGCTAGGTGAAGGACGGCTTTCACACACACTTATCCCTCAGAACTGAGCAAGTGGAGAGACGTTCGTTCATCTAGCACCAAGGGAACGTGTTGCAGGAGACACTTTTTCTCTGCTTTCTCAGTCTGTTTCCTAGTGCCGGTTTGAAGTTCCTGCAGTTTTCACTGTCAAACCGAGTTGGAGCTAGTACCTCCCCATATACATGTAAGGAATGGAGTTTGCAACTGAAAAGAAACTTTGTGTTCCCAACAAGCTAGGTGAAGGACGGCTTTCACACACACTTATCTCTCAGAACTGAGCAAGTGGAGAGACGTTCGTTCATCTAGCACCAAGGGAACGGGTTGCAGGAGACACTTTTTCTCTGCTTTCTCAGTCTGTTTCCTAGTGCCGGTTTGAAGTTCCTGCAGTTTTCACTGTCAAACCGTGTTGGAGCTAGTACCTCCACATATATATGAATGGAATGGAGTTTGCAACTGAAAAGAAACTTTGTGTTCCCAACAAGCTAGGTGAAGGACGGCTTTCACACACACATATCTCTCAGAACTCAGCAAGTGGAGAGACGTTCGTTCATCTAGCACCAAGGGAACGGGTTGCAGGAGACACTTTTTCTCTGCTTTCTCAGTCTGTTTCCTAGTGCCGGTTTGAAGTTCCTGCAGTTTTCACTGTAGAAAAGAGTTTGAGCTTCTACCTCCGCATATATATGTATGGAATGGAGTTTGCAACTGAAAAGAAACTTTGTGTTCCCAACAAGCTAGGTGAAGGATGGCTTTCACACACACTTATCTCTCAGAACTGAGCAAGTGGAGAGACGTTCGTTCATCTAGCACCAAGGGAACGGGTTGCAGGAGACACTTTTTCTCTGCATTCTCAGTCTGTTTCCCAGTGCCGGTTAGAAGTTCCTGCAGTTTTCACTGTAGAACCGAGTTGGAGCTAGTACCTCCCCATATATATGTATGGAATGGAGTTTGCAACTGAAAAGAAACTTTGTGTTCCCAACAAGCTAGGTGAAAGACGGCTTTCACACGCACTTATCTCTCAGAACTGAGCAAGTGGAGAGACGTTCGTTCATCTAGCACCAAGGGAACGGGTTGCAGTAGACACTTTTTCTCTGCTTTCTCAGTCTGTTTCCTAGTGCCGGTTTGAAGTTCCTGCAGTTTTCACTGTAAAACCGAGTTGGAGCTTGTACCTCCCCATATATATGTATGGAATGGAGTTTGCAACTGAAAAGAAACTTTGTGTTCCCAACAAGCTAGGTGAAGGACGTCTTTCACACAGACTTATCTCTCAGAACTGAGCAAGTGGAGAGACGTTCGTTCATCTAGCACCAAGGGAACGGGTTGCAGGAGACACTTTTTGTTTGCTTTCTCAATCTGTTTCCTAGTGCCGGTTTGAAGTTCCTGCAGTTTTCACTGTAAAATCGAGTTGGAGCTTCTACCTCCCCATATATATGTATGGAATGGAGTTTGCAACTGAAAAGAAACTTTGTGTTCCCAACAAGCTAGGTGAAGTACGGCTTTCACACACACTTATCCCTCAGAACTGAGCAAGTGGAGAGACGTTCGTTCATCTAGCACCAAGGGAACGGGTTGCAGGAGACACTTTTTCTCTGCTTTCTCAGTCTGTTTCCTAGTGCCGGTTTGAAGTTACTGCAGTTTTCACTGTCAAAACGAGTTGGAGCTAGTACCTCCCCATATAAATGTATGGAATGGAGTTTGCAACTGAAAAGAAACTTTGTGTTCCCAACAAGCTAGGTGAAGGACGGCTTTCACACACATTTATCTCTCAGAACTTAGCAAGTGGAGAGACGTTCGTTCATCTAGCACCAAGGGAACGGGTTGCAGGAGACACTTTTTCTCTGCTTTCTCAGTCTGTTTCCTAGTGCCGGTTGGATGTTCCTGCAGTTTTCACTGTCAAACCGATTTGGAGCTAGTACCTCCCCATATATATGAATGGAATGGAGTTTGCAACTGAAAAGAAACTTTGTGTTCCCAACAAGCTAGGTGAAGGACGGCTTTCACACACACTTATCTCTCAGAACTCAGCAAGTGGAGAGACGTTCGTTCATCTAGCACCAAGGGAACGGGTTGCAGGAGACACTTTTTCTCTGCTTTCTCAGTCTGTTTCCTAGTGCCGGTTTGAAGTTCCTGCAGTTTTCACTGTAGAACCGAGTTGGAGCTTCTACCTCCGCATATATATGTATGGAATGGAGTTTGCAACTGAAAAGAAACTTTGTGTTCCCAACAAGCTAGGTGAAGGATGGCTTTCACACACACTTATCTCTCAGAACTGAGCAAGTGGAGAGACGTTCGTTCATCTAGCACCAAGGGAACGGGTTGCAGGAGACACTTTTTCTCTGCATTCTCATTCTGTTTCCCAGTGCCGGTTAGAAGTTCCTGCAGTTTTCACTGTAGAACCGAGTTGGAGCTAGTACCTCCCCATATATATGTATGGAATGGAGTTTGCAACTGAAAAGAAACTTTGTGTTCCCAACAAGCTAGGTGAAAGACGGCTTTCACACGCACTTTTCTCTCAGAACTGAGCAAGTGGAGAGACGTTCGTTCATCTAGCACCAAGGGAACGGGTTGCAGGAGACACTTTTTCTCTGCTTTCTCAGTCTGTTTCCTAGTGCCGGTTTGAAGTTCCTGCAGTTTTCACTGTCAAACCGAGTTGGAGCTTGTACCTCCCCATATATATGTATGGAATGGAGTTTGCAACTGAAAAGAAACTTTGTGTTCCCAACAAGCTAGGTGAAGGACGGCTTTCACACAGACTTATCTCTCAGAACTGAGCAAGTGGAGAGACGTTCGTTCATCTAACACCAAGGGAACGGGTTGCAGGAGACACTTTTTGTTTGCTTTCTCAATTTGTTTCCTAGTGCCGGTTTGAAGTTCCTGCAATTTTCACTGTAAAATCGAGTTGGAGCTTCTACCTCCCCATATATATGTATGGAATGGAGTTTGCAACTGAAAAGAAACTTTGTGTTCCCAACAAGCTAGGTGAAGTACGGCTTTCACACACACTTATCCCTCAGAACTGAGCAAGTGGAGAGACGTTCGTTCATCTAGCACCAAGGGAACGGGTTGCAGGAGAAACTTTTTCTCTGCTTTCTCAGTCTGTTTCCTAGTGCCGGTTTGAAGTTCCTGCAGTTTTCACTGTCAAAACGAGTTGGAGCTAGTACCTCCCCATATATATGTATGGAATGGAGTTTGCAACTGAAAAGAAACTTTGTGTTCCCAACAAGCTAGGTGAAGGACGGCTTTCACACATACTTATCTCTCAGAACTGAGCAAGTGGAGAGACGTTCGTTCATCTAGCACCAAGGGAACGGGTTGCAGGAGACACTTTTTCTCTGCTTCCTCAGTCTGTTTCCCAGTGCCGGTTAGAAGTTCCTGCAGTTTTCACTGTAGAACCGAGTTGGAGCTAGTACCTCCCCATATATATGTATGGAATGGAGTTTGCAACTGAAAAGAAACTTTGTGTTCCCAACAAGCTAGGTGAAAGACGGCTTTCACACGCACTTATCTCTCAGAACTGAGCAAGTGGAGAGACGTTCGTTCATCTAGCACCAAGGGAACGGGTTGCAGGAGACACTTTTTCTCTGCTTTCTCAGTCTGTTTCCTAGTGCCGGTTTGAAGTTCCTGCAGTTTTCACTGTAAAACCGAGTTGGAGCTTGTACCTCCCCATATATATGTATGGAATGGAGTTTGCAACTGAAAAGAAACTTTGTGTTCCCAACAAGCTAGGTGAAGGACGGCTTTCACACAGACTTATCTCTCAGAACTGAGCAAGTGGAGAGACGTTCGTTCATCTAGCACCAAGGGAACGGGATGCAGGAGACACTTTTTGTTTGCTTTCTCAGTCTGTTTCCCAGTGCCGGTTTGAAGTTCCTGCAGTTTTCACTGTAAAACCGAGTTGGAGCTAGTACCTCCCCATATATATGTATGGAATGGAGTTTGCAACTGAAAAGAAACTTTGTGTTCCCAACAAGATAGGTGAAAGACGGCTTTCACACGCACTTATCTCTCAGAACTGAGCAAGTGGAGAGACGTTCGTTCATCTAGCACCAAGGGAACGGGTTGCAGGAGACACTTTTTCTCTGCTTTCTCAGTCTGTTTCCTAGTGCCGGTTTGAAGTTCCTGCAGTTTTCACTGTAGAACCGAGTTGGAGCTTCTACCTCCCCATATATATGTATGGAATGGAGTTTGCAACTGAAAAGAAACTTTGTGTTCCCAACAAGCTAGGTGAAGTACGGCTTTCACACACACTTATCCCTCAGAACTGAGCAAGTGGAGAGACGTTCGTTCATCTAGCACCAAGGGAACGGGTTGCAGGAGACACTTTTTCTCTGCTTTCTCAGTCTGTTTCCTAGTGCCGGTTTGAAGTTCCTGCAGTTTTCACTGTCAAAACGAGTTGGAGCTAGTACCTCCCCATATAAATGTATGGAATGGAGTTTGCAACTGAAAAGAAACTTTGTGTTCCCAACAAGCTAGGTGAAGGACGGCTTTCACACACACTTATCTCTCAGAACTGAGCAAGTGGAGAGACGTTCGTTCATCTAGCACCAAGGGAACGGGTTGCAGGAGACACTTTTTCTCTGCTTTCTCAGTCTGTTTCCTAGTGCCGGTTGGAAGTTCCTGCAGTTTTCACTGTAAAACCGAGTTGGAGCTTGTACCTCCCCATATATATGTATGGAATGGAGTTTGCAACTGAAAAGAAACTTTGTGTTCCCAACAAGCTAGGTGAAGGACGGCTTTCACACATACTTATCTCTCAGAACTGAGCAAGTGGAGAGACGTTCGTTCATCTAGCACCAAGGGAACGGGTTGCAGGAGACACTTTTTCTCTGCTTCCTCAGTCTGTTTCCCAGTGCCGGTTAGAATTTCCTGCAGTTTTCACTGTAGAACCGAGTTGGAGCTAGTACCTCCCCATATATATGTATGGAATGGAGTTTGCAACTGAAAAGAAACTTTGTGTTCCCAACAAGCTAGGTGAAAGACGGCTTTCACACGCACTTATCTCTCAGAACTGAGCAAGTGGAGAGACGTTCGTTCATCTAGCACCAAGGGAACGGGTTGCAGGAGACACTTTTTCTCTGCTTTCTCAGTCTGTTTCCTAGTGCCGGTTTGAAGTTCCTGCAGTTTTCACTGTAAAACCGAGTTGGAGCTTGTACCTCCCCATATATATGTATGGAATGGAGTTTGCAACTGAAAAGAAACTTTGTGTTCCCAACAAGCTAGGTGAAGGACGGCTTTCACACAGACTTATCTCTCAGAACTGAGCAAGTGGAGAGACGTTCGTTCATCTAGCACCAAGGGAACGGGTTGCAGGAGACACTTTTTGTTTGCTTTCTCAATCTGTTTCCTAGTGCCGGTTTGAAGTTCCTGCAGTTTTCACTGTAAAATCGAGTTGGAGCTTCTACCTCCCCATATATATGTATGGAATGGAGTTTGCAACTGAAAAGAAACTTTGTGTTCCCAACAAGCTAGGTGAAGGACGGCTTTCACACACACTTATCCCTCAGAACTGAGCAAGTGGAGAGACGTTCGTTCATCTAGCACCAAGGGAACGGGTTGCAGGAGACACTTTTTCTCTGCTTTCTCAGTCTGTTTCCTAGTGCCGGTTTGAAGTTCCTGCAGTTTTCACTGTCAAAACGAGTTGGAGCTAGTACCTCCCCATATAAATGTATGGAATGGAGTTTGCAACTGAAAAGAAACTTTGTGTTCCCAACAAGCTAGGTGAAGGACGGCTTTCACACACACTTATTTCTCAGAACTGAGCAAGTGGAGAGACGTTCGTTCATCTAGCACCAAGGGAACGGTTTGCAGGAGACACTTTTTCTCTGCTTTCTCAGTCTGTTTCCTAGTGCCGGTTGGAAGTTCCTGCAGTTTTCACTGTAAAACCGAGTTGGAGCTTGTACCTCCCCATATAAATGTATGGAATGGAGTTTGCAACTGAAAAGAAACTTTGTGTTCCCAACAAGCTAGGTGAAGGACGGCTTTCACACATACTTATCTCTCAGAACTGAGCAAGTGGATAGACGTTCGTTCATCTAGCACCAAGGGAACGGGTTGCAGGAGACACTTTTTCTCTGCTTCCTCAGTCTGTTTCCTGGTGCCGGTTTGAAGTTCCTGCAGTTTTCACTGTAAAACCGAGTTGGAGCTTGTACCTCTCCATATATATATGTATGGAATGGAGTTTGCAACTGAAAAGAAACTTTGTGTTCCCAAGAAGCTAGGTGAAGGACGGCTTTCACACACACTTATCTCTCAGAACTGAGCAAGTGGAGAGACGTTCGTTCATCTAGCACCAAGGGAACGGGTTGCAGGAGACACTTTTTCTCTGCTTTCTCAGTCTGTTTCCAAGTGCCGGTTTGAAGTTCCTGCAGTTTTCACTGTCAAACCGAGTTGGAGCTTCTACCTCCCCATATATATGTATGGAATGGAGTTAGCAACTGAAAAGAAACTTTGTGTTCCCAACAAGCTAGGTGAAGGACGGCTTTCACACACACTTATCTCTCAGAACTGAGCAAGTGGAGAGACGTTCGTTCATCTAGCACCAAGGGAACGGGTTGCAGGAGACACTTTTTCTCTGCTTTCTCAGTCTGTTTCCCAGTGCCGGTTTGAAGTTCCTGCAGTTTTCACTGTAAAACCGAGTTGGAGCTAGTACCTCCCCATATATATGTATGGAATGGAGTTTGCAACTGAAAAGAAACTTTGTGTTCCCAACAAGCTAGGTGAAAGACGGCTTTCACACGCACTTATCTCTCAGATCTGAGCAAGTGGAGAGACGTTCGTTCATCTAGCACCAAGGGAACGGGTTGCAGGAGACACTTTTTCTCTGCTTTCTCAGTCTGTTTCCAAGTGCCGGTTTGAAGTTCCTGCAGTTTTCACTGTCAAACCGAGTTGGAGCTTCTACCTCCCCATATATATGTATGGAATGGAGTTAGCAACTGAAAAGAAACTTTGTGTTCCCAACAAGCTAGGTGAAGGACGGCTTTCACACACACTTATCTCTCAGAACTGAGCAAGTGGAGAGACGTTCGTTCATCTAGCACCAAGGGAACGGGTTGCAGGAGACACTTTTTCTCTGCTTTCTCAGTCTGTTTCCCAGTGCCGGTTTGAAGTTCCTGCAGTTTTCACTGTAAAACCGAGTTGGAGCTAGTACCTCCCCATATATATGTATGGAATGGAGTTTGCAACTGAAAAGAAACTTTGTGTTCCCAACAAGCTAGGTGAAAGACGGCTTTCACACGCACTTATCTCTCAGAACTGAGCAAGTGGAGAGACGTTCGTTCATCTAGCACCAAGGGAACGGGTTGCAGGAGACACTTTTTCTCTGCTTTCTCAGTCTGTTTCCTAGTGCCGGTTTGAAGTTCCTGCAGTTTTCACTGTAGAACCGAGTTGGAGCTTCTACCTCCCCATATATATGTATGGAATGGAGTTTGCAACTGAAAAGAAACTTTGTGTTCCCAACAAGCTAGGTGAAGGACGGCTTTCACACACACTTATCTCTCAGAACTGAGCAAGTGGAGAGACGTTCGTTCATCTAGCGCCAAGGGAACGGGTTGCAGGAGACACTTTTTCTCTGCTTTCTCAGTCTGTTTCCCAGTGCCGGTTAGAAGTTCCTGCAGTTTTCACTGTAAAACCGAGTTGGAGCTAGTACCTCCCCATATATATGTATGGAATGGAGTTTGCAACTGAAAAGAAACTTTGTGTTCCCAACAAGCTAGGTGAAGGACGGCTTTCACACACACTTATCTCTCAGAACTGAGCAAGTGGAGAGACGTTCGTTCATCTAGCACGAAGGGAACGGGTTGCAGGAGACACTTTTTCTCTGCTTTCTCAGTCTGTTTCCCAGTGCCGGTTTGAAGTTCCTGCAGTTTTCACTGTAAAACCGAGTTGGAGCTAGTACCTCCCCATATATATGTATGGAATGGAGTTTGCAACTGAAAAGAAACTTTGTGTTCCCAACAAGCTAGGTGAAAGACGGCTTTCACACGCACTTATCTCTCAGAACTGAGCAAGTGGAGAGACGTTCGTTCATCTAGCACCAAGGGAACGGGTTGCAGGAGACAATTTTTCTCTGCTTTCTCAGTCTGTTTCCTAGTGCCGGTTTGAAGTTCCTGCAGTTTTCACTGTAAAACCGAGTTGGAGCTTGTACCTCCCCATATATATGTATGGAATGGAGTTTGCAACTGAAAAGAAACTTTGTGTTCCCAACAAGCTAGGTGAAGGACGGCTTTCACACAGACTTATCTCTCAGAACTGAGCAAGTGGAGAGACGTTCGTTCATCTAGCACCAAGGGAACGGGATGCAGGAGACACTTTTTGTTTGCTTTCTCAGTCTGTTTCCCAGTGCCGGTTTGAAGTTCCTGCAGTTTTCACTGTAAAACCGAGTTGGAGCTAGCACCTCCCCATATATATGTATGGAATGGAGTTTGCAACTGAAAAGAAACTTTGTGTTCCCAACAAGATAGGTGAAAGACGGCTTTCACACGCACTTATCTCTCAGAACTGAGCAAGTGGAGAGACGTTCGTTCATCTAGCACCAAGGGAACGGGTTGCAGGAGACACTTTTTCTCTGCTTTCTCAGTCTGTTTCCTAGTGCCGGTTTGAAGTTCCTGCAGTTTTCACTGTAGAACCGAGTTGGAGCTTCTACCTCCCCATATATATGTATGGAATGGAGTTTGCAACTGAAAAGAAACTTTGTGTTCCCAACAAGCTAGGTGAAGTACGGCTTTCACACACACTTATCCCTCAGAACTGAGCAAGTGGAGAGACGTTCGTTCATCTAGCACCAAGGGAACGGGTTGCAGGAGACACTTTTTCTCTGCTTTCTCAGTCTGTTTCCTAGTGCCGGTTTGAAGTTCCTGCAGTTTTCACTGTCAAAACGAGTTGGAGCTAGTACCTCCCCATATAAATGTATGGAATGGAGTTTGCAACTGAAAAGAAACTTTGTGTTCCCAACAAGCTAGGTGAAGGACGGCTTTCACACACACTTATCTCTCAGAACTGAGCAAGTGGAGAGACGTTCGTTCATCTAGCACCAAGGGAACGGGTTGCAGGAGACACTTTTTCTCTGCTTTCTCAGTCTGTTTCCTAGTGCCGGTTGGAAGTTCCTGCAGTTTTCACTGTAAAACCGAGTTGGAGCTTGTACCTCCCCATATATATGTATGGAATGGAGTTTGCAACTGAAAAGAAACTTTGTGTTCCCAACAAGCTAGGTGAAGGACGGCTTTCACACATACTTATCTCTCAGAACTGAGCAAGTGGAGAGACGTTCGTTCATCTAGCACCAAGGGAACGGGTTGCAGGAGACACTTTTTCTCTGCTTCCTCAGTCTGTTTCCCAGTGCCGGTTAGAATTTCCTGCAGTTTTCACTGTAGAACCGAGTTGGAGCTAGTACCTCCCCATATATATGTATGGAATGGAGTTTGCAACTGAAAAGAAACTTTGTGTTCCCAACAAGCTAGGTGAAAGACGGCTTTCACACGCACTTATCTCTCAGAACTGAGCAAGTGGAGAGACGTTCGTTCATCTAGCACCAAGGGAACGGGTTGCAGGAGACACTTTTTCTCTGCTTTCTCAGTCTGTTTCCTAGTGCCGGTTTGAAGTTCCTGCAGTTTTCACTGTAAAACCGAGTTGGAGCTTGTACCTCCCCATATATATGTATGGAATGGAGTTTGCAACTGAAAAGAAACTTTGTGTTCCCAACAAGCTAGGTGAAGGACGGCTTTCACACAGACTTATCTCTCAGAACTGAGCAAGTGGAGAGACGTTCGTTCATCTAGCACCAAGGGAACGGGTTGCAGGAGACACTTTTTGTTTGCTTTCTCAATCTGTTTCCTAGTGCCGGTTTGAAGTTCCTGCAGTTTTCACTGTAAAATCGAGTTGGAGCTTCTACCTCCCCATATATATGTATGGAATGGAGTTTGCAACTGAAAAGAAACTTTGTGTTCCCAACAAGCTAGGTGAAGGACGGCTTTCACACACACTTATCCCTCAGAACTGAGCAAGTGGAGAGACGTTCGTTCATCTAGCACCAAGGGAACGGGTTGCAGGAGACACTTTTTCTCTGCTTTCTCAGTCTGTTTCCTAGTGCCGGTTTGAAGTTCCTGCAGTTTTCACTGTCAAAACGATTTGGAGCTAGTACCTCCCCATATAAATGTATGGAATGGAGTTTGCAACTGAAAAGAAACTTTGTGTTCCCAACAAGCTAGGTGAAGGACGGCTTTCACACACACTTATTTCTCAGAACTGAGCAAGTGGAGAGACGTTCGTTCATCTAGCACCAAGGGAACGGTTTGCAGGAGACACTTTTTCTCTGCTTTCTCAGTCTGTTTCCTAGTGCCGGTTGGAAGTTCCTGCAGTTTTCACTGTAAAACCGAGTTGGAGCTTGTACCTCCCCATATAAATGTATGGAATGGAGTTTGCAACTGAAAAGAAACTTTGTGTTCCCAACAAGCTAGGTGAAGGACGGCTTTCACACATACTTATCTCTCAGAACTGAGCAAGTGGATAGACGTTCGTTCATCTAGCACCAAGGGAACGGGTTGCAGGAGACACTTTTTCTCTGCTTCCTCAGTCTGTTTCCTGGTGCCGGTTTGAAGTTCCTGCAGTTTTCACTGTAAAACCGAGTTGGAGCTTGTACCTCTCCATATATATATGTATGGAATGGAGTTTGCAACTGAAAAGAAACTTTGTGTTCCCAAGAAGCTAGGTGAAGGACGGCTTTCACACACACTTATCTCTCAGAACTGAGCAAGTGGAGAGACGTTCGTTCATCTAGCACCAAGGGAACGGGTTGCAGGAGACACTTTTTCTCTGCTTTCTCAGTCTGTTTCCAAGTGCCGGTTTGAAGTTCCTGCAGTTTTCACTGTCAAACCGAGTTGGAGCTTCTACCTCCCCATATATATGTATGGAATGGAGTTAGCAACTGAAAAGAAACTTTGTGTTCCCAACAAGCTAGGTGAAGGACGGCTTTCACACACACTTATCTCTCAGAACTGAGCAAGTGGAGAGACGTTCGTTCATCTAGCACCAAGGGAACGGGTTGCAGGAGACACTTTTTCTCTGCTTTCTCAGTCTGTTTCCCAGTGCCGGTTTGAAGTTCCTGCAGTTTTCACTGTAAAACCGAATTGGAGCTAGTACCTCCCCATATATATGTATGGAATGGAGTTTGCAACTGAAAAGAAACTTTGTGTTCCCAACAAGCTAGGTGAAAGACGGCTTTCACACGCACTTATCTCTCAGATCTGAGCAAGTGGAGAGACGTTCGTTCATCTAGCACCAAGGGAACGGGTTGCAGGAGACACTTTTTCTCTGCTTTCTCAGTCTGTTTCCAAGTGCCGGTTTGAAGTTCCTGCAGTTTTCACTGTCAAACCGAGTTGGAGCTTCTACCTCCCCATATATATGTATGGAATGGAGTTAGCAACTGAAAAGAAACTTTGTGTTCCCAACAAGCTAGGTGAAGGACGGCTTTCACACACACTTATCTCTCAGAACTGAGCAAGTGGAGAGACGTTCGTTCATCTAGCACCAAGGGAACGGGTTGCAGGAGACACTTTTTCTCTGCTTTCTCAGTCTGTTTCCCAGTGCCGGTTTGAAGTTCCTGCAGTTTTCACTGTAAAACCGAGTTGGAGCTAGTACCTCCCCATATATATGTATGGAATGGAGTTTGCAACTGAAAAGAAACTTTGTGTTCCCAACAAGCTAGGTGAAAGACGGCTTTCACACGCACTTATCTCTCAGAACTGAGCAAGTGGAGAGACGTTCGTTCATCTAGCACCAAGGGAACGGGTTGCAGGAGACACTTTTTCTCTGCTTTCTCAGTCTGTTTCCTAGTGCCGGTTTGAAGTTCCTGCAGTTTTCACTGTAGAACCGAGTTGGAGCTTCTACCTCCCCATATATATGTATGGAATGGAGTTTGCAACTGAAAAGAAACTTTGTGTTCCCAACAAGCTAGGTGAAGGACGGCTTTCACACACACTTATCTCTCAGAACTGAGCAAGTGGAGAGACGTTCGTTCATCTAGCGCCAAGGGAACGGGTTGCAGGAGACACTTTTTCTCTGCTTTCTCAGTCTGTTTCCCAGTGCCGGTTAGAAGTTCCTGCAGTTTTCACTGTAAAACCGAGTTGGAGCTAGTACCTCCCCATATATATGTATGGAATGGAGTTTGCAACTGAAAAGAAACTTTGTGTTCCCAACAAGCTAGGTGAAGGACGGCTTTCACACACACTTATCTCTCAGAACTGAGCAAGTGGAGAGACGTTCGTTCATCTAGCACGAAGGGAACGGGTTGCAGGAGACACTTTTTCTCTGCTTTCTCAGTCTGTTTCCCAGTGCCGGTTTGAAGTTCCTGCAGTTTTCACTGTAAAACCGAGTTGGAGCTAGTACCTCCCCATATATATGTATGGAATGGAGTTTGCAACTGAAAAGAAACTTTGTGTTCCCAACAAGCTAGGTGAAAGACGGCTTTCACACGCACTTATCTCTCAGAACTGAGCAATTGGAGAGACGTTCGTTCATCTAGCACCAAGGGAACGGGTTGGAGGAGACACTTTTTCTCTGCTTTCTCAGTCAGTTTCCTAGTGCCGGTTTGAAGTTCCTGCAGTTTTCACTGTAAAACCGAGTTGGAGCTTGAACCTCCCCATATATAAGTATGGAATGGAGTTTGCAACTGAAAAGAAACTTTGTGTTCCCAACAAGCTAGGTGAAGGACGGCTTTCACGCAGACTTATCTCTCAGAACTGAGCAAGTGGAGAGACGTTCGTTCATCTAGCACCAAGGGAACGGGTTGCAGGAGACAGTTTTTGTTTGCTTTCTCAATCTGTTTCCTAGTGCCGGTTTGAAGTTCCTGCAGTTTTCACTGTAAAATCGAGTTGGAGCTTCTACCTCCCCATATATATGAATGGAATGGAGTTTGCAACTGAAAAGAAACTTTGTGTTCCCAACAAGCTAGGTGAAGGACGGCTTTCACACACACTTATCCCTCAGAACTGAGCAAGTGGATAGACGTTCGTTCATCTAGCACCAAGGGAACGGGTTGCAGGAGACACTTTTTCTCTGCTTTCTCAGTCTGTTTCCTAGTGCCGGTTTGAAGTTACTGCAGTTTTCACTGTAAAACCGAGTTGGAGCTTCTACCTCCCCATATATATGTATGGAATGGAGTTTGCAACTGAAAAGAAACTTTGTGTTCCCAACAAGCTATGTGAAGGACGGCTTTCACACGCACTTATCTCTCAGAACTGAGCAAGTGGAGAGACGTTCGTTCATCTAGCACCAAGGGAACGGGTTGCAGGAGACACTTTTTCTCTGCTTCCTCAGTCTGTTTCCTAGTGCCGGTTTGAAGTTCCTGCAGTTTTCACTGTAAAACCGAGTTGGAGCTTGTACCTCCCCATATATATGTATGGAATGGAGTTTGCAACTGAAAAGATACTTTGTGTTCCCAACAAGCTAGGTGAAGGACGGCTTTCACACACAATTATCTCTCTGAACTGAGCAAGTGGAGAGACGTTCGTTCATCTAGCACCAAGGGAACGGGTTGCAGGAGACACTTTTTCTCTGCTTTCTCAGTCTGTTTCCTAGAGCCGGTTTGAAGTTCCTGCAGTTTTCACTGTCAAACCGAGTTGGAGCTTCTACCTCCCCATATATATGTATGGAATGGAGTTTGCAACTGAAAAGAAACTTTGTGTTCCCAACAAGCTAGGTGAAGGACGGCTTTCACACACACTTATCGCTCAGAACAGAGCAAGTGGAGAGACGTTCGTTCATCTAGCACCAAGGGAACGGGTTGCAGGAGACACTTTTTCTCTGCTTTCTCAGTCTGTTTCCTAGTGCCGGTTTGAAGTTCCTGCAGTTTTCACTGTCCAACCGAGTTGGAGCTTCTACCACCCCATATATATGTATGGAATGGAGTTTGCAACTGAAAAGATACTTTGTGTTCCCAACAAGCTAGGTGAAGGACGGCTTTCACACACACTTATCTCTCAGAACTGAGCAAGTGGAGAGACGTTCGTTCATCTAGCACCAAGGGAACGGGTTGCAGGAGCTCTTTTTCTCTGCTTTCTCAGTCTGTTTCCTAGTGCCGGTTTGAAGTTCCTGCAGTTTTCACTGTCAAAGCGATTTGGAGCTTCTACCTCCCCATATATATGTATGGAATGGAGTTTGCAACTGAAAAGAAACTTTGTGTTCCCAACAAGCTAGGTGAAGGATGGCTTTCACACATACTTTTCTCTCAGAACTGAGCAAGTGGAGAGACGTTCGTTCATCTAGCACCAAGGGATCGGGTTGCAGGAGACACTTTTTCTCTGCTTTCTCAGTCTGTTTCCTAGTGCCGGTTTGAAGTTCCTGCAGTTTTCACTGCCAAACCGAGTTGGAGCTTCTAGCTCCCCATATATATGTATGGAATGGAGTTTGCAACTGAAAAGAAACTTTGTGATCCCAACAAGCTAGGTGAAGGACGGCTTTCACACACACTTATCTCTCAGAACTGAGCAAGTGGAGAGACGTTCGTTCATCTAGCACCAAGGGAACGGGTTGCAGGAGACACTTTTTCTCTGCTTTCTCAGTCTGTTTCCTAGTGCCGGTTTGAAGTTCCTGCAGTTTTCACTGTCAAACCGAGTTGGAGCTTCAACCTCCCCATATATATGTATGGAATGGAGTTTGCAACTGAAAAGAAACTTTGTGTTCCCAACAAGCTACGTGAAGGACGGCTTTCACACACACTTATCTCTCAGAACTGAGCAAGTGGAGAGACGTTCGTTCATCTAACACCAAGGGAACGGGTTGCAGGAGACACTTTTTCTCTGCTTCCTCAGTCTGTTTCCTAGTGCCGGTTTGAAGTTCCTGCAGTTTTCACTGTAAAACCGAGTTGGAGCTTGTACCTCCCCATATATATGTATGGAATGGAGTTTGCAACTGAAAAGAAACTTTGTGTTCCCAACAAGCTAGGTGAAGGACGGCTTTCACACACACTTATCTCTCAGAACTGAGCAAGTGGAGAGACGTTCGTTCATCTAGCACCAAGGGAACGGGTTGCAGGAGACACTTTTTCTCTGCTTTCTCAGTCTGTTTCCTAGTGCCGGTTTGAAGTTCCTGCAGTTTTCACTGTCAAACCGATTTGGAGCTTCTACCTCCCCATATATATGTATGGAATGGAGTTTGCAACTGAAAAGAAACTTTGTGATCCCAACAAGCTAGGTGAAGGACGGCTTTCACACACACTTATCTCTCAGAACTGAGCAAGTGGAGAGACGTTCGTTCTTCTAGCACCAAGGGAACGGGTTGCAGGAGACACTTTTTCTCTGCTTTCTCAGTCTGTTTCCTAGTGCCGGTTTGAAGTTCCTGCAGTTTTCACTGTCAAACCGTTTTGGAGCTTCTACCTCCCCATATATATGTATGGAATGGAGTTTGCAACTGAAAAGAAACTTTGTGTTCCCAACAAGCTAGGTGAAGGACGGCTTTCACACACAGTTATCTCTCAGAACTGAGCAAGTGGAGAGACGTTCGTTCATCTAGCACCAAGGGAACGGGTTGCAGGAGACACTTTTTCTCTGCTTTCTCAGTCTGTTTCCCTGTACCGGTTTGAAGTTCCTGCAGTTTTCACTGTAAAACCGTGTTGGAGCTAGTACCTCCCCATATATATGTATGGAATGGAGTTTGCAACTGAAAAGAAACTTTGTGTTCCCAACAAGCTAGGTGAAAGTCGGCTTTCACACGCACTTATCTCTCAGAACTGAGCAAGTGGAGAGACGTTCGTTCATCTAGCACCAAGGGAACGGGTTGCAGGAGACACTTTTTCTCTGCTTTCTCAGTCTGTTTCCTAGTGCCGTTTTGAAGTTCCTGCAGTTTTCACTGTAAAACCGAGTTGGAGCTTGTACCTCCCCATATATATGTAAGGAATGGAGTTTGCAACTGAAAAGAAACTTTGTGTACCCAACAAGCTAGGTGAAGGACGGCTTTCACACAGACTTATCTCTCAGAACTGAGCAAGTGGAGAGACGTTCGTTCATCTAGCACCAAGGGAACGGGTTGCAGGAGACACTTTTTGTTTGCTTTCTCAATCTGTTTCCTAGTGCCGGTTTGAAGTTCCTGCAGTTTTCACTGTAAAATCGAGTTGGAGCTTCTACCTCCCCATATATATGAATGGAATGGAGTTTGCAACTGAAAAGAAACTTTGTGTTCCCAACAAGCTAGGTGAAGGACGGCTTTCACACACACTTATCCCTCAGAACTGAGCAAGTGGAGAGACGTTCGTTCATCTAGCACCAAGGGAACGGGTTGCAGGAGACACTTTTTCTCTGCTTTCTCAGTCTGTTTCCTAGTGCCGGTTTGATGTTCCTGCAGTTTTCACTGTCAAAACGAGTTGGAGCTAGTACCTCCCCATATATATGTATGGAATGGAGTTTGCAACTGAAAAGAAACTTTGTGTTCCCAACAAGCTAGGTGAAGGACGGCTTTCACACACACTTATCTCTCAGAACTGAGCAAGTGGAGAGACGTTCGTTCATCTAGCACCAAGGGAACGGGTTGCAGGAGACACTTTTTCTCTGCTTTCTCAGTCTGTTTCCTAGTGCCGGTTTGAAGTTCCTGCAGTTTTCACTGTAAAACCGATTTGGAGCTTCTACCTCCCCATATATATGTATGGAATGGAGTTTGCAACTGAAAAGAAACTTTGTGTTCCCAACAAGCTAGGTGAAGGACGGCTTTCACACATAATTATCTCTCAGAACTGAGCAAGTGGAGAGACGTTCGTTCATCTAGCACCAAGGGAACGGGTTGCAGGAGACACTTTTTCTCTGCTTCCTCAGTCTGTTTCCTAGTGCCGGTTTGAAGTTCCTGCAGTTTTCACTCTAAAACCGAGTTGGAGCTTGTACCTCCCCATATATATATGTATGGAATGGAGTTTGCAACTGAAAAGAAACTTTGTGTTCCCAACAAGCTAGGTGAAGGACGGCTTTCACACACACTTATCTCTCAGAACTGAGCAAGTGGAGAGACGTTCGTTCATCTAGCACCAAGGGAACGGGATGCAGGAGACACTTTTTCTCTGCTTTCTCAGTCTGTTTCCTAGTGCCGGTTTGAAGTTCCTGCAGTTTTCACTGTCAAACCGAGTTGGAGCTTCTACCTCCCCATATATATGTATGGAATGGAGTTTGCAACTGAAAAGAAACTTTGTGTTCCCAACAAGCTAGGTGAAGGACGGCTTTCACACACACTTATCCCTCAGAACTGAGCAAGTGGAGAGACGTTCGTTCATCTAGCACCAAGGGAACGGGTTGCAGGAGACACTTTTTGTTTGCTTTCTCAATCTGTTTCCTAGTGCCGGTTTGAAGTTCCTGCAGTTTTCACTGTAAAACCGAGTTGGAGCTTCTACCTCCCCATATATATGTATGGAATGGAGTTTGCAACTGAAAAGAAACTTTGTGTTCCCAACAAGCTAGGTGAAGGACGGCTTTCACACACACTTATCCCTCAGAACTGAGCAAGTGGAGAGACGTTCGTTCATCTAGCACCAAGGGAACGGGTTGCAGGAGACACTTTTTCTCTGCTTTCTCAGTCTGTTTCCTAGTGCCGGTTTGAAGTTCCTGCAGTTTTCACTGTAAAACCGAGTTGGAGCTTGTACCTCCCCATATATATGTATGGAATGGAGTTTGCAACTGAAAAGAAACTTTGTGTTCCCAACAAGCTAGGTGAAGGACGGCTTTCACACACATTATCTCTCAGAACTGAGCAAGTGGAGAGACGTTCGTTCATCTAGCACCAAGGGAACGGGTTGCAGGAGACACTTTTTCTCTGCTTTCTCAGTCTGTTTCCTAGTGCCGGTTTGAAGTTCCTGCAGTTTTCACTGCCAAACCGAGTTGGAGCTTCTAGCTCCCCATATATATGTATGGAATGGAGTTTGCAACTGAAAAGAAACTTTGTGATCCCAACAAGCTAGGTGAAGGACGGCTTTCACACTCACTTATCTCTCAGAACTGAGCAAGTGGAGAGACGTTCGTTCATCTAGCACCAAGGGAACGGGTTGCAGGAGACACTTTTTCTCTGCTTTCTCAGTCTGTTTCCTAGTGCCGGTTTGAAGTTCCTGCAGTTTTCACTGTCAAACCGAGTTGGAGCTTCTACCTCCCCATATATATGTATGGAATGGAGTTTGCAACTGAAAAGAAACTTTGTGTTCCCAACAAGCTACGTGAAGGATGGCTTTCACACACACTTATCTCTCAGAACTGAGCAAGTGGAGAGACGTTCGTTCATCTAACACCAAGGGAACGGGTTGCAGGAGACACTTTTTCTCTGCTTCCTCAGTCTGTTTCCTAGTGCCGGTTTGAAGTTCCTGCAGTTTTCACTGTAAAACCGAGTTGGAGCTTGTACCTCCCCATATATATGTATGGAATGGAGTTTGCAACTGAAAAGAAACTTTGTGTTCCCAACAAGCTAGGTGAAGGACGGCTTTCACACACACTTATCTCTCAGAACTGAGCAAGTGGAGAGACGTTCGTTCATCTAGCACCAAGGGAACGGGTTGCAGGAGACACTTTTTCTCTGCTTCCTCAGTCTGTTTCCTAGTGCCGGTTTGAAGTTCCTGCAGTTTTCACTGTAAAACCGAGTTGGAGCTTGTACCTCCCCATATATATGTATGGAATGGAGTTTGCAACTGAAAAGAAACTTTGTGTTCCCAACAAGCTAGGTGAAGGACGGCTTTCACACACATTATCTCTCAGAACTGAGCAAGTGGAGAGACGTTCGTTCATCTAGCACCAAGGGAACGGGTTGCAGGAGACACTTTTTCTCTGCTTTCTCAGTCTGTTTCCTAGTGCCGGTTTGAAGTTCCTGCAGTTTTCACTGCCAAACCGAGTTGGAGCTTCTAGCTCCCCATATATATGTATGGAATGGAGTTTGCAACTGAAAAGAAACTTTGTGATCCCAACAAGCTAGGTGAAGGACGGCATTCACACACACTTATCTCTCAGAACTGAGCAAGTGGAGAGAAGTTCGTTCATCTAGCACCAAGGGAACGGGTTGCAGGAGACACTTTTTCTCTGCTTTCTCAGTCTGTTTCCTAGTGCCGGTTTGAAGTTCCTGCAGTTTTCACTGTCAAACCGAGTTGGAGCTTCTACCTCCCCATATATATGTATGGAATGGAGTTTGCAACTGAAAAGAAACTTTGTGTTCCCAACAAGCTACGTGAAGGACGGCTTTCACACACACTTATCTCTCAGAACTGAGCAAGTGGAGAGACGTTCGTTCATCTAACACCAAGGGAACGGGTTGCAGGAGACACTTTTTCTCTGCTTCCTCAGTCTGTTTCCTAGTGCCGGTTTGAAGTTCCTGCAGTTTTCACTGTAAAACCGAGTTTTAGCTTGTACCTCCCCATATATATGTATGGAATGGAGTTTGCAACTGAAAAGAAACTTTGTGTTCCCAACAAGCTAGGTGAAGGACGGCTTTCACACACACTTATCTCTCAGAACTGAGCAAGTGGAGAGACGTTCGTTCAACTAGCACCAAGGGAACGGGTTGCAGGAGACACTTTTTCTCTGCTTTCTCAGTCTGTTTCCTAGTGCCGGTTTGAAGTTCCTGCAGTTTTCACTGTCAAACCGAGTTGGAGCTTCTACCTCCCCATATATATGTATGGAATGGAGTTTGCAACTGAAAAGAAACTTTGTGATCCCAACAAGCTAGGTGAAGGACGGCTTTCACACACACTTATCTCTCAGAACTGAGCAAGTGGAGAGACGTTCGTTCATCTAGCACCAAGGGAACGGGTTGCAGGAGACACTATTTCTCTGCTTTCTCAGTCTTTTTCCTAGTGCCGGTTTGAAGTTCCTGCAGTTTTCACTGTCAAACCGATTTGGAGCTTCTACCTCCCCATATATATGTATGGAATGGAGTTTGCAACTGAAAAGAAACTTTGTGTTCCCAAAAAGCTAGGTGAAGGACGGCTTTCACACACAGTTATCTCTCAGAACTGAGCAAGTGGAGAGACGTTCGTTCATCTAGCACCAAGGGAACGGGTTGCAGGAGACACTTTTTCTCTGCTTTCTCAGTCTGTTTCCCAGTGCCGGTTTGAAGTTCCTGCAGTTTTCACTGTCAAACCGAGTTGGAGCTAGTACCTCCCCATATATATGTATGGAATGGAGTTTGCAACTGAAAAGAAACTTTGTGTTCCCAACAAGCTAGTTGAAAGGCGGCTTTCACACGCACTTATCTCTCAGAACTGAGCAAGTGGAGAGACGTTCGTTCATCTAGCACCAAGGGAACGGGTTGCAGGAGACACTTTTTCTCTGCTTTCTCAGTCTGTTTCCTAGTGCCGTTTTGAAGTTCCTGCAGTTTTCACTGTAAAACCGAGTTGGAGCTTGTACCTCCCCATATATATGTAAGGAATGGAGTTTGCAACTGAAAAGAAACTTTGTGTTCCCAACAAGCTAGGTGAAGGACGGCTTTCACACAGACTTATCTCTCAGAACTGAGCAAGTGGAGAGACGTTCGTTCATCTAGCACCAAGGGAACGGGTTGCAGGAGACACTTTTTGTTTGCTTTCTCAATCTGTTTCCTAGTGCCGGTTTGAAGTTCCTGCAGTTTTCACTGTAAAATCGAGTTGGAGCTTCTACCTCCCCATATATATGAATGGAATGGAGTTTGCAACTGAAAAGAAACTTTGTGTTCCCAACAAGCTAGGTGAAGGACGGCTTTCACACACACTTATCCCTCAGAACTGAGCAAGTGGAGAGACGTTCGTTCATCTAGCACCAAGGGAACGGGTTGCAGGAGACACTTTTTCTCTGCTTTCTCAGTCTGTTTCCTAGTGCCGGTTTGATGTTCCTGCAGTTTTCACTGTCAAACCGAGTTGGAGCTAGTACCTCCCCATATATATGTATGGAATGGAGTTTGCAACTGAAAAGAAACTTTGTGTTCCCAACAAGCTAGGTGAAGGACGGCTTTCACACACACTTATCTCTCAGAACTGAGCAAGTGGAGAGACGTTCGTTCATCTAGCACCAAGGGAACGGGTTGCAGGAGACACTTTTTCTCTGCTTTCTCAGTCTGTTTCCTAGTGCCGGTTTGAAGTTCCTGCAGTTTTCACTGTAAAACCGAGTTGGAGCTTCTACCTCCCCATATATATGTATGGAATGGAGTTTGCAACTGAAAAGAAACTTTGTGTTCCCAACAAGCTAGGTGAAGGTAGGCTTTCACACATACTTATCTCTCAGAACTGAGCAAGTGGAGAGACGTTCGTTCATCTAGCACCAAGGGAACGGGTTGCCGGAGACACTTTTTCTCTGCTTCCTCAGTCTGTTTCCTAGTGCCGGTTTGAAGTTCCTGCAGTTTTCACTCTAAAACCGAGTTGGAGCTTGTACCTCCCCATATATATATGTATGGAATGGAGTTTGCAACTGAAAAGAAACTTTGTGTTCCCAACAAGCTAGGTGAAGGACGGCTTTCACACACACTTATCTCTCAGAACTGAGCAAGTGGAGAGACGTTCGTTCATCTAGCACCAAGGGAACGGGATGCAGGAGACACTTTTTCTCTGCTTCCTCAGTCTGTTTCCTAGTGCCGGTTTGAAGTTCCTGCAGTTTTCACTGTAAAACCGAGTTGGAGCTTGTACCTCCCCATATATATTTATGGAATGGAGTTTGCAACTGAAAAGAAACTTTGTGTTCCCAACAAGCTAGGTGAAGGACGGCTTTCACACACATTATCTCTCAGAACTGAGCAAGTGGAGAGACGTTCGTTCATCTAGCACCAAGGGAACGGGTTGCAGGAGACACTTTTTCTCTGCTTTCTCAGTCTGTTTCCTAGTGCCGGTTTGAAGTTCCTGCACTTTTCACTGCCAAACCGAGTTGGAGCTTCTAGCTCCCCATATATATGTATGGAATGGAGTTTGCAACTGAAAAGAAAATTTGTGATCCCAACAAGCTAGGTGAAGGACGGCATTCACACACACTTATCTCTCAGAACTGAGCAAGTGGAGAGAAGTTCGTTCATCTAGCACCAAGGGAACGGGTTGCAGGAGACACTTTTTCTCTGCTTTCTCAGTCTGTTTCCTAGTGCCGGTTTGAAGTTCCTGCAGTTTTCACTGTCAAACCGAGTTGGAGCTTCTACCTCCCCATATATATGTATGGAATGGAGTTTGCAACTGAAAAGAAATTTTGTGTTCCCAACAAGCTACGTGAAGGACGGCTTTCACACACACTTATCTCTCAGAACTGAGCAAGTGGAGAGACGTTCGTTCATCTAACACCAAGGGAACGGGTTGCAGGAGACACTTTTTCTCTGCTTCCTCAGTCTGTTTCCTAGTGCCGGTTTGAAATTCCTGCAGTTTTCACTGTAAAACCGAGTTTTAGCTTGTACCTCCCCATATATATGTATGGAATGGAGTTTGCAACTGAAAAGAAACTTTGTGTTCCCAACAAGCTAGGTGAAGGACGGCTTTCACACACACTTATCTCTCAGAACTGAGCAAGTGGAGAGACGTTCGTTCAACTAGCACCAAGGGAACGGGTTGCAGGAGACACTTTTTCTCTGCTTTCTCAGTCTGTTTCCTAGTGCCGGTTTGAAGTTCCTGCAGTTTTCACTGTCAAACCGAGTTGGAGCTTCTACCTCCCCATATATATGTATGGAATGGAGTTTGCAACTGAAAAGAAACTTTGTGATCCCAACAAGTCAAGTGAAGGACGGCTTTCACACACACTTATCTCTCAGAACTGAGCAAGTGGAGAGACGTTCGTTCATCTAGCACCAAGGGAACGGGTTGCAGGAGACAATTTTTCTCTGCTTTCTCAGTCTGTTTCCTAGTGCCGGTTTGAAGTTCCTGCAGTTTTCACTGTCAAACCGATTTGGAGCTTCTACCTCCCCATATATATGTATGGAATGGAGTTTGCAACTGAAAAGAAACTTTGTGTTCCCAAAAAGCTAGGTGAAAGACGGCTTTCACACACAGTTATCTCTCAGAACTGAGCAAGTGGACAGACGTTCGTTCATCTAGCACCAAGGGAACGGGTTGCAGGAGACACTTTTTCTCTGCTTTCTCAGTCTGTTTCCCAGTTCCGGTTTGAAGTTCCTGCAGTTTTCACTGTCAAACCGAGTTGGAGCTAGTACCTCCCCATATATATGTATGGAATGGAGTTTGCAACTGAAAAGAAACTTTGTGTTCCCAACAAGCTAGGTGAAAGGCGGCTTTCACACGCACTTATCTCTCAGAACTGAGCAAGTGGAGAGACGTTCGTTCATCTAGCACCAAGGGAACGGGTTGCAGGAGACACTTTTTCTCTGCTTTCTCAGTCTGTTTCCTAGTGCCGTTTTGAAGTTCCTGCAGTTTTCACTGTAAAACCGAGTTGGAGCTTGTACCTCCCCATATATATGTAAGGAATGGAGTTTGCAACTGAAAAGAAACTTTGTGTTCCCAACAAGCTAGGTGAAGGACGGCTTTCACACAGACTTATCTCTCAGAACTGAGCAAGTGGAGAGACGTTCGTTCATCTAGCACCAAGGGAACGGGTTGCAGGAGACACTTTTTGTTTGCTTTCTCAATCTGTTTCCTAGTGCCGGTTTGAAGTTCCTGCAGTTTTCACTGTAAAATCGAGTTGGAGCTTCTACCTCCCCATATATATGAATGGAATGGAGTTTGCAACTGAAAAGAAACTTTGTGTTCCCAACAAGCTAGGTGAAGGACGGCTTTCACACACACTTATCCCTCAGAACTGAGCAAGTGGAGAGACGTTCGTTCATCTAGCACCAAGGGAACGGGTTGCAGGAGACACTTTTTCTCTGCTTTCTCAGTCTGTTTCCTAGTGCCGGTTTGATGTTCCTGCAGTTTTCACTGTCAAACCGAGTTGGAGCTAGTACCTCCCCATATATATGTATGGAATGGAGTTTGCAACTGAAAAGAAACTTTGTGTTCCCAACAAGCTAGGTGAAGGACGGCTTTCACACACACTTATCTCTCAGAACTGAGCAAGTGGAGAGACGTTCGTTCATCTAGCACCAAGGGAACGGGTTGCAGGAGACACTTTTTCTCTGCTTTCTCAGTCTGTTTCCTAGTGCCGGTTTGAAGTTCCTGCAGTTTTCACTGTAAAACCGAGTTGGAGCTTCTACCTCCCCATATATATGTATGGAATGGAGTTTGCAACTGAAAAGAAACTTTGTGTTCCCAACAAGCTAGGTGAAGGTAGGCTTTCACACATACTTATCTCTCAGAACTGAGCAAGTGGAGAGACGTTCGTTCATCTAGCACCAAGGGAACGGGTTGCCGGAGACACTTTTTCTCTGCTTCCTCAGTCTGTTTCCTAGTGCCGGTTTGAAGTTCCTGCAGTTTTCACTCTAAAACCGAGTTGGAGCTTGTACCTCCCCATATATATATGTATGGAATGGAGTTTGCAACTGAAAAGAAACTTTGTGTTCCCAACAAGCTAGGTGAAGGACGGCTTTCACACACACTTATCTCTCAGAACTGAGCAAGTGGAGAGACGTTCGTTCATCTAGCACCAAGGGAACGGGATGCAGGAGACACTTTTTCTCTGCTTCCTCAGTCTGTTTCCTAGTGCCGGTTTGAAGTTCCTGCAGTTTTCACTGTCCAACCGAGTTGGAGCTTCTACCTCCCCATATATATGTATGGAATGGAGTTTGCAACTGAAAAGAAACTTTGTGTTCCCAACAAGCTAGGTGAAAGACGGCTTTCACACGCACTTATCTCTCAGAACTGAGCAAGTGGAGAGACGTTCGTTCATCTAGCACCAAGGGAACGGGTTGCAGGAGACACTTTTTCTCTGCTTTCTCTGTCTGTTTCCTAGTGCCAGTTTGAAGTTCCTGCAGTTTTCACTGTAGAACCGAGTTGGAGCTTCTACCTCCCCATATATATGTATGGAATGGAGTTTGCAAATGAAAAGAAACTTTGTGTTCCCAACAAGCTAGGTGAAGGACGGCTTTCACACACACTTATCTCTCAGAAATGAGCAAGTGGAGAGACGTTCGTTCATCTAGCACCAAGGGAACGGGTTGCAGGAGACACTTTTTCTCTGCTTTCTCAGTCTGTTTCCCAGTGCCGGTTAGAAGTTCCTGCATTTTTCACTGTAAAACCGAGTTGGAGCTAGTACCTCCCCATATATATGTATGGAATGGAGTTTGCAACTGAAAAGAAACTTTGTGTTCCCAACAAGCTAGGTGAAGGACGGCTTTCACACATACTTATCTCTCAGAACTGAGAAAGTGGAGAAACTTTCGTTCATCTAGCACCAAGGGAACGGGTTGCAGGAGACACTTTTTCTCTGCTTCCTCAGTCTGTTTCCTAGTTCCGGTTTGAAGTTCCTGCAGTTTTCACTGTAAAACAGAGTTGGAGCTTGTACCTCCCCATATATATATGTATGGAATGGAGTTTGCAACTGAAAAGAAACTTTGTGTTCCCTACAAGCTAGGTGAAGGACGGCTTTCACACACACTTATCTCTCAGAACTGAGCAAGTGGAGAGACGTTCGTTCATCTAGCACCAAGGGAACGGGTTGCAGGAGACACTTTTTCTCTGCTTTCTCAATCTGTTTCCTATTGCCGGTTTGAAGTTCCTGCAGTTTTCACTGTCAAACCGAGTTGGAGCTTCTACCTCCCCATATATATGTATGGAATGGAGTTTGCAACTGAAAAGAAACTTTGTGTTCCCAACAAGCTACGTGAAGGACGGCTTTCACACACACATATCTCTCAGAACTGAGCGAGTGGAGAGACGTTCGTTCATCTAGCACCAAGGGAACGGGTTGCAGGAGACACTTTTTCTCTGCTTTCTCAGTCTGTTTCCCAGTGCCGGTTTGAAGTTCCTGCAGTTTTCACTGTAAAACCGAGTTGGAGCTAGTACCTCCCCATATATATGTATGGAATGGAGTTTGCAACTGAAAAGAAACTTTGTGTTCCCAACAAGCTAGGTGAAGGACGGCTTTCACACACACTTATCTCTCAGAACTGAGCAAGTGGAGAGACGTTCGTTCATCTAGCACCAAGGGAACGGGTTGCAGGAGACACTTTTTCTCTGCTTTCTCAGTCTGTTTCCTAGTGCCGGTTTGAAGTTCCTGCAGTTTTCACTGTAAAACCGAGTTGGAGCTTCTACCTCCCCATATATATGTATGGAATGGAGTTTGCAACTGAAAAGAAACTTTGTGTTCCCAACAAGCTAGGTGAAGGACGGCTTTCACACATACTTATCTCTCAGAACTGAGCAAGTGGAGAGACGTTCGTTCATCTAGCACCAAGGGAACGGGTTGCCGGAGACACTTTTTCTCTGCTTCCTCAGTCTGTTTCCTAGTGCCGGTTTGAAGTTCCTGCAGTTTTCACTCTAAAACCGAGTTGGAGCTTGTACCTCCCCATATATATATGTATGGAATGGAGTTTGCAACTGAAAAGAAACTTTGTGTTCCCAACAAGCTAGGTGAAGGACGGCTTTCACACACACTTATCTCTCAGAACTGAGCAAGTGGAGAGACGTTCGTTCATCTAGCACCAAGGGAACGGGATGCAGGAGACACTTTTTCTCTGCTTCCTCAGTCTGTTTCCTAGTGCCGGTTTGAAGTTCCTGCAGTTTTCACTGTCAAACCGAGTTGGAGCTTCTACCTCCCCATATATATGTATGGAATGGAGTTTGCAACTGAAAAGAAACTTTGTGTTCCCAACAAGCTAGGTGAAAGACGGCTTTCACACGCACTTATCTCTCAGAACTGAGCAAGTGGAGAGACGTTCGTTCATCTAGCACCAAGGGAACGGGTTGCAGGAGACACTTTTTCTCTGCTTTCTCAGTCTGTTTCCTAGTGCCAGTTTGAAGTTCCTGCAGTTTTCACTGTAGAACCGAGTTGGAGCTTCTACCTCCCCATATATATGTATGGAATGGAGTTTGCAAATGAAAAGAAACTTTGTGTTCCCAACAAGCTAGGTGAAGGACGGCTTTCACACACACTTATCTCTCAGAAATGAGCAAGTGGAGAGACGTTCGTTCATCTAGCACCAAGGGAACGGGTTGCAGGAGACACTTTTTCTCTGCTTTCTCAGTCTGTTTCCCAGTGCCGGTTAGAAGTTCCTGCATTTTTCACTGTAAAACCGAGTTGGAGCTAGTACCTCCCCATATATATGTATGGAATGGAGTTTGCAACTGAAAAGAAACTTTGTGTTCCCAACAAGCTAGGTGAAGGACGGCTATCACACATACTTATCTCTCAGAACTGAGAAAGTGGAGAAACGTTCGTTCATCTAGCACCAAGGGAACGGGTTGCAGGAGACACTTTTTGTTTGCTTTCTCAATCTGTTTCCTAGTGCCGGTTTGAAGTTCCTGCAGTTTTCACTGTAAAATCGAGTTGGAGCTTCTACCTCCCCATATATATGTATGGAATGGAGTTTGCAACTGAAAAGAAACTTTGTGTTCCCAACAAGCTAGGTGAAGGACGGCTTTCACACACACTTATCCCTCAGAACTGAGCAAGTGGAGAGACGTTCGTTCATCTAGCACCAAGGGAACGGGTTGCAGGAGACACTTTTTCTCTGCTTTCTCAGTCTGTTTCCTAGTGCCGGTTTGAAGTTCCTGCAGTTTTCACTGTCAAACCGAGTTGGAGCTAGTACCTCCCCATATATATGTATGGAATGGAGTTTGCAACTGAAAAGAAACTTTGTGTTCCCAACAAGCTAGGTGAAGGACGGCTTTCACACACACTTATCTCTCGAACTGAGCAAGTGGAGAGACGTTCGTTCATCTAGCACCAAGGGAAAGGGTTGCAGGAGACACTTCTTCTCTGATTTCTCAGTCTTTTTCCTAGTGCCGGTATGAAGTTCCTGCAGTTTTCACTGTAAAACCTAGTTGGAGCTTCTACCTCCCCATATATATGTATGGAATGGAGTTTGCAACTGAAAAGAAACTTTGTGTTCCCAACAAGCTAGGTGAAGGACGGCTTTCACACATACTTATCTCTCAGAACTTAGAAAGTGGAGAAACGTTCGTTCATCTAGCACCAAGGGAACGGGTTGCAGGAGACACTTTTTCTCTGCTTCCTCAGTCTGTTTCCTAGTTCCGGTTTGAAGTTCCTGCAGTTTTCACTGTAAAACAGAGTTGGAGCTTGTACCTCCCCATATATATATGTATGGAATGGAGTTTGCAACTGAAAAGAAACTTTGTGTTCCCAACAAGCTAGTTGAAGGACGGCTTTCACACACACTTACCTCTCAGAACAGAGCAAGTGGAGAGACGTTCGTTCATCTAGCACCAAGGGAACGGGTTGCAGGAGACACTTTTTCTCTGCTTTCTCAGTCTGTTTCCTAGTGCCGGTTTGAAGTTCCTGCAGTTTTCACTGTCAAACCGAGTTGGAGCTTGTACCTCCCGATATATATGTATGGAATGGAGTTTGCAACTGAAAAGAAACTTTGTGTTCCCAACAAGCTAGGTGAAGATCGGCTTTCACACACAATTATCTCTCAGAACAGAGCAAGTGGAGAGACGTTCGTTCATCTAGCACCAAGGGAACGGGTTGCAGGAGACACTTTTTCTCTGCTTTCTCAGTCTGTTTCCCAGTGCCGGTTTGAAGTTCCTGCAGTTTTCACTGTAAAACCGAGTTGGAGCTAGTACCTCCCCATATATATGTATGGAATGGAGTTTGCAACTGAAAAGAAACTTTGTGTTCCCAACAAGATAGGTGAAAGACGGCTTTCACACGCAATTATCTCTCAGAACTGAGCAAGTGGAGAGACGTTCGTTCATCTAGCACCAAGGGAACGGGTTGCAGGAGACACTTTTTCTCTGCTTTCTCAGTCTGTTTCCTAGTGCCGGTTTGAAGTTCCTGCAGTTTTCACTGTAAAACCGAGTTGGAGCTTCTACCTCCCCATATATATGTATGGAATGGAGTTTGCAACTGAAAAGAAACTTTGTGTTCCCAACAAGCTAGGTGAAGGACGGCTTTCACACATACTTATCTCTCAGAACTGAGCAAGTGGAGAGACGTTCGTTCATCTAGCACCAAGGGAACGGGTTGCCGGAGACACTTTTTCTCTGCTTCCTCAGTCTGTTTCCTAGTGCCGGTTTGAAGTTCCTGCAGTTTTCACTCTAAAACCGAGTTGGAGCTTGTACCTCCCCATATATATATGTATGGAATGGAGTTTGCAACTGAAAAGAAACTTTGTGTTCCCAACAAGCTAGGTGAAGGACGGCTTTCACACACACTTATCTCTCAGAACTGAGCAAGTGGAGAGACGTTCGTTCATCTAGCACCAAGGGAACGGGATGCAGGAGACACTTTTTCTCTGCTTCCTCAGTCTGTTTCCTAGTGCCGGTTTGAAGTTCCTGCAGTTTTCACTGTCAAACCGAGTTGGAGCTTCTACCTCCCCATATATATGTATGGAATGGAGTTTGCAACTGAAAAGAAACTTTGTGTTCCCAACAAGCTAGGTGAAAGACGGCTTTCACACGCACTTATCTCTCAGAACTGAGCAAGTGGAGAGACGTTCGTTCATCTAGCACCAAGGGAACGGGTTGCAGGAGACACTTTTTCTCTGCTTTCTCAGTCTGTTTCCTAGTGCCAGTTTGAAGTTCCTGCAGTTTTCACTGTAGAACCGAGTTGGAGCTTCTACCTCCCCATATATATGTATGGAATGGAGTTTGCAAATGAAAAGAAACTTTGTGTTCCCAACAAGCTAGGTGAAGGACGGCTTTCACACACACTTATCTCTCAGAAATGAGCAAGTGGAGAGACGTTCGTTCATCTAGCACCAAGGGAACGGGTTGCAGGAGACACTTTTTCTCTGCTTTCTCAGTCTGTTTCCCAGTGCCGGTTAGAAGTTCCTGCATTTTTCACTGTAAAACCGAGTTGGAGCTAGTACCTCCCCATATATATGTATGGAATGGAGTTTGCAACTGAAAAGAAACTTTGTGTTCCCAACAAGCTAGGTGAAGGACGGCTATCACACATACTTATCTCTCAGAACTGAGAAAGTGGAGAAACGTTCGTTCATCTAGCACCAAGGGAACGGGTTGCAGGAGACACTTTTTGTTTGCTTTCTCAATCTGTTTCCTAGTGCCGGTTTGAAGTTCCTGCAGTTTTCACTGTAAAATCGAGTTGGAGCTTCTACCTCCCCATATATATGTATGGAATGGAGTTTGCAACTGAAAAGAAACTTTGTGTTCCCAACAAGCTAGGTGAAGGACGGCTTTCACACACACTTATCCCTCAGAACTGAGCAAGTGGAGAGACGTTCGTTCATCTAGCACCAAGGGAACGGGTTGCAGGAGACACTTTTTCTCTGCTTTCTCAGTCTGTTTCCTAGTGCCGGTTTGAAGTTCCTGCAGTTTTCACTGTCAAACCGAGTTGGAGCTAGTACCTCCCCATATATATGTATGGAATGGAGTTTGCAACTGAAAAGAAACTTTGTGTTCCCAACAAGCTAGGTGAAGGACGGCTTTCACACACACTTATCTCTCGAACTGAGCAAGTGGAGAGACGTTCGTTCATCTAGCACCAAGGGAAAGGGTTGCAGGAGACACTTCTTCTCTGATTTCTCAGTCTTTTTCCTAGTGCCGGTATGAAGTTCCTGCAGTTTTCACTGTAAAACCTAGTTGGAGCTTCTACCTCCCCATATATATGTATGGAATGGAGTTTGCAACTGAAAAGAAACTTTGTGTTCCCAACAAGCTAGGTGAAGGACGGCTTTCACACATACTTATCTCTCAGAACTTAGAAAGTGGAGAAACGTTCGTTCATCTAGCACCAAGGGAACGGGTTGCAGGAGACACTTTTTCTCTGCTTCCTCAGTCTGTTTCCTAGTTCCGGTTTGAAGTTCCTGCAGTTTTCACTGTAAAACAGAGTTGGAGCTTGTACCTCCCCATATATATATGTATGGAATGGAGTTTGCAACTGAAAAGAAACTTTGTGTTCCCAACAAGCTAGTTGAAGGACGGCTTTCACACACACTTACCTCTCAGAACAGAGCAAGTGGAGAGACGTTCGTTCATCTAGCACCAAGGGAACGGGTTGCAGGAGACACTTTTTCTCTGCTTTCTCAGTCTGTTTCCTAGTGCCGGTTTGAAGTTCCTGCAGTTTTCACTGTCAAACCGAGTTGGAGCTTGTACCTCCCGATATATATGTATGGAATGGAGTTTGCAACTGAAAAGAAACTTTGTGTTCCCAACAAGCTAGGTGAAGATCGGCTTTCACACACAATTATCTCTCAGAACAGAGCAAGTGGAGAGACGTTCGTTCATCTAGCACCAAGGGAACGGGTTGCAGGAGACACTTTTTCTCTGCTTTCTCAGTCTGTTTCCCAGTGCCGGTTTGAAGTTCCTGCAGTTTTCACTGTAAAACCGAGTTGGAGCTAGTACCTCCCCATATATATGTATGGAATGGAGTTTGCAACTGAAAAGAAACTTTGTGTTCCCAACAAGATAGGTGAAAGACGGCTTTCACACGCAATTATCTCTCAGAACTGAGCAAGTGGAGAGACGTTCGTTCATCTAGCACCAAGGGAACGGGTTGGAGGAGACACTTTTTCTCTGCTTTCTCAGTCTGTTTCCTAGTGCCGGTTTGAAGTTCCTGCAGTTTTCACTGTAAAACCGAGTTGGAGCTTCTACCTCCCAATATATATGTATGGAATGGAGTTTGCAACTGAAAAGAAACTTTGTGTTCCCAACAAGCTAGGTGAAGGACGGCTTTCACACACACTTATCTCTCAGAACTGAGCAAGTGGAGAGACGTTCGTTCATCTAGCACCAAGGGAACGGGTTGCAGGAGACACTTTTTCTCTGCTTTCTCAGACTGTTTCCTAGTGCCGGTTTGAAGTTCCTGCAGTTTTCACTGTCAAACCGAGTTGGAGCTTCTACCTCCCCATACATATGTATGGAGTGGAGTTTGCAACTGAAAAGAAACTTTGTGTTCCCAACAAGCTAGGTGAAGGACGGCTTTCACACACACTTATCTCTCAGAACTGAGCATGTGGACAGACGTTCGTTCATCTAGCACAAAGGGAACGGGTTGCAGGGAAACTTTTACTCTGGTTTCTCAGTCTGTTTCCTAGTGCCGGTTTGAAGTTCCTGCATTTTTCACAGAAAAACTGAGTTGGAGCTAGTACCTCCCCATATATATGTATGGAGTGGAGTTTGCAACTGAAAAGAAACTTTGTGTTCCCAACAAGCTAGGTGAAGGACGGCTTTCACACACACTTATCCCTCAGAACTTAGCATATGGAGAATCGTACATTCATATAGCACAAAGGGAACGGGTTGCAGGACAAACTTTTTCTCTGTTTTCTCAGTCTGTTTCCTAGTGCCGGTTTGAAGTTCCTGCACTTTGCACTGTAAAACCGAGTTGGAACTAGTACCTCCCCATATATATGTATGGAGTGGAGTTGGCAAGTGTAAAGAAACTTTGTGTTCCCAACAAGCTAGGTGAAGGACGGCTTTGACTCACACTTATCTCTGAGAACTGAGCCTGTGGAGAGACGTTCGTTCATCTAGCACAAAGGGAACTGGTTGCAGGAGAAACTTTTACTCTGGTTTCTCAGTCTGTTTCCTAGTGCCGGTTTGAAGTTCCTGCAGTTTGCACCGTAAAACCGAGTTGGAGCTAATACCTCCCCATATATATGTATGGAGTGGAGTTTGCAACTGAAAAGAAACTTTGTGTTCCCAACAAGCTAGATGAAGGACGGCTTTCACACACACTTATCTCTCAGAACTGAGCATGTGGAGAGACGTTCGTTCATCTAATACAAAGGGAACGGGTTGCAGGAGAAACTTTTACTCTGGTATCTCAGTCTGTTTCCTAGTGCCGGTTTGAAGTTCCTGCAGTTTTCACTGTAAAACCGTGTTGGAGCTAGTACCTACCCATATATATGTATGGAGTGGAGTTTGCAACTGAAAAGAAACTTTGTGTTCCCAACAAGCTAGGTGAAGGACGGCTTTCACACACACTTATCTCTCAGAACAGAGCCTGTGGAGAGACGTTCGTTCATCTAGCACAAAGGGAAAGGGTTGCAGGAGAAACTTTTACTCTGATTTCTCAGTCTGTTGCCAAGTGCCGGTTAGAAGTTCCTGCAGTTTTCACTGTAAAACCGAGTTGTTGCTAGTACCTCCCCATATATATGTATGGATTGGAGTTTGCAAGTGAAAATAAACTTTGTGTTCCAAACAAGCTATGTGAAGTACGGCTTTCACACATATTTATCTCTCCGAACTGAGTATGTGGACAGACGTTTGTTCATCTAGCACAAAGGGAACGGGTTGTAGTTGAAACTTTTACTCTGGTTTCTCAGTCTGATTCCTAGTGCCGGTTTGAAGTTCCTGCAGTTTGCACTGTAAAACCGAGTTGGAGCTAGTACCTCCCCATATATATTTATGGAGTGGAGTTTGCAAGTGAAAAGAAACTTTGTGTTCCCAACCAGCTAGGTGAAGGACGGCTTTCACACACACTTATCTTTCAGAACTGAGCCTGTGGAGAGACGTTCATTCATCTAGCACAAAGGGAATGGGTTGCAGGAGAAACTTTTACTCTGGTTTCTCAGTCTGTTTCCTAGTGCCGGTTTGAAGTTCCTGCAGTTTTCACTGTAAAACCGAGTTGGAGCTATTACCTCCCCATATATATGTATGGAGTGTTGTTTGCAACTGAAAAGAAACTTTGTGTTCCCAACAAGCAAGTTGAAGCACGGCTTTCACACGCACTTATCTCTCAGAACTGAGCCTGTGGAGAGACGTTCGTTCATCTAGCACCAAGGGAACGGTTTGGAGGAGACACTTTTTCTCTGCTTTCTCAGACTGTTTCCTAGTGCCGGTTTGAAGTTCCTGCAGTTTTCACTGTAAAACCGAGTTGGAGCTTCTACCTCCCCATATATATGTATGGAATGGAGTTTGCAACTGAAAAGAAACTTTGTGTTCCCAACAAGCTAGTTGAAGGACGGCTTTCACACACACTTACCTCTCAGAACAGAGCAAGTGGAGAGACGTTCGTTCATCTAGCACCAAGGGAACGGGTTGCAGGAGACACTTTTTCTCTGCTTTCTCAGTCTGTTTCCTAGTGCCGGTTTGAAGTTCCTGCAGTTTTCACTGTCAAACCGAATTGGAGCTTGTACCTCCCGATATATATGTATGGAATGGAGTTTGCAACTGAAAAGAAACTTTGTGTTCCCAACAAGCTAGGTGAAGATCGGCTTTCACACACACTTATCTCTCAGAACAGAGCAAGTGGAGAGACGTTCGTTCATCTAGCACCAAGGGAACGGGTTGCAGGAGACACTTTTTCTCTGCTTTCTCAGTCTGTTTCCCAGTGCCGGTTTGAAGTTCCTGCAGTTTTCACTGTAAAACCGAGTTGGAGCTAGTACCTCCCCATATATATGTATGGAATGGAGTTTGCAACTGAAAAGAAACTTTGTGTTCCCAACAAGATAAGTGAAAGACGGCTTTCACACGCACTTATCTCTCAGAACTGAGCAAGTGGAGAGACGTTCGTTCATCTAGCACCAAGGGAACAGGTTGGAGGAGACACTTTTTCTCTGCTTTCTCAGTCTGTTTCCTAGTGCCGGTTTGAAGTTCCTGCAGTTTTCACTGTAAAACCGAGTTGGAGCTTCTACCTCCCCATATATATGTATGGAATGGAGTTTGCAACTGAAAAGAAACTTTGTGTTCCCAACAAGCTAGGTGAAGGACGGCTTTCACACACACTTATCTCTCAGAACTGAGCAAGTGGAGAGACGTTCGTTCATCTAGCACCAAGGGAACGGGATGCAGGAGACACTTTTTCTCTGCTTTCTCAGAATGTTTCCTAGTGCCGGTTTGAAGTTCCTGCAGTTTTCACTGTCAAACCGAGTTGGAGCTTCTACCTCCCCATACATATGTATGGAGTGGAGTTTGCAACTGAATAGAAACTTTGTGTTCCCAACAAGCTAGGTTAAGGACGGCTTTCACACACACTTATCTCTCAGAACTGAGCATGTGGACAGACGTTCGTTCATCTAGCACAAAGGGAACGGGTTGCAGGGAAACTTTTACTCTGGTTTCTCAGTCTGTTTCCTAGTTCCGGTTTGAAGTTCCTGCATTTTTCACAGAAAAACTGAGTTGGAGCTAGTACCTCCCCATATATATGTATGGAGTGGAGTTTGCAACTGAAAAGAAACTTTCTGTTCCCAACAAGCTAGGTGAAGGACGGCTTTCACACACACTTATCCCTCAGAACTTAGCATATGGAGAATCGTACATTCATATAGCACAAAGGGAACGGGTTGCAGGACAAACTTTTTCTCTGTTTTCTCAGTCTGTTTCCTAGTGCCGGTTTGAAGTTCCTGCACTTTGCACTGTAAAACCGAGTTGGAACTAGTACCTCCCCATATATATGTATGGAGTGGAGTTGGCAAGTGTAAAGAAACTTTGTGTTCCCAACAAGCTAGGTGAAGGACGGCTTTGACTCACACTTATCTCTGAGAACTGAGCCTGTGGAGAGACGTTCGTTCATCTAGCACAAAGGGAACTGGTTGCAGGAGAAACTTTTACTCTGGTTTCTCAGTCTGTTTCCTAGTGCCGGTTTGAAGTTCCTGCAGTTTGCACTGTAAAACCGAGTTGGAGCTAATACCTCCCCATATATATGTATGGAGTGGAGTTTGCAACTGAAAAGAAACTTTGTGTTCCCAACAAGCTAGATGAAGGACGGCTTTCACACACACTTATCTCTCAGAACTGAGCATGTGGAGAGACGTTCGTTCATCTAATACAAAGGGAACGGGTTGCAGGAGAAACTTTTACTCTGGTATCTCAGTCTGTTTCCTAGTGCCGGTTTGAAGTTCCTGCAGTTTTCACTGTAAAACCGTGTTGGAGCTAGTACCTACCCATATATATGTATGGAGTGGAGTTTGCAACTGAAAAGAAACTTTGTGTTCCCAACAAGCTAGGTGAAGGACGGCTTTCACACACACTTATCTCTCAGAACAGAGCCTGTGGAGAGACGTTCGTTCATCTAGCACAAAGGGAAAGGGTTGCAGGAGAAACTTTTACTCTGATTTCTCAGTCTGTTGCCAAGTGCCGGTTAGAAGTTCCTGCAGTTTTCACTGTAAAACCGAGTTGTTGCTAGTACCTCCCCATATATATGTATGGATTGGAGTTTGCAAGTGAAAATAAACTTTGTGTTCCCAACAAGCTATGTGAAGTACGGCTTTCACACATATTTATCTCTCCGAACTGAGTATGTGGACAGACGTTTGTTCATCTAGCACAAAGGGAACGGGTTGTAGTTGAAACTTTTACTCTGGTTTCTCAGTCTGATTCCTAGTGCCGGTTTGAAGTTCCTGCAGTTTGCACTGTAAAACCGAGTTGGAGCTAGTACCTCCCCATATATATTTATGGAGTGGAGTTTGCAAGTGAAAAGAAACTTTGTGTTCCCAACCAGCTAGGTGAAGGACGGCTTTCACACACACTTATCTTTCAGAACTGAGCCTGTGGAGAGACGTTCATTCATCTAGCACAAAGGGAATGGGTTGCAGGAGAAACTTTTACTCTGGTTTCTCAGTCTGTTTCCTAGTGCCGGTTTGAAGTTCCTGCAGTTTTCACTGTAAAACCGAGTTGGAGGTATTACCTCCCCTTATATATGTATGGAGTGTTGTTTGCAACTGAAAAGAAACTTTGTGTTCCCAACAAGCTAGTTGAAGCACGGCTTTCACACGCACTTATCTCTCAGAACTGAGCCTGTGGAGAGACGTTCGTTCATCTAGCACAGAGGGAACGGTTTGCAGGAGAAACTTTTCTCTGGTTTCTCAGTCTGTTTCCTAGTGCCGGTTTGAAGTTCCTACAGTTTTCACTGTAAAACCGAGTTGGAGCTAGTACCTCCCCATATATATGTTTGGAGTGGAGTTTGCAACTAAAAATAAACTTTGTGTTCCCAACCAGCTAGATGAAGGACGGCTTTCACACACAATTTTCTCTCAGAACTGAGACTGTTGGGAGACATTCGTTCATCTAGCACAAAGGGAAAAGGTTGCAGGAGAAACTTTTACTCTGGTTTCTCAGTCTGTTGCCTAGTGCCGGTTTTAATTTCCTGCAGTTTTCACTGTAAAACAGAGTTGGAGCTAATTCCTCCCCATATATATGTATGGAGTGGAGTTTGCAACTGAAAAGAAACTTTGTGTTCCCAACAAGCTTAGTGAAGGACGGCTTTCACACACACTTATCTCTCAGAACTGAGCATGTGGAGAGACGGTCGTTCATCTAGCACAAATTGAACGGGTTGCAGGAGAAACATTTATCTGGTTTCTCAGTCTGTTTCCTAGTGCCGGTTTGAAGTTCCTGCAGTTAGCTCAGTAAAACCGAGTTGGAGCTAGTACCTCCCAATATATATATATGGAGTGGAGTTTGCAACTGAAAAGAAACTTTGTGTTCCTAACAAGTTAGGTGAAGGACGGCTTTCACACACACTTATCTCTCAGAACTGAGCATGTGGACAGACGTTCGTTCATCTAGCACAAAGAGAACGGGTTGCAGGGAAACTTTTACTCTGGTTTCTCAGTCTGTTTCCTAGTGCCGGTTTGAAGTTCCTGCAGTTTTCACCGAAAAACCGAGTTGGAGCTAGTACCTCCCCATATATATGTATGGATTGGAGTTTGCAACTGAAAAGAAACTTTGTGTTCCCAACAAGCTAGGTGAAGGACGGCTTTCACACACAATTATCTCTCAGACTAAGCCTGTGGAGAGACGTTCGTTCTTCTAGCAAAAAGGAACGGTTTGCAGGAGAAACTTTTACTCTGGTTTCTCAGTGTGTTTCCTAGTGCCGGTTTGAAGTTCCTGCAGTTTTCACTGTAAAACCGATTTGGAGCTAGTACCTCCCCATATATATGTATGGAGTGGAGTTTGCAACTGAAAAGAAACTTTGTGTTCCCAACAAGCTAGGTGAAGGACGGCTTTCACATACACTTAACTCTCAGAACTGAGCATGTGGACAGACGTTCGTTCATCTAGCACAAAGGGAACGGGTTGCAGGGAAACTTTTACTCTGATTTCTCAGTCTGTTTCCTAGTGCCGGTTTGAAGTTCCTGCAGTTTTCACCGAAAAACCGAGTTGGATCTAGTACCTCCCCATATATATGAATGGAGTGGAGTTTGCAACTGAAAAGAAACTTTCTTCCCAACAAGCTAGGTGAAGGACCGCTTTCACACACACTTATCTCTCAGAAATGAGCATATGGAGAATCGTTCATTCATAAAGCACAAAGGGAACGGGTTGCAGGTCAAACTTTTACTCTGTTTTCTCAGTCTGATTCCTAGTGCCGGTTTGAAGTTCCTGCACTTTGCAATGTAAAACCGAGTTGGAACTAGTACCTCCCCATATATATGTATGGAGTAGAGTTGGCAAGTGTAAAGAAACTTTGTGTTCCCAACAAGCTAGGTGAAGGACGGCTTTGACTCACACTTATCTCTCAGAACTGAGCCTGTGGAGAGACGTTCGTTCATCTAGCACAATGGGAACTGGTTGCAGGAGAAACTTTTACTCTGGTTTCTCAGTCTGTTTCCTAGTGCCGGTTTGAAGTTCCTGCAGTTTTCACTGTAAAACAAATTTGGAGCTAGTACCTCCCCATATATATGTATGGAGTGGAGTTTGCAACTGAAAAGAAACTTTGTGTTCCCAACAAGCTAGGTGAAGGACGGCTTTCACACACACTTATCTCTCAGAACTGAGCATGTGGACAGACGTTTGTTCATCTAGCACAAAGGGAACGGGTTGCAGGGAAACTTTTACTCTGGTTTCTCAGTCTGTTTCCTAGTGCCGGTTTGAAGTTCCTGCATTTTTCACAGAAAAACTGAGTTGGAGCTAGTACCTCCCCATATATATGTATGGAGTGGAGTTTGCAACTGAAAAGAAACTTTCTGTTCCCAACAAGCTAGGTGAAGGACGGCTTTCACACACACTTATCCCTCAGAACTTAGCATATGGAGAATCGTACATTCATATAGCACAAAGGGAACGGGTTGCAGGACAAACTTTTTCTCTGTTTTCTCAGTCTGTTTCCTAGTGCCGGTTTGAAGTTCCTGCACTTTGCACTGTAAAACCGAGTTGGAACTAGTACCTCCCCATATATATGTATGGAGTGGAGTTGGCAAGTGTAAAGAAACTTTGTGTTCCCAACAAGCTAGGTGAAGGACGGCTTTGACTCACACTTATCTCTGAGAACTGAGCCTGTGGAGAGACGTTCGTTCATCTAGCACAAAGGGAACTGGTTGCAGGAGAAACTTTTACTCTGGTTTCTCAGTCTGTTTCCTAGTGCCGGTTTGAAGTTCCTGCAGTTTGCACTGTAAAACTGATTTTTAGCTAGTACCTCACAGTATATATGTATGGAGTGGAGTTTGCAAGTGAATAGAAACTTTGTGTTCCCAACCAGCTATTTGAAGAACGGTTTTCACACACACTTATCTCTAAGAAATGAGCCTGTGTAGAAAATATTGTTCATCTAGCACAAAGGGAACGTATTGCAGGGGAAAATTTTACTCTGGTTTCTCAGTCTGTTTCCTAGTGCCGGTTTGAAGTTCCTGCAGTTTTCAATGTAAAACCGAGTTGGAGCTAGTACCTCCCCATATATATGTATGGAGTGGTGTTTGCAACTGAAAAGAAACTTTGTGTTCCCAACCAGCTATTTGAAGGACGGCTTTCACACACACTTATCTCTCAGAACTGAGCCTGTGTAGAGAAGTTCGTTCATTTAGCACAAACGGAACGGGTTGTTGGGGAAAATTTTTCTCTGGTTTCTCAGTATGTTTCCTAGTGCCGGTTTGAAGTTCCTGCAGTTTTCACTGTAAAACAAATTTGGAGCTAGTACCTCCCCATACATATGTATGGAGTGGAGTTTGCAACTGAAAAGAAACTTTGTGTTCCCAACAAGCTAGGTGAAGGACGGCTTTCACACACACTTATCTCTCAGAACTGAGCATGTGGACAGACTTTCGTTCTTCTAGCACAAAGGGAACGGGTTGCAGGGAAACTTTTACTTTGGTTTCTCAGTCTGTTTCCTAGTGCCGGTTTGATGTTCCTGCATTTTTCACAGAAAAACTGAGTTGGAGCTAGTACCTCCCCATATATATGTATGGAGTGGAGTTTGCAACTGAAAAGAAACTTACTCTTCCCAACAAGCTAGGTGAAGGACGGCTTTCACACACACTTATCCCTCAGAACTTAGCATATGGAGAATCGTACATTCATATAGCACAAAGGGAACGGGTTGCAGGACAAACTTTTTCTCTGTTTTCTCAGTCTGTTTCCTAGTGCCGGTTTGAAGTTCCTGCACTTTGCACTGTAAAACCGAGTTGGAACTAGTACCTCCCCATATATATGTATGGAGTGGAGTTGGCAAGTGTAAAGAAACTTTGTGTTCCCAACAAGCTAGGTGAAGGACGGCTTTGACTCACACTTATCTCTGAGAACTGAGCCTGTGGAGAGACGTTCGTTCATCTAGCACAAAGGGAACTGGTTGCAGGAGAAACTTTTACTCTGGTTTCTCAGTCTGTTTCCTAGTGCCGGTTTGAAGTTCCTGCAGTTTGCACTGTAAAACAGAGTTGGAGCTAATACCTCCCCATATATATGTATGGAGTGGAGTTTGCAACTGAAAAGAAACTTTGTGTTCCCAACAAGCTAGATGAAGGACGGCTTTCACACACACTTATCTCTCAGAACTTAGCATGTGGAGAGACGTTCGTTCATCTAATACAAAGGGAACGGTTTGCAGGAGAAACTTTTACTCTGGTATCTCAGTCTGTTTCCTAGTGCCGGTTTGAAGTTCCTGCAGTTTTCACTGTAAAACCGTGTTGGAGCTAGTACCTACCCATATATATGTATGGAGTGGAGTTTGCAACTGAAAAGAAACTTTGTGTTCCCAACAAGCTAGGTGAAGGACGGCTTTCACACACACTTATCTCTCAGAACAGAGCCTGTGGAGAGACGTTCGTTCATCTAGCACAAAGGGAAAGGGTTGCAGGAGAAACTTTTACTCTGATTTCTCAGTCTGTTGCCAAGTGCCGGTTAGAAGTTCCTGCAGTTTTCACTGTAAAACCGAGTTGTTGCTAGTACCTCCCCATATATATGTATGGATTGGAGTTTGCAAGTGAAAATAAACTTTGTGTTCCCAACAAGCTATGTGAAGTACGGCTTTCACACATATTTATCTCTCCGAACTGAGTATGTGGACAGACGTTTGTTCATCTAGCACAAAGGGAACGGGTTGTAGTTGAAACTTTTACTCTGGTTTCTCAGTCTGATTCCTAGTGCCGGTTTGAAGTTCCTGCAGTTTGCACTGTAAAACCGAGTTGGAGCTAGTACCTCCCCATATATATTTATGGAGTGGAGTTTGCAAGTGAAAAGAAACTTTGTGTTCCCAACCAGCTAGGTGAAGGACGGCTTTCACACACACTTATCTTTCAGAACTGAGCCTGTGGAGAGACGTTCATTCATCTAGCACAAAGGGAATGGGTTGCAGGAGAAACTTTTACTCTGGTTTCTCAGTCTGTTTCCTAGTGCCGGTTTGAAGTTCCTGCAGTTTTCACTGTAAAACCGAGTTGGAGCTATTACCTCCCCATATATATGTATGGAGTGTTGTTTGCAACTGAAAAGAAACTTTGTGTTCCCAACAAGCTAGTTGAAGCACGGCTTTCACACGCACTTATCTCTCAGAACTGAGCCTGTGGAGAGACGTTCGTTCATCTAGCACAGAGGGAACGGTTTGCAGGAGAAACTTTTCTCTGGTTTCTCAGTCTGTTTCCTAGTGCCGGTTTGAAGTTCCTACAGTTTTCACTGTAAAACCGAGTTGGAGCTAGTACCTCCCCATATATATGTTTGGAGTGGAGTTTGCTACTAAAAATAAACTTTGTGTTCCCAACCAGCTAGATGAAGGACGGCTTTCACACACAATTTTCTCTCAGAACTGAGACTGTTGGGAGACATTTGTTCATCTAGCACAAAGGGAAAAGGTTGCAGGAGAAACTTTTACTCTGGTTTCTCAGTCTGTTGCCTAGTGCCGGTTTTAATTTCCTGCAGTTTTCACTGTAAAACAGAGTTGGAGCTAATACCTCCCCATATATATGTATGGAGTGGAGTTTGCAACTGAAAAGAAACTTTGTGTTCCCAACAAGCTTAGTGAAGGACGGCTTTCACACACACTTATCTCTCAGAACTGAGCATGTGGAGAGACGGTCGTTCATCTAGCACAAATTGAACGGGTTGCAGGAGAAACATTTTTCTGGTTTCTCAGTCTGTTTCCTAGTGCCGGTTTGAAGTTCCTGCAGTTAGCTCAGTAAAACCGTGTTGGAGCTTGTACCTCCCAATATATATATATGGAGTGGAGTTTGCAACTGAAAAGAAACTTTGTGTTCCTAACAAGTTAGGTGAAGGACGGCTTTCACACACACTTATCTCTCAGAACTGAGCATGTGGACAGACGTTCGTTCATCTAGCACAAAGAGAACGGGTTGCAGGGAAACTTTTACTCTGGTTTCTCAGTCTGTTTCCTAGTGCCGGTTTGAAGTTCCTGCAGTTTTCACCGAAAAACCGAGTTGGAGCTAGTACCTCCCAATATATATGTATGGATTGGAGTTTGCAACTGAAAAGAAACTTTGTGTTCCCAACAAGCTAGGTGAAGGACGGCTTTCACACACAATTATCTCTCAGACTAAGCCTGTGGAGAGACGTTCGTTCTTCTAGCAAAAAGGAACGGTTTGCAGGAGGAACTTTTACTCTGGTTTCTCAGTGTGTTTCCTAGTGCCGGTTTGAAGTTCCTGCAGTTTTCACTGTAAAACCGATTTGGAGCTAGTACCTCCCCATATATATGTATGGAGTGGAGTTTGCAACTGAAAAGAAACTTTGTGTTCCCAACAAGCTAGGTGAAGAACGGCTTTCACATACACTTAACTCTCAGAACTGAGCATGTGGACAGACGTTCGTTCATCTAGCACAAAGGGAACGGGTTGCAGGGAAACTTTTACTCTGATTTCTCAGTCTGTTTCCTAGTGCCGGTTTGAAGTTCCTGCAGTTTTCACCGAAAAACTGAGTTGGATCTAGTACCTCCCCATATATATGAATGGAGTGGAGTTTGCAACTGAAAAGAAACTTTCTTCCCAACAAGCTAGGTGAAGGACCGCTTTCACACACACTTATCTCTCAGAAATGAGCATATGGAGAATCGTTCATTCATAAAGCACAAAGGGAACGGGTTGCAGGGAAACTTTTACTCTGGTTTCTCAGTCTGTTTCCTAGTGCCGGTTTGAAGTTCCTGCAGTTTTCACCGAAAAACCGAGTTGGAGCTAGTACCTCCCAATATATATGAATGGAATGGAGTTTGCAACTGAAAAGAAACTTTGTGTTCCCAACAAGCTAGGTGAAGGACGGCTTTCACACACAATTATCTCTCAGAAATGAGCCTGTGTAGAAAATATTGTTCATCTAGCACAAAGGGAACGTATTGCATGGGAAACTTTTACTCTGGTTTCTCAGTCTGTTTCCTAGTGCCGGTTTGAAGTTCCTGCAGTTTTCAATGTAAAACCGAGTTGGAGCTAGTACCTCCCCATATATATGTATGGAGTGGTGTTTGCAACTGAAAAGAAACTTTGTGTTCCCAACCAGCTATTTGAAGGACGGCTTTCACACACACATATCTCTCAGAACTGAGCCTGTGTAGAGAAGTTCGTTCATTTAGCACAAACGGAACGGGTTGTTGGGGAAAATTTTTCTCTGGTTTCTCAGTATGTTTCCTAGTGCCGGTTTTAAGTTCCTGCAGTTTTCACTGTAAAACAGAGTTGGAGCTCGTATATCCCCATATATATGTATGGAGTGGAGTTTGCAAGTGAAAATAAACTTTGTGTTCCCAACAAGCTAGGTGAAGTACGGCTTTCACACATATTTATCTCTCCGAACTGAGTATGTGGAGAGACGTTTGTTCATCTAGCACAAAGGGAATGGGTCGTAGTTGAAACTTTTACTCTGGTTTCTCAGTCTGATTCCTAGTGCCGGTTTGAAGTTCCTGCAGTTTGCACTGTAAAACCGAGTTGGAGCTAGTACCTCCCCATATATATGTATGGAGTGGAGTTTGCAATTGAAAAGAAACTTTGTGTTCCCAACAAGCTAGGTGAAGGACGGCTTTCACACACACTTATCTCTCAGAAATGAGCCTGTGGAGAGACGTTTGTTCATCTAGCACAAAGGGAAAGTGTTCCAGGAGAATCTTTTACTCTGGTTTCTCTGTCTGTTTCCTAGTGCCGGTTTGAAGTTCCTGCAGTTTGCATTGTAAAACCGAGTTGGAGCTAGTACCTCCCCATATATATGTATGGAGTGGAGTTTGCAACTGAAAAGAAACTTTGTGTTCCCAACCAGCTAGGTGAAGGACGGCTTTCACACACACTTATCTTTCAGAACTGAGCCTGTGGAGAGACGTTCATTCATCTAGCACAAAGGGAATGGGTTGCAGGAGAAACTTTTACTCTGGTTTCTCAGTCTGTTTCCTAGTGCCGGTTTGAAGTTCCTGCAGTTTTCACTGTAAAACCGAGTTGGAGCTATTACCTCCCCATATATATGTATGGAGTGTTTTTTGCAACTGAAAAGAAACTTTGTGTTCCCAACAAGCTAGTTGAAGCACGGCTTTCACACACAATTATCTCTCAGAACTGAGCCTGTGGAGAGACGTTCGTTCATCTAGCACAAAGGGAACGGGTTGCAGGAGAAACTTTTCTCTGGTTTCTCAGTCTGTTCCCTAGTGCCGGTTTGAAGTACCTGCAGTTTTCACTGTAAAACCGAGTTGGAGCTAGTACCTCCCCATATATATGTTTGGAGTGGAGTTTGCAACTGAAAATAAACTTTGTGTTCCCAACCAGCTAGATGAAGGACGGCTTTCACACACACTTTTCTCTCAGAACTGAGATTGTTGGGAGACGTTCGTTCATCTAGCACAAAGGGAAAAGGTTGCAGGAGAAACTTTTACTCTGGTTTCTCAGTCTGTTGCCTAGTGCCGGTTTGAATTTCCTGCAGTTTTCACTGTAAAACAGAGTTGGAGCTAATACCTCCCCATATATATGTATGGAGTGGAGTTTGCAACTGAAAAGAAACTTTGTGTTCCCAACAAGCTAGATGAAGGACGGCTTTCACACACACTTATCTCTCAGAACTGAGCATGTGGAGAGACGTTCGTTCATCTAATACAAAGGGAACGGGTTGCAGGAGAAAGTTTTACTCTGGTATCTCAGTCTGTTTCCTAGTGCCGGTTTGAAGTTCCTGCAGTTTTCACTGTAAAACCGTGTTGGAGCTAGTACCTACCCATATATATGTATGGAGTGGAGTTTGCAACTGAAAAGAAACTTTGTGTTCCCAACAAGCTAGTTGAAGCACGGCTTTCACACACAATTATCTCTCAGAACTGAGCCTGTGGAGAGACGTTCGTTCATCTAGCACAAAGGGAACGGGTTGCAGGAGAAACTTTTCTCTGGTTTCTCAGTCTGTTCCCTAGTGCCGGTTTGAAGTACCTGCAGTTTGCACTGTAAAACCGAGTTGGAGCTAGTACCTCCCCATATATATGTTTGGAGTGGAGTTTGCAACTGAAAATAAACTTTGTGTTCCCAACCAGCTAGATGAAGGACGGCTTTCACACACACTTTTCTCTCAGAACTGAGATTGTTGGGAGACGTTCGTTCATCTAGCACAAAGGGAAAAGGTTGCAGGAGAAACTTTTACTCTGGTTTCTCAGTCTGTTGCCTAGTGCCGGTTTGAATTTCCTGCAGTTTTCACTGTAAAACAGAGTTGGAGCTAATACCTCCCCATATATATGTATGGAGTGGAGTTTGCAACTGAAAAGAAACTTTGTGTTCCCAACAAGCTAGATGAAGGACGGCTTTCACACACACTTATCTCTCAGAACTGAGCATGTGGAGAGACTTTCGTTCATCTAATACAAAGGGAACGGGTTGCAGGAGAAACTTTTACTCTGGTATCTCAGTCTGTTTCCTAGTGCCGGTTTGAAGTTCCTGCAGTTTTCACTGTAAAACCGTGTTGGAGCTAGTACCTACCCATATATATGTATGGAGTGGAGTTTGCAATTGAAAAGAAACTTTGTGTTCCCAACAAGCTAGGTGAAGGACGGCTTTCACACACACTTATCTCTCAGAAATGAGCCTGTGGAGAGACGTTTGTTCATCTAGCACAAAGGGAAAGGGTTCCAGGAGAATCTTTTACTCTGGTTTCTCTGTCTGTTTCCTAGTGCCGGTTTGAAGTTCCTGCAGTTTGCATTGTAAAACCGAGTTGGAGCTAGTACCTCCCCATATATATGTATGGAGTGGAGTTTGCAACTGAAAAGAAACTTTGTGTTCCCAACCAGCTAGGTGAAGGACGGCTTTCACACACACTTATCTTTCAGAACTGAGCCTGTGGAGAGACGTTCATTCATCTAGCACAAAGGGAATGGGTTGCAGGAGAAACTTTTACTCTGGTTTCTCAGTCTGTTTCCTAGTGCCGGTTTGAAGTTCCTGCAGTTTTCACTGTAAAACCGAGTTGGAGCTTTTACCTCCCCATATATATGTATGGAGTGTTTTTTGCAACTGAAAAGAAACTTTGTGTTCCCAACAAGCTAGTTGAAGCACGGCTTTCACACACAATTATCTCTCAGAACTGAGCCTGTGGAGAGACGTTCGTTCATCTAGCACAAAGGGAACGGGTTGCAGGAGAAACTTTTGTCTGGTTTCTCAGTCTGTTCCCTAGTGCCGGTTTGAAGTACCTGCAGTTTGCACTGTAAAACCGAGTTGGAGCTAGTACCTCCCCATATATATGTTTGGAGTGGAGTTTGCAACTGAAAATAAACTTTGTGTTCCCAACCAGCTAGATGAAGGACGGCTTTCACACACACTTTTCTCTCAGAACTGAGATTGTTGGGAGACGTTCGTTCATCTAGCACAAAGGGAAAAGGTTGCAGGAGAAACTTTTACTCTGGTTTCTCAGTCTGTTGCCTAGTGCCGGTTTGAATTTCCTGCAGTTTTCACTGTAAAACAGAGTTGGAGCTAATACCTCCCCATATATATGTATGGAGTGGAGTTTGCAACTGAAAAGAAACTTTGTGTTCCCAACAAGCTAGATGAAGGACGGCTTTCACACACACTTATCTCTCAGAACTGAGCATGTGGAGAGACGTTCGTTCATCTAATACAAAGGGAACGGGTTGCAGGAGAAACTTTTACTCTGGTATCTCAGTCTGTTTCCTAGTGCCGGTTTGAAGTTCCTGCAGTTTTCACTGTTAAACCGTGTTGGAGCTAGTACCTACCCATATATATGTATGGAGTGGAGTTTGCAAATGAAAAGAAACTTTGTGTTCCCAACCAGTTAGGTGAAGGACGGCTTTCACACACACTTATCTCTCAGAACAGAGCCTGTGGAGAGACGTTCGTTCATCTAGCACAAAGGGAAAGGGTTGCAGGAGAAACTTTTACTCTGGTTTCTCAGTCTGTTGCCTAGTGCCGGTTAGAAGTTCCTGCAGTTTTCACTGTAAAACCGAGTTGTTGCTAGTACCTCCCCATATATATGTATGGATTGGAGTTTGCAAGTGAAAATAAACTTTGTGTTCCCAACAAGCTATGTGAAGTACGGCTTTCACACATATTTATCTCTCCGAACTGAGTATGTGGACAGACGTTTGTTCATCTAGCACAAAGGGAACGGGTTGTAGTTGAAACTTTTACTCTGGTTTCTCAGTCTGATTCCTAGTGCCGGTTTGAAGTTCCTGCAGTTTGCACTGTAAAACCGAGTTGGAGCTTGTACCTCCCCATATATATGTATGGAGTGGAGATTGCAAGTGAAAAGTAACTTTGTGTTCCCAACAAGCTAGGTGAAGGACGGCTTCACACACACTTATCTCTCAGAAATGAGCCTGTGGAGAGACGTTTGTTCATCTAGCACAAAGGGAAAGGGTTGCAGGAGAAACTTTTACTCTGGTTTCTCAGTCTGTTTCCTAGTGCCGGTTTGAAGTTCCTGCAGTTTTCACTGTGAAACCGAGTTGGAGCTATTACCTCCCCATATATTTGTATGGAGTGTTGTTTGCAACTGAAAAGAAACTTTGTGTTCCCAACAAGCTAGTTGAAGCACGGCTTTCACACACACTTATCTCTCAGAACTGAGCCTGTGGAGAGACGTTCGTTCATCTAGCACAAAGGGAACGGGTTGCAGGAGAAACTTTTCTCTGGTTTCTCAGTCTGTTTCCTAGTGCCGGTTTGAAGTTCCTGCAGTTTTCACTGTAAAACCGAGTTGGAGCTAGTACCTCCCCATATATATGTTTGGAGTGGAGTTTGCAACTAAAAATAAACTTTGTGTTCCCAACCAGCTAGATGAAGGACGGCTTTCACACACACTTTTCTCTCAGAACTGAGACTGTTGGGAGACATTCGTTCATCTAGCACAAAGGGAAAAGGTTGCAGGAGAAACTTTTACTCTGTTTTCTCAGTCTGTTGCCTAGTGCCGGTTTGAATTTCCTGCAGTTTTCACTGTAAAACAGAGTTGGAGCTAATACCTCCCCATATATATGTATGGAATGGAGTTTGCAACTGAAAACAAACTTTGTGTTCCCAACAAGCTAGATGAAGGACGGCTTTCACACACACGTATCTCTCAGAACTGAGCATGTGGAGAGACGTTCGTTCATCTAATAAAAAGGGAACGGTTTGCAGGAGAAACTTTTACTCTGGTATCTCAGTCTGTTTCCTAGTGCCGGTTTGAAGTTCCTGCAGTTTTCACTGTAAAACCGTGTTGGAGCTAGTACCTCCCCATATATAAGTATGGAGTGGAGTTTGCAACTGAAAAGAAACTTTGTGTTCCCAACCAGTAAGGTGAAGGACGGATTTCACACACACTTATCTCTCAGAACTGAGCCTGTGGAGAGACTTTCGTTCATCTAGCACAATGGGAACGGGTTGCAGGAGAAACTTTTACTCTGGTTTTGCAGTATGTTCCCTAGTGCCGGTTTGAAGTTCCTACAGTTTTCACTGTAAAAACGAGTTGGTGTTAGTACCTCCCCATATATATGTATGGATTGGAGTTTGCAACTGAAAAGAAACTTTGTGTTCCCAACAAGTTAGGTGAAGGACGGCTTTCACACACAATTATCTCTCAAAATTGAGCATGTGGAGAGACGTTCGTTCATCTAGCACAAAAGGAACGGGTTGCAGGGGAAACTTTTACTCTGGTATCTCAGTCTGTTTCCTAGTGCCGGTTTGAAGTTCCTGCAGTTTTCACTGTAAAACAAATTTGGAGCTAGTACCTCCCATATATATATGAATGGATTGGAGTTTGCAACTGAAAAGAAACTTTGTGTTCCCAACAAGCTTAGTGAAGGACGGCTTTCACACACAATTATCTCTCAGAACTGAGCATGTGGAGAGACGGTCGTTCATCTAGCACAAATTGAACGGGTTGCAGGAGAAACATTTATCTGGTTTCTCAGTCTGTTTCCTAGTGCCGTTTTGAAGTTCCTGCAGTTACCTCAGTAAAACCGTTTTGGAGCTAGTACTTCCCCATATATATGTATGGAGTGGACTTTGCAACTGAAAAGATACTTTGTGTTCTCAACAAGCTAGGTGAATGACGGCTTTCACACACACATATCTCTCAGAACTGAGCATGTGGACAGACGTTCGTTCATCTAGCACAAAGGGAACGGGTTGCAGGGAAACTTTTACTCTGGTTTCTCAGTCTGTTTCCTAATGCCGGTTTGAAGTTCCTGCAGTTTTCACCGAAAAACCGAGTTGGAGCTAGTACCACCCCATATATATGTATGGAGTGGATTTGCAACTGAAAAGAAACTTTCTGTTCAAAACAAGCTAGGTGAAGGACGGCTTTCACACACACTTATCTCTCAGAAATGAGCTTATGGAGAATCGTTCATTCATCTAGCACAAATGGAACGGGTTGCAGGAGAAACTTTTACTCTGTTTTCTCAGTCTGTTTCCTAGTGCCGGTTTGAAGTTCCTGCACTTTACACTGTAAAACCGAGTTGGAACTAGTACCTCCCCATATATATGTATGGAGTGGAGTTGGCAAATGTAAAAAACTTTGTGTTCCCAACCAGCTATTTGAAGGACGGCTTTCACACACACTTATCTCTCAGAACTGAGCCTGTGTAGAGAAGTTCGTTCATCTAGCACAAAGGGAATGGGTTGTAGGGGAAACTTTTACTCTGGTTTCTCAGTCTGTTTCCTAGTGCCTGTTTTAAGTTCCTGCAGTTTGCAATGTAAAACAGAGTTGGAGCTCGTAAATCCCCATATATATGTATGGATTGGAGTTTGCAAGTGAAAAGAAACTTTGTGTTCCCAACAAGCTAGGTGAAGTACGGCTTTCACACACATTTATCTCTCCGAACTGAGTATGTGGAGAGACGTTTGTTCATCTAGAACAAAGGGAACGGGTTGTAGGTGAAACTTTTACTCTGGTTTCTCAGTCTGATTCCTAGAGCCGGTTTGAAGTTCCTGCAATTTGCACTGTAAAACCAAGTTGGAGCTAGTACCTCCCCATATATATGTATGGAGTGGAGTTTGCAACTGAAAAGAAACTTTGTGTTCCCAACAAGCTAGGTGAAGGACGGCTTTCACACACATTTATCTCTCAGAAATGAGCCTGTGGAGAGACGTTTGTTCATCTAGCACAAAGGGAAAGGGTTGCAGGAGAAACTTTTATTCTGGTTTCTCTGTCTGTTTCCTAGTGCTGGTTTGAAGTTCCTGCAGTTTGCACTGTAAAACCGAGTTGGAGCTAGTACCTCCCCATATATATCTATGGATTGGAGTTTGCAACTGAAAAGAAACTTTGTGTTCCCAACAAGCTAGTTGAAGTACGGCTTTCACACACACTAATCTCTCAGAACAGAGCATGTGGAGAGACGTTCGTTCATCTAATACAAAGGGAACGGTTTGCAGGAGAAACTTTTACTCTGGTATCTCAGTCTGTTTCCTAGTGCCGGTTTGAAGTTCCTGCAGTTTTCACTGTAAAACAAATTTGGAGCTAGTACCTCCCATATATATATGAATGGATTGGAGTTTGCAACTGAAAAGAAACTTTGTGTTCCCAACAAGCTTAGTGAAGGACGGCTTTCACACACAATTATCTCTCAGAACTGAGCATGTGGAGAGACGGTCGTTCATCTAGCACAAATTGAACGGGTTGCAGGAGAAACATTTATCTGTTTTCTCAGTCTGTTTCCTAGTGCCGGTTTGAAGTTCCTGCAGTTACCTCAGTAAAACCGATTTGGAGCTAGTACTTCCCCATATATATGTATGGAGTGGACTTTGCAACTGAAAAGATACTTTGTGTTCTCAACAAGCTAGGTGAAGGACGGCTTTCACACACACTTATCTCTCAGAACTGAGCATGTGGACAGACGTTCGTTCATCTAGCACAAAGGGAACGGGTTGCAGGGAAACTTTTACTCTTGTTTCTCAGTCTGTTTCCTAATGCCGGTTTGAAGTTCCTGCAGTTTTCACCGAAAAACCGAGTTGGAGCTAGTACCACCCCATATATATGTATGGAGTGGATTTGCAACTGAAAAGAAACTTTCTGTTCAAAACAAGCTAGGTGAAGGACGGCTTTCACACACACTTATCTCTCAGAAATGAGCATATGGAGAATCGTTCATTCATCTAGCACAAATGGAACGGGTTGCAGGAGAAACTTTTACTCTGTTTTCTCAGTCTGTTTCCTAGTGCCGGTTTGAAGTTCCTGCACTTTACACTGTAAAACCGAGTTGGAACTAGTACCTCCCCATATATATGTATGGAGTGGAGTTGGCAAATGTAAAGAAACTTTGTTTTCCCAACCAGGTAAGTGAAGGACAGCTTTCACACACACTTATCTCTCAGAACTGAGCATGTGGAGAGACGTTCGTTCATCTAATACAAAGGGAACGGGTTGCAGGAGAAACTTTTACTCTGGTATCTCAGTCTGTTTCCTAGTGCCGGTTTGAAGTTCCTGCATTTATCACTGTAAAATCGTGTTGGAGCTAGTACCTCCCCACATATATGTATGGAGTGGAGTTTGCAACTGAAAAGAAACTTTGTGTTCCCAACCAGCTAGCTGAAGGACGGCTTTCACACACACTTATCTCTCAGAACTGATCATGTGGAGAGACGTTCGTTCATCTAGCAAAAATGGAACGGGTTGCAGGAGATACATTTACTCTGGTTTGTCAGTCTGTTTCCTAGTGCCGGTTTGAAGTTCCTGCACTTTGCACTGTAAAACAGATTTGGAGCTAGTACCTCCCCTCATATATTTATGGAGTGGGGTTTGCAACTGAAAAGAAACTTTGTGTTCCCAACAATCTAGGTGAAGGACGGCTTTCACACACACTTATCTCTCAGAAGTGAGCATGTGGAGAGACTTTCGTTCATCTAGCACAAATGGAACGGGTTGCAGGAGAAAGTTTTACTCTGGTTTCTCAGTCTGTTTCCTAGTACCGATTTGAAGTTCCTGCAGTTTTCACTGTAAAACCGAGTTGGAGCTAGTACCTCCCAATAGATGTGTATGGAGTGGGGTTTGCAACTGAAAAGAAACTTTGTGTTCCCAACAAGCTAGGTGAAGGACGGCTTTCACACCCACTTATCTCTCAGAACTGAGCCTGTGGAGAGACGTTCGTTCATCTAGCACAAAGGGAACAGGTTGCAGGAGAAACTTTTACTCTGGTTTCTCAGTCTGTTTCCTAGTGCCGGTTTGAAATTCCTGCAGTATTCACTGTAAAACGGAGTTGGAGCTAGTACCTCCCCTTATATATGTATGGAGTGGAGTTTGCAACTGAAAAGAAACTTTGTGTTCCCAACAAGCTAGGTGAAGTACGGCTTTCACACACACTTATCTCTCAGAACTTAGTCTGTGGAGAGACGTTCGTTCATCTAGCACAAAGGGAACGGGTTGCTGGAGAAACTTTTACTCTCTTTTCTCATTCTGTTTCCTAGTGCCGTTTTGAAGTTCCTGCAGTTTTTACTGTAAAACAGTGTTGTAGCTAGTACCTCCACATATATATATATGGTGTGGAGTTTGCAACTGAAAAGAAACTTAGTGTTCCCAACAAGCTAGGTGATGGACGGCTTTCACACACACTTATCTCTCAGAACTGAGCATGTGGAGAGACGTTCGTTCATCTAGCCCAAAGGAACGGGTTGCATGACAAACTTTTACTCTGGTTTCTCAGTCTGTTTCCTAGTGCCGGTTTGAAGTTCCTGAAATTTTCACTGTAAAACCGAGTTGGAGCTAGTACCTCCCCATATATATGTATGGAGTGGAGATTGAAAATGAAAAGAAACTTTGTGTTCCCAACAAGCTAGGTGAAGGACGGCTTTCACACACACATATCTGTCAGAAATGAGCATGTGGAGAGACGTTCGTTCACCTAGCACAAAGGTAACGGTTTGCAGAGGACACTTTTACTCTGGTTTCTCAGTGTGTTTCCTAGTGCCGGTTTGAAGTTCCTGCAGTTTTCACTGTAAAACCGAGTTGGTGCTAGTACCTCCCCATATATATGTATGGAGTGGAGTTTGCAACTGAAATGAAATTTTGTGTTCCCAACAAGCCTAGGTGAAGGACGGCTTTCATACACACTTATCTCTCAGAACTGATCATGTGGAGAGACGTTGGTTCATCTAGCACAAATGGAACGGTTTGCAGGAGAAACTTTTAATCTGGTTTCTCAGTCTGTTTCCTAGTGCCGGTTTGAAGTTCCTGCACTTTGCACTGTAAAACAGATTTGGAGCTAGTACCTCCCCTCATATATTTATGGAGTGGGGTTTGCAACTGAAAAGAAACTTTGTGTTCCCAACAATCTAGGTGAAGGACGGCTTTCACACACACTTATCTCTCAGAAGTGAGCATGTGGAGAGACTTTCGTTCATCTAGCACAAATGGAACGGGTTGCAGGAGAAAGTTTTACTCTGGTTTCTCAGTCTGTTTCCTAGTAGCGATTTGAAGTTCCTGCAGTTTTCACTGTAAAACCGAGTTGGAGCTAGTACCTCCCAATAGATGTGTATGGAGTGGGGTTTGCAACTGAAAAGAAACTTTGTGTTCCCAACAAGCTAGGTGAAGGACGGCTTTCACACCCACTTATCTCTCAGAACTGAGCCTGTGGAGAGACGTTCGTTCATCTAGCACAAAGGGAACAGGTTGCAGGAGAAACTTTTACTCTGGTTTCTCAGTCTGTTTCCTAGTGCCGGTTTGAAATTCCTGCAGTATTCACTGTAAAACGGAGTTGGAGCTAGTACCTCCCCTTATATATGTATGGAGTGGAGTTTGCAACTGAAAAGAAACTTTGTGTTCCCAACAAGCTAGGTGAAGTACGGCTTTCACACACACTTATCTCTCAGAACTTAGTCTGTGGAGAGACGTTCGTTCATCTAGCACAAAGGGAACGGGTTGCTGGAGAAACTTTTACTCTCTTTTCTCATTCTGTTTCCTAGTGCCGTTTTGAAGTTCCTGCAGTTTTTACTGTAAAACAGTGTTGTAGCTAGTACCTCCCCATATATATATATGGTGTGGAGTTTGCAACTTAAAAGAAACTTAGTTTTCCCAACAAGCTAGGTGATGGACGGCTTTAACACACACTTATCTCTCAGAACTGAGCATGTGGAGAGACGTTCGTTCATCTAGCCCAAAGGAACGGGTTGCATGACAAACTTTTACTCTGGTTTCTCAGTCTGTTTCCTAGTGCCGGTTTGAAGTTCCTGAAGTTTTCACTGTAAAACCGAGTTGGAGCTAGTACCTCCCCATATATATGTATGGAGTGGAGATTGAAAATGAAAAGAAACTTTGTGTTCCCAACAAGCTAGGTGAAGGACGGCTTTCACACACACTTATCTTTCAGAAATGAGCATGTGGAGAGACTTTCGTTCACCTAGCACAAAGGTAATGGTTTGCAGAGGAGACTTTTACTCTGGTTTCTCAGTGTGTTTCCTAGTGCCGGGTTGAAGTTCCTGCAGTTTTCACTGTAAAACCGAGTTGGAGCTAGTACCTCCCCATATATATGTATGGAGTGGAGTTTGCAAATGAAATGAAATTTTGTGTTCCCAACAAGCTAGGTGAAGGACGGCTTTCATACACACTTATCTCTCAGAACTGATCATGTGGAGAGACGTTCGTTCATCTAGCACAAATGGAACGGGTTGCAGGAGATACATTTACTCTGGTTTGTCAGTCTGTTTCCTAGTGCCGGTTTGAAGTTCCTGCACTTTGCACTGTAAAACAGATTTGGAGCTAGTACCTCCCCTCATATATTTATGGAGTGGGGTTTGCAACTGAAAAGAAACTTTGTGTTCCCAACAATCTAGGTGAAGGACGGCTTTCACACACACTTATCTCTCAGAAGTGAGCATGTGGAGAGACTTTCGTTCATCTAGCACAAATGGAACGGGTTGCAGGAGAAAGTTTTACTCTGGTTTCTCAGTCTGTTTCCTAGTACCGATTTGAAGTTCCTGCAGTTTTCACTGTAAAACCGAGTTGGAGCTAGTACTTCCCAATAGATGTGTATGGAGTGGGGTTTGCATCTGAAAAGTAACTTTGTGTTCCCAACAAGCTAGGTGAAGGACGGCTTTCACACCCACTTATCTCTCAGAACTGAGCCTGTGGAGAGACGTTCGTCCATCTAGCACAAAGGGAACAGGTTGCAGGAGAAACTTTTACTCTGGTTTCTCAGTCTATTTCCTAGTGCCGGTTTGAAATTCCTGCAGTATTCACTGTAAAACGGAGTTGGAGCTAGTACCTCCCCTTATATATGTATGGAGTGGAGTTTGCAACTGAAAAGAAACTTTGTGTTCCCAACAAGCTAGGTGAAGTACGGCTTTCACACACACTTATCTCTCAGAACTTAGTCTGTGGAGAGACGTTCGTTCATCTAGCACAAAGGGAACGGGTTGCTGGAGAAACGTTTACTCTCGTTTCTCATTCTGTTTCCTAGTGCCGTTTTGAATTTCCTGCAGTTTTTACTGTAAAACAGTGTTGTAGCTAGTACCTCCCCATATATATATATGGTGTGGAGTTTGCAACTGAAAAGAAACTTTGTGTTCCCAACAAGCTAGGTTAAGGACGGCTTTCACACACACTTATCTCTCAGAACTGAGCATTTTGAGAGACGTTCGTTCATCTAGCACAAAGGGAACGGGTTGCAGGGGAAACTTTTACTCTGGTTTCTCAGTCTGTTTCCTAGTGCCTGTTTGAAGTTCCTGCAGTTTGCACAGTAAAACCGAGTTTTTAGCTAGTACATCCCCATATATATGTATGGAGTGGAGTTTGCAAGTGAAAAGAACCTTTGTGTTCCCAACAAGCTAGGAAAAGGACGGCTTTCACACACACTTATCTATCAGAGAAGAACTTGTGGAGAGACGTTCGTTCATCTAGCACAAATGGAAAGGGTTGCAGGTGAAACTTTTACTCTGGTTTCTCAGTCTGTTTCCTAGTGCCGGTTTGAAGTTCCTGCAGTTTACACTGTAAAAAAGAGTTGGAGCTCGTATCTCCACATATATATGAATGGAGTGGAGTTTGCAACTGATAGGAATCTTTGTGTTCCCAACAAGGTATGTGAAGGACGGCTTTCACACACACTTATCTCTCAGAACTGAGCATGTGGAAAGACGTTCATTCATCTAGCACAAAGGGAAAGTGTTGCAGGAGAAACATTTACTCTTGTTTCTCAGTCTGTTTCCTAGTGCCGGTTTGAAGTTCCTGCAGTTTTCACTGTAAAACCGAGTTGGAGCTAGTACCTCCCCATATATATGTATGGAATGGAATTGCAAGTGAAAAGAAACTTTGTGTTCCCAACAAGCTAGGTGAAGGACGGCTTTCACACACACTTAGCTCTCAGAACTGAGCCTGTGGAGAGACGTTCGTTCATCCTGCACAAAGGTAACGGGTTGCAGGAGAAACATTTACTCTTGTTTCTCAGTATATTTCGTATTGCCGGTTTGAAGTTCCTGCAGTTTTCACTGTAAAACCGAGTTGGAACTAGTACCTCCCCATATATATGTATGGAGTGGAGTTGGCAAGTGAAAAGAAACTTTGTGTTCCCAAAAAGCTAGGTGAAGGACGGCTTTCACACACACTTATCTCTCAGAACTGAGCATGTGGAGAGACGTTCGTTCATCTAGCACAAAGGGAACGGGTTGCAGGAGAAAGTTTTACTCTGGTTTCTCAGTCTGTTTTCTAGTGCCGGTTTGAAGTTCCTGCAGTTTTCACTGTAAAACCGACTTGGAGCTAGTACCTCCCCATATATATTTATGGAGTGGAATTTGCTACTGAAAAGAATCTTTGTGTTCCCAACCAGCTAGGTGAAGTTCGGCTTTCTCACACACTTATCCCTCAGAACTGAGCATGTGGAGAGACTTTAGTTCATCTAGCACAAAGGGAACGGTTTGCAGGAGAAACTTTTACTCTGGTCTCTCAGTCTGTTTCCTAGTGCCCGTTTGAAGTTAATGCCGTTTGCAATGTAAAACCGAGTTGGAGCTAGTACCTCCCCATATGTATGTATGGAGTGGAGTTTGCAAGTGATAAGAAACTTTGTGTTCCCAACAAGCTAGTTGAATCACGGCTTTCACACACACTTATATCTAAGAACTGAGCATCTGGAGAGACGTTCTTTCATCTAGAAGAAAGGGAACGGTTTGGAGGAGAAACTTTTACTCTGGTTTCTCAGTCTGTTTCCTAGTGCCGGATTGATGTTCCTGCAGGGTTCACTCTAAAACCGATTTGGAGCTTGTACCTCCCCATATAAATATATGGAGTGGGGTTTGCAACTGAAAAGAAACTTTGTGTTCCCAACAAGCTAGGAGAAGGACGGCTTTCACACACACTTATCTACCAGAAATGAGCCTGTGGAGAGACGTTCGTTCATCTAGCACAAAGGGAACGGGTTGCAGGGGAAACTTTTACTCTGGTTTCTCAGTCTGTTTCCTAGTGCCGGTTTGAAGTTCCTGCAGTTTACACTGTAAAAAAGAGTTGGAGCTCGTACCTCCACATATATAAGTATGGAGTGGTGTTTGCATCTGAAAAGAATCTTTGTGTTCCCAACAAGCTAGGTGAAGGACGGCTTTCACACACACATATCTCTCAGAACTGAGCATGTGGAAAGACGTTCGTTCATCTAGCACAAAGGGAAAGGTTTGAGGAGAAATATTTACTCTTGTTTCTCAGTCTGTTTCCTAGTGCCGGTTTGAAGTTCCTGCAGATTTCACTGCAAAACCGAGTTGGAGCTAGTACCTCCCCATATATATGTATGGAGTGGAGTTTGCAACTGAAAAAAACTTTGTGTTCCCAACGAGCAAGGTGAAGGACGGCGTTCACACACACTTATCTCTGAACTGAGCATGTGGAGAGACGTTCGTTCATCTAGCACAAATGTAACGGTTTGCAGGAGAAACTTTTATTCTGGTTTCTCAGTGTGTTTCCAAGTGCCGGTTCGAAGTTCCTGCAGATTTTACTGTAAAACCGAGTTGGAGCTTGTACCTCCCCATATATTTGTATGGATTGGAGTGTGCAACTGAAAAGAAACTTTGTGTTCCAAGCAAGCTAGTTGAAGGACGGCTTTCACACACACTTATCTCTCAGAACTTAGCCTGTGGAGAGACCTTCGTTCATCTAGCAAAAAGGGAATGGGTTGCAGGAGAAAGTTTTACTCTGGTTTCTCAGTCTGTTTCCTAGTGCCGGTTTGAAGTTCCTGCAGTTTTCACTGTAAAACCAAGTTGGAGTTTCTACTTCCCCATATATATGTATGGAGTGGAATTTGCACCTGAAAAGAAATTTTGTGTTCCCAACAAGCTAGGTGAAGTACGGCTTTCAAACACACTTATCTCTCAGAACTGAGCATGTGGAGAGACGTTCGTTCATCTAGCACAAATGGAACGGGTTCAGGAGAAATTTTTACTCTGGTTTCTCAGTCTGTTTCCTAGTGCTGGTTTAAAGTTCCTGCAGTTTTCACTGTAAAACAGATTTGGAGCTAGTTCCTCCCCATATATATGTATGGAGTGGAGTTTGCAACTGAAAAGAAATTTTGTGTTCCAAACAAGCTAGGTGTAGGACGGCTTTCACCCACTCTTATCTCTCAGAACTGAGCATGTGGAGAGACTTTCGTTCATCTAGCACAAAGGGAACGGGTTGCAGGAGAAACTTTTACTCTGGGTTCTCAGTCTGTTTCCTAGTGCCGGTTTGAAGTTCCTGCAGTTTACACTGTAAAAAAGAGTTGGAGCTCGTACCTCCACATATATATGTATGGAGTGGAGTTTGCAACTGAAAAGAATCTTTGTGTTCCCAACAAGCTAGGTGAAGGACGGCTTTCACTCACACTTATCTCTCAGAAATGAGCATGTGGAGAGACTTTCGTTAATCTAGCACAAAGGGAAAGGGTTGCACGAGAAACATTTACTCTTGTTTCGCAGTCTGTTTCCTAGTGCCGGTTTGTAGTTCCTTCAGTTTTCACTGTAAAACCGAGTTGGAGCTAGTACCTCCCCATATATATGTATGGAGTGGAGTTTGCAAGTGAAAAGAAACTTTGTGTTCCCAACAAGCTAGGTGAAGGACGGCTTTCACACACACTTATCTCTCAGAACTGAGCATGTGGAGAGACGTTCGTTCATCTAGCACAAAGGGAACCGGTTGCAGTAGAAAGTTTTACTCTGGTTTCTCAGTCTGTTTTCTAGTGCCGGTTTGAAGTTCCTGCAGTTTTCACCGAAAAACCGAGTTGGAGCTAGTACCTCCCCATATATATTTATGGAGTGGAGTTTGCTACTGAAAAGAAACTTTGTGTTCCCAACCAGCTACCTGAAGGACGGCTTTCACACACAGTTTTCTCTCAGAACTGAGCATGTGGAGAGAAGTTCGTTCATCTAGCACAAAGGGAACGGGTTGCAGGAGAAACTTTTACTCTGGTTTCTCAGACTGTTTCCTAGTGCCGGTTTGAAGATACTGCAGTTTTCACTGTAAAACCTAGTTGGAGCTAGTACCTCCCCATATATATGTATGGAGTGGAGTTTGCAACTGAAAAGAAACTTTGTGTTCCCAACAAGCTACGTGAAGGACGGCTTTCACACACACTTATCTCTCAGAACTGAGCATGTGGAGAGACGTTCGTTCATCTAGCACAAACGGAACGCGTTGCAGGTGAATCATTTACTCTGGTTTCTAATTCTGTTTCCTAGTGCCGGTTTGAATTTCCTGCAGTTTTCACTGTAAACCCGAGTTGGAGCTAATACCTCCCCATATATATGTATGGAGTGGAATTTGCAACTGAAAAGAAACTTTGTGTTCCCAACAAGCAATTTGAAGGACGGCTTTCACACACACTTATCTCTCAGAACTTAGCCTGTGGAGAGACGTTCGTTCATCAAGCACAAGTGGAACGGGTTGCAGGAGAAAGTTTTACTCTGGTTTCTCAGTCTGATTCCTAGTGCCGGTTTGAAGATCCTGCAGTTTTCACTGTAAAACCGAGTTGGAGTTAGTACCTCCCCGTATATATGTATGCAGTGGAGTTTGCAACTGAAAAGAAACTTTGTGTTCCCAACAAGCTAGGTGAAGTACGGCTTTCACACACACTTATCTCTCAGAACTTAGCATGTGGAGAGACTTTCGTTCATCTAGCACAAAGGGAACGGGTTGCAGGGGAAACTTTTACTCTGGATTCTCAGTCTGTTTCCTAGTGCCTGTTTGAAGTTCCTGCAGTTTGCACAGTAAAACCGAGTTTTTAGCTAGTACCTCCCCATATATTTGTATGGAGTGGAGTTTGCAACTGAAAAGAAACTTTGTGTTCCCAAAAATCTAGGATAACGACGGCTTTCACACACACTTATCTATCAGAAATGGGCCTGTGGAGAGACGTTCGTTCATCTAGCACAAAGGGAACGGGTTGCAGGGAAACTTTTACTCTGGTTTCTCAGTCTGTTTCCTAGTGCCGGTTTGATGTTCCTGCAGTTTACACTGTAAAACAGAGTTGGAGCTCGTACCTACCCATATATATTTATGGAGTGGAGTTTGCAAATGAAAAGAAACTTTGTGTTCCCAACAAGCTAGGTGACGGACGGCTTTCCCACACACTTATATCTCAGAACTGAGCATGTGGAGAGACGTTCGTTCATCTAGCACAAAGGGAACGGGTTGCAGGAGAAACTTTTTCTCTGGTATCTCAGTCTGTTTCCTAATGCCGGTTTGAAGTTTCTGCAGTTTTCACTGTAAAACCGAGTTGGAGCTTGTACCTCCCCATATATAAGTAAGGAGTGGAGTTTGTAACTGAAAAGAAACTTTCTGTTCCCAACAAGCTAGTTGAAGGACGGCTTTCACACACACTTATCTCTCAGAACTGAGCATGTGGAGAGACGTTCGTTCATCTAGCACAAAGGGAACGGGTTGCAGGAGAAAATTTTACTCTGGTTTCTCAATCTGATTCCTAGTGCTGGTTTGAATTTCCTGCAGTTTTCACTGTTAAACCGAGTTGGGGCTAGTACTTCCCCATATATATGTATGGAATGTAGTTTGCAACTGAAAAGAAATTTTGTGTTCCCAACAAGGTAGGTGAAGGACGGCTTTCACACACACTTATCTCTCAGAACTGAGCATGTGGAGAGACGTTCGTTCATCTAGAACAAAGGGAACGCATTGCAGGAGAAACTTTTACTCTGGATTCTCAGTCTCTTTCCTAGTTCCAGTTTGATGTTCCTGCAGTTATCACTGTAAAACATAGTTGGAGCTTGTACCTCCCCATATATATGTATGGAGTGGAGAGTGCAAGTGAAAAGAATCATTGTGTTCCCAACAAGCTAGGTGAAGGATGGTTTCACACACACTTATCTCTCAGAACTGAGCCTGTGGAATGACGTTCGTTCATCTATCACAAAGGGAACGTGTACCTGGAGTAACTTTTACTCTGGTTTCTCAGTCTGTTTCCTAGTGCCGGTTTGAAGTTCCTGCAGTTTGCACTGTAAAACCGAGTTGGAGTTAGTACCTCCACATATATATGTATGGAGTGGAGTTTGCAAATGAAAAGAAACTTTGTGGTCCCAACAAGCTAGTTGAAGGACGGCTTTCACACACACTTATCTCTCAGAACTGAGCATGTGGATAGAGTTTCGTTCATCTAGCACAAAGGGAACGGGTTGCAGGAGAAACTTTTACACTGGTTTCTCAGTCTGTTTCCTAGTGCCGGTTTGAAGTTCCTGCAGTTTTCAATGTAAAACCGAGTTGGAGCTAGTACTTCTCCATATATATGTATGGAGTGGAGTTTGCAACTGAAAAGAATCTTTGTGTTCCCAAAAAGCTAGATGAAGGACGACTTTCAAACACACTTATCTCTCAAAACTGAGCATGTGGAGAGACGTTCGTTCATCTAGCACAAACGGAACGGGTTGCAGGGGAAACTTTTACTCTGGTTTCTCAGTCTTTTTCCTAGTGCCGGTTTGATGTTCCTGCAGTTTTCACTGTAAAACAGATTTGGAGCTAGTACCTCTCCATATATATGTATGGAGTGGAGTTTGCAAGTGAAAAGAAACTTTGTGTTCCCAACAAGCTAGGTGAAGGATGGTTTCACACACACTTATCTCTCAGAACTGAGCCTTTGGAGAGACGTTCTTTCATCTAGAAAAAGGGAACGGGTTGCAGGAGAAACTTTTACTCTGGTTTCTCAGTCTGCTTCCTAATGCCGGTATGAAGTTCCTGCATTTTTCACTGTAAAACAGATTTGGAGCTCGTAACTCCCCATATATATTTATGGAGTGGAGATTGCAACTGAAAAGGAACTTTGTGTTCCCAAAAAGCTTGATGAAGGACGGCTTTCACACACAATTATCTCTCAGAACTGAGCATGTGGTGAGACGTTCGTTCATCTAGAACAAAGGGAACGCATTGCAGGAGAAACTTTTACTCTGGATTCTCAGTCTCTTTCCTAGTTCCAGTTTGAAGTTCCTGCAGTTATCACTGTAAAACATAGTTGGAGCTTGTACCTCCCCATATATATGTATGGAGTGGAGAGTGCAAGTGAAAAGAATCATTATGTTCCCAACAAGCTAGGTGAAGGATGGTTTCACACACACTTTTCTCTCAGAACTGAGCCTGTGGAATGACGTTCGTTCATCTATCACAAAGGGAACGTGTACCTGGAGTAACTTTTACTCTGGTTTCTCAGTTTGTTTCCTAGTGCCGGTTTGATGTTCCTGCAGTTTCCACTGTAAAACCGAGTTGGAGCTAGTACCTCCACATATATATGTATGGAGTGGAGTTTGCAAATGAAGAAACTTTGTGGTCCCAACAAGGTTGTTGAAGGACGGCTTTCACACACACTTATCTCTCAGAACTGAGCATGTGGATAGACTTTCGTTCATCTAGCACAAAGGGAACGGGTTGCAGGAGAAACTTTTACTCTGGTTTCTCAGTCTGTTTCCTAGTGCCGGTTTGAAGTTCCTGCAGTTTTCAATGTAAAACCGAGTTGGAGCTAGTACTTCTCCATATATATGTATGGAGTGGAGTTTGCAACTGAAAAGAATCTTTGTGTTCCCAAAAAGCTAGATGAAGGACGACTTTCACACACACTTATCTCTCAAAACTGAGCATGTTGAGAGACGTTCGTTCATCTAGCACAAACGGAACGGGTTGCAGGTGAAACTTTTACTCTGGTTTCTCAGTCTTTTTCCTAGTGCCGGTTTGATGTTCCTGCAGTTTCCACTGTAAAACAGATTTGGAGCTAGTACCTCCCCATATATATGTATGGAGTGGAGTTTGCAAGTGAAAGGAAACTTTGTGTTCCCAACAAGCTAGGTGAAGGATGGTTTCACACACACTTATCTCTCAGAACTGAGCCTGTGGAGAGACGTTTGTTCATCTAGCACAATGGGAACGGGTTGCAGGAGAAACTTTTACTCTCTTTCTCAGTCTGTTTCCTAGTGCCGGTTTGAAGTTCCTTCAGTTTTCAATGTAAAATCGAATTGGATCTTGTACCTCCTCATATATATGTATGGAGTGGATTTTGCAACTGAAAAGAAACTTTGTGTTCTCAACAAGCTAGGTGAAGGACGGCTTTCACACACAATTATCTCTCCGAAATGAGCATGTGGAGAGACTTTCGTTCATCTAGCACAAAGGGAACGGGTTGCAGGAGAAAAATTTACTCTGGTTTCTCAGTCTGTTTCCTAGTGCCGGTTTGAAGTTCCTGCAGTTTTCACTGTAAAACCGTGTTGGAGCTAGTACCTCCCCATATGTATGCATGGATTGGGGTTTGCAACTGAAAAGAAACTTTGTGTTCCCAACAAGATAGGTGAAGTTCGGCTTTCACACACACTTGTCTCTCAGAACTGAGCATGTGGAGAGACGTTCGTTCATCTAGCACAAACGGAACGCGTTGCAGGTGAATCATTTACTCTGGTTTCTAATTCTGTTTCCTAGTGCCGGTTTGAATTTCCTGCAGTTTTCACTGTAAACCCGAGTTGGAGCTAATACCTCCCCATATATATGTATGGAGTGGAATTTGCAACTGAAAAGAAACTTTGTGTTCCCAACAAGCAATTTGAAGTACGGCTTTCACACACACTTATCTCTCAGAACTTAGCCTGTGGAGAGACGTTCGTTCATCTAGCACAAGTGGAACGGGTTGCAGGAGAAAGTTTTACTCTGGTTTCTCAGTCTGATTCCTAGTGCCGGTTTGAAGATCCTGCAGTTTTCACTGTAAAACCGAGTTGGAGTTAGTACCTCCCCATATATATGTATGCAGTGGAGATTGCAACTGAAAAGAAACTTTGTGTTCCCAACAAGCTAGGTGAAGGACGGCTTTCACACACACTTATCTCTCAGAACTTAGCATGTGGAGAGACTTTCGTTCATCTAGCACAAAGGGAACGGGTTGCAGGGGAAACTTTTACTCTGGATTCTCAGTCTGTTTCCTAGTGCCTGTTTGAAGTTCCTGCAGTTTGCACAGTAAAACCGAGTTTTTAGCTAGTACCTCCCCATATATATGTATGGAGTGGAGTTGGCAAGTGAAAAGAAACATTGTTTTACCAATAAAGCTAGGTGAAGTACAGCTGCACACACACTTATCTCTCCGAACTGGGCATGTGGAGAGCCGTTCGTTCATCTAGCACAAAGGGAAAGGTTTGCAGGAAAACTTTTACTCTGGTTTCTCTGTCTATTTCCTAGCGCCGGTTTGATTTTACTGCAGTTTTCACTGTAAACCCTAGTAGGAGATCGTACTTCCCCATATATATGTATGGAGTGGAGTTTTCAACTGAATAGAAACTAAGTGTTCCCGACAAGCTAGGTGAAGAACGGCTTTCACACACACTTAACTCTCAGAACTGAGCATGTGGAGAGACGTTCGTTCATCTGGCACAAAAGGAACGGGTTGCAGGAGAAACTTTAGCTCTGGTTTCTCAGTCTGTTTCCTAGTGCCGGTTTGAAGTTCCTGCAGTGTTCACTGTAAAACCGATTTGGAGCTAGTACCGCCCCATATATTTGTATGGAGTGGAGTTTGCAACTGTAAAGAAACTTTGTGTTCCCAACAAGTAAGGTTAAAGTCGGATTTCACACACACTTATCTCTCAGAACTGAGCATGTGGAGAGACGTTCGTTCATTTGGCACAATGCGAACGGTTTGCAGGGGAACTTTTACTCTGGTTTCTCAGTCTTTTTCCTAGTGCAGTGTTGAAGTTACTGCAAATTTCACTCTAAACCGGAGTAGGAGCTCGTACATCCCCATATGTATTTATGGAGTGGAGTTTGCAACTGAAAAGGAACTTTGTGTTCCCAACAAGCTAGGTGAAGGACGGCTTTCTCACACACTTATCTCTCACAATTGAGCATGTGGAGAGACGTTCGTTCATCTAGCACAAAGGGAACGGTTTGCAGGAGAAACTTTTACTCTGGTTTCTCAGTCTGTTTCCTACTGCCGGTTTGAAGTTCCTGCACTTTTCACTGTAAAACAGAGTTGGAGTTCGTACCACCCCATATATATATATGGAGTGGAGTTTGCAAGTGTAAAGTAATTTTGTGTTCCCAACAAGATAGGTGAATGACGGCTTTCACACACGCTTATGTCTCAGAACTGAGCATGTGGAGAGACGTTTGTTCATCTAGCACAAAGTGAACGGGTTGCAGGAGAAACTATAGCTCGGGTTTCTCTGTCTGTTTCCTAGTGCCGGTTTGAAGTTCATGCAGTTTTCACGGTAAAACCGTGTTGGAGCTTGTACCTCCCCATATATGTGTATGGGTTGGTGTTGGCAAATTAAAAGAAACTTTGTGTTCCCAACAACCTAGGTGAAGGACGGCTTTCACACACAAATATCTCTCAAATCTGAGCATGTGGAGAGACGTTCGTTCATCTAGCACAAAGAGAACGGGTTGCAGGAGAAACTTTTACTCTGGTTTCTCAGTCTGTTTCCTAGTGCCGGTTTGAAGTTACTACAGTTTTCACTGTATCTGAGTAGGAGCTCGTACCTCCCCATATATATGTATGGAGTGGAGTTTGCAAGTGAAATGTAACTTTGTGTTCCCAACAAGCTAGTGTTAGGACGGCTTTCACACACACATATCTCTCAGAACTGAGCATGTGGAGAGAAGTTCGTTCATCTAGCACAAAGGAAACGGGTTGCAGGGGAAACATTTACTCTGGTTTCTCAGTCTGTTTCTAGTGCCGATTTAAAGTTCCTGCTGTTTTCACTCTAAAACGGAGTTAGGAGCTAGAACCTCCCCATATATATGTATGGATTGGAGTTTGCAAGTGAAAAGAAACTTTGTGTTCGCAATAAGCTAGGTGAAGTACGGCTTTCACACACACTTATTTCTCAGAACTGAGCATGTGGAGAGAAGTTCGTTCATCTACACTAAGGGAACGGGATACAAGAAGAAATTTTACTCTTTTTTCTCAGTCTGTTTCCTAGTGCCGGTTTGAAATTACTGCAGTTTTCACTGTAAAACCGAGTTGGAGCTCGTACCTCCCCATATATATGTATGGAGTGGATTTTGCAACTGAAAAGAAACTTTGTGTTCCCAACAAGCTAGGTGAAGGACGCCTTCACACACACTAAATTCTCAGAACTGAGCATGTGGAGAGACGTTCGTTCATCTAAAACAAAGGGAACGGTTTGCAGGGCAAACTTTTACTCTGGTTTCTCAGTCTGTTTCCTAGTGCCCTTTTGAAGTTACTGCAGTTTTAACTGTAAAAACCGAGTTGGAGCTTGTACCTCCCCATGTATATGTATGGAGAGGTGTTTGCATGTGAAAATATACTTTGTGTTCCCAACAAGCTAGGTGAAGGAAGGCTTTCACACACACATATCTCTCTGAACTGAGCATGTGGAGAGACGTTCGTTCATCTAGCACAAAGAGAACGGATTGCAGGAGAAAATTTACTCTGGATTCTCAGTCTGTTTCCTAGTGCCGGTTTGAAGTTACTGAATTTTCACTGTAAAACCGAGTTGGAGGTCGTACCTCCCCATATATATGTAGGAGTGGAGTTTGCAACCTAAAAGAAACTGTGTTCCCAACAAGCTGGGTGAAGGACAGCTTTCACACACACTTATCTCTCAGAACATAGCATGTGGAGATACGTTCGTTCATCTAGCAAAAGGAAACGGGTTGCAGGGGAAACTTTAACTCTGGTTTCTCAATCTGTTTCTAGTGCCGATTTCAAGTTCCTGCTGTTATCACTCTAAAACCGAGTTAGGAGCTAGAACCTCCCCATATATATGTATGGAATGGAGTTTGCAAGTGTAAAGTAACTTTGTGTTCCCAACAAGCTAGTGTTAGGACGGCTTTCACACACACATATCTCTCAGAACTGAGCATGTGGAGAGACGTTCGTTCATCTAGCACAAATGGAACGGGTTGCAGGAGAAACTTTTACTCAAGTTTCTCAGTCTGTTTCCTAGTCCCGTTTTGAAGTTACTGCATTTTTCTCTCTAATACCGAGTTAGAGCTCGTACCTACCCATATATATTTTTGTAGTGGAGTTTGCAAGTGAAAAGAAAATTTGTGTTCCCAACAAGATAGCTGAAGAGCGGCTTTCACACACACATATCTATCAGAACTGAGCATGAGGAGAGACGTTCGATCATCTAGCACAAATGGAACGGTTTGCAGGGGAACTTTAACACTGGTTTCTCAGTCTGTTTCCTAGTGCCGGTTTGAAGCTCCTGCAGTATTCACTGTAAAACAGAGTTGGAGGTAGTACCTCCCCTTATATATGTATGGAGTGGAGTTTTCAACTGAATAGAAACTAAGTGTTCCCGACAAGCTAGGTGAAGAACGGCTTTCACACACACTTAACTCTCAGAACTGAGCATGTGGAGAGACGTTCGTTCATCTGGCACAAAAGGAACGGGTTGCAGGAGAAACTTTAGCTCTGGTTTCTCAGTCTGTTTCCTAGTGCCGGTTTGAAGTTCCTGCAGTGTTCACTGTAAAACCGATTTGGAGCTAGTACCGCCCCATATATATGTATGGAGTGGAGTTTGCAACTGTAAAGAAACTTTGTGTTCCCAACAAGTAAGGTTAAAGTCGGATTTCACACACACTTATCTCTCAGAACTGAGCATGAGGAGAGACGTTCGTTCATTTGGCACAATGCGAACGGTTTGCAGGGGAACTTTTACTCTGGTTTCTCAGTCTTTTTCCTAGTGCAGTGTTGAAGTTACTGCAAATTTCACTGTAAACCGGAGTAGGAGCTCGTACATCCCCATATGTATTTATGGAGTGGAGTTTGCAACTGAAAAGGAACTTTGTGTTCCCAACAAGCTAGGTGAAGGACGGCTTTCTCACACACTTATCTCTCACAATTGAGCATGTGGAGAGACGTTCGTTCATCTAGCACAAAGGGAACGGTTTGCAGGAGAAACTTTTACTCTGGTTTCTCAGTCTGTTTCCTACTGCCGGTTTGAAGTTCCTGCACTTTTCACTGTAAAACAGAGTTGGAGTTCGTACCACCCCATATATATATATGGAGTGGAGTTTGCAAGTGTAAAGTAATTTTGTGTTCCCAACAAGATAGGTGAATGACGGCTTTCACACACGCTTATGTCTCAGAACTGAGCATGTGGAGAGACGTTTGTTCATCTAGCACAAAGTGAACGGGTTGCAGGAGAAACTATAGCTCGGGTTTCTCTGTCTGTTTCCTAGTGCCGGTTTGAAGTTCATGCAGTTTTCACGGTAAAACCGTGTTGGAGCTTGTACCTCCCCATATATGTGTATGGGTTGGTGTTGGCAAATTAAAAGAAACTTTGTGTTCCCAACAACCTAGGTGAAGGACGGCTTTCACACACAAATATCTCTCAAATCTGAGCATGTGGAGAGACGTTCGTTCATCTAGCACAAAGAGAACGGGTTGCAGGAGAAACTTTTACTCTGGTTTCTCAGTCTGTTTCCTAGTGCCGGTTTGAAGTTACTACAGTTTTCACTGTATCCGAGTAGGAGCTCGTACCTCCCCATATATATGTATGGAGTGGAGTTTGCAAGTGAAATGTAACTTTGTGTTCCCAACAAGCTAGTGTTAGGACGGCTTTCACACACACATATCTCTCAGAACTGAGCATGTGGAGAGAAGTTCGTTCATCTAGCACAAAGGAAACGGGTTGCAGGGGAAACATTTACTCTGGTTTCTCAGTCTGTTTCTAGTGCCGATTTAAAGTTCCTGCTGTTTTCACTCTAAAACGGAGTTAGGAGCTAGAACCTCCCCATATATATGTATGGATTGGAGTTTGCAAGTGAAAAGAAACTTTGTGTTCGCAATAAGCTAGGTGAAGTACGGCTTTCACACACACTTATTTCTCAGAACTGAGCATGTGGAGAGAAGTTCGTTCATCTACACTAAGGGAACGGGATACAAGAAGAAATTTTACTCTTTTTTCTCAGTCTGTTTCCTAGTGCCGGTTTGAAATTACTGCAGTTTTCACTGTAAAACCGAGTTGGAGCTCGTACCTCCCCATATATATGTATGGAGTGGATTTTGCAACTGAAAAGAAACTTTGTGTTCCCAACAAGCTAGGTGAAGGACGCCTTCACACACACTAATTTCTCAGAACTGAGCATGTGGAGAGACGTTCGTTCATCTAAAACAAAGGGAACGGTTTGCAGGGCAAACTTTTACTCTGGTTTCTCAGTCTGTTTCCTAGTGCCCTTTTGAAGTTACTGCAGTTTTAACTGTAAAAACCGAGTTGGAGCTTGTACCTCCCCATGTATATGTATGGAGAGGTGTTTGCATGTGAAAATATACTTTGTGTTCCCAACAAGCTAGGTGAAGGAAGGCTTTCACACACACATATCTCTCAGAACTGAGCATGTGGAGAGACGTTCGTTCATCTAGCACAAAGAGAACGGATTGCAGGAGAAAATTTACTCTGGATTCTCAGTCTGTTTCCTAGTGCCGGTTTGAAGTTACTGAATTTTCACTGTAAAACCGAGTTGGAGGTCGTACCTCCCCATATATATGTAGGAGTGGAGTTTGCAACCTAAAAGAAACTGTGTTCCCAACAAGCTGGGTGAAGGACAGCTTTCACACACACTTATCTCTCAGAACATAGCATGTGGAGATACGTTCGTTCATCTAGCAAAAGGAAACGGGTTGCAGGGGAAACTTTAACTCTGGTTTCTCAATCTGTTTCTAGTGCCGATTTCAAGTTCCTGCTGTTATCACTCTAAAACCGAGTTAGGAGCTAGAACCTCCCCATATATATGTATGGAGTGGAGTTTGCAAGTGTAAAGTAACTTTGTGTTCCCAACAAGCTAGTGTTAGGACGGCTTTCACACACACATATCTCTCAGAACTGAGCATGTGGAGAGACGTTCGTTCATCTAGCACAAATGGAACGGGTTGCAGGAGAAACTTTTACTCAAGTTTCTCAGTCTGTTTCCTAGTCCCGTTTTGAAGTTACTGCATTTTTCTCTCTAATACCGAGTTAGAGCTCGTACCTACCCATATATATATTTGTAGTGGAGTTTGCAAGTGAAAAGAAAATTTGTGTTCCCAACAAGATAGCTGAAGAGCGGCTTTCACACACACATATCTATCAGAACTGAGCATGAGGAGAGACGTTCGATCATCTAGCACAAATGGAACGGGTTGCAGGGGAACTTTAACACTGGTTTCTCAGTCTGTTTCCTAGTGCCGGTTTGAAGCTCCTGCAGTATTCACTGTAAAACAGAGTTGGAGGTAGTACCTCCCCTTATATATGTATGGATTGGAGTTTGCAACTGAAAAGAAACTTTGTGTTCCCAACAAGCTAGGTGAAAGACGGCATTCACACACACTTATCTCTCAGAACTGAGCATGTGGAGAGGCGTTCGTTCATCTAGAACAAAGGGACGGGTTGCTGGAGAACTTTTACTCTGGTTTCTCACTCTGTTTCCTAGTTCCGGTTTGAAGTTCCTGCAGTTTTCACTGTAAAAACGATTTGGAGCTAGTACCTCCCATGTATATGTATGGAGTGGAGTTTGCAAGTGAAAAGAAACATTGTTTTACCAATAAAGCTAGGTGATGTACAGCTGCACACACACTTATCTCTCCAAACTGAGCATGTGGAGAGACGTTCGTTCATCTAGCACAAAGGGAAAAGTTTGCAGGAGAAACTTTTACTCTGGATTCTCAGTCTCTTTCCTAGTTCCAGTTTGAAGTTCCTGCAGTTATCACTGTAAAACATAGTTGGAGCTTGTACCTCCCCATATATATGTATGGAGTGGAGAGTGCAAGTGAAAAGAATCATTATGTTCCCAACAAGCTAGGTGAAGGATGGTTTCACACACACTTATCTCTCAGAACTGAGCCTGTGGAATGACGTTCGTTCATCTATCACAAAGGGAACGTGTACCTGGAGTAACTTTTACTCTGGTTTCTCAGTTTGTTTCCTAGTGCCGGTTTGATGTTCCTGCAGTTTCCACTGTAAAACCGAGTTGGAGCTAGTACCTCCACATATATATGTATGGAGTGGAGTTTGCAAATGAAGAAACTTTGTGGTCCCAACAAGGTAGTTGAAGGACGGCTTTCACACACACTTATCTCTCAGAACTGAGCATGTGGATAGACTTTCGTTCATCTAGCACAAAGGGAACGGGTTGCAGGAGAAACTTTTACTCTGGTTTCTCAGTCTGTTTCCTAGTGCCGGTTTGAAGTTCCTGCAGTTTTCAATGTAAAACCGAGTTGGAGCTAGTACTTCTCCATATATATGTATGGAGTGGAGTTTGCAACTGAAAAGAATCTTTGTGTTCCCAAAAAGCTAGATGAAGGACGACTTTCACACACACTTATCTCTCAAAACTGAGCATGTTGAGAGACATTCGTTCATCTAGCACAAACGGAACGGGTTGCAGGGGAAACTTTTACTCTGGTTTCTCAGTCTTTTTCCTAGTGCCGGTTTGATGTTCCTGCAGTTTCCACTGTAAAACAGATTTGGAGCTAGTACCTCCCCATATATATGTATGGAGTGGAGTTTGCAAGTGAAAGGAAACTTTGTGTTCCCAACAAGCTAGGTGAAGTATGGTTTCACACACACTTATCTCTCAGAACTGAGCCTGTGGAGAGACGTTTGTTCATCTAGAACAATGGGAACGGGTTGCAGGAGAAACTTTTACTCTCTTTCTCAGTCTGTTTCCTAGTGCCGGTTTGAAGTTCCTTCAGTTTTCAATGTAAAATCGAATTGGAGCTTGTACCTCCTCATATATATGTATGGAGTGGATTTTGCAACTGAAAAGAAACTTTGTGTTCTCAACAAGCTAGGTGAAGGACGGCTTTCACACACAATTATCTCTCCGAAATGAGCATGTGGAGAGACTTTCGTTCATCTAGCACAAAGGGAACGGGTTGCAGGAGAAAAATTTACTCTGGTTTCTCAGTCTGTTTCCTAGTGCCGGTTTGAAGTTCCTGCAGTTTTCACTGTAAAACCGTGTTGGAGCTAGTACCTCCCCATATGTATGCATGGATTGGGGTTTGCAACTGAAAAGAAACTTTGTGTTCCCAACAAGATAGGTGAAGTTCGGCTTTCACACACACTTGTCTCTCAGAACTGAGCATATGTAGAGACGTTCGTTCATCTAGCACAAAGGGAACGGGTTGCAGGAGAAACTTTTACTCTGGTTTCTCAGTCTGTTTCCTAGTGCCGGTTTGAAGATCCTGCAGTTTTCACTGTAAAACCGAGTTGGAGCTAGTACCTCCCCATATATATGTATGGAGTGGAGTTTGCAACTGAAAAGAAACTTTGTGTTCCCAACAAGCTAGGTGAAGGACGGCTTTCACACACACTTATCTCTCAGAACTGAGAATGTGGAGAGACGTTCGTTCATCTAGCACAAACGGAACGCGTTGCAGGTGAATCATTTACTCTGGTTTCTAATTCTGTTTCCTAGTGCCGGTTTGAATTTCCTGCAGTTTTCACTGTAAACCCGAGTTGGAGCTAATACCTCCCCATATATATGTATGGAGTGGAATTTGCAACTGAAAAGAAACTTTGTGTTCCCAACAAGCAATTTGAAGTACGGCTTTCACACACACTTATCTCTCAGAACTTAGCCTGTGGAGAGACGTTCGTTCATCTAGCACAAGTGGAACGGGTTGCAGGAGAAAGTTTTACTCTGGTTTCTCAGTCTGATTCCTAGTGCCGGTTTGAAGATCCTGCAGTTTTCACTGTAAAACCGTGTTGGAGTTAGTACCTCCCCATATATATGTATGCAGTGGAGTTTGCAACTGAAAAGAAACTTTGTGTTCCCAACAAGCTAGGTGAAGGACGGCTTTCACACACACTTATCTCTCAGAACTTAGCATGTGGAGAGACTTTCGTTCATCTAGCACAAATGGAACGGGTTGCAGGGGAAACTTTTACTCTGGATTCTCAGTCTGTTTCCTAGTGCCTGTTTGAAGTTCCTGCAGTTTGCACAGTAAAACCGAGTTTTTAGCTAGTACCTCCCCATATATATGTATGGAGTGGAGTTGGCAAGTGAAAAGAAACATTGTTTTACCAATAAAGCTAGGTGAAGTACAGCTGCACACACACTTATCTCTCCGAACTGGGCATGTGGAGAGCCGTTCGTTCATCTAGCACAAAGGGAAAGGTTTGCAGGAAAACTTTTACTCTGGTTTCTCTGTCTATTTCCTAGCGCCGGTTTGATTTTACTGCAGTTTTCACTGTAAACCCTAATAGGAGATCGTACTTCCCCATATATATGTATGGAGTGGAGTTTTCAACTGAATAGAAACTAAGTGTTCCCGACAAGCTAGGTGAAGAACGGCTTTCACACACACTTAACTCTCAGAACTGAGCATGTGGAGAGACGTTCGTTCATCTGGCACAAAAGGAACGGGTTGCAGGAGAAACTTTAGCTCTGGTTTCTCAGTCTGTTTCCTAGTGCCGGTTTGAAGTTCCTGCAGTGTTCACTGTAAAACCGATTTGGAGCTAGTACCGCCCCATATATATGTATGGAGTGGAGTTTGCAACTGTAAAGAAACTTTGTGTTCCCAACAAGTAAGGTGAAAGTCGGATTTCACACACACTTATCTCTCAGAACTGAGCATGTGGAGAGACGTTCGTTCATTTGGCACAATGCGAACGGTTTGCAGGGGAACTTTTACTCTGGTTTCTCAGTCTTTTTCCTAGTGCAGTGTTGAAGTTACTGCAAATTTCACTGTAAACCGGAGTAGGAGCTCGTACATCCCCATATGTATTTATGGAGTGGAGTTTGCAACTGAAAAGGAACTTTGTGTTCCCAACAAGATAGGTGAAGGACGGCTTTCACACACGCTTATGTCTCAGAACTGAGCATGTGGAGAGACGTTTGTTCATCTAGCACAAAGTGAACGGGTTGCAGGAGAAACTATAGCTCGGGTTTCTCTGTCTGTTTCCTAGTGCCGGTTTGAAGTTCATGCAGTTTTCACGGTAAAACCGTGTTGGAGCTTGTACCTCCCCATATATGTGTATGGGTTGGTGTTGGCAAATTAAAAGAAACTTTGTGTTCCCAACAACCTAGGTGAAGGACGGCTTTCACACACAAATATCTCTCAAATCTGAGCATGTGGAGAGACGTTCGTTCATCTAGCACAAAGAGAACGGGTTGCAGGAGAAACTTTTACTCTGGTTTCTCAGTCTGTTTCCTAGTGCCGGTTTGAAGTTACTACAGTTTTCACTGTATCCGAGTAGGAGCTCGTACCTCCCCATATATATGTATGGAGTGGAGTTTGCAAGTGAAATGTAACTTTGTGTTCCCAACAAGCTAGTGTTAGGACGGCTTTCACACACACATATCTCTCAGAACTGAGCATGTGGAGAGAAGTTCGTTCATCTAGCACAAAGGAAACGGGTTGCAGGGGAAACATTTACTCTGGTTTCTCAGTCTGTTTCTAGTGCCGATTTAAAGTTCCTGCTGTTTTCACTCTAAAACGGAGTTAGGAGCTAGAACCTCCCCATATATATGTATGGATTGGAGTTTGCAAGTGAAAAGAAACTTTGTGTTCGCAATAAGCTAGGTGAAGTACGGCTTTCACACACACTTATTTCTCAGAACTGAGCATGTGGAGAGAAGTTCGTTCATCTACACTAAGGGAACGGGATACAAGAAGAAATTTTACTCTTTTTTCTCAGTCTGTTTCCTAGTGCCGGTTTGAAATTACTGCAGTTTTCACTGTAAAACCGAGTTGGAGCTCGTACCTCCCCATATATATGTATGGAGTGGATTTTGCAACTGAAAAGAAACTTTGTGTTCCCAACAAGCTAGGTGAAGGACGCCTTCACACACACTAATTTCTCAGAACTGAGCATGTGGAGAGACGGTCGTTCATCTAAAACAAAGGGAACGGATTGCAGGAGAAAATTTACTCTGGATTCTCAGTCTGTTTCCTAGTGCCGGTTTGAAGTTACTGAATTTTCACTGTAAAAACCGAGTTGGAGCTCGTACCTCCCCATGTATATGTATGGAGAGGTGTTTGCATGTGAAAATATACTTTGTGTTCCCAACAAGCTAGGTGAAGGAAGGCTTTCACACACACATATCTCTCAGAACTGAGCATGTGGAGAGACGTTCGTTCATCTAGCACAAAGAGAACGGATTGCAGGAGAAAATTTACTCTGGATTCTCAGTCTGTTTCCTAGTGCCGGTTTGAAGTTACTGAATTTTCACTGTAAAACCGAGTTGGAGGTCGTACCTCCCCATATATATGTAGGAGTGGAGTTTGCAACCTAAAAGAAACTGTGTTCCCAACAAGCTGGGTGAAGGACAGCTTTCACACACACTTATCTCTCAGAACATAGCATGTGGAGATACGTTCGTTCATCTAGCAAAAGGAAACGGGTTGCAGGGGAAACTTTAACTCTGGTTTCTCAATCTGTTTCTAGTGCCGATTTCAAGTTCCTGCTGTTATCACTCTAAAACCGAGTTAGGAGCTAGAACCTCCCCATATATATGTATGGAGTGGAGTTTGCAAGTGTAAAGTAACTTTGTGTTCCCAACAAGCTAGTGTTAGGACGGCTTTCACACACACATATCTCTCAGAACTGAGCATGTGGAGAGACGTTCGTTCATCTAGCACAAATGGAACGGGTTGCAGGAGAAACTTTTACTCAAGTTTCTCAGTCTGTTTCCTAGTCCCGTTTTGAAGTTACTGCATTTTTCTCTCTAATACCGAGTTAGAGCTCGTACCTACCCATATATATATTTGTAGTGGAGTTTGCAAGTGAAAAGAAAATTTGTGTTCCCAACAAGATAGCTGAAGAGCGGCTTTCACACACACATATCTATCAGAACTGAGCATGAGGAGAGACGTTCGATCATCTAGCACAAATGGAACGGGTTGCAGGGGAACTTTAACACTGGTTTCTCAGTCTGTTTCCTAGTGCCGGTTTGAAGCTCCTGCAGTATTCACTGTAAAACAGAGTTGGAGGTAGTACCTCCCCTTATATATGTATGGATTGGAGTTTGCAACTGAAAAGAAACTTTGTGTTCCCAACAAGCTAGGTGAAAGACGGCATTCACACACACTTATCTCTCAGAACTGAGCATGTGGAGAGGCGTTCGTTCATCTAGAACAAAGGGACGGGTTGCTGGAGAACTTTTACTCTGGTTTCTCACTCTGTTTCCTAGTTCCGGTTTGAAGTTCCTGCAGTTTTCACTGTAAAAACGATTTGGAGCTAGTACCTCCCATGTATATGTATGGAGTGGAGTTTGCAAGTGAAAAGAAACATTGTTTTACCAATAAAGCTAGGTGATGTACAGCTGCACACACACTTATCTCTCCAAACTGAGCATGTGGAGAGACGTTCGTTCATCTAGCACAAAGGGAAAAGTTTGCAGGAGAAACTTTAGCTCTGGTTTCTCAGTCTGTTTCCTAGTGCCGGTTTGAAGTTCCTGCAGTGTTCACTGTAAAACCGAGTTGGAGCTAGTACCGCCCCATATATATGTATGGAGTGGAGTTTGCAACTGAAAAGAAACTTTGTGTTCCCAACAAGTAAGGTGAAGGTCGGATTTCACACACACTTATCTCTCAGAACTGAGAATGTGGAGAGACGTTCTTTCATCTAGCACAATGCGAACGGTTTGCAGGGGAACTTATACTGGTTTCTCAGTCTTTTTCCTAGTGCAGTATTGAAGTTACTGCAAATTTCACTGTAAACCGGAGTAGGAGCTCGTACATCCCCATATGTATTTATGGAGTGGAGTTTGCAACTGAATAGGAACTTTGTGTTCCCAACAAGCTAGGTGAAGGACGGCTTTCTCACACACTTATCTCTCACAATTGAGCATGTGGAGAGACGTTCGTTCATCTAGCATTAAGGGAACGGTTTGCAGGAGAAACTTTTACTCTGGTTTCTCAGTCTGTTTCCTACTGCCGGTTTGAAGTTCCTGCACTTTTCACTGTAAAACCGAGTTGGAGCTCGTACCACCCCATATATATATATGGAGTGGAGTTTGCAAGTGTAAAGTAACTTTGTGTTCCCAACAAGATAGGTGAATGACGGCTTTCACACACGCTTATGTCTCAGAACTGAGCATGTGGAGAGACGTTTGTTCATCTAGCACAAAGTGAACGGGTTGCAGGAGAAACTATAGCTCTGGTTTCTCAGTCTTTTTCCTAGTGCCGGTTTGAATTTCCTGCAGTTTTCATGGTACAACCGAGTTGGAGCTTGTACCTCCCCATATATATGTATGGGGTGGTGTTGGCAAATGAAAAGAAACTGTGTGTTCCCAACAAGCTAGGTGTAGGACGGTTTTCACACACAAATATCTCTCAAAACTGAGCATGTGGAGAGACGTTCGTTCATCTAGCACAAAGGGAATGGGTTGCAGGAGAAACTTTTACTCTGGTTTCTCAGTCTGTTTCCTAGTGCCGGTTTGAATTTACTGCAGTTTTCACTGTATCCGAGTAGGAGCTCGTACCTCCCCATATATATGTATGGAGTGGAGTTTGCAAGTGAAAAGTAACTTTGTGTTCCCAACAAGCTAGTGTTAGTACGGCTTTCACACACACTTATCTCTCAGAACTGAGCATGTGGAGAGACGTTCGTTCACCTAGCACAAAGGAAACGGGTTGCAGGGGAAACTTTTACTCTGGTTTCTCAGACTGTTTCTACTGCCGATTCCAAGTTCCTGCAGTTTTCACAGTAAAACCGAGTTGGAGCTAGTTCCTCCCCTTATATATGTATGGAGTGGAGTTTGCAAGTGAAAAGAAACTTTGTGTTCCCAACAAGATAGATGAAGGACACCTTCACACACAATATTCTCTCAGAATTGAGCATGTGTAGAGACGTTCGTTCATCTAGCACAAAGGAATCCGGTTGCAGGAGAAACTTTTACTCTGCTTTCTCAGTCTGTTTCCTAGTGCCGGTATGAAGTTCCTGCAGTTTTCACTGTAACACCGAGTTGTAGCTCGTACCTCCCCATATATATGTATGGAGTGGAGTTTGCAAGTGAAAAGAAACTTTGTGTTCCCAACAACCTAGGTGAAGGGCGGCTTTCACACACATTTTTCTCTCAGAACTGAGCATGTGGAGAGATGTTCATTCATCTAGAACAAAAGGAACGGGTTTCAAGAGAAACATTTCCTCTGGTTTCCCAGTCTGTTTCCTACTGCCGTTTTAAAGTTACTGCAGTTTTCACTGTAAACAAGTGTAGGAGCTCGTACATCCCCATATATATGTATGGATTGGATTTTGAAAGTGAAAATAATCTTTGTGTTCCCAACAAGCTAGTTGAAGGACAGCTTTCACACACAGTTATCTCTCAGAACTGAGCATGTGGAGAGACGTTCGTTCATCAAGCACATAGGGAACTTGTTGCAGGAGAAACGATTACTCTGGTTTCTCAGTCTATTTCATAGTGCCTGGTTGATGTTCCTGCAGTTTTCACTGTAAAACCGATTTGGAGCTAGTACCTCCCAATATATATGTATGGAGTGGAGTTTGCAACTGAAAAGAAACTTTGTGTTCCCAACAAGCTAGTTGAAGAACAGCTTTCACACACAATTATCTCTCAGAACTGAGCATGTGGAGAGACTTTTGTTTATCTAGTACAAAGGGAACAGGTTGCAGTATATACTTTTGCTCTGCTTTCTAAGTCAGTTTCCTATTTCCGGTATGAAGTTTCTGCAGTTTTCACTGTAAAACCGAGTTGGAGCTCGTACCTCCCCTTATATATGTATGGAGTGGAGATTGCAACTGAATAGTAACTTTGTGTTCCCAACAAGCTAGGTGAAGGACGGCTTTCACACACACAAATCTCTCAGAACTGAGCATGTGGAGAGAGTTTCGTTCATCTAGCACAAAAGGAACGGGTTGCTGGAGAAACTTTTACTCTGGTTTCTCAGTCTGTTTCCTAATGCCAGTTTGAAGTTACTGCAGTTTTAATTGTAAATCCGAGTTGGAGCTCGTACCTCCCCATATATATATATGGAGTGGAGGTTGCAACTGAAAAGAAACTTTGTGTTCCCAACAAGCTAGGTGAAGGACAGCTTTCACACACACTTATCTCTCAGAACTGATCATGTGGAGAGACGTTCGTTCATCTACCACAAAAGGAACGGGTTGCTGGAGAAACTTTTACTCTGGTTTCTCAGTCTGTTTCCTAATGCCAGTTTGAAGTTACTGCAGTTTTAACTGTAAATCCGAGTTGGAGCTCGTACCTCCCCATATATATATATGGAGTGGAGGTTGCAACTGAAAAGAATCTTTGTGTACCCAACAAGCTAGGTGAAGGACGGTTTTCACACACAATTATCTCTCAGATCTGAGTATTTGGAGAGACGTTCGTTCATCTAGCACAAAGGGAACGGTTTGAAGGAGAAACTATTTCTCTGGATTCTCAGTCTGTTTCCCAGTGCTGGTGTGAAGTTCCTACAGTTTTCACTGTAAAACAGTGTTGGAGCTCGTTCCTCCCCTTATATATGTATGGATTGGAGTTTGCAACTGAAAAGAAACTTTGTGTTCCCAACAAGTTTAGTGAAGGACGAATTTCACACACACTTATCTCTCAGAACTGAGCATGTGGATAGACGTTCATTCATCTAACACAAAAGGAACGGGTTGCAGGAGAAACTTTTACTCTGGTTTCTCAGTCTGTTTCCTAGTGCCGGTTTGAAATTCCTGCAGTTTTCACTGTAAAACCGAGTTGGAGCCTGTACCTTCCCATATAAATGTATGGAGTGGTGTTTGCAACTGAAAAGAAACTTTGGGTTCCCAACAATCTAGGTGAAGGGCGGCTTTCACACACATTTATCTCTCAGAACTGAGCATGTGGAGAGACGTTCGTTCATCTAGCACAAAAGGAACGGGTTGCAGGGGAAACTTTTACTCTGGATTCTCAGTCTGTTTCCTTCTGCAGTTTGAAGTTACTGCAGTTTTCACTGTAAACCCGAGTACGACCTCGTACTTCCCTATATATATGTATGGAGTAGAGTTTGCAAGTGAAAAGAAACTTTGTGTTCCCAACAAGATAGGTGGAGGACGGCTTTCACACACACTTAACCCTCAGAACTGAGCATGTGGAGAGACGTTTGTTCATCTAGCACAAAGGGAACGTGTTTCAGGAGAAACTTTTACTCTGGTTTCTCAGTCTGTTTCCTAGTGCCGTTTTGAAGTTCCAGCAGTTTTCACTGTAAAACCGAGTTGGAGCTCGTACCTCCCATATATATGTATGGAGTGGAGTTTGCAACTGAAAAGAAACTGTGTTCCCAACAAGCTAGTTGAAGGACGGCTTTCACACTCAATTATCTCTCAGAACTGAGCATGTTGAGAGACTTTCGTTCATCTATCACAAAGAAAAGGGTTGCAAGGGAAATTTTACTCTGGTTTATCAGTCTGTTTCCTAGTGCCGTTTTGAAGTTCCTGCAGTTTTAACTGTAAAACCGAGTTGGAGCTCGTACCTCCCCATATATATGTATGGAGTGGAGATTTCAACTGAAAAGAAACTGTGTTCCCAACAAGCTAGTTGAAGGACGGCATTCGCACACACTTTTCTGTCAGAACTGAGCATGTGGAGAGACGTTCGTTCATCTAGCACAAAGGGAACGGTTTGCAGGTGCAACTTTTACTCTGGTTTCTCAGTCTGTTTCCTAGTGCCGTTTGAAGTTCCTGCAGTTTTCACTGTAAAACCGATTTGGAGCTCGTACATCCCCTTATATATGTATCGAGTGGAGATTGCAAGTGAAAAGAAACTTTGTGTTCCCAACAAGCTAGGTGAATGACGGCTTTAACACACACTAATATCTCAGAACATAGCATGAGCTGAGAGGTTCTTTCATCTAGCACAAAAGGAACGGGTTGCAGGAGAAACTTTTTCTCTGGTTTCTCAGTCTGTTTCCTAGTGCCGGTTTGAAGTTCCTGCAGTTTTCTATGTAAACCCGAGTTGGAGCTAGTACCTCCCCATATATATGTATGGAGTGGAGTTTGCAAATGAAAAGAATCTGTGTTTCCAACAAGCTAAGGGAAGGTCGGCTTTGACACAAAATTTTCTCTCAGAACTGAGCATGTGGAGAGACGTTCGTTCATGTAGCACAAAGGAACGGGTTGCAGGAGAAACTTTTTCTCTGGTTTCTCAGTCTGTTTCCTAGTGCCGGTTTGAAGTTCCTGCAGTTTTCACTGTAAACCCGAGTTGGAGCTAGTAACTCCCCATATATATGTATGGATTGGATTTTGCAACTGAAAAGAAACTTTGTGTTCCCAAAAAGCTAGGTGAAGGACGGCGTTCACACTCACTTATCTCTCAGAACTGAGCATGTGGAGAGACGTTCGTTCATCTAGCACAAAAATAACGGGTTGCAGGGGTAACTTTACTCTGGATTCTCAGTCTGTTTCCTACTGCCGGTTTGAAGTTCCTGCAGTTTTCACTGTAACCGCGAGTAGTATCTCGTACCTACCCATATAAAAGTATGGAGTGGAGTTTGCAAGTGAAAAGAAATTTTGTGTTCCCAACAAGCTAGGTGAAGTACGGCTTTCACACACAGTTATCTCTCAGAACTGAGCATTTGGAGAGACGTTCGTTCATCTAGCACAAAGGGAACGGTTTGCAGGAGAAACTTTTACTCTGGTTTCTCAGTATTTTTCCTAGTGCCGGTTTGAAATTCCTGCAGTTTTCACTGTAAAACCGATTTGGAGCTCGTACCTCCCCATATATATGTATGGAGTGGAGATTGCAACGGAAAAGAAACTGTGTTCCTAACAATCTAGTTGAAGGACGGCTTTCACACACACTTATCTCTCAGAACTGAGCATGTGGAGAGACGATCGTTCATCTAGCACAAAGGGAACGGGTTGCAGAAGAAACTTTTACTCTGGTTTCTCAGTCTGTTTCCTAGTGCCGGTTTGAAGTTCCTGCAGTTTTCACTGAAAAAACCGAGTTATAGATAGTACCACTCGAAATATATGAATGGTGTTGAGTTTGCAACGGAAAAGGAACTGTGTTCCCAACAAGCTAGGATTAAGGACGGCTTTCACACTCACTAATCTCTCAGATCTGAGCATGTGGAGAGACGTTCGTTTATCTAGCAAAAAAGGAACGGGTTGCAGGAGAAACTTTTACTCTGGGTTCTCATTCTGTTTCCTATTGCCAGTTTGAATTTACTGCAGTTTTCACTGTAAAACCAAGTTGGAGCTCGTACCTCCACTTATATATTTATGTAGTGGAATTTGCAAGTGAAAAGAAACTTTGTGTTCCCAACAAGCTAGGTGAAGGACGGCTTTCACACACAAATATCTCTCAGAACTGAGCATGTGGAGAGATTTTCGTTCATCTATCACAAAGAAACGGGTTGCAAGGGAAATTTTATTCTGGTTTATCAGTCTGTTTCCTAGTGCCGTTTTGAAGTTCCTGCAGTTTTCACTGTAAAACCGAGTTGGAGATAGTACCTCCAAGTATATATTTATGGAGTGGATTTAGCAACTGAATAGAAACATTGTGTTCTCAACAAGCTTGGTGAAGGAAGGCTATCACACACACTTTTCTCTCAGAACTGACCATGTGGAGAGACGTTCGTTCATCTAGCACAAATGGAACTGGTTGGAGGAGAAACTTTTTCTCTGGTTTCTCTGTCAGTTTCCTAGTGCCGGTTTGAAGATCCTGCAGTTTTCACTGTAAAACCTAGTTGGAGCTCGTACCACCCCATATAAATATATGGAGTGGAGTTTGCAAGTGAAAAGAAACTTTTTCTTCCCAACAAGCTAGGTGAAGGACGGCATTCACACACACTTATCTCTCAGAACTGAGCATGTAAAGAGACATTTGTTCATCTAGCACAAAGGAAAGGGTGTGCAAGAGAAAATTTTATTGTGGTTTCTCAGTCTGTTTAGTAGTGCAGGTTTGAATTTCCTACAGTTTTCACTGTAAAACCGAGTTGGAACTCGTACCTCCCCATATATATGTAAGGAGTGGAGTTTGCAAGTGAAAAGAATCTTTGTGTTCCCAACAAGATAGGTGAAGGACGGCTTGCACACACACTTATCTCTCAGAACTGAGCATGTGGAGAGACGTTCGTTCATGAAGCACAAAGGGAACGGGTTGCAGAAGAAACTTTTCTCTGGTTTATCAGTCTGTTTCCTAGTGCCTGTTTGAAGTTCCTGCAGTTTTCACTGTAAAACCGATTTGGAGCTCGTACCTCCCATATATATGTATGGATGGAGTTTGCAACTGAAAAGAAACTGTGTTCCCAACAAGCTAGTTGAAGGACGGCTTTCACACTCACTTATCTCTCAGAACTGAGCATGTGGAGAGACGTTCGTTCATCTAGCACAAAGGGAACGGGTTGCAGGGGAAACTTTTACTCTGGTTTCTCACTCTGTTTCCTAGTGCCGGTTTCAAGTTCTTGCAGTTTTCACTGTAAAACCGAGTTGGAGCTCGTACCTCCAAATATATATGAATGGAGTGGAGTTTGCAACTGAAAAGAAACTTTGTGTTCCCAACAAGCTAGGAGAAAGACGGCTTTCACACACAATTATCTCTCAGAACTGAGCATGTTGAGAGACTTTCATTCATCTATCACAAAGAAAAGGGTTGCAAGGGAAATTTTACTCTGGTTTATCAGTCTGTTTCCTAGTGCCGTTTTGAAGTTCCTGCAGTTTTAACTGTAAAACCGAGTTGGAGCTCGTACCTCCCCATATATATGTATGGAGTGGAGATTTCAACTGAAAAGAAACTGTGTTCCCAACAAGCTAGTTGAAGGACGGCATTCGCACACACTTTTCTGTCAGAACTGAGCATGTGGAGAGACGTTCGTTCATCTAGCACAAAGGGAACGGTTTGCAGGTGCAACTTTTACTCTGGTTTCTCAGTCTGTTTCCTAGTGCCGTTTGAAGTTCCTGCAGTTTTCACTGTAAAACCGATTTGGAGCTCGTACATCCCCTTATATATGTATCGAGTGGAGATTGCAAGTGAAAAGAAACTTTGTGTTCCCAACAAGCTAGGTGAATGACGGCTTTAACACACACTAATATCTCAGAACATAGCATGAGCTGAGAGGTTCTTTCATCTAGCACAAAAGGAACGGGTTGCAGGAGAAACTATTACTCGGGTTTCTCCGTCTGTTTCCTAGTGCCGGTTTGAATTTTCTGCAGTTTTCACAGTAAAATCGAGTTGGAGCTACTACCTCCCCATATATATGTATGGAGTGGAGTTTGCAAATGAAAAGAATCTGTGTTTCCAACAAGCTAAGGGAAGGTCGGCTTTGACACAAAATTTTCTCTCAGAACTGAGCATGTGGAGAGACGTTCGTTCATGTAGCACAAAGGAACGGGTTGCAGGAGAAACATTTTCTCTGGTTTCTCAGTCTGTTTCCTAGTGCCGGTTTGAAGTTCCTGCAGTTTTCACTGTAAACCCGAGTTGGAGCTAGTAACTCCCCATATATATGTATGGATTGGATTTTGCAACTGAAAAGAAACTTTGTGTTCCCAAAAAGCTAGGTGAAGGACGGCGTTCACACTCACTTATCTCTCAGAACTGAACATGTGGAGAGACGTTCGTTCATCTAGCACAAAAATAACGGGTTGCAGGGGTAACTTTACTCTGGATTCTCAGTCTGTTTCCTACTGCCGGTTTGAAGTTCCTGCAGTTTTCACTGTAACCGCGAGTAGTATCTCGTAACTACCCATATAAAAGTATGGAGTGGAGTTTGCAAGTGAAAAGAAATTTTGTGTTCCCAACAAGCTAGGTGAAGTACGGCTTTCACACACAGTTATCTCTCAGAACTGAGCATTTGGAGAGACGTTCGTTCATCTAGCACAAAGGGAACGGTTTGCAGGAGAAACTTTTACTCTGGTTTCTCAGTATGTTTCCTAGTGCCGGTTTGAAATTCCTGCAGTTTTCACTGTAAAACCGATTTGGAGCTCGTACCTCCCCATATATATGTATGGAGTGGAGATTGCAACGGAAAAGAAACTGTGTTCCTAACAATCTAGTTGAAGGACGGCTTTCACACACACTTATCTCTCAGAACTGAGCATGTGGAGAGACGATCGTTCATCTAGCACAAAGGGAACGGGTTGCAGAAGAAACTTTTACTCTGGTTTCTCAGTCTGTTTCCTAGTGCCGGTTTGAAGTTCCTGCAGTTTTCACTGAAAAAACCGAGTTATAGATAGTACCACTCGAAATATATGAATGGTGTTGAGTTTGCAACGGAAAAGGAACTGTGTTCCCAACAAGCTAGGATTAAGGACGGCTTTCACACTCACTAATCTCTCAGATCTGAGCATGTGGAGAGACGTTCGTTTATCTAGCAAAAAAGGAACGGGTTGCAGGAGAAACTTTTACTCTGGGTTCTCATTCTGTTTCCTATTGCCAGTTTGAATTTACTGCAGTTTTCACTGTAAAACCAAGTTGGAGCTCGTACATCCACTTATATATTTATGTAGTGGAATTTGCAAGTGAAAAGAAACTTTGTGTTCCCAACAAGCTAGGTGAAGGACGGCTTTCACACACAAATATCTCTCAGAACTGAGCATGTGGAGAGACTTTCGTTCATCTATCACAAAGAAACGGGTTGCAAGGGAAATTTTATTCTGGTTTATCAGTCTGTTTCCTAGTGCCGTTTTGAAGTTCCTGCAGTTTTCACTGTAAAACCGAGTTGGAGATAGTACCTCCAAGTATATATTTATGGAGTGGATTTAGCAACTGAATAGAAACATTGTGTTCTCAACAAGCTTGGTGAAGGAAGGCTATCACACACACTTTTCTCTCAGAACTGACCATGTGGAGAGACGTTCGTTCATCTAGCACAAATGGAACTGGTTGGAGGAGAAACTTTTTCTCTGGTTTCTCTGTCAGTTTCCTAGTGCCGGTTTGAAGATCCTGCAGTTTTCACTGTAAAACCTAGTTGGAGCTCGTACCACCCCATATAAATATATGGAGTGGAATTTGCAAGTGAAAAGAAACTTTTTGTTCCCAACAAGCTAGGTGAAGGACGGCATTCACACACACTTATCTCTCAGAACTGAGCATGTAAAGAGACATTTGTTCATCTAGCACAAAGGAAAGGGTGTGCAAGAGAAAATTTTATTGTGGTTTCTCAGTCTGTTTAGTAGTGCAGGTTTGAATTTCCTACAGTTTTCACTGTAAAACCGAGTTGGAACTCGTACCTCCCCATATATATGTAAGGAGTGGAGTTTGCAAGTGAAAAGAATCTTTGTGTTCCCAACAAGCTAGGTGAAGGACGGCTTGCACACACACTTATCTCTCAGAACTGAGCATGTGGAGAGACGTTCGTTCATGAAGCACAAATGGAACGGGTTGCAGAAGAAACTTTTCTCTGGTTTATCAGTCTGTTTCCTAGTGCCTGTTTGAAGTTCCTGCAGTTTTCACTGTAAAACCGAGTTGGAGCTAGTACCTCCCCATATATATGTATGGAATGGAGTTTGCAACTGAAAAGAAACTTTGTGTTCCCAACAAGCAAGGTGAAGGACGGCTTTCACACCCAATTATCTCTCAGAACTGAGCATGTGGAGAGACGTTCGTTCATCTAGCACAAAGGGAACGGTTTGCAGGAGAAACTTTTCTCTGGTTTATCAGTCTGTTTCCTAGTGCCTGTTTGAAATTCCTGCAGTTTTCACTGTAAAACCGAGTTGGAGCTCTTACCTCCCCATATATATGTATGGAGTGGAGTTAGCAAGTGAAAGGAAACTTTGTATTCATAACAAGGTAGGTGAAGGACGGCATTCACACACACATATCTCTCAGAACTGAGCATGTGGAGAGACGTTCTTTCATCTAGATAAAAGGGAACGGTTTGCAGGAGAAACTTTTACTCTGGTTTCTCAGCCTGTTTCTTAGTGCCGGTATGAAGTTCCTGCAGTTTTCACTGTAAATCCGAGTTGGAGCTTGTACCTCCCCGTATATATTTTTGGAATGTAGTTTGCAACTGAAAAGAATATTTGTGTTCCCAACAATCTAGATGTAGGACGGCTTTCACACACACTTATCTCTCAGAACTGAGCTTGTGGAGAGACGTTCGTTCATCTAGCCCAAAGGGAACGGGTTGCAGGGGAAACATTTACTCTGGTTTCTCAGTCTGTTTCCTAGTGCCGGTTTGAAGTTCCTGCAGTTTTCACTGAAAAATCGAGTTGGAGCTCGTACATCCAAATATATATGTATGGATTGGGGTTTGCAACTGAAAGAAACTTTGTGATCCCAACAAGCTGGGTGAAGGACGGCTATCACACACACTTATCTCTCAGAACTGAGCATGTGGAGAGACGTTCGTTCATCTAGCACCAATGGAACGGGATGCAGGAGAATTTTTACTCTGGCTTTTCAGTCTGTTTCTTAGCGCCGTTTTGATGTTACTGCAGTTTTCACTCTAAACCCGAGTAGGAGCTCGTAATTCCCCATATATATGTATGGAGTGGATTTTGCAACTGAATAGAAACTTTGTGTTCCCGACAAGCTGGGTGAAGGACGGCTATCACACACACTTATCTCTCAGAACTATTCATGTGGAGAGACGTTAGTTCATCTAGCACAAAGGGAACGGGTTGCAGTAGAAACATTTACTCTGGTTTCTCAGTGTGTTTCCTACTGCCGGTTTGAAGTTCCTGCAGTTTTCACTCTAAACCCGAGTAGGAGCTCGTACATCCCCATATATATTTATGGAATGGAGTTTGCAACTGAAAAGAAACTTTGTGTTCCCAACAAGCTAGTTGAAGGACGGCTTTCACACACACTTATCTCTCAGAACTGAGCATGTGGAGAGACGTTCGTTCATCTAGCACAATGGGAAAGGGTTGCAGGAGAACTTTTACTCTGGTTTCTCAGTCTTTTTATTGGTGCCGGTTTGAATTTACTGCAGTTTTCAGTGTAAAACCGAGATGGAGCTAGTACCTCCCCATATATATGTATGGATTGGAGTTTGCAATTGAAAAGAAACTTTGTGTTCCCAACAAGCTAAGTGAAGGACAGCCTACACACACATTTATCTCTCAGAACTGAGCATGTGGAGAGACGTTCATTCATTTAGCACAAAATAAACGGGTTGTAGGAGAAACAATTTCACTGGTTTCTCAGTCTTTTTCCTACTCCCGGTTTGAAGTTACTCCAGTTTTCACTGTAAACACGAGTAGGAACTCGTACATCCCCATATATATGTATGGAGTGTAGTTTGCAAGTGAAAAGAAACTTTGTGTTCCCAACAAGCAGTGTGAAGTTCGGCTTTCACACACAATTATCCCTCAGAACATAGCATGTGGAGAGACGTTCGTTCATCTAGCACAAAGGGAACGGGTTGCAGGAGAAACTTTTTCTCTGTTTTCTCAGTCTGTTTCCTAGTGCCGGTTTGAATTTACTGCAGTTTTCACTGTATTACCGAGTTGGAGCTCGTACATCCCTATAAATATGTATGGAGTAGAGTTTGCAAGTGAAAAGAAACTTTGTGTTCCCAACAAGATAGGTGAAGGACGGCTTTCACACACAATTATCACTCAGAACAGAGCATTTGGAGAGACGTTCGTTAATGCAGCACAAAGGGAACGGGTTGCAGGGGAAAATTTTACTCTGTTTTCTCTGTCTGTTTCCTAGTGCCGGTTTGAACTTCCTGTAGTTTTCACTGTAAATCTGTGTTGGAGCTCGTACCTCCCAATATACATTTATTGAGTGGAGTTTGCAAGTTAAAAGAAACGTTTTGTTCCCAACAAGCTAGGTGAAGGACGGCATTTACACAAACATATCTTTCAGAACTGAGCATGTTTAGAGACGTCCGTTCATCTAGCACAAAAGGAACGGATTGCAGGAGAAACTTTTACTCTGGTTTCTCAGTCTGTTTCCTACTGCCGGTTTGAAGTTCCTGCAGTTTTCACTGTAAAACCGTTTTGGAGCTAGTACCTCCCCATATATATGTATGGAATGGAGTTTTCAACTGAAAAGAAACTGTGTTCCCAACAAGCTAGCTGAAGGACGGCTTTCACACACACTTATCTCTCAGAACTTAGCATGTGGAGAGACTTTCGTTCATCTAGCACAAAAGGAACGGGTTGCAGAAGAAACTTTTTCTCTGGTTTCTCAGTCTGTTTCCTAGTGCCGGTTTGAATTTCCTGCAGTTTTCACTGTAAAACCTGGGTTGGAGCTAGTACCTCCCCATATATATTTATGGAGTGGAGTTTGCAACTGAAAATAAACTGTGTTCCCAACAAGCTAGGTGAAGTACGGCTTTCACACACACTTATCTTTCAGAACTGAGCATGTGGAGAGACGTTCGTTCATCTAGCACAAAGCGAACGGGTTGCAGGAGAAACTTTTACTCTGGTTTCTCAGTCTGTTTCCTAGTGCCGGTTTGAAGTTACTGCAGTTTCCACTGTAAAACTGAGTTGTAGCTCGTACCTCCCAATATATATTTATGGAGTGGAGTTTGCAAATTAAAAGAAACTTTGTGTTCCCAGCAAGCTAGGTGAAGGGCGGCTTTCACACACACTTATCTCTCAGAACTGAGCATGCAGAGAGACGTTCGTTCATCTAGCACAAAGGAAAAGAGTTGCTGTAGAAATATTTACTCTGGTTTCTCAGTCTGTTTCCTAGAGCTGGTTTGATGTTACTGCAATTTTCACGTAAAACCGAGTTGGAGTTCGTACCTCCCCATATATATGTAAGGAGTGGAATTTGCAGGTGAAAAGAAACTTTGTGTTCCCAATAAGCTAGGTGAAGTACGGCTTTCACACACACTTATCTCTCAGAACTGAGCATGTGGAGAGACTTTCGTTCATCTAGCACAAATGGAACGTGTTGCAGGAGAAACATTCACTCTGGTTTCTCAGTCTGTTTCCTAGTGCCGGTTTGAAGTTCCTGCAGTTTTCACAGTAAAACCGAGTTGGAGCTAGTTCCTACCCTTATATATGTATGGAGTTGAGTTTGCAAGTGAAAAGAAACTTTGTGTTCCCAACAAGATAGGTGAAGGATGGCTTCACACACAATTTTCTCTCAGAATTGAGCATGTGGAGATACGTTCGTTCATCTAACACAAAGGAAACCGGTTGCAGGAGAAACTTTTACTCTGGTTTCTCAGTCTGTTTAGTAGTGCAGTTTTGAAGTTCCTACAGTTTTCACTGTAAAACCGAGTTAGAGCTCGTACCTCCCCATATATATGTATGGAGTGGAGTCTGCAACTTAAAATTAACTTTGTTTTCCAAACAACCTAGGTGAAGGAAGGCTTTCACACACACTTATCTCTCAGAATTGAGCATCTGGAGAGACGTTCGTTCATCTAGCAAAAAGGAAACGGGTTGCAAGTGAAACTTTTACTCTTTATTCTCAGTCTGTTTCCTAGTGCCGGTAGGAATTTTCTGCAGTTTTCACTGTAAATCCGTGTTGGAGCTCGTACCTCCCCATATACATGTATGGAGTGGAGTTTGCAACTGAAAAGAAACTTTGTGTTGCCAACAAGGTAGGTGAAGGAAGGCTTTCACACACACATATCTCTCAGAACTGAGCATGTGTAGAGACGTTCGTTCATCTAGCAAAAAGGGAACGGGTTGCAGGAGAAACTTTTACTCTGGTACCACAGTCTGTTTCCTAGTGCCGGTTTTAAGTTCCTGAAGTTTTCACTGTAAAACCGTTTTGGAGCTCGTACCTCTCCATATATATATATGGAGTGGAGTTTGCTACTGAAAAGAAACTTTGTGTTCCCAACAAGCTAGGTGAAGTGGAGCTTTCACACACACTTATCTCTCAGAACTGAGCATGTGGAGAGAGGTTCGTTCATCTAGCACAAAGGGAACGGGTTGCATTTGAAACTTTTACTCTGGTTTCTCAGTCTGTTTCCTAGTGCCGGTTTGAAGATCCTGCAGTTTTCACTGTAACACCGATTTGGAGCTCGTACCTCCCCATATATATGTATGGATTGGTTTTTGCAAGTGAAAAGAAACTTTGTGATCCTAACAAGATAGGTGAAGGACGGCTTTCAAACACACTTATCTCTCAGAACTGAGCATGTGGAGAGACGTTCGTTCATCTAGCACAAAGGGAACGGTTTGCAGGAGAAACGTTTACTCTGGTTTCTCTGTTTCCTAGTGCCGGTTTGAAGTTCCTGCAGTTTTCACTGTAAAACCTAGTTGGAGCTCGTAACTCCCCATATAAATGTATGGAGTGGAATTTGCAAGTGAAAAGATACTTTGTGTTCCCAACAAGCTAGTTGATGGACGGCTTTCACACACACTTATCTCTCAGAACTGAGCATGAGGGGAGACGTTCGTTCATCTAGCACAATGGGAACGGGTTGCAGGGGAAACTATTTCTCTGGTTCTCAGTCTGTTTCCTAGTGCCGGGTTGAAGTTCCTGCAGTTTTCACTGTAAAACAGAGATGGAGCTCGTACCTTCATATATATATGTATGGAGTGGGGTTAGCAAATGAAAAGAAACATTGTGTTCCCTACAAGCTAGGTGTAGAACGGCTTTCACACACACTTATCTCTCAGAACTGAGCATGTGAAGAGACGTTCGTTCATCTAGCACAAAGGGAACGGTATGCAGGTGAAACTATAACTCTGGTTTCTCAGTCTGTTTCGTAGTGCCGGTTTGAAGTTCCTGCAGTTTTCACTGTAAAACACATTTGGAGCTCGTTCCTCCACATATATATTTATGGAGTGGATTTGGCAAGTGAAAAGAAACTTTGTGTTCCCAACAAGCTAGGTGAATGACGGCTTTCACACACACTTATCCCTCAGAACTGAGCATGTGGAGAGATGTTTGTTCATCAAGCACCAAGAGAACGGTTTGCAGAAGAAACTTTTACTCTGGTTTCTCAGTCTGTTTCCTAGTGCCGGTTTGAAGTTCCAGCAGTTTTCACTCTAAAACCTATTTGGAGCTCGTACCTTCCCATATATATGTATGGAGTGGAGTTTGCAACTGAAAAGAAACTGTGTTCCCAACAAGGTAGGTGAAGGACGGCTTTCACACACACTTATCTCTCAGAACTGAGCATGTGGAGAGACGTTCGTTCATCAAGCACAAAGGGAACGGTTTGCAGAAGAATCTTTTACTCTGGTTTCTCGGTCTGTTTCCTAGTGCCATTTTGAAGTTCAAGCAGTTTTCAATGTAAAACCGAGTTGGAGCTAGTACAACCCATATATATGTATGGATTGGGGTTTACAACAGAAAAGAAAATTTGTGTTCCCAACAAGCTAGGTGAAGGACGGCTTTCACACACAATTTTCTCTCAGAACTGAGCATGTGGAGAGACGTTCGTTCATCTAGCAATAAGGGAACGGGTTGCAGGAGAAACTTTTACTCTGGTTTATCAGTCTGTTTCCTAGTACCGGTTTTAAGTTCCTGCAGTTTTCACTGTAAAACCGAGTTGGAGCTCGTACCTCCCTATATATATGTATGGAGGGAGTTAGCAAGTGAAAAGAAACTTTGTGTTCCCAACAAGGTAGGTGAAGGACGGCTTTCACACACACTTATCTCTCAGAACAGAGCATGTGGAGACATGTTCTTTCATCTATATAAAAGGGAACTGTTTGCAGGAGAAATTTTTCTCTAGTTTCTCAGTCTGTTTCCTAGTGCCGGTTTGAAGTTCCTGCAGTTTTCACTGTAAAACCGAGTTGGAGCTCGTACCTTCATATATATATGTATGGAGTGGAGTTAGCAATTGAAAAGAAACATTGTGTTCCCTACAAGCTAGGTGAAAGACGGCTTTCACACACATTTATCCCTCAGAACTGAGCATGAAAAGAGACGTTTGTTCATCTAGCACAAAGGAAAGGAGTTGCAAGAGAAAATTTTATTGTGGTTTCTCAGTCCGTTTAGTAGTGCAGGTTTGAAGTTCCTGCACTTTTCCATGTAAAACCGAGTTGGAGCTAGTACATCCCAATATATATATACGAGTGGAGTTTGCAACTGAAAAGAATCTTTGTGTTCACAACAAGCTAGGTGAAGGTCTGCTTTCACACACACATATCTCTCAGAACTGAGCATGTGGAGAGACTTTCGTTCATCTAGCAGAAAGGGAACGGGTTGCAGGAGAAACTTTTACTCTGGTTTCTCAGTCTATTTCCTAGTGCCGTTTTGAAGTTCCTGCATTTTTCACTGTAAAACCGAGTTGGAGCTAGTACCACCCCATATATATGTATGAAGTGGAGCTGGCAACTTAAAAGAAACTTTGTGTTCCCAACAAGCTAGGTGAAAGACGGCTTTCACACACACTTATCCCTCAGAACTGAGCATGTGGAGAGACGTTCGTTTATTTAGCACAAATTGAACGGGTTGCAGGAGAAAGTTTTACTCTGGTTTCTCAGTCTGTTTCCTAGTTCCGGTTTGAAGTTCCTGCAGTTTTCACTGTAAAACCGAGTTGGAGCTCGTACCACCCCATATAAATGTATGGAGTGGGGTTTGCAACTGAAAAGAAATTTTGTGTTCCAAACAAGCTAGGTGTAGGACGGCTTTCACACACACTTATCTCTCAGAACTGAGTATGTGGATAGACGTTCGTTCATCTAGCACAAAGGAAACGGGTTGCAAGTGAAACTTTTACTCTGGTTTCTCAGTCTGTTTCCTAGTGCCGGTATGAATTTTCTGCAATTTTCACTGTAAAACCGTGTTGGATCTCATACCACCCCATATATATGTATGGAGTGGAGTTTGCAAGTGAAAAGAAACTGTGTTCCCAACAAGCTAGGTGAAGGATGGCTTTCGCACACACTTATCTGTCAGAACTGAGCATGTGGAGAGACGTACATTCATCTAGCACAAAGGGAACGGTTTGCAGGTGAAACTTTTACTCTGGTTTCTCAGTCTGTTTACTAGTGCCGGTTTGAATTTCCTGCAATTTTCACTGTATAACCGATTTGGAGCTCGTACCTCCACATATATATTTAAGGAGTGGAGTTTGCAAGTGAAAAGAAACTTTGTGTTCCCAACAAGATATGTGAAGGACGGCTTTCACACACACTTATCTCTCAGAACTGATCATGTGGAGAGACGTTTGTTCATCAAGCACAAAGAGAACGTGTTGCAGAAGAAACTTTACTCTGGTTTCTCTGTCTGTTTCCTAGTGCCTGTTTGAAGTTCCTGCAGTTTTCACTGTAAAATCGATTTGGAGCTCGTACCTCCCCATATAAATATATGGAGTGGAGTTTGCAAGTGAAAAGAAACTATGTTTTCCCAACAAGCTAGGTAAAGGACGGCTTTCACAAACAATTATCTCTCAGAACGGAGCATGTGGAGAGACGTTCGTTCATCTAGCAGAAAGGAAACGGTTTGCAAGTGAAACTTTTACTCTGGTTTCTCAGTCTGTTTCCTAGTGCCGGTATGAATTTTCTGCAGTTTTCACTGTAAAATCGAGTTGGAGATAGTACCTCCCCATATATATGTATGGAGTGGGGTTTGCAAGTTAAAGTAACTTTGTGTTCCCAACAAGCTAGGTGAAGAACGGCTTCCACACACAATTATCTCTCAGAACTTAGCATGTGGAGAGACTATCGTTCATCTAGCACAAAGGAACGGGTTGCAAGAGAAACTTTTACTCTGATATCTCAGTCTGTTTCCTAGTGCCTGTTTGAAGTTCCTGCAGTTTTCCCTGTAAACGAGAGTTGGAGCTCGTAACTCCCCGTATATATGTATGGAGTGTAGTTAGCAACTGAAAAGAAACTTTGTATTCCCAACAAGCTAGTTGAAGTACGGCTTTCACACACACTTATCTCACAGAACTGAGCATGTGGAGAGAAGTTCTTTCATCTAGCACAATGGGAACGGTTTGCAGGAGAAATTATTACTCTGGTTTCTCAGTCTATTTTATAGTGCCTGTCTGATGTTCCTGCAGTTTTCACTGTAAAAACGAGTTGTAGCTAGTACCTACACATATAAATGTATGGAATGGGGATTGCAAGTGAAAAGAAACTTTGTATTCCCAACAAGCTAGGTGAAGGACGGCTTTCACACACACTTATCTCTCAGAACTGAGCATGTGGAGAGACGTTCGTTCATGTAGCACAAAAGGAACTGTTTGGAGGAGAATCTTTTACTCTGGTTTCTCAGGCTGTTTTCTAGTTCCAGATTGAAGTTACTACAGTTTTCACTATTAAACCGAGATGGAGCTTGTACCTCCCCTTATATATGTATGGATTGGTGTTTGAAGTGAAAAGAAACTTTGTGTTCCCAACAAGCTAGGTGAAGAACGGCTTTCACACACACTTATCTCTCAGAACTGAGCATGTGGTGAGACGTTCGTTCATCTAGCAAAAATGGAAGGGTTTACAGGATAAACATTTACTCTGGTTTCTCAGTCTGTTTCCTAGTGCCGGTTTTAAGTTCCTGCAGTTTTCACTGTAAAACCGAGTTGGAGCTCGTACCTCCCCTGAAATATGTATGGATTGGAGTTTGCTAGTGAAAAGTAACTTTGTGTTCGCAACAAGCTTATTGAAGGACGGCTTTCACACACACTTATCTCTCAGAACTGAGCATGAGGATAGACGTTCGTTCATCTAGCACAAAGGAAACGGGTTGCAGGAGAAATTTTACTCTGGTTTCTTAGTCTGATTCCTAGTGCCGGTTTGAAGTTCCTGCAGTTTTCACTATAAAAATGAGTTGGAGCTAGTACCTCCCCTATATATTTATAGAGTGTAATTTGCATGTGAAAAGAAACTATGTGTTCCCAACAAGCTAGTTGAAAGACGGCTTCACACACAATTATTCTCAGAAATGAGCATGTGGAGAGACTTTCGTTTATCTAGCACAAATGAAAAAGTTTGCAGGAGAAACTTTTACTCTGGTTTCTCAATCTGTTTCCTAGAGCCGGTTTGAATTTACTGCAGTTTTCACTGTAAAACCGAGTTGGATCTAGTACATCCCCTATATATATGTATGGAATGAAGTTTGCAAGTGAAAGAAACTGTGTTCCCAACAAGCTACGTGAAGGACGGCTTTCACACACACTTAACTCTCAGAAGTGAGCATGCGAAGAGACTTTTGCTCATCTAGCCCAAAGGGTACGTGTGGCAGGAAAACTTTTACTCTGGTTTCTCAGTCTCTTTCTTAGTGCCGGTTTGAAGTTACTGCAGGTTTCACTGTAAAACCGATTTGGAGCTATTATCTCCCCTATATATATGTATGGAGTGGAGTTTGCAAGTGAAAAGAAACTTTGTGTTCCCAACAAGATAGGTGAAGGACGGCTTTCACACACACTTATCTCTCAGAACTGAGCATGTGGTGAGACGTTCGTTCATCTAGCAAAAATGGAAGGGTTTACAGGATAAACATTTACTCTGGTTTCTCAGTCTGTTTCCTAGTGCCGGTTTTAAGTTCCTGCAGTTTTCACTGTAAAACCGAGTTGGAGCTCGTACCTCCCCTGAAATATGTATGGATTGGAGTTTGCTAGTGAAAAGTAACTTTGTGTTCGCAACAAGCTTATTGAAGGACGGCTTTCACACACACTTATCTCTCAGAACTGAGCATGAGGATAGACGTTCGTTCATCTAGCACAAAGGAAACGGGTTGCAGGAGAAATTTTACTCTGGTTTCTTAGTCTGATTCCTAGTGCCGGTTTGAAGTTCCTGCAGTTTTCACTATAAAAATGAGTTGGAGCTAGTACCTCCCCTATATATTTATAGAGTGTAATTTGCATGTGAAAAGAAACTATGTGTTCCCAACAAGCTAGTTGAAAGACGGCTTCACACACAATTATTTCTCAGAAATGAGCATGTGGAGAGACTTTCGTTTATCTAGCACAAATGAAAAAGTTTGCAGGAGAAACTTTTACTCTGGTTTCTCAATCTGTTTCCTAGAGCCGGTTTGAATTTACTGCAGTTTTCACTGTAAAACCGAGTTGGAGCTAGTACATCCCCTATATATATGTATGGAATGAAGTTTGCAAGTGAAAGAAACTGTGTTCCCAACAAGCTACGTGAAGGACGGCTTTCACACACACTTAACTCTCAGAAGTGAGCATGCGAAGAGACTTTTGCTCATCTAGCCCAAAGGGTACGTGTGGCAGGAAAACTTTTACTCTGGTTTCTCAGTCTCTTTCTTAGTGCCGGTTTGAAGTTACTGCAGGTTTCACTGTAAAACCGATTTGGAGCTATTATCTCCCCTATATATATGTATGGAGTGGAGTTTGCAAGTGAAAAGAAACTTTGTGTTCCCAACAAGATAGGTGAAGGACGGCTTTCACACACACTTATCTCTCAGAACTTAGCATGAGGAGAGACGTTCGTTCATCTAGCACAAAGGGAACGGGTTGCAGGAGAAACTTTTTCTCTGGTTTCTCAGTCTGTTTCCTAGTGCCGGTTTGAAATTCCTGCAGTATTCACCGTAAAACCGAGTTGGAGCTCGTACTTCCCATTATATACGTATGGATTGGGGTTAGCAAGTGAAAAGAAACTTTTTGTTCCCAACAAGCTAGGTGAAGATCGGCTTTCACACACAATTATCTCTCAGAACTTAGCATGAGGAGAGACGTTCGTTCATCTAGCACAAAAGGAACGGGTTGCAGGAGAAATTTTTACTCTGGTTTCTCAGTCTGTTTCCTAGTGCCGGTTTGAAATTCCTGCAGTTTTCTCTGTAAAACCGAGTTGGAGCTCGTACCGCCTCATATATATGTATAGAGTGCAGTTTGCAATTTAAAAGAAACTTTGTGTTCCCAACAAGCTAGGTGAAGGACGGCTTTCACACACACTTATCTCTCAGAAATGAGCATGTGGAGAGACGTTCGTTCATCTAGCACAAAGGGAACGGGATGCAGGGGAAACTTTTACTCAGGTTTCTCAGTCTGTTTCCTAGAGCCGGTTTGAAGTTACTGCAGTTTTCACTGTAATACCGAGTTGGAGCTCATAACTCCCCATATATATGTATGGAGTGGAGTTTGCAAGTGAAAAGAAACTTTGTGTTCCCAACAAGCTAGTTGAAGGACGGCTTTCACACACATTTATATCTCAGAACTGAGCATGTGGAGAGACGTTCGTTCATCTAGCACAAAGGGAACTGTTTGGAGGAGAATCTTTTACTCTGGTTTCTCAGGCTGTTTTCTAGTTCCGGATTGAAGTTACTACAGTTTTCACAATTAAACCGAGATGGAGCTCGTACCTCCCCATATATATGTATGGATTGGGGTTTGAAGTGAAAAGAAACTTTGTGTTCCCCCCAAGCTAGGTGAAGGACGGCTTTCACACACACTTATCTCCCAGAACTGAGCATGTGGAGAGACGTTCCTTCATCTCACACAAAGGGAAAGGGTTGCAGGAGAAACTTTACTCTGGTTTCTCAGTCTGGTTCGTACTGCCGGTTTGAAGTTCCTGCTGTTTTCACTGTAAAACCGAGTTGGAGCTCGTACCCCCCCCTAAATATGTATGGATTGGAGTTTGCTAGGAAAAGAAACTTTGTGTTCGCAACAAGCTAATTGAAGGACGGCTTTCACACACACTTATCTCTCAGAACTGAGCATGAGGATAGACGTTCGTTCATCTAGCACAAAGCGAACTGGTTGCAGGAGAAACTTTTACTCTGGTTTCTCAGGCTGTTTCATAGTGCCGGTTTGAATTTCCTGCAGTTTTCACTGTAAAAACGACTTGGAGCTAGTACCTCCCCATATATTTGTGTAGAGTGTAATTTGCATTTGAAAAGAAACTTTGTGTTCCCAACAAGCTAGTTGACGGACGGCTTCACACACACTTATTTCTCAGAACTGGGCATGTGGAGAGACGTTCGTTTATCTAGCACAAATGAAAAAGTTTGCAGGAGAAACTTTTACTCTGGTTTCTCAATCTGTTTCCTAGAGCCGGTTTGAATTTACTGCAGTTTTCCCTGTAAAACCGAGTTGGAGCTAGTACATCCCCTATATATATGTATGGAATGAAGTTTGCAAGTGAAAGAAACTGTGTTCCCAACAAGCTACGTGAAGGACGGCTTTCACACACACTTAACTCTCAGAAGTGAGCATGCGAAGAGACTTTTGCTCATCTAGCCCAAAGGGTACGTGTGGCAGGAAACCTTTTACTCTGGTTTCTCAGTCTCTTTCTTAGTGCCGGTTTGAAGTTACTGCAGGTTTCACTGTAAAACCGATTTGGAGCTATTATCTCCCCTATATATATGTATGGAGTGGAGTTTGCAAGTGAAAAGAAACTTTGTGTTCCCAACAAGCTAGGTGAAGGACGGCTTTCACACACACTTATCTCTCAGAACTTAGCATGAGGAGAGACGTTCGTTCATCTAGCACAAAGGGAACGGGTTGCAGGAGAAACTTTTTCTCTGGTTTCTCAGTCTGTTTCCTAGTGCCGGTTTGAAATTCCTGCATTATTCACCGTAAAACCGAGTTGGAGCTCGTACTTCCCATTATATACGTATGGATTGGGGTTAGCAAGTGAAAAGAAACTTTTTGTTCCCAACAAGCTAGGTGAAGATCGGCTTTCACACACAATTATCTCTCAGAACTTAGCATGAGGAGAGACGTTCGTTCATCTAGCACAAAGGGAACGGGTTGCAGGAGAAATTTTTACTCTGGTTTCTCAGTCTGTTTCTTAGTGCCGGTTTGAAATTCCTGCAGTTTTCTCTGTAAAACCGAGTTGGAGCTCGTACCGCCTCATATATATGTATAGAGTGCAGTTTGCAAGTTAAAAGAAACTTTGTGTTCCCAACAAGCTAGGTGAAGTACGGCTTTCACACACACTTATCTCTCAGAAATGAGCATGTGGAGAGACGTTCGTTCATCTAGCACAAAGGGAACGGGATGCAGGGGAAACTTTTACTCAGGTTTCTCAGTCTGTTTCCTAGAGCCGGTTTGAAGTTACTGCAGTTTTCACTGTAATACCGAGTTGGAGCTCATAACTCCCCATATATATGTATGGAGTGGAGTTTGCAAGTGAAAAGAAACTTTGTGTTCCCAACAAGCTAGTTGAAGGACGGCTTTCACACACATTTATATCTCAGAACTGAGCATGTGGAGAGACGTTCGTTCATCTAGCACAAAGGGAACTGTTTGGAGGAGAATCTTTTACTCTGGTTTCTCAGGCTGTTTTCTAGTTCCGGATTGAAGTTACTACATTTTTCACAATTAAACTGAGATGAAGCTCGTACCTCCCCATATATATGTATGGATTGGGGTTTGAAGTGAAAAGAAACTTTGTGTTCCCCCCAAGCTAGGTGAAGGACGGCTTTCACACACATTTATATCTCAGAACTGAGCATGAGGATAGACGTTCGTTCATCTAGCACAAAGCGAACTGGTTGCAGGAGAAACTTTTACTCTGGTTTCTCAGGCTGTTTCATAGTGCCGGTTTGAATTTCCTGCAGTTTTCACTGTAAAAACGACTTGGAGCTAGTACCTCCCCATATATTTGTATAGAGTGTAATTTGCATTTGAAAAGAAACTTTGTGTTCCCAACAAGCTAGTTGACGGACGGCTTCACACACACTTATTTCTCAGAACTGGGCATGTGGAGAGACGTTCGTTTATCTAGCACAAATAGAAAAGGTTGCAGGAGAAACTTTTACTCTGGTTTCTCAATCTGTTTCCTAGAGCCGGTTTGAAGTTACTGCAGTTTTCACTGTAAAACCGAGTTGGAGCTAGTACATCCCCTATATATATGTATGGAATGGAGTTTGCAAGTGAAAGAAACTGTGTTCCCAACAAGCTAGGTGAAGGACGGCTTTCACACACACTTATCTCTCAGAACTGAGGATGTGGAGAGACGTTCGTTCATCTAGAACCAAGGGAACGTGATTTAGGAGAAACTTTTACTCTGGTTTCTCTGTCTGTTTCCTAGTTCCGGTTTGAATTTACTGCAGTTTTCACTGTAAAACCGATTTGGAACTCGTACCTCCCTATATATATGTACGAAGAGAAGTTTGCCACTGAAAAAAACTTTGTGTTCCCAACAAGCTAGGTGAAGGACGGCTTTAACACACACTTATCTCTCAGAAATGAGCATGTGGAGAGACGTTCGTTCATCTAGCACAAAGGGAACGTTTTGCAGGAGAAACTTTTACTCTGGTTTCTCTGTCTGTGTCCTAGTGCCGGTTTGAATTTACTGCAGTTTTCACTGTAAAACCGATTTGGAGCTGGTACATCCCCATATATATGTACGGAGAGAAGTTTGCCACTGAAAAAACTTTCTGTTCCCAACAAGCTAGGTGAAGGACGGCTTTCACAAACACTTATGTCTCAGAATTGAGGATGTGGAGAGACGTTCGTTCATCTAGCACAAAGGGAAAGGGTTTCAGGAGAAACTTTTACTCTGGATTCTCATTAAGTTTCCTAGTGCCGGTTTGAAGTTACTGCAGTTTTCACTGTGAAACCTAGTTGGAGCTCGTATCTCCCCATATATATTTATGGAATGTAGTTTGCAAGTGAAAAGAAACTTTGTTTTCCCAACATGCTATGTGAAGTACGGCTTTCACACACACATATCTCTCAGAACTGAGCATGTGGAGAGACGTTCGTTCATTTAGCACAAAGGGAACTGTTTGCAGGAGAAAATTTACTCTGGATTCTCAGTCTGTTTCCTACTGCCGGTTTGAAGTTACTGCAGGTTTCAATGTAAAAAAAATTTCGAGCTAGTACCTCCCCATATATATGTATGGAGTGGAGTTTGCAAGTGAAAAGCAACTTTGTGTTCCCAACAAGCTAGGTGAAGGACGGCTTCACACACAATTTTCTCTCAGAACTGAGCATGTGGAGACACGTTCGTTCATCTACACAAAGGGAACGGGATGCAGGAGAAAATTTTACTATGGTTTCTCAGTCTGTTTCCTAGTGCCGGTTTGAAGTTACTGCAGTTTTCACTGTGAAACCTAGTTGGAGCTCGTATCTCCCCATATATATTTATGGAATGGAGTTTGCAAGTGAAAAGAAACTTTGTTTTCCCAACATGCTATGTGAAGTACGGCTTTCACACACACATATCTCTCAGAACTGAGCATGTGGAGAGACGTTCGTTCATTTAGCACAAAGGGAACTGTTTGCAGGAGAAAATTTACTCTGGATTCTCAGTCTGTTTCCTACTGCCGGTTTGAAGTTACTGCAGGTTTCAATGTAAAAAAAATTTGGAGCTAGTACCTCCCCATATATATGTATGGAGTGGAGTTTGCAAGTGAAAAGCAACTTTGTGTTCCCAACAAGCTAGGTGAAGGACGGCTTCACACACAATTTTCTCTCAGAACTGAGCATGTGGAGACACGTTCGTTCATCTACACAAAGGGAACGGGATGCAGGAGAAAATTTTACTATGGTTTCTCAGTCTGTTTCCTAGTGCCGGTTTGAAGTTACTGCAGTTTTCACTGTAAAACCGTGTTGGAGCTGTTTCCTCCCCATATATATGTATGGAGTGAATTTTGCAACTGAAAATATACTTTGTGTTCCCTACAAGTTATGTGAAGGACGGCTTTCACACACACTTATCTCTCAGAACTGAGCATGTGGAGAGACTTTCGTTCATTTAGCACAAAGGGAACTGTTTGCAGGAGAAAATTTACTCTGGATTCTCAGTCTGTTTCCTACTGCCGGTTTGAAGTTACTGCAGGTTTCAATGTAAAAAAAATTTGGAGCTAGTACCTCCCCATATATATGTATGGAGTGGAGTTTGCAAGTGAAAAGCAACTTTGTGTTCCCAACAAGCTAGGTGAAGGACGGCTTCACACACAATTTTCTCTCAGAACTGAGCATGTGGAGACACGTTCGTTCATCTACACAAAGGGAACGGGATGCAGGAGAAAATTTTACTATGGTTTCTCAGTCTGTTTCCTAGTGCCGGTTTGAAGTTACTGCAGTTTTCACTGTAAAACCGTGTTGGAGCTGTTTCCTCCCCATATATATGTATGGAGTGAATTTTGCAACTGAAAATATACTTTGTGTTCCCTACAAGTTATGTGAAGGACGGCTTTCACACACACTTATCTCTCAGAACTGAGCATGTGGAGAGACTTTCGTTCATTTAGCACAAAGGGAACTGTTTGCAGGAGAAAATTTACTCTGGATTCTCAGTCTGTTTCCTACTGCCGGTTTGAAGTTACTGCAGGTTTCAATGTAAAAAAAATTTGGAGCTAGTACCTCCCCATATATATGTATGGAGTGGAGTTTGCAAGTGAAAAGCAACTTTGTGTTCCCAACAAGCTAGGTGAAGGACGGCTTCACACACAATTTTCTCTCAGAACTGAGCATGTGGAGACACGTTCGTTCATCTACACAAAGGGAACGGGATGCAGGAGAAAATTTTACTATGGTTTCTCAGTCTGTTTCCTAGTGCCGGTTTGAAGTTACTGCAGTTTTCACTGTAAAACCGTGTTGGAGCTGTTTCCTCCCCATATATATGTATGGAGTGAATTTTGCAACTGAAAATATACTTTGTGTTCCCTACAAGTTATATGAAGGACGGCTTTCACACACACTTATCTCTCTGAACTGAGCATGTGGAGAGACTTTCGTTCATCTAGCACAAATGAAACCTTTTGCAGGAGATATTTTACTCTGGTTTCTCAGTCTGTTTCGTAGTGCCGGTTTGAAGTACCTGCAGTTTTCACTGTAAAACTTAGTTTGAGCTCGTACCTCCCCATATATATGAATGGAGAGGAGTTTGCAAGTGAAAAGAAACTTTGTGTTCCCAACAAGCTAGGTGAAGGACCGCTTTCACACTCACTTATCTTTCAGAAATGAGCATGTGGAGAGACGTTTGTTCATCTAGCACAAAACGAACGGGTTGCAGGAGAAATTTTTACTCTGTTTTCTCAGTCTGTTTCCTAGTGCTGGTTTGAATTTACTGCAGTTTTCACTGTAAAACCGAGCTTGAGCTCGTACCACCCCATATATATGAATGGAGAGGTGTTTGCAAGAGAAAAGAAACTTTGTGTTCCCAACAAGCTAGGTGAATGACGGCATTCACAATCACTTATGTCTCAGAACTTAGCATGTGGAGAGACATTCGTTCATCTAGCACAAAGGAAACGGTTTGCAAGAGAAACTTTTTCTCTGGATACTCATTCTGTTTCCTAGTGCCGGTTTGAAATTCCTGCAGATTTCACTGTAAAACCGAGTTGGAGCTCGTACCTCCCCATATATATGTATGGAGTGGATTTTGCAACTGAAAAGAAACTTTGTGTTCCCAACAAGCTATGTGAAGGACGCCTTCACACACACTTATCTCTCAGAACTGAGCATGTGGAGAGTCGTTCGTTCATCTAAAACAAAGGGAACGGGTGGCAGGTGAAACATTTACTATGGTTTCTCAGTCTGTTTCCTAGTGCCGTTTGGAATTTACTGCAGGTTTCACTGTAAAACCGAGTTGGAGCTCGTACCTCCCCATATATATGTATTGAGAGGAGTTTGCAAGTGAAAATATACTTTGTGTTCCCAACAAGCTAGGTGAAGGACGGCTTTCAAACACACTTATCACTCAGAACAGAGCATGTGGAGAGACGTTCGTTCATCTAGCACAAAGGGAACGGGTTGCAGGGGAAAAATTATCTCTGGTTTCAAAGTCTGCTTCCTAGTGCCGTTTTGAAGTTCTTGCAGTTTTCAATTTAAAACGGTTTTGGACCTCTTACCTCCCCATAATTATGAATCGAGTGGAGTTTGCAACTGAAAACAAACTTTGTGTTCCTAACAAGCTAGGTGAAAGACGGCTTTCACACACACTTATCTCTCAGAACTGAGCAAGTGGAGAGACGTTCGTTCATCTAGCACAAAGGAAACGGGTTGTAGGAGGAACATTTACTCTGGTTTCTCAGTCTGTTTCCTAGTGCCGGTTTGAAGTTCCTGCAGATTTCACGGTAAAACAGACTTGGAGCTAGTACCTACACATATATATGTATGGAGAGGAGTTTGCAAGTGAAAAGAAACTTTGAGTTCCCAACAAGCTTGGTGAAGGACGGCTTTCACACACAATTATCTCTCAGAAGTTGGCATGTGGAAAGACGTCCATTCATCTAGCACAAAGTGAACAGTTTGCAGGAGAAAGTTTTACTCTGGTTTCTCACTCTGTTTCCTAGTGCCGGTTTGAAGTTCCTGCAGTTTTCACTGTAAAACCGTGTTGGAGCTCGTACCTCCCCATATGTATGTAGGGATTGGGGTTTGCAAGTGAATAGAAACTATGTGTTCCCAACTAGCTAGTTGAAGGAAGGCTTTCACACACACTTATCTCTCAGAACTGAGCATGTGGAGAGAAGTACTTCATTCTAGCACACAGGGAAAGTGTTCAGGGGAAAAATTTACTCTGTTTTCTCAGTCTGTTTCCTAGTGCCGGTTTGAAGTTCTTGCAGTTTTCACTGTTAAACCGAGTTGGAGCTCGTACCTCCCCATATATATGTATGGATTGGAGTTTACAGCTGACAAGAAACTTTGTGTTCCCAACAATCTAGGTGAAGGACGGCTTTCACACACACTTATCTCTCCGAACTGAGCATGTGGAGAGACGTTCATTCATCTAGCACAAAGGAAACATGTTGCAAGCGAAACTTTTACTCTGGTTTCTCAGTCTATTTCCTAGTGCCGGTTTGAAATTCCTGCAGTTTTCACTGTAAAACCGGGTTGGACCTAGTACCTCCCCATATATATGTATGGATTGGTGTTTGCAACTGAAAAGAACTTTGTTTTCCCAACAAGCTAGGTGAAGGACGGCTTTCACACACACTTATCTCTCAGAACTGAGTATGTGGAGAGACTTTCATTCATCTAACAAAAAGGGAACGGTTTGCTGGAGAAACTTTTACTCTGGTTTCTCAGTCTGTTTCCTAGTGCCGGTTTGAAGTTCCTGCAGTTTTCACAGTAAAACAGATTTGGAGCTCGTACCTCCCCATATATATGTATGAAGAGGTGTTTGCATGTGAAAAGAAACTTTGTGTTCCCAACAAGCTAGGTGAAGGACGGCTTTCACAAACACTTATATCTCAGAACTGAGCAAGTGGAGAGACATTCGTTCATTTAGCACAAAGGGAAAGGTTTGCAGGAGAATCTTTTACTCTGGATACTCAGTCTGTTTCCTAGTGCCGGTTTGAAGTTCCTGCAGTTTTCACCGTAAAACCGAGTTGGATCTATTACCTCCCCATATATATGAATGGAGTGGAGATTGCAACTTAAAAGAAACAGTTTTCCAAACAAGCAAGGTGAAAGACGTCTTTCACACACACTTATTTCTCAGAAATGACCATGTGGAGAGACTTTCGTTCATCTAGCACAAATGGAACGGGTTGCAGGAGAAACTTATACTCTGGTTTCTCACTATGTTTCCTAGTGCCAGTTTGAAGTTCCTGCGGTTTTCACTGTAAAACCGTGTTGGAGCTGGCACCTCCCGATATATATTTATGGATTGGAGTTTGAAAGTTAATAGAAACTATGTGTTCCCAACTAGCTAGTTGAAGGACGGATTTCACACACACTTATCTCTCAGAACTGAGCATGTGGAGAGAAGTACTTTATTCTAGCACACAGGGAAAGTGTTCAGGGGAAAAAGTTACTCTGTTTTCTCAGTCTGTTTCCTAGTGCCGGTTTGAAGATCTTGCAGTTTTCACTGTTAAACCGAGTTGGAGCTCGTACCTCCCCATATATATTTATGGATTGGAGTTTGAAAGTGAAAAGAAACTTTGTGTTCCCAATAAGCTAGTTGAAGGACGGCTTTCACACACACTTATATCTCATAACTGAGCATGTGGAGAGAAGTTCGTTCATATAGACAAAGGGAACGGGATGCAAGAGAAACTTTTACTCTGGTTTCTCAGTCTGTTTACTATTGCCGATTTGAAGTTCCTGCAGTTTTCACTGTTAAACCGAGTTGGAGCTCGTACCACCCCATATATATGTATGGATTGGAGTTTGCAGCTGACAAGAAACTTTGTGTTCCCTACTATCTAGGTGAAGGACGGCTTTCACACACACTTATCTCTCAGAACTGAGCATGTGGAGAGACGTTCATTCATCTAGCACAAAGGAAAAGTGTTGCAAGCGAAACTTTTACTCTGGTTTCTCAGTCTATTTCCTAGTGCTGGTTTGAAATTCCTGCAGTTTTCACTCTAAAACCGTGTTGGAACTCGTACCTCCCCATATATATGTATGGATTGGTGTTTGCAACTGAAAAGAAATTTGTTTTCCCAACAAGCTAGGTGAAGAACGGCTTTCACACACACTTATCTCTCAGAACTGAGTATGTGGAGAGACTTTCATTCATCTAACACAAAGGGAACGGTTTGCTGGAGAAACTTTTACTCTGGTTTCTCAGTCTGTTTCCTAGTGCCAGTTTGAAGTTCCTGCAGTTTTCACTTTAAAACCGAGTTGGAGCTAGTACCTCCCCATATATATGTATTGAGAGGAGTTTGCAAGTGAAAATATACTTTGTGTTCCCAACAAGCTATGTAAAGGACGGATTTCACACACACATATCTCTCAGAACTGAGCTTCTGGAGAGAAGTTCGTTCATCTAGCACAAAGGGAACGGGTTGCAGGAAAAAATTTACTCTGGATTCTCAGTCTGTTTCCTAGTGCCGGTTTGAAGTTCCTGCAGTTTTCACTATAAAACGGAGTTGGAGCTAGTACCTCCCCATATATATGTATGGATTGGAGTTTGCAACTGAAAAGAACTTTGTTTTCCCAACAAGCTAGGTGAAGAACGGCTTTCACACACACTTATCTCTCAGAATTGAGTATGTGGAGAGACTTTCATTCATCTAACACAAAGGGAACGGTTTGCTGGAGAAACTTTTACTCTGGTTTCTCAGTCTGTTTCCTAGTGCCAGTTTGAAGTTCCTGCAGTTTTCACTGTAAAACCGATTTGGAGCTCGTTCCTCCCCATATATATGTATGAAGAGGAGTTTGCAAATGAAAAGAAACTTTGTGTTCCCAACAAGCTAGGTGAAGGACGGCTTTCACAAACACTTATATCTCAGAACTGAGCATGTGGAGAGATATTCGTTCATCTAGCACAAAGGGAAAGGGTTACAGGAGAAACTTTTATTCTGGATACTCAGTCTGTTTCCTAGTGCCGGTTTGAAGTTCCTGCAGTTTTCACCGTAAAACCGAGTTGGAGCTAATACCTCCCCATATATATGTATGGAGTGGAGATTGCAACTTAAAGAAACAGTTTTCCAAACAAGCAAGGTGAAAGACGTCTTTCACACACACTTATTTCTCAGAAATGACCATGTGGATAGACATTCGTTCATCTAGCACAAATGGAACGGGTTGCAGGAGAAATTTTACTCTGGTTTCTCACTCTGTTTCCTAGTGCCGGTTTGAAGTTCCTGCAGTTTTCACTGTAAAACCGTGTTGGAGCTGGTACCGCTCCATATATATGTATGGATTGGAGTTTGAAAGTGAAAAGAAACTTTGTGTTCCCAATAAGCTTGTTGAAGGATGGCTTTCACACACACTTATCTCTCATAACTGAGCATGTGGAGAGACGTTCATTCATCTAGCACAAAGGAAAAGTGTTGCAAGCGAAATTTTACTCTGGTTTCTCAGTCTGTTTCCTAGTGCTGGTTTGAAATTAATGCAGTTTTCACTCTAAAACCGTGTTGGAACTAGTACCTCCCCATATATATGTATGGAGTGGTGTTTACAAGTGAAAAGAATCTTTGTGTTCCCAACAAGCTTTTTGAAGGACCGCATTCACACTCACTTATATTTCAGAACTGAGAATGTGGAGAGGCGTTCGTTCATCTAGCACAAAGGGAACGGGTTGCAGGAGAAATTTTTACTCTGTTTTCTCAGTCTGTTTCCTAGTGCCGGTTTGAAGTTCCTGCAGTTTTCACTATAAAACGGAGTTGGAGCTAGTACCTCCCCATATATATGTATGGATTGGAGTTTGCAACTGAAAAGAACTTTGTTTTCCCAACAAGCTAGGTGAAGAACGGCTTTCACACACACTTATCTCTCAGAACTGAGTATGTGGAGAGACTTTCATTCATCTAACACAAAGGGTACGGTTTGCTGGAGAAACTTATACTCTGGTTTCTCAGTCTGTTTCCTAGTGCCAGTTTGAAGTTCCTGCAGTTTTCACTTTAAAACCGAGTTGGAGCTAGTACCTCCCCATATATATGTATTGAGAGGAGTTTGCAAGTGAAAATATACTTTGTGTTCCCAACAAGCTATGTAAAGGACGGATTTCACACACACATATCTCTCAGAACTGAGCTTCTGGAGAGAAGTTCGTTCATCTAGCACAAAGGGAACGGGTTGCAGGAAAAAATTTACTCTGGATTCTCAGTCTGTTTCCTAGTGCCGGTTTGAAGTTCCTGCAGTTTTCACTATAAAACGGAGTTGGAGCTAGTACCTCCCCATATATATGTATGGATTGGAGTTTGCAACTGAAAAGAACTTTGTTTTCCCAACAAGCTAGGTGAAGAACGGCTTTCACACACACTTATCTCTCAGAATTGAGTATGTGGAGAGACTTTCATTCATCTAACACAAAGGGAACGGTTTGCTGGAGAAACTTTTACTCTGGTTTCTCAGTCTGTTTCCTAGTGCCAGTTTGAAGTTCCTGCAGTTTTCACCGTAAAACCGAGTTGGAGCTAGTACCTCCCCATATATATGTATGGAGTGGAGATTGCAACTTAAAGAAACAGTTTTCCAAACAAGCAAGGTGAAAGACGTCTTTCACACACACTTATTTCTCAGAAATGACCATGTGGAGAGACATTCGTTCATCTAGCACAAATGGAACGGGTTGCAGGAGAAACTTTTACTCTGGTTTCTCACTCTGTTTCCTAGTGCCGGTTTGAAGTTCCTGCAGTTTTCACTGTAAAACCGTGTTGGAGCTGGTACCTCTCCATATATATGTATGGATTGGAGTTTGAAAGTGAAAAGAAACTTTGTGTTCCCAATAAGCTTGTTGAAGGATGGCTTTCACACACACTTATCTCTCATAACTGAGCATGTGGACAGAATTTCGTTCATCTACACAAAGGGAATGGGATGCAAGAGAAATTTTACTCTGGTTTCTCAGTCTGTTTCCTAGTGCTTGTTTGAAGTTACTGCAGTTTTCACTGTAAAACCGAGTTGGAGATCGTACCTCCCCATAAATATGTATGGAGTGGAGTTTGCAAGTGAAAAGAAACTTTGTGTTCCCAACAAGGTAGGTGAAGGACGGCTTTCACACACACATATCTCTCAGAACTGAGCATGTGGAGAGACGTTCGTTCACCTAGCTCAAATGGTACGTGTTGCAGGAGAAAGTTTTACTCTGGTTTCTGAGACTGTTTCCTAGTGCCGGTTTGAAGTACCTGCAGTTTTCACTGTAAAATAGTGTTGGAGCTCGTACCTCCCCATATATATGTATGGAGTGGAGTTTACAAGTGAAAAGAAACTTTGTGGTCACAACAAGCTATGTGAAGGACGGCTTTCACACACACTTATCTCTCAGAACTGAGCATGTGGATAGAAGTTCTTTCATCTAGCACAAAGGGAACGGTTTGCAGGAGAAACTTTTACTCTGGCTTCCCAGTCTGTTTCCTACTGCCGGTTTGAAGTTCCTGCAGATTTCACTGTAAAACCGTGTTGGAGCTCGTATATCCCCATATAAATGTATGGAGTGGAATTTGCAAAGGAAAAGACTTTGTGTTCCCAACAAGCTAGGTGAAGGACAGCTTTCACACACACTTAACTCTCAGAACTGAGCATGTGGAGAGACGTTCGTTCATCTAGCACAAAGGGAACGGGTGGCAGGGGAAACTTTTACTCTGGTTTCTCAGTATGTTTCCTACTGCCGGTATGAAGTTCCTGCAATTTTCACTGTAAAACCGAGTTGGAGCTCGTACCTACCCATATATATGTATGGAGTGTAGTTAGCAACTGAAAAGAAACTTTGTGTTCCCAACAAGCTAGGTGGAGAACGGCTTTCACACACACATATCTCTCAGAACTGAGCATGTGGAGAGACGTTCGTTCACCTAGCAGAAAGGGAACGGGTTGCAGGAGAAAGTTTTACTCTGGTTTCTTAGACTGTTTCCAAGTGCCGGTTTGAAGTACCTGCAGTTTTCACTGTAAAACCGAGTGGGAGCTAGTACCTCCCCAAATATATGTATGGAGTGGAGTTTGCAACTGAAAGAAACATTGTGTTCCCATCAAGCTACTTGAAGGACAGCTTTCACACACACTAATCTCTCAGAACTGAGCATGTGGGGAAACGTTCGTTCATATAGCACAAAGGGAAAAGTTAGCAGGAGAAATTTTTACTCTGGTTTCTCAGTCTGTTTCCTACTGCCGGTTTGATGTTCCTGCAGTTTTCACTGTAAATCTGTGTTGGAGCTCGTACCTCCCCATATATATGTATGGATTGGAGTTAACAAGTGAAAAGAAACTTTGTGTTCCCAACAAGCTAGGTGAAGGACGGCTTTCACACACACTTATCTCTCAGAACTGAGCATGTGGAGAGAAGTTCGTTCATCTAGCACAAAGGGAACGGGTTGCAGGAGAAACTTTTACTCAGGTTTCTCAGACTGATTCCTACTGCCGGTTTTAAGCTCCTGCAATTTTCAATGTAAAATCGATTAGGAACTCGTACCACCCCATATATATTTATGGAGTGGAGTTAACAAGTGAAAAGAATCTATGTGTTCCCAAAAAGCTAGGTGAAGGACGGCTTTCACAAACACTAAACTCTCAGAACAGAGCATGTGGAGAGACCATCGTTCATCTAGCATAAATGGGACGGTTTGCAGGATAAACTTTTACTCTGGTTTCTCAGTCTGTTTCCTAGTGCCGGTTTGAAGTTCCTGCATTTTTCACTGTAATACCGAGTTGGAGCTTGTACCTCCCGATATATATGTATGGAGTGGAGTTTGCAACTGTAAAGAAACATTGTGTTCCCAACAACTAGGTGAAGCACGGCTTTCACACACACTTAAACCTCAGAACTGAGCATGTGGAGAGACGTTCGTTCATCTAGCACAAAGGGAACAGGTTGCAGGAGAAATTTTACTCTGGTTTCTCAGTCTGTTTCCTAGTGCCGGTTTGAATTTCCTGCAGTTTTCACTGTAAAACTGTGTTGGAGCTAGTACCTCCCCAAATATATGTATGGATTGGAGTTTGCAACTGAAAAGAAACATTGTGTTCCCTTCAAGCTACTTGAAGGACGGCTTTCACACACACTAATCTCTCAGAACTGAGCATGTGGAGAGACGTTCGTTCATATAGCTCAAAGGGAAAAGTTTGCAGGGGAAACTTTACTCTGGTTTCTCAGTCTTTTTCCTAGTGCCGGTTTGAAGTTCCAGCAGTTTCACTGTCAAACAGTGTTGCAGCTCGTACATCCCCATATATATGTATGGAGTGGTGTTTACAAGTGAAAAAAAACTTTGTGTTCCCAACAAGCTAGGTGAAGGGCGGCTTTCACACACACATATCTCTCAGAACTGAGCATGTGGAGAGACATTCATTCATCTAGCACAAAGGGATAGTTTTGCAGGAGAAACTTTTACTCTGCTTTTTCAGTCTGTTTCCTACTGCCGATTTGAAGTTCCTGCAGTTTTCACTGTAAAACCGATTTGGAGCTCGTACTTCCCCATTTATATGTATGGAATGGAGTTTGCAACTGAAAAGAAACATTGTGTTCCCAACAACTAGGTGAAGGACGGCTTTCACACACACTTATAGCTCAGAACTGAGCATGTGGAGAGACGTTCGTTCATCCAGCACAAAGGGAACGGTTTGCAGGGAAATTTTACTCTGGTTTCTCAGTCTGTTCCCTACAGCCGGTATGAAGTTCCTGCAGTTTTCACTGTAAAAACGTGTTGGAGCTCGTACCTCCCCATATATATGTATGGAGTGCATTTTCCAACTGAATAGAAACTTTGTGTTCCCAACAAGCTAGGTGAAGGACGGCTTTCACACACACTTTCCTCTCAGACCTGAGCATGTGGAGAGACGTTCGTTCATCTAGCACAAAGGGAACGGGTTGCAGGGGAAACTTTTACTCTGGATTCTCAGTCTGTTTCCTAGTACCGGTTTGAATTTCCTGCAGTTTTCACTGTAAAACCGAGTGGAGCTAGTACCTCCCCAAATATATGTATGGAGTGGAGTTTACAAATGAAAAAATACTTTGTGTTCCGAACAAGCAAGGTGAAGGACGGCTTTCACATACACTTATCTCTCAGAACTGAGCATGTGGTGAGATTTTCGTTCATCTAGCACAAAGGGAAAGTTTTGCAGGAGAAACTTTTACTCTGATTTTTCAGTCTGTTTCCTACTGCCATTTTGAAGTACCTGCAGTTTTCACTGTAAAACCGAGTTGGAGATCGTACTTCCCCATATATATGTATGGAGTGGAATTTGCAAGTGAAAAGAAACTTTGTGTTCCCAACAAGTTGGTGAAGAACGGCTTTCACACACACTTATCTCTCAGAACTGAGCATGTGGAGAGACGTTCGTTCATCTAGCACAAAAGGAACGGGTTGCAGGAGAAACATTTACTCTGTTTTCTAAGTCTGTTTCCTAGTGCCATTTTGAAGTTCCCGCTGTTTTCATTGTAAAACCGAGTTGGAGCTAGTACCTCCCATATATATATATGGATTGGAGTTTGCAACTGAAAGAAACTTTGTGTTCCCAACCAGCTAGTTGAAGGACGGCTTTCACACACAATTATGTCTCAAAACTGAGCATGTGGAGAGACGTTCGTTCATCTAGCACAAATGGAACGGGTTGCAGGAGAAACTTTACTCTGTTTTCTCAGTCTGTTTCCTTCTGCCGGTTGGAAGTTCCTGCATTTTTCCGTGTAAAATAGAGTTATAGCTCGTACCTCCCCATATATATGTATGGAATGGAGATTGCAACTGAAAAGAAACATTGTGTTCCCAACAACTAGGTGAAGGACGGCTTTCGCACACACTTATAGCTCAGAACTGAGCATGTGGAGAGACGTTCGTTCATCCAGCACAAAGGGAACGGTTTGCAGGGAAATTTTACTCTGGTTTCTCAGAGTGATTCATACTGCCGGTTTGAACCTCCTGCAATTTTCACTGTAAAATCGATTAGGATCTCGTACCACCCCATATATATGTTTGGAGTGGAGTTAACAAGTGAAAAGAATCTATGTGTTCCCAAAAAGCTAGGTGAAGTGCGGCTTTCACACACACTTATCTCTCAGAACAGAGCATGTGAAGAGACTATCGTTCATCTAGCATAAATGGGACGGTTTGCAGGATAAACTTTTACTCTGGTTTCTCAGGCTGTTTCTTAGTGCCGGTTTGAAGTTCCTGCATTTTTCACTGTAAAACCGAGTTGGAGCTTGTACCTCCCGATATATATGTATGGAGTGGAATTTGCAACTGAAAAGAAACATTGTGTTCCCAACAACATAGTTAAAGGACGGCTTTCACACACACTTATCACTCAGATCTGAGCATCTGGAAAGACGTTAGTTCATCTAGCACAAAGGCAACGGATTGCAGTGGAAAATTTTACTCTGGTTTGTCAGTCTGTTTCCTACTGCCGGTTTGAAATTCCTGCAGTTTTCTCTGTAAAACCGAGTTTTAGCTAGTACCTCCCAATATATATGTAGGGAGTGGAGTTTGTAACTGAAAAGAAACTTTGTGTTCCCAACAAGCTTGGTGAAGGACGGCTTTCACACACACTTATCTCTCAGAACTTAGCATGTGGAGAGACGTTTGTTCATCTAGAACAAAGGGAACGGGATGCAGGTGAAATTTTACTCTGTTTTCTCAGTCTGGTCCCTTGTGCCGGTTTGAAGTTCCTGCAGTTTTCACTGTAAAACTGAGTTTTAGCTAGTACTTCCCCATATAAATGTACGGAGTGGAGTTTGCAATTGAAAAGAAACTTTGTATGCCCAACAAATAGGTGAAGGACGGCTTTCACACACACTTATCTCTCAGAACTGAGCATGTGGAGAGACGTTCGTTCATCTATAACAAAGGGAACGGGTTGCAGGAGAAATTTTTACTCTGGTCTCTCAGTCTGTTTCCTACTGCCGGTTTTAAGTTCCTGCAGTTTTCACTGTAAAACCGATTTGGAGTTCGTACATCCCCATATATATGTATGGAGTGAAGATTTCAACTGAAAAAAAACTTTGAGTTCGCAGCAATCTATGTGAAAGACGGCTTTCACACACACTTATATCTCAGAACTTAGCATGTGGAGAGACGTTCGTTCATCTAGCACAAAGGGAATGGTTTGCAGGAGAAGATTTTACTCTGGTTTCTCAGTCTTTTTCCTAGTGCCGGTTTGAAGTTGCTGCAATTTTCACTGTAAAACAGTGTTGGAGCTCGTACCTCCCCATATATATGTATGGAGTGGAGTTTGCAAGTGAAAAGAAACTTTGTGTTCCCAACAAGGTAGGTGAAGGACGACTTTCACAAACACTTATCACTCAGATCTGAGCATGTGGAGTGACGTTCGTTCATCTAGCACAAAGGGAACGCGTTGCAGTTGATACATTTACTCTGGTTTGTCAGTTTGTTTCCTAGTTCCGGTTTGAAATTCCTGCACTTTTCACTGTAAAACCGAATTTTAGCTAGTACATCCCCATATATATGTAGGGAGTGGAGTTTGCAACTGAAAAAATCTTTGTATTCCAAACAACTAGGTGAAGGACGGCTTTCACACACACATATCTCTCAGAACTGAGCATGTTGAGAGACGTTCGTTCATCTAGCACAAAGGGAACTGTTTGCAGGAAAAAATTTTACTCTGGTTACTCAGTCTTTATCGTAGTGCCGGTTTGAAGTTCCTGCAGTTTTCACTGTAAAACAGTGTTAGAGCTCATACCTCCCCATATATATGTACAGATTGGAGTTTGCAACTGAAAAGAAACTTTGTGTTCCCAACAAGCTAGGTGAAGAACGGCTTTCACACACACTTATCTCTGAGAACTGAGCATGTGGAGAGACGTTCGTTCATCTAGCACAAAGGGAAAGGGTTGCAGGAAAAGTATAACTCTTGTTTCTTAGTGTGTTTCATTTTTCCGGATTGAATTTCCTGCAGTTTTCTCTGTAAAACAATGTTGGGGCTCGTACTTCCCCATATATATGTATGGAGTGGATTTGCAAGTTAAAAGTATCTATGTGTTCCCAACAAGCTAGGTGAAGGATGGCTTTCACAAACACTTATCTCTCAGAAATGAGCATGTGGAGAGACTTTCGTTCATCTAGCACAAAGGGACCGTGTTGCAACAGAAACTTTTTCTCTGGTTTCTCAGTCTATTTCCTAGTGCCGTCTGAAGTTCCTGCAGTTTTCACTGTAAAACCGAGTTGGAGCTAGTACCTCCCCATATATATGTATGGAGTGAAGTTTACAACTGAAAAGAAACTTTGTGTTCCCAACAAGGTAGTTGAAGGACGGCTTTCACACACAATTATCTCTCAGAAATGAGCATGTGGAGATACGTTCGTTCATCTAGCACAAAGGGAACGGGTTGCAGGGAAACTTTTACTCTGATTCTCAGTATGTTTCCTACTGCCGGTTTGAAGTTACTGCAGTTTTCACTGTAAAATCGAGTTGGATCTCGTAACACCCCATATATATGTATGGAGTGGGGTTTGCAACTGAAAAGAAACTTTGTGTTCCCAATAAGCTAAATGAAGGATGGCTTCCACACACAATTATCTCTCAGAACTGAGCATTTGGAGAGACGTTCGTTCAACTAGCACAAAGGAAACGGGTTGCAGGAGAAACTTTTACTCTGGTTTCTCAGTCTGTTTCCTAGTGCCGGTTTGAAGTGCCTGCAGTTTTCACTGTAAAACAGTGTTGAAGCTCGTACATCCCCATATATATGTATGGAGTGGAGTTTGCAAGTGAAAAGAAACTTTGTGTTCCCAACAAGCTAGGTGGAGGACGGGTTTCACACACACTTCTCTCAGAACTGAGCATGTGGAGAGACGTTCGTTCATCTAGCACAAAGGAACGGGTTGCAGGGGAAAATATGACTCTGGTTTCTCTGTCTGTTTCCTAGTTCCGGTATGAAGTTCCTGCAGTTATCACTTTGAAACCGAGTTTTAGCTCGTACCTCCCCATATATATGTATGGATTGGAGTTTGCAATTGAAAAGAAACTTTGTGTTCCCAACAAGCTAGATGAAGGACGGCTTTCACACACAATTATCTCTCAGAACTGAGCATGTTGAGAGACGTTCGTTCATCTAGCACAAAGGGAAAAGTTTGCAGGAGAAAATTTTACTCAGGTTTCTCAGTCTGTTTCCTACTGCCGGATTGAAGTTCCTGCAGTTTTCACTGTAAGACATTGTTGGAGCTCGTACATCCCCATTCATAAGAATGGAGTGGATTTGCAAGTTAAAATAATATTTGTGTTCCCACAAGCTAGGTGAACGAGGGCATTCACACACAGTTATCTCTCAGAATTGAGCATGTGGAGAGACTTTCGTTCATCTAGCACAAAGGGAACGAGTTGCAGGAGAATCTTTTACTCTGGTTTCTCAGTCTGTTACCTACTGCCGGTTTGATGTTCCTGCAATTTTCACTGTAAAAGCGAGTTGGAGCTCGTAACACCCCATATATATGTATGGATTGGAGTTTGCAACTGAAAAGAAACTTTGTGTTCCCAACAACTAGGTGAAGCACGGCTTTCACACACAATTATCTCTCAGAACTGAGCATGTGGAGAAACGTTCGTTCATCTAGCACAAAGGGAACGGGTTGCAGGGGAAACTTTTACTCTGGATTCTCAGTCTGTTTCCTAGTGCCGGTTTGAATTTCCTGCAGTTTTCACTGTAAAACCGAGTGGAGCTAGTACCTCCCCAAATATATGTATGGAGTGGAGTTTGCAACTGAAAAAAAACTTTGTGTTCCCAACAAGCTAGGTGAAGGACGGCTTTCACATACACTTATCTCTCAGAACTGAGCATGTGGTGAGATTTTCGTTCATCTAGCACAAAGGGAAAGTTTTGCAGGAGAAACTTTTACTCTGATTTTTCAGTCTGTTTCCTACTGCCATTTTGAAGTACCTGCAGTTTTCACTGTAAAACCGAGTTGGAGATCGTACTTCCCCATATATATGTATGGAGTGGAATTTGCAAGTGAAAAGAAACTTTGTGTTCCCAACAAGCTAGGTGAAGAACGGCTTTCACACACACTTATCTCTCAGAACTGAGCATGTGGAGAGACGTTCGTTCATCTAGCACAAAAGGAACGGGTTGCAGGAGAAACATTTACTCTGTTTTCTAAGTCTGTTTCCTAGTGCCATTTTGAAGTTCCTGCAGTTTTCATTGTAAAACCGAGTTGGAGCTAGTACCTCCCATATATATATATGGATTGGAGTTTGCAACTGAAAGAAACTTTGTGTTCCCAACCAGCTAGTTGAAGGACGGCTTTCACACACAATTATGTCTCAAAACTGAGCATGTGGAGAGACGTTCGTTAATCTAGCACAAATGGAACGGGTTGCAGGAGAAACTTTACTCTGTTTTCTCAGTCTGTTTCCTTCTGCCTGTTGGAAGTTCCTGCATTTTTCCCTGTAAAATCGAGTTGGAGCTCGTACCTCCCCATATATATGTATGGAATGGAGATTGCAACTGAAAAGAAACATTGTGTACCCAACAACAAGGTGAAGGACGGCTTTCGCACACACTTATAGCTCAGAACTGAGCATGTGGAGAGACGTTCGTTCATCCAGCACAAAGGGAACGGTTTGCAGGGAAATTTTACTCTGGTTTCTCAGAGTGATTCCTACTGCCGGTATGAACCTCCTGCAATTTTCACTGTAAAATCGATTAGGAACTCGTACCACCCCATATATATGTTTGGAGTGGAGTTAACAAGTGAAAAGAATCTATGGGTTCCCAAAAAGCTAGGTGAAGTGCGGCTTTCACACACACTTATCCCTCAGAACAGAGCATGTGGAGAGACTATCGTTCATCTAGCATAAATGGGACGGTTTGCAGGATAAACTTTTACTCTGGTTTCTCAGGCTGTTTCCTAGTGCCGGTTTGATGTTCCTGCATTTTTCACTGTAAAACCGAGTTGGAGCTTGTACCTCCCGATATATATGTATGGAGTGGAGTTTGCAACTGAAAAGAAACATTGTGTTCCCAACAAGATAGTTAAAGGACGGCTTTCACACACACTTATCACTCAGATCTGAGCATCTGGAAAGACGTTCGTTCATCTAGCACAAAGGCAACGGATTGCAGTGGAAAATTTTACTCTGGTTTGTCAGTCTGTTTCCTAGTGCCGGTTTGAAATTCCAGCAGTTTTCTCTGTAAAACCGAGTTTTAGCTAGTACCTCCCAATATATATGTAGGGAGTGGAGTTTGTAACTGAAAAGAAACTTTTTGTTCCCAACAAGCTTGGTGAAGGACGGCTTTCACACACACTTATCTCTCAGAACTTAGCATGTGGAGAGACGTTCGTTCATCTAGAACAAAGGGAACGGGATGCAGGTGAAATTTTACTCTGTTTTCTCAGTCTGGTCCCTTGTGCTGTTTTGAAGTTCCTGCAGTTTTCACTGTAAAACTGAGTTTTAGCTAGTACTTCCCCATATAAATGTACGGAGTGGAGTTTGCAATTGAAAAGAAACTTTGTATGCCCAACAAATAGGTGAAGGACGGCTTTCACACACACTTATCTCTCAGAACAGAGCATGTGGAGAGACGTTCGTTCATCTAGAACAAAGGGAACGGGTTGAAGGAGAAATTTTTACTCTGGTCTCTCAGTCTGTTTCCTACTGCCGGTTTTAAGTTCCTGCAGTTTTCACTGTAAAACCGATTTGGAGTTCGTACATCCCCATATATATGTATGGAGTGAAGTTTTCAACTGAAAAAAAACTTTGAGTTCGCAGCAATCTAGGTGAAGGACGGCTTTCACACACACTTATATCTCAGAACTTAGCATGTGGAGAGACGTTCGTTCATCTAGCACAAAGTGAAAGGTTTGCAGGAGAAAGTTTTACTCTGGTTTCTCAGTCTTTTTCCTAGTGCCGGTTTGAAGTTGCTGCAATTTTCACTGTAAAACAGTGTTGGAGCTCGTACCTCCCCATATATACGTATGGAGTGGAGTTTGCAAGTGAAAAGAAACTTTGTGTTCCCAACAAGGTAGGTGAAGGACGACTTTCACAAACACTTATCACTCAGATCTGAGCATGTGGAGAGACGTTCGTTCATCTAGCACAAAGGGAACGCATTGCAGTTGATACATTTACTCTGGTTTGTCAGTTTGTTTCCTAGTTCCGGTTTGAAATTCCTGCACTTTTCACTGTAAAACCGAATTTTAGCTAGTACATCCCCATATATATGTAGGGAGTGGAGTTTGCAACTGAAAAGAATCTTTGTATTCCAAACAACTAGGTGAAGGACGGCTTTCACACACACATATCTCTCAGAACTGAGCATGTTGAGAGACGTTCGTTCATCTAGCACAAAGGGAACGGGTTGCAGGAGAAACTTTTCTCTGGTTTGTCAGTCTGTTTCCTAGTGCCGTTTTGAAGTTCCTGCAGTTATCACTGTAAAACCGAGTTGGAGCTTGTACCTCCCCATATATATGTATGGAGTGCAGTTTGCAACTGAAAAGAAACTTTGTGTTCGCAACAAGCTATTTGAAGGACGGCTTTCACACACACTTATAACTCAGAACTGACCATGAGGAGAGACGTTCGTTCATCTAGCACAAAGGGAACTGTTTGCAGGAAAAAATTTTACTCTGGTTTCTCAGTCTTTATCGTAGTGCCGGTTTGAAGTTCCTGCAGTTTTCACTGTAAAACAGTGTTAGAGCTCATACCTCCCCATATATATGTACGGATTGGAGTTTGCAACTGAAAAGAAACTTTGTGTTCCCAACAAGCTAGGTGAAGAACGGCTTTCACACACACTTATCTCTGAGAACTGAACATTTGGAGAGACGTTCGTTCATCTAGCAGAAAGGGAAAGGGTTGCAGGAAAAGTATAACTCTGGTTTCTTAGTGTGTTTCATTTTTCCGGATTGAATTTCCTGCAGGTTTCTCTGTAAAACAATGTTGGGGCTCGTACCTCCCCATATATATGTATGGAGTGGATTTGCAAGTTAAAAGTATCTATGTGTTCCCAACAAGCTAGGTGAAGGATGGCTTTCACAAACACTTATCTCTCAGAAATGAGCATGTGGAGAGACTTTCGTTCATCTAGCACAAAGGGACCGTGTTGCAACAGAAACTTTTTCTCTGGTTTCTCAGTCTATTTCCTAGTGCCGTCTGAAGTTCCTGCAGTTTTCACTGTAAAACCGATTTGGAGCTAGTACCTCCCCATATATATATATGGAGTGAAGTTTACAACTGAAAAGAAACTTTGTGTTCCCAACAAGGTAGCTGAAGGACGGCTTTCACACACAATTATCTCTCAGAAATGAGCATGTGGAGATACGTTCGTTCATCTAGCACAAAGGGAACGGGTTGCAGGGAAACTTTTACTCTGATTCTCAGTATGTTTCCTACTGCCGGTTTGAAGTTACTGCAGTTTTCACTGTAAAATCGAGTTGGATCTCGTAACACCCCATATATATGTATGGAGTGGGGTTTGCAACTGAAAAGAAACTTTGTGTTCCCAATAAGCTAAATGAAGGACGGCTTCCACACACAATTATCTCTCAGAACTGAGCATTTGGAGAGACGTTCGTTCAACTAGCACAAAGGAAACGGGTTGCAGGAGAAACTTTTACTCTGGTTTCTCAGTCTGTTTCCTACTGCCGGTTTGAAGTTCCTGCAATTTTCACTGTAAAAGCGAGTTGGAGCTCGTAATTCCCCATATATATGTAAGGAGTGAAGTTTGCAACTGAAAAGAAACATTGTGTTCCTTTCAAGCTACTTGAAGGACGGCTTTCACACACACTAATCTCTCACAACTGAGCATGTGGAGAGACGTTCGTTCATATAGCTCAAAGGGAAAAGTTTGCAGGGGAAACTTTACTCTGGTTTCTCAGACTTTTTCCTAGTGCCGGTTTGAATTTCCTGCAATTTTCACTGTAAAACTGTGTTGGAGCTCTTACCTCCCCATATATATGTCTGGAGTGGAGTTTGCAAGTGAAAAGAAACTCTGTGTTCCCAACAAGCTATGTGAAGGACGGCTTTCACACACACATATCTCTCAGAACTGAGCATGTGGAGAGACATTCGTTCATCTAGCACAAAGGGAACGGGTAGCAGGAGAAACTTTTACTCTGGTTTCTCAGTCTGTTTCCTAGTGCCGGTTTGAAGTTCCTGCAGTTTTCACTGTAAAACCGAGTTGGAGCTAGTACCTACCCATATATATTTATTGAGTGGAATTTGAAACTGAAAAGAAACATTGTGTTCCCAACAACTAGGTGAAGGACGGCTTTCACACACACTTATAGCTCAGATCTGAGCATGTGGAGAGACGTTCGTTCATCCAGCACAAAGGGAACGGTTTGCAGGGAAATTTTACTCTGGTTTCTCACTCTGTTTCCTACAGCCGCTATGAAGTTCCTGCAGTTTTCAGTGTAAAAACGAGTTGGAGCTCGTACCTCCCCATATATATGTATGGAGTGCATTTTCCAACTGAATAGAAACTTTGTGTCCCCAACAAGATAGGTGAAGGACGGCTTTCACACACACTTTCCTCTCAGACCTGAGTATGTGGAGAGACGTTCGTTCATCTAGCACAAAGGGAACGGGTGGCAGGAGAAACTTTTACTCTGGTTTCTCAGTCTGTTACCTACTGCCTGTTTGATGTTCCTGCAATTTTCACTGTAAAAGCGAGTTGGAGCTCGTAACACCCCATATATATGTATGGATTGGAGTTTGCAACTGAAAAGAAACTTTGTGTTCCGAACAACTAGGTGAAGCAAGGCTTTCACACACACTTATCTCTCAGAACTGAGCATGTGGAGAAACATTCGTTCATCTAGCACAAAGGGAACGGGTTGCAGGGAAACTTTTACTCTGGATTCTCAGTCTGTTTCCTAGTGCCGGTTAGAATTTCCTGCAGTATTCACTGTAAAACCGAGTGGAGCTAGTACCTCCCCAAATATATGTATGGAGTGGAGTTTGCAACTGAAAAAAAACTTTGTGTTCCCAACAAGCAAGGTGAAGGACTGCTTTCACATACACTTATCTCTCAGAACTGAGCATGTGGTGAGAATTTCGTTCATCTAGCACAAAGGGAAAGTTTTGCAGGAGAAACTTTTACTCTGATTTTTTAGTCTGTTTCCTACTGCCATTTTGAAGTACCTGCAGTTTTCACTGTAAAACCGAGTTGGAGATCGTACTTCCCCATATATATGTATGGAGTGGAATTTGCAAGTGAAAAGAAACTTTGTGTTCCCAACAAGCTAGGTGAAGAACAGCTTTCACACACACTTATCTCTCAGAACTGAGCATCTGGAGAGACGTTCGTTCATCTAGCACCAATGGAACGGGTTGCAGGAGAAACTTTTACTTTGTTTTCTCAGTCTGTTTCCTAGTGCCATTTTGAAGTTCCTGCAGTTTTCATTGTAAACCCGAGTTGGAGCTAGTACCTCCCATATATATATATGGATTGGAGTTTGCAACTGAAAGAAACTTTGTGTTCCCAACAAGCTAGTTGAAGGACGGCTTTCACACACAATTATGTCTCAGAACTGAGCATGTGGAGAGACGTTCGTTCATCTAGCGCAAATGGAACGGGTTGCAGGAGAAACTTTACTCTGTTTTCTCAGTCTGTTTCCTTCTGCCGGTTTGAAGTTCCTGCATTTTTCTCTGTAAAATCGAGTTGGAGCTCGTACCTCCCCATATATATGTATGGAATGGAGTTTGCAACTGAAAAGAAACATTGTGTTCCCAACAACTAGGTGAAGGACGGCTTTCGCACACACTTATAGCTCAGAACTGAGCATGTGGAGAGACGTTCGTTTATCCAGCACAAAGGGAACGGTTTGCAGGGAAATTTTACTCTGGTTTCTCAGACTGATTCCTACTGCCGGTTTGAAGCTCCTGCAATTTTCACTGTAAAATCGATTAGGAACTCGTACCACCCCATATATATGTATGGAGTGGAGTTAACAAGTGAAAAGAATCTATGTGTTCCCAAGAAGCTAGGTGAAGGGCGGCTTTCACACACACTTATCTCTCAGAACAGAGCATGTGGAAAGACTATCGTTCATCTAGCATAAATGGGACGGTTTGCAGGATAAACTTTTACTCTGGTTTCTCAGGCTGTTTCCTAGTGCCGGTTTGAAGTTCCTGCATTTTTCACTGTAAAACCGAGTTGGAGCTTGTACCTCCCGATATATATGTATGGAGTGGAGTTTGCAACTGAAAAGAAATTTTGTGTTCCCAACAAGTTAGTTAAAGGACGGCTTTCACACACACTTATCTCTCAGATCTGAGCATGTGGAGAGTCGTTCGTTCATCTAGCACAAAGGGAACGGATTGCAGTGGAAACTTTTCTCTGGTTTGTCAGTCTGTTTCCTAGTGCCGGTTTGAAATTCCTGCATTTTTCTCTGTAAAACCGAGTTTTAGCTAGTACCTCCGCTTATATATGTACGGAGTGGAGTTTGTAACTGAAAAGAAACTTTGTGTTCCCAACAAGCTTGGTGAAGAACGGCTTTCACACACACTTATCTCTCAGAACTTAGCATGTGGAGAGACGTTCGTTCATCTAGAACAAAGGGAACTGTTTGCAGGAAAAAATTTTACTCTGGTTTCTCAGTCTTTATCGTAGTGCCGGTTTGATGTTCCTGCAGTTTTCACTGTAAAACAGTGTTAGAGCTCATACCTCCCCATATATATGTACGGATTGGAGTTTGCAACTGAAAAGAAACTTTGTGTTCCCAACAAGCTAGGTGAAGAACGGCTTTCACACACACTTATCTCTGAGAACTGAGCATGTGGAGAGACGTTCGTTCATGTAGCACAAAGGGAAAGGGTTGCAGGAAAAGTATAACTCTGGTTTCTTAGTGTGTTTCATTTTTCCGGATTGAATTTCCTGCAGTTTTCTCTGTAAAACAATGTTGGGGCTCGTACCTCCCCATATATATGTATGGAGTGGATTTGCAAGTTAAAAGTATCTATGTGTTACCAAAAAGCTTGGTGAAGAACGGCTTTCACACACACTTATCTCTGAGAACTTAGCATGTGGAGAGACTTTCGTTCATCTAGCACAAAGGGAACGGGTTGCTGGTGAAATTTTACTCTGTTTTCTCAGTCTGGTTCCTTGTGCGGGTATGAAGTTCTTGCAGGTTTCACTGTAAAACTGAGTTTTAGCTAGTACCTCCCCATATAAATGTACGGAGTGCAGTTTGCAACTGAAAAGAATCTTTGTATGCCCAACAAATAGGTGAAGGACGGCTTTCAAACACACTTATCTCTCAGAACTGAGCATTTGGAGAGACGTTCGTTCATCTAGCACAAAGGGAAAGTTTTGCAGGAGAAACTTTTACTCTGATATTTCAGTCTGTTTCCTACTGCCGTTTTGAAGTACCTGCAGTTTTCACAGTAAAACCGAGTTGGAGATCGTACTTCCCCATATATATGTATGGAGTGGAATTTGCAAGTGAAAAGAAACTTTGTGTTCCCAACAAGCTAGGTGAAGAACAGCTTTCACACACACTTATCTCTCAGAACTGAGCATCTGGAGAGACGTTCGTTCATCTAGCACCAATGGAACGGGTTGCAGGAGAAACTTTTACTTTGTTTTCTCAGTCTGTTTCCTAGTGCCATTTTGAAGTTCCTGCAGTTTTCACTGTAAAAACGTGTTGGAGCTCGTACCTCCCCATATATATGTATGGAGTGCATTTTCCAACTGAATAGAAACTTTGTGTTCCCAACAAGCTAGGTGAAGGACGGCTTTCACACACACTTTCCTCTCAGACCTGAGCATGTGGAGAGACGTTCGTTCATCTAGCACAAAGGGAATGGGTGGCAGGAGAAACTTTTACTCTGGTTTCTCAGTCTGTTACCTACTGCCGGTTTGATGTTCCTGCAATTTTCACTGTAAAAGCGAGTTGGAGCTCGTAACACCCCATATATATGTATGGATTGGAGTTTGCAACTGAAAAGAAACTTTGTGTTCCCAACAACTAGGTGAAGCACGGCTTTCACACACAATTATCTCTCAGAACTGAGCATGTGGAGAAACGTTCGTTCATCTAGCACAAAGGGAACGGGTTGCAGGGGAAACTTTTACTCTGGATTCTCAGTCTGTTTCCTAGTGCCGGTTTGAATTTCCTGCAGTTTTCACTGTAAAACCGAGTGGAGCTAGTACCTCCCCAAATATATGTATGGAGTGGAGTTTGCAACTGAAAAAAAACTTTGTGTTCCCAACAAGCTAGGTGAAGGACGGCTTTCACATACACTTATCTCTCAGAACTGAGCATGTGGTGAGATTTTCGTTCATCTAGCACAAAGGGAAAGTTTTGCAGGAGAAACTTTTACTCTGATTTTTCAGTCTGTTTCCTACTGCCATTTTGAAGTACCTGCAGTTTTCACTGTAAAACCGAGTTGGAGATCGTACTTCCCCATATATATGTATGGAGTGGAATTTGCAAGTGAAAAGAAACTTTGTGTTCCCAACAAGCTAGGTGAAGAACGGCTTTCACACACACTTATCTCTCAGAACTGAGCATGTGGAGAGACGTTCGTTCATCTAGCACAAAAGGAACGGGTTGCAGGAGAAACATTTACTCTGTTTTCTAAGTCTGTTTCCTAGTGCCATTTTGAAGTTCCTGCAGTTTTCATTGTAAAACCGAGTTGGAGCTAGTACCTCCCATATATATATATGGATTGGAGTTTGCAACTGAAAGAAACTTTGTGTTCCCAACCAGCTAGTTGAAGGACGGCTTTCACACACAATTATGTCTAAAAACTGAGCATGTGGAGAGACGTTCGTTCATCTAGCACAAATGGAACGGGTTGCAGGAGAAACTTTACTCTGTTTTCTCAGTCTGTGTCCTTCTGCCGGTTGGAAGTTCCTGCATTTTTCCCTGTAAAATCGAGTTGGAGCTCGTACCTCCCCATATATATGTATGGAATGGAGATTGCAACTGAAAAGAAACATTGTGTACCCAACAACTAGGTGAAGGACGGCTTTCGCACACACTTATAGCTTAGAACTGAGCATGTGGAGAGACGTTCGTTCATCCAGCACAAAGGGAACGGTTTGCAGGGAAATTTTACTCTGGTTTCTCAGAGTGATTCCTACTGCCGGTATGAACCTCCTGCAATTTTCACTGTAAAATCGATTAGGAACTCGTACCACCCCATATATATGTTTGGAGTGGAGTTAACAAGTGAAAAGAATCTATGTGTTCCCAAAAAGCTAGGTGAAGTGCGGCTTTCACACACACTTATCCCTCAGAACAGAGCATGTGGAGAGACTATCGTTCATCTAGCATAAATGGGACGGTTTGCAGGATAAAATTTTACTCTGGTTTCTCAGGCTGTTTCCTAGTGCCGGTTTGAAGTTCCTGCATTTTTCACTGTAAAACCGAGTTGGAGCTTGTACCTCCCGATATATATGTATGGAGTGGAGTTTGCAACTGAAAAGAAACATTGTGTTCCCAACAAGATAGTTAAAGGACGGCTTTCACACACTCTTATCACTCAGATCTGAGCATCTGGAAAGACGTTCGTTCATCTAGCACAAAGGCAACGGATTGCAGTGGAAAATTTTACTCTGGTTTGTCAGTCTGTTTCCTAGTGCCGTTTTGAAATTCCTGCAGTTTTCTCTGTAAAACCGAGTTTTAGCTAGTACCTCCCAATATATATGTAGGGAGTGGAGTTTGTAACTGAAAAGAAACTTTGTGTTCCCAACAAGCTTGGTGAAGGACGGCTTTCACACACACTTATCTCTCAGAACTTAGCATGTGGAGAGACGTTCGTTCATCTAGAACAAAGGGAACGGGATGCAGGTGAAATTTTACTCTGTTTTCTCAGTCTGGTCCCTTGTGCCGGTTTGAAGTTCCTGCAGTTTTCACTGTAAAACTGAGTTTTAGCTAGTACTTCCCCATATAAATGTACGGAGTGGAGTTTGCAATTGAAAAGAATCTTTGTATGCCCAACAAATAGGTGAAGGACGGCTTTCACACACACTTATCTCTCAGAACTGAGCATGTGGAGAGACGTTCGTTCATCTAGAACAAAGGGAACGGGTTGCAGGAGAAATTTTTACTCTGGTCTCTCAGTCTGTTTCCTACTGCCGGTTTTAAGTTCCTGCAGTTTTCACTGTAAAACCGATTTGGAGTTCGTACATCCCCATATATATGTATGGAGTGAAGTTTTCAACTGAAAAAAAACTTTGAGTTCGCAGCAATCTAGGTGAAGGACGGCTTTCACACACACTTATATCTCAGAACTTAGCATGTGGAGAGACGTTCGTTCATCTAGCACAAAGGGAAAGGTTTGCAGGAGAAAATTTTACTCTGGTTTCTCTGTCTTTTTCCTAGTGCCGGTTTGAAGTTGCTGCAATTTTCACTGTAAAACAGTGTTGGAGCTCGTACCTCCCCATATATATGTATGGAGTGGAGTTTGCAAGTGAAAAGAAACTTTGTGTTCCCAACAAGGTAGGTGAAGGACGACTTTCACAAACACTTATCACTCAGATCTGAGCATGTGGAGAGACGTTCGTTCATCTAGCACAAAGGGAACGCGTTGCAGTTGATACATTTACTCTGGTTTGTCAGTTTGTTTCCTAGTTCCGGTTTGAAATTCCTGCACTTTTCACTGTAAAACCGAATTTTAGCTAGTACATCCCCATATATATGTAGGGAGTGGAGTTTGCAACTGAAAAGAATCTTTGTATTCCAAACAACTAGGTGAAGAACGGCTTTCACACACACTTATCTCTGAGAACTGAGCATGTGGAGAGACGTTCGTTCATCTAGCACAAAGGGAAAGGGTTGCAGGAAAAGTATAACTCTGGTTTCTTAGTGTGTTTCATTTTTCCGGATTGAATTTCCTGCAGTTTTCTCTGTAAAACAATGTTGGGGCTCGTACCTCCCCATATATATGTATGGAGTGGATTTGCAAGTTAAAAGTATCTATGTGTTCCCAACAAGCTAGGTGAAGGATGGCTTTCACAAACACTTATCTCTCAGAAATGAGCATGTGGAGAGACTTTCGTTCATCTAGCACAAAGGGACCGTGTTGCAACAGAAACTTTTTCTCTGGTTTCTCAGTCTATTTCCTAGTGCCGTCTGAAGTTCCTGCAGTTTTCACTGTAAAACCGAGTTGGAGCTAGTACCTCCCCATATATATGTATGGAGTGAAGTTTACAACTGAAAAGAAACTTTGTGTTCCCAACAAGGTAGTTGAAGGACGGCTTTCACACACAATTATCTCTCAGAAATGAGCATGTGGAGATACGTTCGTTCATCTAGCACAAAGGGAACGGGTTGCAGGGAAACTTTTACTCTGATTCTCAGTATGTTTCCTACTGCGGGTTTGATGTTACTTCAGTTTTCACTGTAAAATCGAGTTGGATCTCGTAACACCCCATATATATGTATGGAGTGGGGTTTGCAACTGAAAAGAAACTTTGTGTTCCCAATAAGCTAAATGAAGGATGGCTTCCACACACAATTATCTCTCAGAACTGAGCATTTGGAGAGACGTTCGTTCAACTAGCACAAAGGAAACGGGTTGCAGGAGAAACTTTTACTCTGGTTTCTCAGTCTGTTTCCTAGTGCCGGTTTGAAGTGCCTGCAGTTTTCACTGTAAAACAGTGTTGAAGCTCGTACCTCCCCATATATATGTATGGAGTGGAGTTTGCAATTGAAAAGAAACTTTGTGTTCCCAACAAGCTAGATGAAGGACGGCTTTCACACACAATTATCTCTCAGAACTGAGCATGTTGAGAGACGTTCGTTCATCTAGCACAAAGGGAAAGGTTTGCAGGAGAAAATTTTACTCAGGTTTCTCAGTCTGTTTCCTACTGCCGGATTGAAGTTCCTGCAGTTTTCACTATAAGACAGTGTTGGATCTCGTACATCCCCATTCATAAGAATGGAGTGGATTTGCAAGTTAAAATAATATTTGTGTTCCCACAAGCTAGGTGAACGAGGGCATTCACACACAATTATCTCTCAGAATTGAGCATGTGGAGAGACTTTCGTTCAACTAGCACAAAGGAAACGGGTTGCAGGAGAATCTTTTACTCTGGTTTCTCAGTCTGTTTCCTACTGCCGGTTTGAAGTTCCTGCAGTTTTCACTGTAAAACCGAGTTGGAGCTTGTACTTCCCGATATATATGTATGGTGTGGAGTTTGCAACTGAAAAGAAACTTTGTGTTCCAAACAAGTTACTTAAAGGACGGCTTTCACACACACTTATCTCTCAGAAATGAGCATGTGGAGAGACGTTCGTTCATCTAGCACAAAGGGAACGGTTGGCAGGGGAAACTTTTACTCTGGTTTCTCAGTCTGTTTCCTACTGCCGGTTTGAAGTTCCTGCAATTTTCACTGTAAAAGCGAGTTGGAGCTCGTAATTCCCCATATATATGTAAGGAGTGAAGATTGCAACTGAAAAGAAACTTTGTGTTCCCAACAACTAGGTGAAGCACTGCTTTCACACACACTTAAACCTCAGAACTGAGCATGTGGAGAGACGTTCGTTCATCTAGCACAAAGGGAACAGGTTGCAGGAGAAATTTTACTCTGGATTCTCAGTCTTTTTCCTAGTGCCGTTTTGAAGTTCCTGCAGTTTTCACTGTAAAACTGTGTTGGAGCTAGTACCTCCCCAAATATATGTATGGAGTGGAGTTTGCAACTGAAAAGAAACATTGTGTTCCTTTCAAGCTACTTGAAGGACGGCTTTCACACACACTAATCTCTCACAACTGAGCATGTGGAGAGACGTTCGTTCATATAGCTCAAAGGGAAAAGTTTGCAGGGGAAACTTTACTCTGGTTTCTCAGACTTTTTCCTAGTGCCGGTTTGAATTTCCTGCAATTTTCACTGTAAAACTGTGTTGGAGCTCTTACCTCCCCATATATATGTCTGGAGTGGAGTTTGCAAGTGAAAAGAAACTCTGTGTTCCCAACAAGCTATGTGAAGGACGGCTTTCACCCACACATATCTCTCAGAACTGAGCATGTGGAGAGACATTCGTTCATCTAGCACAAATGGAACGGGTAGAAGGAGAAACTTTTACTTTGTTTTCTCAGTCTGTTTCCTAGTGCCATTTTGAAGTTCCTGCAGTTTTCATTGTAAACCCGAGTTGGAGCTAGTACCTCCCATATATATATATGGATTGGAATTTGCAACTGAAAGAAACTTTGTGTTCCCAACAAGCTAGTTGAAGGACGGCTTTCACACACAATTATGTCTCAGAACTGAGCATGTGGAGAGACGTTCGTTCATCTAGCACAAATGGAACGGGTTGCAGGAGAAACTTTACTCTGTTTTCTCAGTCTGTTTCCTTCTGCCGGTTTGAAGTTCCTGCATTTTTCCCTGTAAAATCGAGTTGGAGCTCGTACCTCCCCATATATATGTATGGAATGGAGTTTGCAACTGAAAAGAAACATTGTGTTCCCAACAACTAGGTGAAGGACGGCTTTCGCACACACTTATAGCTCAGAACTGAGCATGTGGAGAGACGTTCGTTTATCCAGCACAAATGGAACGGTTTGCAGGGAAATTTTACTCTGGTTTCTCAGACTGATTCCTACTGCCGGTTTGAAGCTCCTGCAATTTTCACTGTAAAATCGATTAGGAACTCGTACCACCCCATATATATGTATGGAGTGGAGTTAACAAGTGAAAAGAATCTATGTGTTCCCAAGAAGCTAGGTGAAGGGCGGCTTTCACACACACTTATCTCTCAGAACAGAGCATGTGGAAAGACTATCGTTCATCTAGCATAAATGGGACGGTTTGCAGGATAAACATTTACTCTGGTTTCTCAGGCTGTTTCCTAGTGCCGGTTTGAAGTTCCTGCATTTTTCACTGTAAAACCGAGTTGGAGCTTGTACCTCCCGATATATATGTATGGAGTGGAGTTTGCAAATGAAAAGAAATTTTGTGTTCCCAACAAGTTAGTTAAAGGATGGCTTTCACACACACTTATCTCTCAGATCTGAGCATGTGGAGAGACGTTCGTTCATCTAGCACAAAGGGAACGGATTGCAGTGGAAACTTTTCTCTGGTTTGTCAGTCTGTTTCCTAGTGCCGGTTTGAAATTCCTGCATTTTTCTCTGTAAAACCGAGTTTTAGCTAGTACCTCCGCTTATATATGTACGGAGTGGAGTTTGTAACTGAAAAGAAACTTTGTGTTCCCAACAAGCTTGGTGAAGAACGGCTTTCACACACACTTATCTCTCAGAACTTAGCATGTGGAGAGACGTTCGTTCATCTAGAACAAAGGGAACTGTTTGCAGGAAAAAATTTTACTCTGGTTTCTCAGTCTTTATCGTAGTGCCGGTTTGAAGTTCCTGCAGTTTTCACTGTAAAACAGTGTTAGAGCTCATACCTCCCCATATATATGTACGGATTGGAGTTTGCAACTGAAAAGAAACTTTGTGTTCCCAACAAGCTAGGTGAAGAACGGCTTTCACACACACTTATCTCTGAGAACTGAGCATGTGGAGAGACTTTCGTTCATCTAGCACAAAGGGACAGTGTTGCAACAGAAACTTTTTCTCTGGTTTCTCAGTCTATTTCCTAGTGCCGTCTGAAGTTCCTGCAGTTTTCACTGTAAAACCGAGTTGGATCTAGTACCTCCCCATATATATGTATGGAGTGAAGTTTACAACTGAAAAGAAACTTTGTGTTCCCAACAAGGTAGTTGAAGGACGGCTTTCACACACAATTATCTCTCAGAAATGAGCATGTGGAGATACGTTCGTTCATCTAGCACAAAGGGAACGGGTTGCAGGGAAACTTTTACTCTGATTCTCAGTATGTTTCCTACTGCCGGTTTGAAGTTACTGCAGTTTTCACTGTAAAATCGAGTTGGATCTCGTAACACCCCATATATATGTATGGAGTGGGGTTTGCAAATGAAAAGAAACTTTGTGTTCCCAATAAGCTAAATGAAGGACGGCTTCCACACACAATTATCTCTCAGAACTGAGCATTTGGAGAGACGTTCGTTCAACTAGCACAAAGGAAACGGGTTGCAGGAGAAACTTTTACTCTGGTTTCTCAGTCTGTTTCCTAGTGCCGGTTTGAAGTGCCTGCAGTTTTCACTGTAAAACAGTGTTGAAGCTCGTACATCCCCATATATATGTATGGAGTGGAGTTTGCATGTGAAAAGAAACTTTGTGTTCCCAACAAGCTAGGTGGAGGACGGGTTTCACACACACTTCTCTCAGAACTGAGCATGTGGAGAGACGTTCGTTCATCTAGCACAAAGGAACGGGTTGCAGGGGAAAATATGACTCTGGTTTCTCAGTCTGTTTCCTAGTTCCGGTATGAAGTACCTGCATTTATCACTTTGAAACCGAGTTTTAGCTCGTACCTCCCCATATATATGTATGGATTGGAGTTTGCAATTGAAACGAAACTTTGTGTTCCCAACAAGCTAGATGAAGGACGGCTTTCACACACAATTATCTCTCAGAACTGAGCATGTTGAGAGACGTTCGTTCATCTAGCACAAAGGGAAAGGTTTGCAGGAGAAAATTTTACTCAGGTTTCTCAGTCTGTTTCCTACTGCCGGATTGAAGTTCCTGCAGTTTTCACTGTAAGACAGTGTTGGAGCTCGTACATCCCCATTCATAAGAATGGAGAGGATTTGCAAGTTAAAATAATATTTGTGTTCCCACAAGCTAGGTGAACGAGGGCATTCACACACAATTATCTCTCAGAATTGAGCATGTGGAGAGACTTTCGTTCATCTAGCACAAAGGGAACGGGTTGCAGGAGAATCTTTTACTCTGGTTTCTCAGTCTGTTTCCTACTGCCGGTTTGAAGTTCCTGCAGTTTTCACTGTGAAACCGAGTTGAAGCTTGTACCTCCCGATATATATGTATGGTGTGGAGTTTGCAACTGAAAAGAAACTTTGTGTTCCCAACAAGTTACTTAAAGGACGGCTTTCACACACACTTATCTCTCAGAAATGAGCATGTGGAGAGACGTTCGTTCATCTAGCACAAAGGGAACGGTTGGCAGGGGAAACTTTTACTCTGGTTTCTCAGTCTGTTTCCTACTGCCGGTTTGAAGTTCCTGCAATTTTCACTGTAAAAGCGAGTTGGAGCTCGTAATTCCCCATATATATGTAAGGAGTGAAGTTTGCAACTGAAAAGAAACTTTGTGTTCCCAACAACTAGGTGAAGCACTGCTTTCACACACACTTAAACCTCAGAACTGAGCATGTGGAGAGACGTTCGTTCATCTAGCACAAAGGGAACAGGTTGCAGGAGAAATTTTACTCTGGTTTCTCAGTCTTTTTCCTAGTGCCGGTTTGAAGTTCCTGCAGTTTTCACTGTAAAACTGTGTTGGAGCTAGTACCTCCCCAAATATATGTATGGAGTGGAGTTTGCAACTGAAAAGAAACATTGTGTTCCTTTCAAGCTACTTGAAGGACGGCTTTCACACACACTAATCTCTCACAACTGAGCATGAGGAGAGACGTTCGTTCATATAGCTCAAAGGGAAAAGTTTGCAGGGGAAACTTTACTCTGGTTTCTCAGACTTTTTCCTAGTGCCGGTTTGAATTTCCTGCAATTTTCACTGTAAAACTGTGTTGGAGCTCTTACCTCCCCATATATATGTCTGGAGTGGAGTTTGCAAGTGAAAAGAAACTCTGTGTTCCCAACAAGCTATGTGAAGGACGGCTTTCACACACACATATCTCTCAGAACTGAGCATGTGGAGAGACATTCGTTCATCTAGCACAAAGGGAATGGGTAGCAGGAGAAACTTTTACTCTGGTTTCTCAGTCTGTTTCCTAGTGCCGGTTTGAAGTTCCTGCAGTTTTCACTGTAAAACCGAGTTGGAGCTAGTACCTACCCATATATATTTATTGAGTGGAATTTGAAACTGAAAAGAAACTTTGTGTTCCCAACAATCTAGGTGAAGGACGGCATTCACACACACTTATCTCTCAGAACTGAGCATGTGGAGAGACGTTCGTTCATCTAGCACAAAGGGAACGGTTTGCAGGAGAAAGTTTTACTCTGGTTTCTTAAATTTTTCCTAGTGCCGGTTTGAAGTTCCTGCAGTTTTCACTGTCAAAAAGTGTTGCAGCTCGTACCTTCCCATATATATGTATGGAGTGGTGTTTACAAGTGAAAAAAAACTTTGTGTTCCCAACAAGCTAGTTGAAGGTTGGCTTTCACACACACATATCTCTCAGAACTGAGCATGTGGAGAAACGTTCGTTCATCTAGCACAAAGGGAACGGGTTGCAGGGAAACTTTTACTCTGGATTCTCAGTCTGTTTCCTAGTGCCGGTTAGAATTTCCTGCAGTATTCACTGTAAAACCGAGTGGAGCTAGTACCTCCCCAAATATATGTATGGAGTGGAGTTTGCAACTGAAAAAAAACTTTGTGTTCCCAACAAGCTAGGTGAAGGACGGCTTTCACATACACTTATCTCTCAGAACTGAGCATGTGGTGAGAATTTCGTTCATCTAGCACAAATGGAACGGGTTGCAGGAGAAACTTTTACTCTGATTTTTCAGTCTGTTTCCTACTGCCATTTTGAAGTACCTGCAGTTTTCACTGTAAAATCGAGTTGGAGCTCGTACCTCCCCATATATATGTATGGAATGGAGTTTGCAACTGAAAAGAAACATTGTGTTCCCAACAACTAAGTGAAGGACGGCTTTCGCACACACTTATAGCTCAGAACTGAGCATGTGGAGAGACGTTCGTTTATCCAGCACAAAGGGAACGGTTTGCAGGGAAATTTTACTCTGGTTTCTCAGACTGATTCCTACTGCCGGTTTGAAGTTCCTGCATTTTTCACTGTAAAATCGATTAGGAACTCGTACCACCCCATATATATGTATGGAGTGGAGTTAACAAGTGAAAAGAATCTATGTGTTCCCAAGAAGCTAGGTGAAGGGCGGCTTTCACACACACTTATCTCTCAGAACAGAGCATGTGGAAAGACTATCATTCATCTAGAATAAATGGGACGGTTTGCAGGATAAACTTTTACTCTGGTTTCTCAGGCTGTTTCCTAGTGCCGGTTTGAAGTTCCTGCATTTTTCACTGTAAAACCGAGTTGGAGCTTGTACCTCCCGATATATATGTATGGAGTGGAGTTTGCAACTGAAAAGAAATTTTGTGTTCCCAACAAGTTAGTTAAAGGACGGCTTTCACACACACATATCTCTCAGATCTGAGCATGTGGAGAGACGTTCGTTCATCTAGCACAAAGGGAACGGATTGCAGTGGAAACTTTTCTCTGGTTTGTCAGTCTGTTTCCTAGTGCCGGTTTGAAATTCCTGCATTTTTCTCTGTAAAACCGAGTTTTAGCTAGTACCTCCGCTTATATATGTACGGAGTGGAGTTTGTAACTGAAAAAAAACTTTGTGTTCCCAACAAGCTTGGTGAAGAACGGCTTTCACACACACTTATCTCTCAGAACTTAGCATGTGGAGAGACGTTCGTTCATCTAGAACAAAGGGAACTGTTTGCAGGAAAAAATTTTACTCTGGTTTCTCAGTCTTTATCGTAGTGCCGGTTTGAAGTTCCTGCAGTTTTCACTGTAAAACAGTGTTAGAGCTCATACCTCCCCATATATATGTACGGATTGGAGTTTGCAACTGAAAAGAAACTTTGTGTTCCCAACAAGCTAGGTGAAGAACGGCTTTCACACACACTTATCTCTGAGAACTGAGCATGTGGAGAGACGTTCGTTCATCTAGCACAAAGGGAAATGGTTGCAGGAAAAGTATAACTCTGGTTTCTTAGTGTGTTTCATTTTTCCGGATTGAATTTCCTGCAGTTTTCTCTGTAAAACAATGTTGGGGCTCGTACCTCCCCATATATATGTATGGAGTGGATTTGCAAGTTAAAAGTATCTATGTGTTCCCAACAAGCTTGGTGAAGAACGGCTTTCACACACACTTATCTCTCAGAACTTAGCATGTGGAGAGACTTTCGTTCATCTAGCACAAAGGGAACGGGTTGCTGGTGAAATTTTACTCTGTTTTCTCAGTCTGGTTCCTTGTGCGGGTATGAAGTTCTTGCAGGTTTCACTGTAAAACTGAGTTTTAGCTAGTACCTCCCCATATAAATGTACGGAGTGCAGTTTGCAACTGAAAAGAATCTTTGTATGCCCAACAAATAGGTGAAGGACGGCTTTCAAACACACTTATCTCTCAGAACTGAGCATTTGGAGAGACGTTCGTTCATCTAGCAAAAATGGAACGGGTTGCAGGAGAAACTTTTACTCTGGTCTCTCAGTCTGTTTCCTACTGCCGGTTTTAAGTTCCTGCAGTTTTCACTGTAAAACCGATTTGGAGCTCATACCTCCCCATATATATGTATGGAGTGCAGTTTGCAACTGAAAAAAAACTTTGAGTTCGCAGCAATCTAGGTGAAGGACGGCTTTCACACACACTTATATCTCAGAACTTAGCATTTGGCGAGACGTTCGTTCATCTAACACAAAGGGAAAAGTTTGCAGGAGAAAATTTTACTCTGGTATCTCAGTCTTTTTCCTAGTGCCGGTTTGAAGTTGCTGCAATTTTCACTGTAAAACAGTGTTGGAGCTCGTACCTCCCCATATATATGTATGGAGTGGAGTTTGCAAGTGAAAAGAAACTTTGTGTTCCCAACAATGTAGGTGAAGGACGACTTTCACACACACTTATCACTCAGATCTGAGCATGTGGAGAGACGTTCGTTCATCTAGCACAAAGGGAACGCGTTGCAGTTGATACTTTTACTCAAGTTTGTCAGTCTGTTTCCTAGTTCCGGTTTGAAATTCCTGAAGTTTTCACACTAAAAACGAATTTTAGCTAGTACCTCCCCATATATATATGTAAGGAGTGGATTTGCAAGTTAAAAGAATATTTGTGTTCCCAAGAAGCTAGGTGAAGAATGTCTTTCACACACAATTATCTCTCAGAAATGATCATGTGTAGAGACGTTTTTTCATCTAACAAAAAAGGGAACGAGTTGCAAGAGAACTTTTACTCTGGTTTATCAGTTTGTTTGCTACTGCCGGTTTGAAGTTCCTGCAGTTTTCACTGTAAAAGAGAGTTGGAGCTTGTACCTCCCCTTATATATGTATGGAGTGCAGTTTGCCACTGAATAGAAACTTTGTGTTCCCAACAAGCTAGGTGAAGGACGGCTTTCACACACACTTAGCCCTCAGAACTGAGCATGTGGAGAGACGTTCGTTCATCTAGCACAAAGGGAACGGTTTGCAGGGAAATTTTACTCTGGTTTCTCAGACTGATTCCTACTGCCGTTTTGAAGCTCCTGCAATTTTCACTGTAAAATCGATTAGGAACTCGTACCACCCCATATATATGTATGGAGTGGAGTTAACAAGTGAAAAGAATCTATGTGTTCCCAAGAAGCTAGGTGAAGGGCGGCTTTCACACACACTTATCTCTCAGAACAGAGCATGTGGAAAGACTATCGTTCATCTAGCATAAATGGGACGGTTTGCAGGATAAACTTTTACTCTGGTTTCTCAGGCTGTTTCCTAGTGCCGGTTTGAAGTTCCTGCATTTTTCACTGTAAAACCGAGTTGGAGCTTGTACCTCCCGATATATATGTATCGAGTGGAGTTTGCAACTGAAAAGAAATTTTGTGTTCCCAACAAGTTAGTTAAAGGACGGCTTTCACACACACTTATCTCTCAGATCTGAGCATGTGGAGAGACGTTCGTTCATCTAGCACAAAGGGAACGGATTGCAGTGGAAACTTTTCTCTGGTTTGTCAGTCTGTTTCCTAGTGCCGGTTTGAAATTCCTGCATTTTTCTCTGTAAAACCGAGTTTTAGCTAGTACCTCCGCTTATATATGTACAGAGTGGAGTTTGTAACTGAAAAGAAACTTTGTGTTCCCAACAAAATAGGTGAATGACGGCTTTCACACACACTTATCTCTCAGAACTGAGCATGTGGAGAGACGTTCGTTCATCTAGCACAAAGGGAACGTTTTGCAGTAGAAAATTTTACTCTGGATTCTCAGTCTGTTTCCTAGTGCCGGTTTGAAGTTCCTGCAGTTTCCACTGTAAAACAGTGTTGGAGCACGTAATTTAACATATATATATATGGTGTGGTGTTGCAAGTGAAAAGAATCTTTGTGTTCCCAATAAGCTATGTGAAGGACGTCTTTCACACACAATTATCTCTCAGAACTTAGCATGAGGTGAGACGTTCGTTCATCTAGCACAAACAGAACGGTTTGCAGGAGAAACTTTAACTCTGGTTTTTCAGACTGTTTCCTACTGCCCGTTTGAAGTTCCTGCAATTTTCACTGTAAAACAGAGTTGGAGCTCGTACTTCCCCATATATATGTATGGAGTGGAGTTTGCAAGTGAAAAGAAACTTTGTGTTCCCAACAAGCTAGGTGAAGGACGGCTTTCACACACAATTATCTCTCAGAACTGAGCATGTGAGAGACGTTCGTACATCTAGCAAAAAGGGACCGGGTTGCAAGTGAAACTTTTACTCTTGTTTCTCAGTTTGTTTCCTAGTGCCGTTTGAAGTTCCTGCAGTTTTCACTGTAAAACCGAGTTGGAGCAAGTACCACCCCATATATATGTATGGAGTGGAGTTTACAACTGAAAAGAAACTTTGTGTTCCCAACAAGGTAGGTGAAGGACGGCTTTCACACACAATTATCGCTCAGAATTGAGCATGTGAAGATACGTTCGTTCATCTAGCACAAAGGGAACGGGTGGCAGGATAAATTTTTACTCTGATTTCTCAGTCTGTTTCCTACGGCCGTTTTGAATTTACTGCAGTTTTCACTGTAAAATCGAGTTTGAGCTCGTACCACCCCATATATATGTATGGAGTGGAGTTTGCAACTGAAAAGAAACTTTGTGTTTCAAACAACTAGGTGAAGGACGGCTTTCACACACACTTATCTCTCAGACCTGAGCATGTGGAGAGACGTTCGTTCATCTAGCACAAAGGGAACGGGTTGCAGGAGAATCTTTTACTCTGGTTTCTCAGTCTGTTTCTTACTGCCTGTTTGAAGTTCCTGCAGTTTTCACTGTAAAAACGAGTTGGAGCTCGTACCTCCCCATATATATTTATGGAGGGGAGTTTACAAGTGAAAAGAATCTTTGTGTTCCCAACAAGCTAGGTGAAGGACGGCTTTCACACACACTTATCTCTCAGAACTGAGCATGTGGAGAGACGTTCGTTCAAGTAGCACAAAGGGAACGGGTTGCAGGAGAAACTTTTACTCTGGTTTCTGAGTCTGTTTCCTAGTGCCGGTTTGAAGTACCTGCAGTTTTCACTGTAAAATAGTGTTGGAACTCGTACCTCCCCATATATTTGTATGGAGTGGAGTTTGCAAGTGAAAAGAAACTTTGTGTTCCCAACAATCTAGGTGAAGGACGGCTTTCACACACACTTATCTCTCAGAACTGAGCATGTGGAGAGACGTTCGTTCATCTAAAACAAAGGGAACGGTTTGCAGGAGAAACTGTTACTCTGGTCTCTCAGTCTGTTTCCTAGTGCCGGTTTGAAGTTCCTGCAGTTATCACTGTAAAACAGAGTTTTAGCTAGTACCTCCCCATATATATGTATGGTGTGGAGTTTGCAACTGAAAATAAACTTTGTGTTCCCAACAAGCTAAGTGAAGGAAGTCTTTCACACACAATTATCTCTCAGAACTGAGCCTGTGGAGATACGTTCTTTCATTTAGCACAAAGGGAACGGGTTGCAGGAGAAACTTTTACTGTGTATTCCCAGTCTTTTTCCTACTGCCTGTTTGAAGTTCCTGCAGTTTTCACAGTAAAAGCGAGTTGGGCTAGTGCCTCCCCATATATATGTATGGAGAGGAGTTTGCAACTTAAAAGTAACTTTGTGTTCCGAACAAGTAGGTGAAGGGCGGCTTTCACACACAATTATCTCTCAGAACTTAGCATTTGGAGAGACTTTCGTTCAACTAGCACAAATGGAATGGGTTGCAGGAGAATCTTTTACTCTGGTTTCTCAGTCGGTTTCCTACTGCCTGTTTGAAGTTCCTGCAGTTTTCACTGTAAAAGAGAGTTGGAGCTTGTACCTCCCCTTATATATGTATGGAGTGCAGTTTGCCACTGAAAAGAAACTTTGTGTTCCCAACAAGATAGGTGAAGTACTGCTTTAACACACACTTATCCCTCAGAACTGAGCATGTGGAGAGAGTTTCGTTCATCTAGCACAAATGGAACGGTTAGCGTGGGAAATTTTACTCTGGTTTCTCAGTCTGTTTCCTAGTGCCGGTTTGAAGTTCCTGCAGTTTTCACAGTAAAACTGTGTTGGAGCTCGTACCTCTCCATATATATGTATAGAGTGGAGTTTGCAAGTGCAAAAAACTTTGTGTTCCCAACAAGCTAGGTGAAGAACGGCTTTCACACACACTTATCTCTCAGAACTGAGCATGTGGAGAGACGTTCGTTCACCTAGCACAAAGGGATCGGTTTGGTGGAGAAACTTTTACTATGGTTTCTCAGTCTGTTTTCTAGTGCCGTTTTGAAATTCCTGCAATTATCTCTGTAAAACCGAGTTGGAACTAGTACATCCCCGTATATATGTATGGAGTGGAGGTTGCAACTGAAAAGAAACTTTGTGTTCCCAAGAAGTTAGGTGAAGGACGGCTTTCACAAACACGTATCTCTCAGAACTGAGCATGTGGAGAGACGTTCGTTCATCTAGCACAAAGGGAACGGGCTGCAGGAGAAACATATATTCTGGTTTCTCATTCTGTTTCCTACTGCTTGTATGAAGTTCCTGCAGTTTTCACAGTAAAACCGATTTGGAGCTCGTACCTCCCCATATATATTTATGGAGTGGATTTTGCAAGTGAAAAGAAACTTTGTGTTCCCAACAAGCTAGGTGAAGGATGGCTTTCTCACACAGTTATCTCTGAGAATTGAGCATGTGGTGAGACGATCGTTCATCTAGCCCAAAGGGAAAGGGTTGCAGGAGAAACGTTTACTCTGTTTTCTCAGTCTGTTTCCAAGTGCCGGTTTGAAGTTCCTGCAGTTTCCACTGTAAAACAGTGTTGGATCTCGTAACTTAAAATATATATATATGTTGTGGGGTTGCAAGTGAAAAGAATCTTAGTGTTCCCAACAAGCTAGGTGAAATACGGCTTTCACACAGACTTATCTCTCAGAACTGAGCATGAGGAGAGACGTTCATTCATCTAGCACAAAGGGAAAGGGTTGCAGGGAAACTTTTACTCTGGTTTCTAAGTCTGTTTCCTAGTGCCGGTTTGAAGTTTCTGCAGTTTTCACTGTAAAAAAGAGTTGGAGCTTTTACCACACCATATATATGTATTGACTGGAGCTTGCAACTTAAAAGAAACTTTCTGTTCCCAAAAAGCTAGTTGAAGTACGGCTTTCACACACACTTATCTCTCAGAACTGAGCATGTGGAGAGACGTTTGTTCATCTAGCACAAAGGGAACGGGTTTCAGGGGAAGTTATTACTCTTGTTTCTCAGTCTGTTTCCTAGTGCCGGTTTGAATTTCCTGCAGTTATCACTGTAAAACCGAGTTTTAGCTAGTACCTCCCTATATATATGTATGGATTGGAGTTTGCAACGGAAAAGAAACTGTGTTCCCAACAAAATAGGTGAAGGACGGCTTTCATACTCACTTATCTCTCAGATCTGAGCATGTGGAGAGACGTTCGTTCATGTAGCACAAAGGGAACGGGTTGGAGGAGAAACTTTTACTCTGGTTTCTCAGTCTGTTTCCTAGTGCCGGTTTGAAGTTCCTGCAGTTTTCACTGTAAAACCGATTTGGAGCTCGTACCTCCCCATATATATGTATGGTGTGGAGTTTGCAACTGAAAATAAACTTTGTGTTCCCAACAAGCTAAGTGAAGGAAGTCTTTCACACACAATTATCTCTCAGAACTGAGCCTGTGGAGATACGTTCTTTCATTTAGCACAAAGGGAACGGGTTGCAGGAGAAACTTTTACTGTGTTTTCCCAGTCTTTTTCCTACTTCCGGTTTGAAGTTCCTGCAGTTTTCACAGTAAAAGCGAGTTGGGCTATTGCCTCCCCATATATATGTATGGAGAGGAGTTTGCAACTTAAAAGTAACTTTGTGTTCCCAAAAAGTAGGTGAAGGGCGGCTTTCACACACAATTATCTCTCAGAACTTAGCATGTGGAGAGACTTTCGTTCAACTAGCACAAATGGAATGGGTTGCAGGAGAATCTTTTACTCTGGTTTCTCAGTCGGTTTCTTACTGCCGGTTTGAAGTTCCTGCAGTTTTCACTGTAAAAGCGAGTTGGAGCTTGTACCTCCCCATATATATGTATGGAGTGGAGTTTGCAAGTGAAAAGAAACTTTGTGTTCCCAACAAGCTAGGTGAAGGGCGGCTTTCACACACACTTATCTCTCAGAACTGAGCATGTGGAGAGACGATTGTTCATCTAACACAAAGGGAGCGGGTTGAAAGAGAAACTTTTACTCTGGTTACTCAGTCTGTTTCCTAGTGCCGGTTTGAATTTCCTGCATTTTTCACTGTAAAACCGAGTTGGAGCTATAACCTCCCCATATATATGTATGGATTGGAGTTTGCAACTGAAAAAAATCTTTGTGTTCCCAACAAGCTAGGTGAAGGACGGCTTTCACACACACTTATCTCTCAGAACTGAGCATGTGTAGAGACTTTCGTTCATCTAGCACAAATGGAACGGGTTGCAGGAAAAACTTTTTCTCTGGTTTCTCAGTCTGTTTCCTAGTGCCGGTTTGAAGTTCCTGCAGTTTTCACAGTAAAACCGAGTTGGAACTATTACATCCCCTTATATATGTATGCAGAGGAGTTTGCAACTGAAAATAAACTTTGTGTTCCCAACAAGTTAGGTGAAGGACGGCTTTCACACACACTTGTCTCTCAGAACTGAGCATGTGGAGAGACGTTCGTTAATCTAACACAAAGGGAACGGGGTGAAGGAAAAATTTTCTCTGGTTTCTCACTCTGTTTCCTAGTGCCTGTTTGAAGTTCCTTCAGTTTTCACTGTAAAACCGAGTTGAAGCTCGTACCTTCCCATATATATGTATGGAGTGGATTTTGCAAGTGAAAAGAAACTTTGTGTTCCCAACAAGCTAAGTGAAGGACGGCTTTCACACACACTTATGTCTCAGAACTGAGCATGTGGAGAGACGTTCGTTCATCTAGAACAAATGGAACGGTTTGTAGGAGAAATTTTACTCTGGTTTCTCAGTCTGTTTCTTACTGCCGGTTTGAAGTTCCTGCAGTTTTCACTGTAAAACCGAGTTAGAGCTAGTACCTCCCCATATATATGTATGGAGTACACTTTGCAACTGAAAAGAAGATTTGTGTTCCCAACAAGCTAGGTGAAGGGCGGCTTTCACACACACTTATCTCTCAGAAATGAGCATGTGGAGAGACGTTCGTTCATCTAGCACAAAGGGAACGGGTTGCAGGAGAAACTTTTACTCTGGTTTCCCAGTCAGTTTCCTACTGCCGGTTTGAAGTTCCTGCAATTTTCACTGTAAAACCGAGTTGGAGCTCGTACCTCCCATATGTATGTATGGAGTGGAGTTGCTACTGAAAAGAAACTTTGTGTTCCCAACAAGCTAGGTGGAGGACGGCTTTCACACACACTTGTCTCTCAGAACGGAGCATGTGGAGAGACGTTCGTTCATGTAGCACTAAGGGAAAGGTTTGCAGGAGAAACTTAAACCCTGGCTTCTCAGTCTGTTTCCTACTGCCGGTTTGAAGTTCCTGCAATTTTCACTGTGAAACCGAGTTGGAGCTCGTACCTCCCCATATATTTTTATGGAGAGGAATTTGAAAGTGAAAAGAAACTATGTGTTCCCAACAAGCTACTTGAAGGACGGCTTTCACACACACTTATCTCTCAGAACAGAGCATGTGGAGAGACGTTCGTTCATCTAGCACAAAGGGAACGGTTTGCAGGAGAAACTTTACTCTGGTTTCTCAGTCTGTTTCTTACTTACGGTTTGAAGTTCCTGCAGTTTTCACAGTAAAACCGATTTGGAGCTAGTACCTCCCCATATATATGTATGGAGTGGAGTTTGCAACTGAAAAGAAGCTTTGTGTTCCGTACAAGCTAGGTGAAGGATGGCTTTCACACACACTCATCTCTCAGAAATGAGCATGTGGAGAGACGTTCGTTCATCTAGCACAAAGGGAACAGGTTGCAGGAGAAAATTTTACTCTGGTTTCTCAGTCTGTTTCCTACTGCTGTTTGAAGTTCCTGCAATTTTCACTGTAAAACCGAGTTGGAGCTCGTACGTCCCCATATATATGTGTGGAGTGGGGTTTGCAACTGAAAAAAATTTTGTGTTCCCAACAACTAGTTGAAGGACGGCTTTCACCCAAACTTTTCTCTCAGAAATGAGCAAGTGGAGAGACGTTCATTCATCTAGCACAAATGGAACGTGTTGCAGGAATAAATTTTACTCTGGATTCTCAGTCTGTTTCCTACTGCCGGTTTGAAGTTCCTGCAATTTTCACTGTAAAACCGAGTTGGAGCTAGTACCTACCCATATATATGTATGGGGTGGAGTTTGCAAGTGAAAAAAACTTTGTGTTCCCAACAAGCTAGTTGAAGGACGGCTTTCACCCACACCTATCTCTCAGAACTTAGCATGTGGAGAGACGTTCGTTAATCTAGCACAAATGGAACGGTTTGCAGGGGAAATTTTACTCCGGTTTCTCAGTGTGTTTCCTAGTGCCTGTTTGAATTTCCTGCAGTTTTCACTGTAAAACCGAGTTGGAGATAGTACCTCCCCATATATATGTATGGAGTGGAGTTTGCCAGAGAAAAGAAACTTTGTGTTCCCAAAAAGCTAGGTGAAGTACGGCTTTCACACACACTTATCTCTCAGAACGGAGCATGTTGAGGGAAGTTCGTTCATGTAGCACAAAGGGAACGGTTTGCAGGAGAAATTTTAACTCTGGTTTCTCAGACTTTTTCCTACTGCCGGTTTGAAGTTCCTGCAATTTTCATTGTAAAACCGAGTTGGAGCTCGTACCTCCCCATATATATGTATGGAGTGGAGTTTGCAGTGAAAAGAAACTTTGTGTTCCTAACAAGATAGGTGAAATGCGGCTTTCACAAACAATTATCTCTCAGAACTGACCATGTATAGAGACTTTCGTTCATCTAGCACAAATGGAACGGGTTGCAGGAGAAACTTTTTCTCTGGTTTCTCAGTCTGTTTCCTAGTGCCGGTTTGAAGTTCCTGCAGTTTTCACTGTAAAACCGAGTTGGAGCTATTACATCCCCTTATATATGTATGCAGAGGAGTTTGCAACTGAAAATAAACTTTGTGTTCCCAACAAGTTAGGTGAAGGACGGCTTTCACACACACTTATCTCTCAGAACTGAGCATGTGGAGAGACGTTCGTTAATCTAACACAAAGGGAACGGGGTGAAGGAAAAATTTTACTCTGGTTTCTCACTCTGTTTCCTAGTGCCTGTTTGAAGTTCCTTCAGTTTTCACTGTAATACCGAGTTGAAGCTCGTACCTTCCCATATATATGTATGGAGTGGAGTTTGAAAGTGAAAATAAACTTTGTGTTCCCAATAAGCTATGTGAAAGACGTCTTTCACACACAATTATCTCTCAGAACTTAGCATGTGGTGAGACGTTCGTTCATCTAGCACAAAGGGAAATGGTTGCAGGGGAGATTTTTACTCTGGTTTCTCAGTCTGTTTCCTACTGCCGGTTTGAATTTCCTGCAATTTTCACTGTAAAACCGAGTTGGAGCTGTACCTCCCCATATATATGTATGGAGTGGAGTTTGCAACTGAGAATAAACTTTTTGTTCCCAACAAATAGTTGAAGGACGGCTTTCACACACACTTATCTCTCAGAAATGAGCATGTGGAGAGACTTTCGTTCATCTAGCACAAAGGGAACGGGTTGCAGGAGAAACTTTTACTCTGGTTTCTCAGTCTGTTTCCTACGGCCGTTTTGAATTTACTGCAGTTTTCACTGTAAAATCGAGTTGGAGCTCGTACCACCCCATATATATGTATGGAGTGGAGTTTGCAACTGAAAAGAAACTTTGTGTTTCAAACAACTAGGTGAAGGACGGCTTTCACACACAATTATCTCTCAGATCTGAGCATGTGGAGAGACGTTCGTTCATCTAGCACAAAGGGAACGGGTTGCAGGAGAATCTTTTACTCTGGTTTCTCAGTCTTTTTCTTACTGCCTGTTTGAAGTTCCTGCAGTTTTCACTGTAAAAACGAGTTGAAGCTCGTACCTCCCCATATATATTTATGGAGGGGAGTTTACAAGTGAAAAGAATCTTTGTGTTCCCAACAAGCTAGGTGAAGGACGGCTTTCACACACACTTATCTCTCAGAACTGAGCATGTGGAGAGACGTTCGTTCAAGTAGCACAAAGGGAACGGGTTGCAGGAGAAACTTTTACTCTGGTTTCTGAGTCTGTTTCCTAGTGCCGGTTTGAAGTACCTGCAGTTTTCACTGTAAAATACTGTTGGAACTCGTACCTCCCCATATATTTGTATGGAGTGGAGTTTGCAAGTGAAAAGAAACTTTGTGTTCCCAACAATCTAGGTGAAGGACGGCTTTCACACACACTTATCTCTCAGAACTGAGCATGTGGAGAGACGTTCGTTCATCTAAAACAAAGGGAACGGTTTGCAGGAGAAACTATTACTCTGGTCTCTCAGTCTGTTTCCTAGTGCCGGTTTGAAGTTCCTGCAGTTATCACTGTAAAACAGAGTTTTAGCTAGTACCTCCCCATATATATGTATGGTGTGGAGTTTGCAACTGAAAATAAACTTTGTGTTCCCAACAAGCTAAGTGAAGGAAGTCTTTCACACACAATTATCTCTCAGAACTGAGCCTGTGGAGATACGTTCTTTCATTTAGCACAAAGGGAACGGGTTGCAGGAGAAACTTTTACTGTGTATTCCCAGTCTTTTTCCTACTGCCTGTTTGAAGTTCCTGCAGTTTTCACAGTAAAAGCGAGTTGGGCTAGTGCCTCCCCATATATATGTATGGAGAGGAGTTTGCAACTTAAAAGTAACTTTGTGTTCCCAACAAGTAGGTGAAGGGCGGCTTTCACACACAATTATCTCTCAGAACTTAGCATTTGGAGAGACTTTCGTTCAACTAGCACAAATGGAATGGGTTGCAGGAGAATCTTTTACTCTGGTTTCTCAGTCGGTTTCCTACTGCCTGTTTGAAGTTCCTGCAGTTTTCACTGTAAAAGAGAGTTGGAGCTTGTACCTCCCCTTATATATGTATGGAGTGCAGTTTGCCACTGAATAGAAACTTTGTGTTCCCAACAAGATAGGTGAAGGACTGCTTTAACACACACTTATCCCTCAGAACTGAGCATGTGGAGAGAGTTTCGTTCATCTAGCACAAATGGAACGGTTAGCGTGGGAAATTTTACTTTGGTTTCTCAGTCTGTTTCCTAGTGCCGGTTTGAAGTTCCTGCAGTTTTCACAGTAAAACTGTGTTGGAGCTCGTACCTCTCCATATATATGTATGGAGTGGAGTTTGCAAGTGCAAAAAACTTTGTGTTCCCAACAAGCTAGGTGAAGAACGGCTTTCACACACACTTATCTCTCAGAACTGAGCATGTGGAGAGACGTTCGTTCACCTAGCACAAAGGGATCGGTTTGGTGGAGAAACTTTTACTATGGTTTCTCAGTCTGTTTTCTAGTGCCGTTTTGAAATTCCTGCAGTTATCTCTGTAAAACCGAGTTGGAACTAGTACATCCCCGTATATATGTATGGAGTGGAGGTTGCAACTGAAAAGAAACTTTGTGTTCCCAAGAAGTTTAGTGAAGGACGGCTTTCACACACACGTATCTCTCAGAACTGAGCATGTGGAGAGACGTTCGTTCATCTAGCACAAAGGGAACGGGCTGCAGGAGAAACATTTATTCTGGTTTCTCATTCTGTTTCCTAATGCTTGTATGAAGTTCCTGCAGTTTTCACAGTAAAACCGATTTGGAGCTCGTACCTCCCCATATATATTTATGGAGTGGATTTTGCAAGTGAAAAGAAACTTTGTTTTCCCAACAAGCTAGGTGAAGGATGGCTTTCTCACACAGTTATCTCTGAGAATTGAGCATGTGTTGAGACGATCGTTCATCTAGCCCAAAGGGAAAGGGTTGCAGGAGAAACTTTTACTCTGTTTTCTCAGTCTGTTTCCAAGTGCCGGTTTGAAGTTCCTGCAGTTTCCACTGTAAAACAGTGTTGGATCTCGTAACTTAACATATATATGTATGGTGTGGGGTTGCAAGTGAAAAGAATCTTAGTGTTCCCAACAAGCTAGGTGAAATACGGCTTTCACACAGACTTTTCTCTCAGAACTGAGCATGAGGAGAGACGTTCGTTCATCTAGCACAAAGGGAAAGGGTTGCAGGGAAACTTTTACTCTGGTTTCTAAGTCTGTTTCCTAGTGCCGGTTTGAAGTTTCTGCAGTTTTCACTGTAAAAAAGAGTTGGAGATTTTACCACACCATATATATGTATGGACTGGAGCTTGCAACTTAAAAGAAACTTTCTGTTCCCAAAAAGCTAGTTGAAGTACGGCTTTCACACACACTTATCTCTCAGAACTGAGCATCTGGAGAGACGTTTGTTCATCTAGCACAAAGGGAACGGGTTTCAGGGGAAGTTATTACTCTTGTTTCTCAGTCTGTTTCCTAGTGCCGGTTTGAAGTTCCTGCAGTTTTCACTGTAAAACCGATTTGGAGCTCGTACCTCCCCATATATATGTATGGTGTGGAGTTTGCAACTGAAAATAAACTTTGTGTTCCCAACAAGCTAAGTGAAGGAAGTCTTTCACACACAATTTTCTCTCAGAACTGAGCCTGTGGAGATACGTTCTTTCATTTAGCACAAAGGGAACGGGTTGCAGGAGAAACTTTTACTGTGTTTTCTCAGTCTTTTTCCTACTTCCGGTTTGAAGTTCCTGCAGTTTTCACAGTAAAAGCGAGTTGGGCTAGTGCCTCCCCATATATATGTATGGAGAGGATTTTGCAACTTAAAAGTAACTTTGTGTTCCCAAAAAGTAGGTGAAGGGCGGCTTTCACACACAATTATCTCTCAGAACTTAGCATGTGGAGAGACTTTCGTTCAACTAGCACAAATGGAATGGGTTGCAGGAGAATCTTTTACTCTGGTTTCTCAGTCGGTTTCCTACTGCCGGTTTGAAGTTCCTGCAGTTTTCACTGTAAAAGCGAGTTGGAGCTTGTACCTCCCCATATATATGTATGGAGAGGAGTTTGCAACTTAAAAGTAACTTTGTGTTCCCAAAAAGTAGGTGAAGGGCGGCTTTCACACACACTTATCTCTCAGAACTGAGCATGTGGAGAGACGATTGTTCATCTAACACAAAGGGAGCGGGTTGCAAGAGAAACTTTTACTCTGGTTACTCAGTCTGTTTCCTAGTGCCGGTTTGAATTTCCTGCAGTTTTCACTGTAAAACCTAGTTGGAGCTATAACCTCCCCATATATATGTATGGATTGGAGTTTGCAACTGAAAAAAATCTTTGTGTTCCCAACAAGCTAGGTGAAGGACGGCTTTCACACACACTTATCTCTCAGAACTGAGCATGTGGAGATACGTTCGTTCAACTAGCACAAAGGGAACGGGTTGCAGGGGCAACTTTTACTCTGGTTTCTCAGGCTGTTTCCTAGTGCCTGTTTGAAGTTCCTGCAGTTTTCACTGTAAAACAGTGTTGGAGCTCGTACCTCCCCATATATATGTATGGAGTGGAGTTGGCAAGTGAAAACAAACTTTGTGTTCCCAACATGCTAGGTGAAGAACGGATTTCACACACATTTATCTCTCAGAATTGAGCATGTGGGGAGACGTTCGTTCATATAGCACAAAGGGAACGGGTTGCAGGAGAAATTATTACTCTTGTTCCTCCGTCTGTTTCCTAGTGACGGTTTGAAGTTCCTGCAGTTATCACTGTAAAACCAAGTTGTAGCTTGTACCTCCCCATATATATGTATGGATTGGAGTTTGCAACTGAAAAGATACTTTGTATTCCCAACAAGCTAGGTGAAGTACGGCTTTCACACACACTTATCTCTCAGAACTGAGCATGTGGAGAGACGTACGTTCATCTAGCTAAAGGGAACGGTTTGGTGGAGAAACTTTTACTATGGTTTCTCAGTCTGTTTCCTAGTGCCGTTTTGAAATTCGTGCAGTTTTCACTGTAAAAACGAGTTGGAAGTAGTACATCCCCATATATATGTATGGATTGGAGTTTGCAACTGAAAAGAAACTTTGTGTTCCCAACAAGCGAGGTGAAGGACGGCTTTCACACACACTTATCTCTCAAAACTGAGCATGTGTAGGGACGTTCGTTCATCTAGCACAAAAGTAACGTTTTGTAGGAGAAACTTTTACTATGGTTTCTCACTCTGTTTCCTAGTGCCGGTTTGAATTTCCTGCAGTTTTCACAGTAAAACAGTATTTTAACTAGTACATCCCCATATATATGTATAGATTGGAGTTTGCAACTGAAAAGAAACTTTGTGTTCCCAACAAGGTAGGTGAAGGACGGCTTTCACACACACTTATCTCTCAGAACTGAGCATGTGGAGAGAAGTTCGTTCATCTAGCACAAAGGGAACGGGTGGCAGGAGAACTTTTACTCTGTTTTCTCAGTCTGTTTCCTACTGCCGTTTTGATGTTCCTGCAGTTTTCACTGTAAAGCAGGGTTGGAGATAGTACTCACCTATATATATGTATGGAGTGGAGTTTGCAACTGAAAAGAAGTTTTGTGTTCCCAACAAGCTAGGTGAAGCACGGCTTTCACACACACTTATCTCTCAGAAATGGGCATGTGGAGAGACGTTCGTTCATCTAGCACAAATGGAACGGGTTGCAGCCGAAACTTTTACTCTGGTTTCTAAGTCTGTTTCCTACTGCTGGTTCGAAGTTCCTGCAATTTTCACTGTAAAACCGAGTTGGAGCTCGTACCTCCCCAATATATTTTGGGAGTGGAGTTTGCAACTGAAAAGAAACTTTGTGTTCCCAACAACTAGTTGAAGGACGGCTTTCACACACACGTATCTCTCAGAAATGAGCATGTGGAGAGAGGTTCGTTCATCTAGCACAAATGGAACGGGTTGCAGGAGAAACTTTTACTCTGGTTTCTCAGTCTGTTTCCTAATGCTGTTTGAAGTTCCTGCAATTTTCACTGTAAAACCGAGTTGGAACTCGTACCTCCCCATATATATGTATGGAGTGGAGTTTGCAAGTGAAAAGAAACTTTGTGTTCCTAACAAGCTAGGTGAAATGCGGCTTTCACACACAATTATCTCTCAGAACTGACCATGTGTAGAGACATTCGTTCATCTAGCACAAATGAAACGGGTTGCAGGAAAAACTTTTTCTCTGGTTTCTCAGTCTGTTTCCTAGTGCCGGTTTGAAGTTCCTGCAGTTTTCACTGTAAAACCGAGTTGGAGCTATTACATCCCCTTATATATGTATGCAGAGGAGTTTGCAACTGAAAATAAACTTTGTGTTCCCAACAAGTTAGGTGAAGGACGGCTTTCACACACACTTATCTCTCAGAACTGAGCATGTGGAGAGACGTTCGTTAATCTAACACAAAGGGAACGGGGTGAAGGAAAAATTTAACTCTGGTTTCTCACACTGGTTCCTAGTGCCTGTTTGAAGTTCCTTCAGTTTTCACTGTAAAACCGAGTTGAAGCTCGTACCTTCCCATATATATGTATGGAGTGGAGTTTGCAAGTGAAAAGAAACTTTGTGTTCCCAACAAGCTAAGTGAAGGACGGCTTTCACACACACTTATGTCTCAGAACTGAGCATGTGGAGAGACGTTCGTTCATCTAGAACAAATGGAACGGTTTGCAGGAGAAATTTTACTCTGGTTTCTCAGTCTGTTTCTAAATGCCGGTTTGAAGTTCCTGCAGTTTTCACTGTAAAACCGAGTTAGAGCTAGTACCTCCCCATATATATGTATGGAGTACACTTTGCAACTGAAAAGAAGCTTTGTGTTCCCAACAAGCTAGGTGAAGGGCGGCTTTCACACACACTTATCTCTCAGAAATGAGCATGTGGAAAGACGTTCGTTCATCTAGCACAAAGGGAACGGGTTGCAGGAGAAACTTTTACTCTGGTTTCCCAGTCAGTTTCCTACTGCCGGTTTGAAGTTCCTGCAATTTTCACTGTAAAACCGAGTTGGAGCTCGTACCTCCCATATATATGTATGGAGTGGAGTTGCTACTGAAAAGAAACTTTGTGTTCCCAACAAGCTAGGTGGAGGACGGCTTTCACACACACTTGTCTCTCCGAACGGAGCATGTGGAGAGACGTTCGTTCATGTAGCACTAAGGGAAAGGTTTGCAGGAGAAACTTAAACCCTGGCTTCTCAGTCTGTTTCCTACTGCCGGTTTGAAGTTCCTGCAATTTTCACTGTGAAACCGAGTTGGAGCTCGTACCTCCCAATATATTTTTATGGAGAGGAATTTGAAAGTGAAAAGAAACTATGTGTTCCCAACAAGCTACTTGAAGGACGGCTTTCACACACACTTATCTCTCAGAACAGAGCATGTGGAGAGACGTTCGTTCATCTAGCACAAAGGGAACGGTTTGCAGGAGAAACTTTACTCTGGTTTCTCAGTCTTTTCTTACTTACGGTTTGAAGTTCCTGCAGTTTTCACAGTAAAACCGATTTGGAGCTAGTACCTCCCCATATATATGTATGGAGTGGAGTTTGCAACTGAAAAGAAGCTTTGTGTTCCGTACAAGCTAGGTGAAGGATGGCTTTCACACACAATCATCTCTCAGAAATGAGCATGTGGAGAGACGTTCGTTCATCTAGCACAAAGGGAACAGGTTGCAGGAGAAAATTTTACTCTGGTTTCTCAGTCTGTTTCCTACTGCTGTTTGAAGTTCCTGCAATTTTCACTGTAAAACCGAGTTGGAGCTCGTACGTCCCCATATATATGTGTGGAATGGGGTTTGCAACTGAAAAGAAATTTTGTGTTCCCAACAACTAGTTGAAGGACGGCTTTCACCCACACTTTTCTCTCAGAAATGAGCATGTGGAGAGACGTTCGTTCATCTAGCACAAATGGAACGTGTTGCAGGAATAAATTTTACTCTGGATTCTCAGTCTGTTTCCTACTGCCGGTTTGAAGTTCCTGCAATTTTCACTGTAAAACCGAGTTGGAGCTAGTACCTACCCATATATATGTATGGGGTGGAGTTTGCAAGTGAAAAAAACTTTGTGTTCCCAACAAGCTAGTTGAAGGACGGCTTTCACACACACTTATCTCTCAGAACTGAGCATGTGGAGAGACGTTCGTTAATCTAGCACAAATGGAACGGTTTGCAGGGGAAATTTTACTCCGGTTTCTCAGTGTGTTTCCTAGTGCCTGTTTGAAGTTCCTGCAGTTTTCACTGTAAAACCGAGTTGGAGAAAGTACCTCCCCATATATATGTATGGAGTGGAGTTTGCCAGAGAAAAGAAACTTTGTGTTCCCAAAAAGCTAGGTGAAGTACGGCTTTCACACACACGTATCTCTCAGAACGGAGCATGTTGAGGGAAGTTCGTTCATGTAGCACAAAGGGAACGGTTTGCAGGAGAAATTTTAACTCTGGTTTCTCAGACTTTTTCCTACTGCCGGTTTGAAGTTCCTGCAATTTTCATTGTAAAACCGAGTTGGAGCTCGTACCTCCCCATATATATGTATGGAGTGGAATTTGCAGTGAAAAGAAACTTTGTGTTCCTAACAAGATAGGTGAAATGCGGCTTTCACACACAATTATCTCTCAGAACTGACCATGTATAGAGATTTTCGTTCATCTAGCACAAATGGAACGGGTTGCAGGAGAAACTTTTTCTCTGGTTTCTCAGTCTGTTTCCTAGTGCCGGTTTGAAGTTCCTGCAGTTTTCACTGTAAAACCGAGTTGGAGCTATTACATCCCCTTATATATGTATGCAGAGGACTTTGCAACTGAAAATAAACTTTGTGTTCCCAACAAGTTAGGTGAAGGACGGCTTTCACACACACTTATCTCTCAGAACTGAGCATGTGGAGAGACGTTCGTTAATCTAACACAAAGGGAACGGGGTGAAGGAAAAATTTTACTCTGGTTTCTCACTCTGTTTCCTAGTGCCTGTTTGAAGTTCCTTCAGTTTTCACTGTAAAACCGAGTTGAAGCTCGTACCTTCCCATATATATGTATGGAGTGGAGTTTGCAAGTGAAAAGAAACTTTGTGTTCCCAACAAGCTAAGTGAAGGACGGCTTTCACACACACTTATGTCTCAGAACTGAGCATGTGGAGAGACGTTCGTTCATCTAGAACAAATGGAACGGTTTGCAGGAGAAATTTTACTCTGGTTTCTCAGTCTGTTTCTTACTGCCGGTTTGAAGTTCCTGCAGTTTTCACTGTAAAACCGAGTTAGAGCTAGTACCTCCCCATATATATGTATGGAGTAGACTTTGCAACTGAAAAGAAGCTTTGTGTTCCCAACAAGCTAGGTGAAGGGCGGCTTTCACACACACTTATCTCTCAGAAATGAGCATGTGGAGAGACGTTCGTTCATCTAGCACAAAGGGAACGGGTTGCAGGAGAAACTTTTACTCTGGTTTCCCAGTCAGTTTCCTACTGCCGGTTTGAAGTTCCTGCAATTTTCACTGTAAAACCGAGTTGGAGCTCGTACCTCCCATATATATGTATGGAGTGGAGTTGCTACTGAAAAGAAACTTTGTGTTCCCAACAAGCTAGGTGGAGGACGGCTTTCACACACACTTGTCTCTCAGAACGGAGCATGTGGAGAGACGTTCGTTCATGTAGCACTAAGGGAAAGGTTTGCAGGAGAAACTTAAACCCTGGCTTCTCAGTCTGTTTCCTACTGCCGGTTTGAAGTTTCTGCAATTTTCACTGTGAAACCGATTTGGAGCTCGTACCTCCCCATATATTTTTATGGAGAGGAATTTGAAAGTGAAAAGAAACTATGTTTTCCCAACAAGCTACTTGAAGGACGGCTTTCACACACACTTATCTCTCAGAACAGAGCATGTGGAGAGACGTTCGTTCATCTAGCACAAAGGGAACGGTTTGCAGGAGAAACTTTACTCTGGTTTCTCAGTCTGTTTCTTACTTACGGTTTGAAGTTCCTGCAGTTTTCACTGTAAAACCGAGTTAGAGCTAGTACCTCCCCATATATATGTATGGAGTAGACTTTGCAACTGAAAAGAAGCTTTGTGTTCCCAACAAGCTAGGTGAAGGGCGGCTTTCACACACACTTATCTCTCAGAAATGAGCATGTGGAGAGACGTTCGTTCATCTAGCACAAAGGGAACGGGTTGCAGGAGAAACTTTTACTCTGGTTTCCCAGTCAGTTTCCTACTGCCGGTTTGAAGTTCCTGCAATTTTCACTGTAAAACCGAGTTGGAGCTCGTACCTCCCATATATATGTATGGAGTGGAGTTGCTACTGAAAAGAAACTTTGTGTTCCCAACAAGCTAGGTGGAGGACGGCTTTCACACACACTTGTCTCTCAGAACGGAGCATGTGGAGAGACGTTCGTTCATGTAGCACTAAGGGAAAGGTTTGCAGGAGAAACTTAAACCCTGGCTTCTCAGTCTGTTTCCTACTGCCGGTTTGAAGTTTCTGCAATTTTCACTGTGAAACCGATTTGGAGCTCGTACCTCCCCATATATTTTTATGGAGAGGAATTTGAAAGTGAAAAGAAACTATGTTTTCCCAACAAGCTACTTGAAGGACGGCTTTCACACACACTTATCTCTCAGAACAGAGCATGTGGAGAGACGTTCGTTCATCTAGCACAAAGGGAACGGTTTGCAGGAGAAACTTTACTCTGGTTTCTCAGTCTGTTTCTTACTTACGGTTTGAAGTTCCTGCAGTTTTCACAGTAAAACCGATTTGGAGCTAGTACCTCCCCATATATATGTATGGAGTGGAGTTTGCAACTGAAAAGAAGCTTTGTGTTCCGTACAAGCTAGGTGAAGAATGGCTTTCACACACACTCATCTCTGAGAAATGAGCATGTGGAGAGAGGTTCGTTCATCTAGCACAAAGGGAACAGGTTGCAGGAGAAAATTTTACTCTTGTTTCTCAGTCTGTTTCCTACTGCTGTTTGAAGTTCCTGCAATTTTCACTGTAAAACCGAGTTGGAGCTCGTACGTCCCCATATATATGTGTGGAGTGGGGTTTGCAACTGAAAAGAAATTTTATGTTCCCAACAACTAGTTGAAGGACGGCTTTCACCCACACTTTTCTCTCAGAAATGAGCATGTGGAGAAAAGTTCGTTCATCTAGAACAAATGGAACGTGTTGCAGGAATAAATTTTACTCTGGATTCTCAGTCTGTTTCCTACTGCCGGTTTGAAGTTGCTGCAATTTTCACTGTAAAACCGAGTTGGAGCTAGTACTTACCCATATATATGTATGGGGTGGAGTTTGCAAGTGAAAAAAACTTTGTGTTCCCAACAAGCTAGTTGAAGGACGGCTTTCACACACACTTATCTCTCAGAACGGAGCATGTTGAGGGAAGTTCGTTCATGTAGCACAAAGGGAACGGTTTGCAGGAGAAATTTTAACTCTGGTTTCTCAGACTTTTTCCTACTGTCGGTTTGAAGTTCCTGCAATTTTCATTGTAAAACCGAGTTGGAGCTCGTACCTCCCCATATATATGTATGGAGTGGAGTTTGCAGTGAAAAGAAACTTTGTGTTCCTAACAAGATAGGTGAAATGCGGCTTTCACACACAATTATCTCTCAGAACTGACCATGTATAGAGACTTTCGTTCATCTAGCACAAATGGAACGGGTTGCAGGAGAAACTTTTTCTCTGGTTTCTCAGTCTGTTTCCTAGTGCCGGTTTGAAGTTCCTGCAGTTTTCACTGTAAAACCGAGTTGGAGCTATTACATCCCCTTATATATGTATGCAGAGGAGTTTGCAACTGAAAATAAACTTTGTGTTCCCAACAAGTTAGGTGAAGGACGGCTTTCACACACACTTATCTCTCAGAACTGAGCATGTGGAGAGACGTTCGTTAATCTAACACAAAGGGAACGGGGTGAAGGAAAAATTTTACTCTGGTTTCTCACACTGTTTCCTAGTGCCTGTTTGAAGTTCCTTCAATTTTCACTGTAAAACCGAGTTGAAGCTCGTACCTTCCCATATATATGTATGGAGTGGAGTTTGCAAGTGAAAAGAAACTTTGTGTTCCCAACAAGCTAAGTGAAGGACGGCTTTCACACACACTTATGTCTCAGAACTGAGCATGTGGAGAGACGTTCGTTCATCTAGAACAAATGGAACGGTTTGCAGGAGAAATTTTACTCCGGTTTCTCAGTCTGTTTCTTACTGCCGGTTTGAAGTTCCTGCAGTTTTCACTGTAAAACCGAGTTAGAGCTAGTACCTCCCCATATATATGTATGGAGTAGACTTTGCAACTGAAAAGAAGCTTTGTGTTCCCAACAAGCTAGGTGAAGGGCGGCTTTCACACACAATTATCTCTCAGAAATGAGCATGTGGAGAGACGTTCGTTCATCTAGCACAAAGGGAACGGGGTGAAGGAAAAATTTTACTCTGGTTTCTCACACTGTTTCCTAGTGCCTGTTTGAAGTTCCTTCAATTTTCACTGTAAAACCGAGTTGAAGCTCGTACCTTCCCATATATATGTATGGAGTGGAGTTTGCAAGTGAAAAGAAACTTTGTGTTCCCAACAAGCTAAGTGAAGGACCGCTTTCACACACACTTATGTCTCAGAACTGAGCATGTGGAGAGACGTTCGTTCATCTAGAACAAATGGAACGGTTTGCAGGAGAAATTTTACTCCGGTTTCTCAGTCTGTTTCTTACTGCCGGTTTGAAGTTCCTGCAGTTTTCACTGTAAAACCGAGTTAGAGCTAGTACCTCCCCATATATATGTATGGAGTAGACTTTGCAACTGAAAAGAAGCTTTGTGTTCCCAACAAGCTAGGTGAAGGGCGGCTTTCACACACACTTATCTCTCAGAAATGAGCATGTGGAGAGACGTTCGTTCATCTAGCACAAAGGGAACGGGTTGCAGGAGAAACTTTTACTCTGGTTTCCCAGTCAGTTTCCTACTGCCGGTTTGAAGTTCCTGCAATTTTCACTGTAAAACCGAGTTGGAGCTCGTACCTCCCATATATATGTATGGAGTGGAGTTGCTACTGAAAAGAAACTTTGTGTTCCCAACCAGCTAGGTGGAGGACGGCTTTCACACACACTTGTCTCTCAGAACGGAGTATGTGGAGAGACGTTCGTTCATCTAGCACTAAGGGAAAAGTTTGTAGGAGAAACTTAAACCCTGGCTTCTCAGTCTGTTTCCTACTGCCGGTTTGAAGTTCCTGCAATTTTCACTGTGAAACCGAGTTGGAGCTCGTACCTCCCCATATATTTTTATGGAGAGGAATTTGAAAGTGAAAAGAAACTATGTGTTCCCAACAAGCTACTTGAAGGACGGCTTTCACACACACTTATCTCTCAGAACAGAGCATGTGGAGAGACGTTCGTTCATCTAGCACAAAGGGAACGGTTTGTAGGAGAAACTTTACTCTGGTTTCTCAGTCTGTTTCTTACTTACGGTTTGAATTTCCTGCAGTTTTCACAGTAAAACCGATTTGGAGCTAGTACCTCCCCATATATATGTATGGAGTGGAGTTTGCAACTGAAAACAAGCTTTGTGTTCCGTACAAGCTAGGTGAAGGATGGCTTTCACACACACTCATCTCTCAGAAATGAGCATGTGGAGAGACGTTCGTTCATCTAGCACAAAGGGAACAGGTTGCAGGAGAAAATTTTACTCTGGATTCTCAGTCTGTTTCCTACTGCCGGTTTGAAGTTCCTGCAATTTTCACTGTAAAACCGAGTTGGAGCTCGTACGTCCCCATATATATGTGTGGAGTGGGGTTTGCAACTGAAAAGAAATTTTGTGTTCCCAACAACTAGTTGAAGGACGGCTTTCACCCACACTTTTCTCTCAGAAATGAGCATGTGGAGAGACGTTCGTTCATCTAGCAAAAATGGAACGTGTTGCAGGAATAAATTTTACTCTGGATTCTCAGTCTGTTTCCTACTGCCGGTTTGAAGTTCCTGCAATTTTCACTGTAAAACCGAGTTGGAGCTAGTACCTACCCATATATATGTATGGGGTGGAGTTTGCAAGTGAAAAAAACTTTGTGTTCCCAACAAGCTAGTTGAAGGACGGCTTTCACACACACTTATCTCTCAGAACTGAGCATGTGGAGAGACGTTCGTTAATCTAGCACAAATGGAACGGTTTGCAGGGGAAATTTTACTCCGGTTTCTCAGTGTGTTTCCTAGTGCCTGTTTGAAGTTCCTGCAGTTTTCACTGTAAAACCGAGTTGGAGATAGTACCACCCCATATATATGTATGGAGTGGAGTTTGCCAGAGAAAAGAAACTTTGTTTTCCCAAAAAGCTAGGTGAAGTACGGCTTTCACACACACTTATCTCTCAGAACGGAGCATGTTGAGGGAAGTTCGTTCATGTAGCACAAACGGAACGGTTTGCAGGAGAAATTTTAACTCTGGTTTCTCAGACTTTTTCCTACTGCCGGTTTGAAGTTCCTGCAATTTTCATTGTAAAACCGAGTTGGAGCTCGTACCTCCCCATATATATGTATGGAGTGGAGTTTGCAGTGAAAAGAAACTTTGTGTTCCTAACAAGATAGGTGAAATGCGGCTTTCACACACAATTATCTCTCAGAACTGACCATGTATAGAGACTTTCGTTCATCTAGCACAAATGGAACGGGTTGCAGGAGAAACTTTTTCTCTGGTTTCTCAGTCTGTTTCCTAGTGCCGGTTTGAAGTTCCTGCAGTTTTCACTGTAAAACCGAGTTGGAGCTATTACATCCCCTTATATATGTATGCAGTGGAATTTGCAACTGAAAAGAATCTTTGTGTTCCCAACAAGTTAGGTGAAGGACGGCTTTCACACACACTTATCTCTCAGAACTGAGCATGTGGAGAGACGTTCATTAATCTAAAACAAAGGGAACGGGTTGCAGGAAAAATTTTACTCTGGTTTCTCACTCTGTTTCCTAGTGCCTGTTTGAAGTTCCTGCAGTTTTCACTGTAAAACCGAGTTGAAGCTCGTACCTTCCCATATATATGTATGGAGTGGAGTTTGCAAGTGAAAAGAAACTTTGTGTTCCCAACAAGCTAAGTGAATGACGGCTTTCACACACACTTATCTCTCAGAACTGAGCATGTGGAGAGACGTTCTTTCATCTAGATCAAATGGAACGGTTTGCAGGAGAAATTTTACTCTGGTTTCTCAGTCTGTTTCTTACTGCCGGTTTGAAGTTCCTGCAGTTTTCACTGTAAAACCGAGTTATAGCTACTACCTCCCCATATATATGTATGGAGTAGAGTTTGCAACTGAAAAGTAGCTTTGTGTTCTCAACAAGCTAGGTGAAGAGCGGCTTTCACACACACTTATCTCTCAGAAATGAGCATGTGGAGAGACGTTCGTTCATCTAGCACAAAGGGAACGTGTTGCAGGAGAAACTTTTACTCTGCTTTCCCAGTCAGTTTCCTACTGCCGGTTTGAAGTTCCTGCAATTTTCACTGTAAAACCGAGTTGGAGCTCGTACCTCCCATATATATGTATGGAGTGGAGTTGCTACTGAAAAGAAACTGTGTGTTCCCAACAACTATGTGAAGGACGGCTTTCACACACACTTATCTCTCAGAAATGAGCATGTGGTGAGACGTTCGTTCATGTAACACAAAGGGAACGGGTTGCAGGAGAAACTTTAACTCTGGTTTCTCAGTCTGTTTCCTACTTCCGGTTTGAATTTCCTGCAATTTTCACTGTAAAACCGTGTTGGAGCTCGTACCTCCCCATATATATGTATGGAGTGGAGTTTGCAAGTGAAAAGAAACTTTGTGTTCCCAAAAAGCTAGGTGGAGGAAGGCTTTCACACACACTTGTCTCTCAGAACGGAGCATGTGGAGAGACGTTCGTTCATGTAGCACTAAGGGAAAGGTTTGCAGGAGAAACTTTAACCCTGGCTTCTCAGTCTGTTTCCTACTGCCGGTTTGAAGTTCCTGCAATTTTCACTCTAAACGCGAGTTGGAGCTCGTAACTCCCCATATATATGTATGGAGTGGAGTTTGCAAGTGAAATGAAACTTTGTGTTCCCAACAAGCTAGGTGAAGGAAGGCTTTCACACACACTTATCTCTCAGAACTGAGCATGTGGAGAGACTTTCTTTCATCTAGCACAAAGGGAACGGTTTGCAGGGGTAACTTTTACTCTGGTTTCTCAGTCTGTTTCCTACTGACGGTTAGAAGTTCCTGCAATTTTCACTGTGAAACCGAGTTGGAGCTCGTACCTCCCCATATATTTTATGGAGAGGAGTTTGCAAGTGAAAAGAAACTTTGTGTTCCCAACAAGCTACTTGAAGGACGGCTTTCACACACACTTATCTCTCAGAACAGAGCATGTGGAGAGACGTTCGTTCTTCTAGCACAAAGGGAACGGTTTGCAGGAGAAACTTTACTCTGGTTTCTCAGTCTGTTTCTTACTTACGGTTTGAAGTTCCTGCAGTTTTCACAGTAAAACCGATTTGGAGCTAGTACCTCCCCATATATATGTATGGAGTGGAGTTTGCAACTGAAAAGAAGCTTTGTGTTCCATACAAGATAGGTGAAGGACGGCTTTCACACACACTTATCTCTCAGAAATGAGCATGTGGAGAGACGTTCGTTCATCTAGCACAAAGGAAACAGGTTGCAGGAGAAACTTTTACTCTGGTCTCTCAGTCTGTTTCCTACTGCTGTTTGAAGTTCCTGCAATTTTCACTGTAAAACCGAGTTGGAGCTCGTACGTCCCCATATATATGTATGGAGTGGGGTTTGCAACTGAAAAGAAATTTTGTGTTCCCAACAACTAGTTGAAGGACGGCTTTCACCCACACTTTTCTCTCAGAAATGAGCATGTGGAGAGACGTTCGTTCATCTAGCACAAATGGAACGGGTTGCAGGAATAACTTTTACTCTGGATTCTCAGTCTGTTTCCTACTGCCGGTTTGAAGTTCCTGCAATTTTCACTGTAAAACCGAGTTGGAGCTAGTACCTAACCATATATATGTAAGGGGTGGAGTTTGCTAGTGAAAAAAACTTTGTGTTCCCAACAAGCTAGGTGAAGGACGGCTTTCACACACAATTATCTCTCAGAACTGACCATGAGGACAGACGTTCGTTCATCTAGCAGAAAGCGAACGGGTTGCAGGAGAAACTTTTACTCTTTTTTCTCAGCCTGTTTCCTAGTGCCGGGTTGAAGTCCCTGCAATTTTCACTGTTAAGCCGAGTTGGAGCTAGTACCTCCCATATATATTTATGGAGTGGAGTTTGCAACTGAAAAGAAACTTAGTGTTCCAAACAAGCAAGTTGAAGGACGGCTTTCACACACACATATCTCTCAGAACTGAGCATGTGGAGAGACGTTCGTTAATCTAGCACAAATGGAACGGTTTGCAGGGGAAATTTTACTCCGGTTTCTCAGTGTGTTTCCTAGTGCCTGTTGAAGTTCCTGTAGTTTTCACTGTAAAACCAAGTTGGAGATAGTACCTCCCCATATATATGTATGGAGTGGAGTTTGCCAGAGAAAAGAAACTTTGTGTTCCCAAAAAGCTAGTTGAAGTACGGCTTTCACACACACTTATCTCTCAGAACGGAGCATGTTGAGGGGAGTTCGTTCATGTAGCACAAAGGGAACGGTTTGCAGGAGAAATTATAACTCTGGTTCTCAGACTTTTTCCTACTGCCGGTTTGAAGTTCCTGCAATTTTCACTGTAAAACCGAGTTGGAGCTCGTAACTCCCCATATATATGTATGGAGTGGATTTTGCAAGTGAAAAGAAACTTTGTGTTCCTAACAAGCTAGGTGAAATGCGGCTTTCACACACAATTATCTCTCAGAACTGACCATGTGTAGAGACTTTCGTTCATCTAGCACAAATGGAACGGGTTGCAGAAGAAACTTTTTCTCTGGTTTCTCAGTCTGTTTCCTAGTGCCGGTTTGAAGTTCCTGCAGTTTTCACTGTAAAGCCGAGTTGGAGCTATTACATCCCCTTATATATGTATGCAGTGGAGTTTGCAACTGAAAAGAAACTTTGTGTTCCCAACAAGTTAGGTGAAGGACGGCTTTCACACACACTTAACTCTCAGAACTGAGCATGTGGAGAGACGTTCGTTAATCTAACACAAAGGGAACGGGTTGCAGGAAAAATTTTACTCTGGTTTCTCACTCTTTTTCCTAGTGCCTGTTTGAAGTTCCTGCAGTTTTCACTGTAAAACAGAGTTGAAGCTCGTACCTTCCCATATATATGTATGGAGTGGAGTTTGCAAGTGAAAAGAAACTTTGTGTTCCCAACAAGCTAAGTGAAGGACGGCTTTCACACACACTTATCTCTCAGAACTGAGCATGTGGAGAGACGTTCGTTCATCTAGCACAAAGGGAACGGTTTGCAGGAGAAACTTTTACTCTGGTTTCTCAGTCTGTTTCCTACTGCCGGTTTAAAGTTCCTGCAATTTTCACTATAAAACCGAGTTGGAACTCGTACCTCCCATATATATGTATGGAGTGGAGTTGCTACTGAAAAGAAACTTTGTGTTCCCAACAACTATGTGAAGGACGGCTTTCACACACACTTATCTCTCAGAAATGAGCATGTGGAGAGACGTTTGTTCATGTAACACAAAAGGAACGGGTTGCAGGAGAAACTTTAACTCTGGTTTCTCAGTCTGTTTCATACTTCCGGTTTGAATTTCCTGCAATTTTCACTGTAAAACCGTGTTGGAGCTCGTACCTCCCCATATATATGTATGGAGTGGAGTTTGCAAGTGAAAAGAAACTTTGTGTTCCCAACAAGCTAGGTGGAGGACGGCTTTCACACACACTTGTCTCTCAGAACGGAGCATGTGGAGAGACGTTCGTTCATCTAGAACAAAGGGAACGGGTTGCAGGTGAAACTTTTACTCTGGTTTCTAAGTCTGTTTCCTATGGTCGGTTTGATATTCCTGCAGTTTTCATTGTAAAATCGAGTTGGAACTATTACTTCCCATATATATGTATGGAGTGGATTTTGCAACTGAAAAGAATCTTTGTGTTCACAACAAGGTAGGTGAAGGACGGCTTTCATACACACTTATCTCTGAGAACTGAGCATGTGGAGAGACGTTCGTTAATCTAGCACAAATGAACGGGTTGCAGGAAAAATTTTACTCTGGTTTCTCAATCTGTTTCCTAGTGCCTGTTTGAAGTTCCTGCAGTTTTCAATGTAAAACCGAGTTGGAGCTCGTACATCCATATATATATGTACGGAGTGGAGTTTGCAACTGAAAAGAAGCTTTGTGTTCCCAACAAACTAGGTGAAGAACGGCTTTCACACACTCTTATCTCTCAGAACTGAGCATGTGGAGAGACGTTCATTAATCTAACACAAAGGGAACGGGTTGCAGGAAAAATTTTACTCTGGTTTCTCACTCTGTTTCCTAGTGCCTGTTTGAAGTTCCTGCAGTTTTCACTGTAAAACCGAGTTGAAGCTCGTACCTTCCCATATATATGTATGGAGTGGAGTTTGCAAGTGAAAAGAAACTTTGTGTTCCCAACAAGCTAAGAGAAGGACGGCTTTCACACACACTTATCTCTCAGAACTGAGCATGTGGAGAGACGTTCTTTCATCTAGATCAAATGGAACGGTTTGCAGGAGAAATTTTACTCTGGTTTCTCAGTCTGTTTCTTACTGCCGGTTTGAAGTTCCTGCAGTTTTCACTGAAAAACCGAGTTAGAGCTACTACCTCCCCATATATATGTATGGAGTAGAGTTTGCAACTGAAAAGAAGCTTTGTGTTCCCAACAAGCTAGGTGAATGGCGGCTTTCACACACACTTATCTCTCAGAAATGAGCATGTGGAGAGACGTTCGTTCATCTAGCACAAAGGGAACGGGTTGCAGGAGAAACTTTTACTCTGGTTTCCCAGTCTGTTTCCTACTGCCGGTTTGAAGTTCCTGCAATTTTCACTGTAAAACCGAGTTGGAGCTCGTACCTCCGATATATATGCATGGAGTGGAGTTGCTACTGAAAAGAAACTGTGTGTTCCCAACAACTATGTTAAGGACGGCTTTCACACACACTTATCTCTCAGAAATGAGCATGTGGTGAGGCGTTCGTTCATGTAACACAAAGGGAACGGGTTGCAGGAGAAACTTTAACTCTGGTTTCTCAGTCTGTTTCCTACTTCCGGTTTGAATTTCCTGCAATTTTCACTGTAAAACCGTGTTGGAGCTCGTACCTCCCCATATATATGTATGGAGTGGAGTTTGCAAGTGAAAAGAAACTTTGTGTTCCCAACAAGCTAGGTGGAGGAAGGCTTTCACACACACTTGTCTCTCAGAACGGAGCATATGGAGAGACGTTCGTTCATGTAGCACTAAGGGAAAGGTTTGCAGGAGAAATTTTAACCCTGGCTTCTCAGTCTGTTTCCTACTGCCGGTTTGAAGTTCCTGCAATTTTCACTGTAAACGCGAGTTGGAGCTCGTAACTCCCCATATATATGTATGGAGTGGAGTTTGCAAGTGAAATGAAACTTTGTGTTCCCAACAAGCTAGGTGGAGGAAGGCTTTCACACACAATTATCTCTCAGAACTGAGCATGTGGAGAGACTTTCTTTCATCTAGCACAAAGGGAACGGTTTGCAGGGGTAACTTTTACTCTGGTTTCTCAGTCTGTTTCCTACTGCTGTTTGAAGTTCCTGCAATTTTCACTGTAAACCCGAGTTGGAGCTCGTACGTCCCCATATATATGTATGGAGTGGGGTTTGCAACTGAAAAGAAATTTTGTGTTCCCAACAACTAGTTGAAGGACGGCTTTCACCCACACTTTTCTCTCAGAAATGAGCATGTGGAGAGATGTTCGTTCATCTAGCACAAATGGAACGGGTTGCAGGAATAACTTTTACTCTGGATTCTCAGTCTGTTTCCTAATGCCGGTTTGAAGTTCCTGCAATTTTCACTGTAAAACCGAGTTGGAGCTAGTACCAAACCATATATATGTATGGGGTGGAGTTTGCAAGTGAAAAAAACTTTGTGTTCCCAACAAGCTAGGTGAAGGACGGCTTTCACACACAATTATCTCTCAGAACTGACCATGAGGACAGACGTTCGTTCATCTAGCACAAAGCGAACGGGTTGCAGGAGAAACTTTTACTCTTCTTTCTCAGTCTGTTTCATAGTGCCGGGTTGAAGTCCCTGCAATTTTCAATGTAAAGCCGAGTTGGAGCTAGTACCTCCCATATATATTTATGGAGTGGAGCTTGCAACTGAAAAGAAACTTAGTGTTCCAAACAAGCAAGTTGAAGGACGGCTTTCACACACACTTATCTCTCAGAACTGAGCATGTGGAGAGACGTTCGTTAATCTAGCACAAATGGAACGGTTTGCAGGGGAAATTTTACTCCGGTTTCTCAGTGTGTTTCCTAGTGCCTGTTTGAAGTTCCTGAAGTTTTCACTGTAAAACCGAGTTGGAGATAGTACCTCCCCATATATATGTATGGAGTGGAGTTTGCCAGAGAAAAGAAACTTTGTGTTCCCAAAAAGCTAGGTGAAGTACGGCTTTCACACACACTTATCTCTCAGAACGGAGCATGTTGAGGGAAGTTCGTTCATGTAGCACAAAGGGAACTGTTTGCAGGAGATATTTTAACTCTGGTTTCTCAGACTTTTTCCTACTGCCGGTTTGAAGTTCCTGCAATTTTCACTGTAAAACCGAGTTGGAGCTCGTACCTCCCCATATATATGTATGGAGTGTATTTTGCGAGTGAAAAGAAACTTTGTGTTCCTAACAAGCTGGGTGAAATGCGGCTTTCACACACAATTATCTCTCAGAACTGACCATGTGTAGAGACTTTCGTTCATCTAGCACAAATGGAACGGGTTGCAGAAGAAACTATTTCTCTGGTTTCTCAGTCTGTTTCCTAGTGCCGGTTTGAAGTTCCTGCAGTTTTCACTGTAAAACCGTGTTGGAGCTATTACATCCCCTTATATATGTATGCAGTGGAGTTTGCAACTGAAAAGAAACTTTGTGTTCCCAACAAGTTAGGTGAATAACGGCTTTCACACACACTTAACTCTCAGAACTGAGCATGTGGAGAGACGTTCGTTAATCTAACACAAAGGGAACGGGTTGCAGGAAAAATTTTACTCTGGTTTCTCACTCTGTTTCCTAGTGCCTGTTTGAAGTTCCTGCAGTTTTCACTGTAAAACAGAGTTGAAGCTCGTACCTTCCCATATATATGTATGGAGTGGAGTTTGCAAGTGAAAAGAAACTTTGTGTTCCCAACAAGCTAAGTGAAGGACGGCTTTCACACACACTTATCTCTCAGAACTGAGCATGTGGAGAGACGTTCGTTCATCTAGAACAAATGGAACGGTTTGCAGGAGAAACTTTACTCTGGTTTCTCAGTCTGTTTCTTACTGCCGGTTTGAAGTTCCTGCAGTTTTCACTGTAAAACCGAGTTAGAGCTAGTACCTCCCCATATATATGTATGGAGTAGAGTTTGCAACTGAAAAGAAGCTTTGTGTTCCCAACAAGCTAGGTGAAGGGGCTTTCACACACACTTATCTCTCAGAAATGAGCATGTGGAGAGACGTTCGTTCATCTAGCACAAAGGGAACGGGTTGCAGGAAAAACTTTTACTCTGGTTTCTCAGTCTGTTTCCTACTGCCGGTTTGAAGTTCCTGCAATTTTCACTGTAAAACCGAGTTGGAACTCGTACCTCCCATATATATGTATGGAGTGGAGTTGCTACTGAAAAGAAACTTTGTGTTCCCAACAACTATGTGAAGGACGGCTTTCACACACACTTATCTCTCAGAAATGAGCATGTGGAGAGACGTTTGTTCATGTAACACAAAGGGAACGGTTTGCAGGAGAAACTTTAACTCTGGTTTCTCAGTCTGTTTCCTACTTCCGGTTTGAATTTCCTGCAATTTTCACTGTAAAACCGTGTTGGAGCTCGTACCTCCCCTTATATATGTATGGAGTGGAGTTTGCAAGTGAAAAGAAACTTTGTGTTCCCAACAAGCTAGGTGGAGGACGGCTTTCACACACACTTGTCTCTCAGAACGGAGCATGTGGAGAGACGTTCGTTCATCTAGAACAAAGGGAACGGGTTGCAGGTGAAACTTTTACTCTGGTTTCTAATTCTGTTTCCTATGGTCGGTTTGATATTCCTGCAGTTTTCATTGTAAAATCGAGTTGGATCTATTACTTCCCATATATATGTATGGAGTGGAGTTTGCAACTGAAAAGAATCTTTGTGTTCACAACAAGGTAGGTGAAGGACGGATTTCATACACACTTATCTCTGAGAACTGAGCATGTGGAGAGACGTTCGTTAATCAAGCACAAATGAACGGGTTGCAGGAAAAATTTTACTCTGGTTTCTCAATCTGTTTCCTAGTGCCTGTTTGAAGTTCCTGCAGTTTTCAATGTAAATCCGAGTTGGAGCTCGTACATCCCCATATATATGTACGGAGTGGAGTTTGCAACTGAAAAGAAGCTTTGTGTTCCCAACAAACTAGTTGAAGAACGGCTTTCACCCACACTTATCTCTCAGAACTGAGCATGTGGAGAGACGTTCATTAATCTAACACAAAGGGAACGGGTTGCAGGAAAAATTTTACTCTGGTTTCTCACTCTGTTTCATAGTGCCTGTTTGAAGTTCCTGCAGTTTTCACTGTAAAACCGAGTTGAAGCTCGTACCTTCCCATATATATGTATGGAGTGGAGTTTGCAACTGAAAAGAAGCTTTGTGTTCCCAACAAGCTAAGTGAAGGACGGCTTTCACACACACTTATCTCTCACAACTGAGCATGTGAAGAGACGTTCTTTCATCTAGATCAAATGGAACTGTTTGCAGGAGAAATTTTACTCTGGTTTCTCAGTCTGTTTCTTACTGCCGGTTTGAAGTTCCTGCAGTTTTCACTGTAAAACCGAGTTAGAGCTACTACCTCCCCATATATATGTATGGAGTAGAGTTTGCAACTGAAAAGAAGCTTTGTGTTCCCAACAAGCTAGGTTAAGGGCGGCTTTCACACACACTTATCTCTCAGAAATGAGCATGTGAGAGACGTTCGTTCATCGAGCACAAAGGGAACGGGTTGCAGGAGAAACTTTTACTCTGGTTTCCCAGTCTGTTTCCTACTGCCGGTTTGAAGTTCCTGCAATTTTCTCTGTAAAACCGAGTTGGAGCTCGTACCTCCCATATATATGTATGGAGTGGAGTTGCTACTGAAAAGAAACTGTGTGTTCCCAACAAATATGTGAAGGACGGCTTTCACACACACTTATCTCTCAGAAATGAGCATGTGGTGAGACGATCGTTCATGTAACACAAAGGGAACGGGTTGAAGGAGAAACTTTAACTCTGGTTTCTCAGTCTGTTTCCTACTTCCGGTTTGAATTTCCTGCAATTTTCACTGTAAAACCGTGTTGGAGCTCGTACCTCCCCATATATATATATGGAGTGGAATTTGCAAGTGAAAAGAAACTTTGTGTTCCCAACAAGCTAGGTGGAGAACGGCTTTCACACACACTTGTCTCTCAGAACGGAGCATGTGGAGAGACGTTCGTTCATGTAGCACTAAGGGAAAGGTTTGCATGAGAAACTTTAATCCTGGCTTCTCTGTCTGTTTCCTACTGCCGGTTTGAAGTTCCTGCAATTTTCACTGTAAACCCGAGTTGGTGCTCGTAACTCCCCATATATATGTATGAAGTGGAGTTTGCAAGTGAAAAGAAACTTTGTGTTCCCAACAAGCTAGGTGAAGGAAGTCTTTCACACACACTTATCTCTCAGAACAGAGCATGTGGAGAGACGTTCGTTCTTCTAGCACAAAGGGAACGGTTTGCAGGAGAAACTTTACTCTGATTTCTCAGTCTGTTTCTTACTTACGGTTTGAAGTTCCTGCAGTTTTCACAGTAAAACCGATTTGGAGCTAGTACCTCCCCATATATATGTATGGAGTGGAGTTTGCAACTGAAAAGAATCTTTGTGTTCCATACAAGATAGGTGAAGGACGGCTTTCACACACACTTATCTCTCAGAAATGAGCATGTGGAGAGACGTTCGTTCATCTAGCACAAAGGGAACAGGTTGCAGGAGAAACTTTTACTCTTTTTTCTCAGTCTGTTTCCTAGTGCCGGGTTGAAGTCCCTGCAATTTTCACTGTAAAGCCGAGTTGGAGCTAGTACCTCCCATATATATTTATGGAGTGGAGTTTGCAAGTGAAAAGAAAATTTGTGTTCCCAAAAAGCTAGGTGAAGTACAGCTTTCACACACACTTATCTCTCAGAACGGAGCATGTTGAAGGGAAGTTCGTTCATGTAGCACAAAGGGAACGGTTTGCAGTAGAAATTTTAACTCTGGTTTCTCAGACTTTTTCCTACTACCGGTTTGAAGTTCCTGCAATTTTCACTGTAAAACCGAGTTGGAGCTCGTACCTCCCCATATATATGTATGGAGTGGATTTTGCAAGTGAAAAGAAACTTTGTGTTCCTAACAAGCTAGGTGAAATGCGGCTTTCACACACAATTATCTCTCAGAACTGACCATGTGTAGACACTTTCGTTCATCTAGCACAAATGGAACGGGTTGCAGAAGAAACTTTTTCTCTGGTTTCTCAGTCTGTTTCCTAGTGCCGGTTTGAAGTTCCTGCAGTTTTCACTGTAAAGCCGAGTTGGAGCTATTACATCCCCTTATATATGTAGGCAGTGGAGTTTGCAACTGAAAAGAAACTTTGTGTTCTCAACAAGTTAGGTGAAGGACGGCTTTCACACACACTTAACTCTCAGAACTGAGCATGTGGAGAGACGTTCGTTAATCTTACACAAAGGAACGGGTTGCAGGAAAAATTTTACTCTGGTTTCTCACTCTGTTTCCTAGTGCCTGTTTGAAGTTCCTGCAGTTTTCACTGTAAAACAGAGTTGAAGCTCGTACCTTCCCATATATATGTATGGAGTGGAGTTTGCAAGTGAAAAGAAACTTTGTGTTCCCAACAAGCTAAGTGAAGGACGGCTTTCACACACACTTCTCTCTCAGAACTGATCATGTGGAGAGACGTTCGTTCATCTAGAACAAATGGAACGGTTTGCAGGAGAAACTTTACTCTGGTTTCTCAGTCTGTTTCTTACTGCCGGTTTGAAGTTCCTGCAGTTTTCACTGTAAAACCGAGTTAGAGCTAGTACCTCCCCATATATATGTATGGAGTAGAGTTTGCAACTGAAAAGAAGCTTTGTGTTCCCAACAAGCTAGGTGAAGGGGCTTTCACACACACTTATCTCTCAGAAATGAGCATGTGGAGAGACGTTCGTTCATCTAGCACAAAGGGAACGGTTTGCAGGAGAAACTTTTACTCTGGTCTCTCAGTCTGTTTCCTACTGCCGGTTTGAAGTTCCTGCAATTTTCACTGTAAAACCGAGTTGGAGCTCGTACCTCCCATATATATGTATGGAGTGGAGTTGCTACTGAAAAGAAACTTTGTGTTCCCAACAACTATGTGAAGGACGGCTTTCACACACACTTATCTCTCAGAAATGAGCATGTGGAGAGACGTTTGTTCATGTAACACAAGGGAACGGGTTGCAGGAGAAACTTTAACTCTGGTTTCTCAGTCTGTTTCCTACTTCCGGTTTGAATTTCCTGCAATTTTCACTTTAAAACCGTGTTGGAGCTCGTACCTCCCCATATATATGTATGGAGTGGAGTTTGCAAGTGAAAAGAAACTTTGTGTTCCCAACAAGCTAGGTGGAGGACGGCTTTCACACACAATTGTCTCTCAGAACGGAGCATGTGGAGAGACGTTCGTTCATCTAGAACAAAGGGAACGGGTTGCAGGTGAAACTTTTACTCTGGTTTCTAAGTCTGTTTCCTATGGTCGGTTTGATATTCCTGCAGTTTTCATTGTAAAATCGAGTTGGAGCTCGTACATCCCCATATATATGTACGGAGTGGAGTTTGCAACTGAAAAGAAGCTTTGTGTTCCCAACAAACTAGGTGAAGAACGGCTTTCACACACACTTATCTCTCAGAATTGAGCATGTGGAGAGACTTTCTTTCATCTAGCACAAAGGGAACTGTTTGCAGGAGAAACTTTTACTCTGGTTTCTCAGTCTGTTTCCTACTGCCTGTTTGAATTTCCTGCAGTTTTCTCTGTAAAACTGAGTTGGAGCTCGTCCATCAACATATATATGTATGGATTGGAGTTTGCAATTGAAAAGAAACTTTGTGTTCCCAAAAATTTAGTTGAAGGAAGGCTTTCACACACACATATCTCTCAGAACTGAGCATGTGGAGAGACGTTCGTTCATCTAGCAAAAAGTAACGGTTTGCAGGGTTAACTTTTCCTCTGGTTTCTCTGTCTGTTTCCTAATGCCGGTTTGAAGTTCCTGCAATTTTCTCTGTAAAACCGAATTGGAGCTCGTACCTCCCTTTATATATTTATGGAGTGGAGTTTGCAAGTGAAAAAAACTTTGTGTTCCCAACAACTAGGTGAAGGACGGCTTACACACACACTTATCTCTCAGAAATGAGCATGTGGAGAGACGTTCGTTAATCTAGCACAAAGGGAACGGGTTGCAGGAGAAATTTTATTCCGGTTTCTCAGTCTGTTTCCTAGTGCCTGTTTGAAGTTCCTGCAGTTTTCACTGTAAAACAGAGTTGAAGCTCGTACCTCCCCATATATATGTATGGATTGGTGTTAGCAAGTGGAAAGAAACTTTTTGTTCCCAACAAGCTAGGTGAAGGACGGCTTTCACACACACATATCTCTCAGAACTGAGAATGTGGAGAGACTTTCTTTCATCTAGCACAAATGGAACGGTTTGCAGGAGAAATTTTACTCTGGTTTCTCAGTCTGTTTCTTACTGCCGGTTTGAAGTTCCTGCAGTTTTCACTGTAAAACCGAGTTAGAGCTAGTACCTCCCCATATATATGTATGAATTAGAGTTTGCAACTGAAAAGAAGCTTTGTGTTCCCAACAAGCTAGGTGAAGAACGGCTTTCACACACAATTATCTCTCAGAAATGAGCATGTGGAGAGACATTCGTTCATCTAGCACAAAGGGAAAGTGTTGCAGGAGAAACTTTTACTCTGGTTTCTCAGTCTTTTTCCTACTGCCGGTTTGAATTTCCTGCAATTTTCACTGTAAAACTGAGTTGGAGCTCGTACCTCCCATATATATGTATGGAGTGGAGTTGCTACTGAAAAGAAACTTTGTGTTCCCAACATCTATTTGAAGGAAGGCTTTCACACACACTTATCTCTCACAAATGAGCATGTGGAGAGACGTTCGTTCATGTAGCACAAAGGGAACGGGTTGCAGGGGAAACTTTAACTCTGGTTTCTCAGTCTGTTTCCTACTGCCGGTTTGAATTTCCTGCAATTTTCACTGTAAAAGCGTGTTGGAGCTCGTACCTCCCCATATATATGTATGGAGTGGGGTTTGCAAGTGAAAAGAAAATTTGTGTTCCCAACAAGCTAGGTGGAGGACGGCTTTCACACACACTTGTCTCTCAGAACGGAGCATGTGGAGAGACGTTCGTTCATGTAGCACTAAGGGAAAGGTTTGCAGGAGAAACTTTAACCCTGGCTTCTCAGTCTGTTTCCTACTGCCGGTTTGAAGTTCCTGCAATTTTCACTGTAAACCCGAGTTGGAGCTCGTAACTCCCCATATATATGTATGGAGGGGAGTTTGCAAGTGAAAAGAAACTTTGTGTTCCCAACAAGCTAGGTGAAGGACGGCTTTCACACACAAATATCTCTCAGAACTGACCATATGGAGAGACGTTCGTTCATCTAGAACAAAGGGAACGGGTTGCAGGTGAAACTATTACTCTGGTTTCTCAGTCTGTTTCCTATGGTCGGTTTGATATTCCTGCAGTTTTCACTGTAAAATCTAGTTGGAGCTATTACTTCCCATATATATGTATGGAGTGGAGCTGGCAACTGAAAAGAAACTTTGTGTTCCCAACAAGCTAGGTGAAGGACGGCTTTCACACACATTTATCTCTGAGAACTGTGCATGTGGAGAGACGTTCGTTAATCTAGCACAAAGGAACGGGTTGCAGGTAAAATTTTACTCTGGTTTCTCAATCTGTTTCCTAGTGCCTGTTTGAAGTTCCTGCAGTTTTCACTGTAAAACAGAGTTGGAGCTCGTATATCCACATATATATGTATGGAGTGGAGTTTGCAACTGAAAAGAAGCTTTGTGTTCCCAACAAACTAGGTGAAGAACGGCTTTCACACACACTTATCTCTCAGAATTGAGCATGTGGAGAGACGTTCGTTCATCTAGCACAAAGGGAATGGGATGCAGGAGAAACTTTTACTCTGGTTTCTCAGTCTGTTTCCTACTGCCGGTTTGAAGTTCCTGCAATTTTCACTATAAAACCGAGTAGGAGCTCGTAACTTCCCATATATATGTATGGAGTGGAGTTTGCAAGTGAAAAGAAACTTTGTGTTCCCAACAAGCTAAGTGAAGGACGGCTTTCAAACACTTATCTCTCAGAACTGAGCATGTGGAGAGACGTTCGTTCATCTAGAACAAATGGAATTGTTTGCAGGAGAAATTTTACTCTGGTTTCTCAGTCTGTTTCTTACTGCCGGTTTGAAGTTCCTGCAGTTTTCACTGTAAAACCGAGTTAGAGCTAGTACCTCCCCATATATATGTATGGAGGGGAGTTTGCAACTGAAAAGAAGCTTTGTGTTCCCAACAAGCTAGGTGAAGGACGGCTTTCACACACAAATATATCTCAGAACTGACCATGTGGAGAGACGTTCATTCATCTATAACAAAGGGAACGGGTTGCAGGTGAAACTTTTACTCTGGTTTCTCAGTCTGTTTCCTATGGTCAGTTTGATATTCCTGCAGTTTTCACTGTAAAATCGAGTTTGAGCTATAACTTCCCATATATATGTATGGAGTGGAGCTGGCAACTGAAAAGAAACTTTGTGTTCCCAACAAGCTAGGTGAAGGACGGCTTTCACACACATTTATCTCTGAGAACTGTGCATGTGGAGAGACGTTCGTTAATCTAGCACAAAGGAACGGGTTGCAGGTAAAATTTTACTCTGGTTTCTCAATCTGTTTCCTAGTGCCTGTTTGAAGTTCCTGCAGTTTTCACTGTAAAACAGAGTTGGAGCTCGTATATCCACATATATATGTATGGAGTGGAGTTTGCAAGTGAAAAGAAACTTTGTGTTCCCAACAAGCTAGGTGAAGGACGGCTTTCACACACACTTATCACTAAGAACAGAGCATGTGGAGAGACGTTCGTTCATCTAGCACAAAGGGAACGGTTTGCAGTAGAAACTTTTACTCTGGATTCTCAGTCTGTTTCCTAGTGCCGGTTTGAAGTTCCTGCAGTTTCCACTGTAAAACAGTGTTGGAGCCCGTACCTTAACATATATATGTATGGTGTGGTGTTGCAAGTGAAAAGAATCTTTGTGTTCCCAATAAGCTATGTGAAGGACGTCTTTCACACACAATTATCTCTCAGAACTTAGCATGAGGTGAGACGTTCGTTAATCTAGCACAAAGGGAAATGGTTGCAGGCGAGACTTTTACTCGGGTTTCTCAGTCTGTTTCCTACTGCCGGTATGAATTTCCTGCAATTTTCACTGTAAAACCGATTTGGAGCTGTACCTCCCCAAATATATGTATGGAGTGGAGTTTGCAACTGAGAATAAACTTTTTGTTCCCAACAACTAGTTGAAGGGCGGCTTTCACACACACTTATCTCTCAGAAATGAGCATGTGGAGAGACGTTCGTTCATCTAGCACAAAGGGAACAGGTTGCAGGAGAAACTTTTACTCTGGTTTCTCAGTCTGTTTCCTAATGCCTGTATTATGTTCCTGCAATTTTCTCTGTAAAACCGAGTTGGAGCTCGTACCTCCCCATATATATGTATGGAGTGGAGTTTACAAGTGAAAAGAAACTTTGTGTTCCCAACAAGCTAGGTGAAGGACGGCTTTCACACACACATATCTCTCAGAACGGAGCATGTGGAGAGACGTTCGTTCATGTATCAGAAAGGGAACGGTTTGCAGGAGAAACTTTAACTCTCATTTCTCAGTCTGTTTCCTACTGCCGGTTTGAAGATCCTGCAATTTTCACTGTAAAACCGAGTTGGAGCTCGTCCCTCCCCATATATATATATGGAGTGGAGTTTGCAAGTGAAAAGAAACTTTGTGTTCCCAAAAAGCTAGGTGAAGGACGGCTTTCACACACAATTATATCTCAGAACTGACCATGTGGATAAACGTTCGTTCATCTAGCACAAATGGAACGGGTTGCAGGAGAAACTTTAACTCTGGTTTCTCAGTCTGTTTCCTACGGCCCGTTTGAAGTTCCTGCAATTTTCACTGTAAAACACAGTTGGAGCTCGTACTTCCCCATATATATGTATGGAGTGGAGTTTGCAAGTGAAAAGAAACTTTGTGTTCCCAACAAGCTAGGTGAAGGACGGCTTTCACACACAATTATCTCTCAGAACTGAGCATGTGAGAGACGTTCGTACATCTAGGAAAAAGGGACCGGGTTGCAAGTGAAACTTTTACTCTTGTTTCTCAGTTTGTTTCCTAGTGCCGTTTGAATTTCCTGCAGTTTTCACTGTAAAACCGAGTTGGAGCTAGTACCACCCCATATATATGTATGGAGTGGAGTTTACAACTGAAAAGAAACTTTGTGTTCCCAACAAGCTAGGTGGAGGACGGCTTTCACACACACTTGTCTCTCAGAACGGAGCATGTGGAGAGACGTTCGTTCATGTAGCACTAAGGGAAAGGTTTGCAGGAGAAACTTTAACCCTGGCTTCTCAGTCTGTTTCCTACTGCCGGTTTGAAGTTCCTGCAATTTTCACTGTAAACCCGAGTTGGAGCTCGTAACTCCCCATATATATGTATGGAGGGGAGTTTGCAAGTGAAAAGAAACTTTGTGTTCCCAACAAGCTAGGTGAAGGACGGCTTTCACACACAAATATCTCTCAGAACTGACCATATGGAGAGACGTTCGTTCATCTAGAACAAAGGGAACGGGTTGCAGGTGAAACTATTACTCTGGTTTCTCAGTCTGTTTCCTATGGTCGGTTTGATATTCCTGCAGTTTTCACTGTAAAATCTAGTTGGAGCTATTACTTCCCATATATATGTATGGAGTGGAGCTGGCAACTGAAAAGAAACTTTGTGTTCCCAACAAGCTAGGTGAAGGACGGCTTTCACACACATTTATCTCTGAGAACTGTGCATGTGGAGAGACGTTCGTTAATCTAGCACAAAGGAACGGGTTGCAGGTAAAATTTTACTCTGGTTTCTCAATCTGTTTCCTAGTGCCTGTTTGAAGTTCCTGCAGTTTTCACTGTAAAACAGAGTTGGAGCTCGTATATCCACATATATATGTATGGAGTGGAGTTTGCAACTGAAAAGAAGCTTTGTGTTCCCAACAAACTAGGTGAAGAACGGCTTTCACACACACTTATCTCTCAGAATTGAGCATGTGGAGAGACGTTCGTTCATCTAGCACAAAGGGAATGGGATGCAGGAGAAACTTTTACTCTGGTTTCTCAGTCTGTTTCCTACTGCCGGTTTGAAGTTCCTGCAATTTTCACTATAAAACCGAGTAGGAGCTCGTAACTTCCCATATATATGTATGGAGTGGAGTTTGCAAGTGAAAAGAAACTTTGTGTTCCCAACAAGCTAAGTGAAGGACGGCTTTCAAACACTTATCTCTCAGAACTGAGCATGTGGAGAGACGTTCGTTCATCTAGAACAAATGGAATTGTTTGCAGGAGAAATTTTACTCTGGTTTCTCAGTCTGTTTCTTACTGCCGGTTTGAAGTTCCTGCAGTTTTCACTGTAAAACCGAGTTAGAGCTAGTACCTCCCCATATATATGTATGGAGGGGAGTTTGCAACTGAAAAGAAGCTTTGTGTTCCCAACAAGCTAGGTGAAGGACGGCTTTCACACACAAATATATCTCAGAACTGACCATGTGGAGAGACGTTCATTCATCTATAACAAAGGGAACGGGTTGCAGGTGAAACTTTTACTCTGGTTTCTCAGTCTGTTTCCTATGGTCAGTTTGATATTCCTGCAGTTTTCACTGTAAAATCGAGTTTGAGCTATAACTTCCCATATATATGTATGGAGTGGAGCTGGCAACTGAAAAGAAACTTTGTGTTCCCAACAAGCTAGGTGAAGGACGGCTTTCACACACATTTATCTCTGAGAACTGTGCATGTGGAGAGACGTTCGTTAATCTAGCACAAAGGAACGGGTTGCAGGTAAAATTTTACTCTGGTTTCTCAATCTGTTTCCTAGTGCCTGTTTGAAGTTCCTGCAGTTTTCACTGTAAAACAGAGTTGGAGCTCGTATATCCACATATATATGTATGGAGTGGAGTTTGCAAGTGAAAAGAACTTTGTGTTCCCAACAAGCTAGGTGAAGGACGGCTTTCACACACACTTATCACTAAGAACAGAGCATGTGGAGAGACGTTCGTTCATCTAGCACAAAGGGAACGGTTTGCAGTAGAAACTTTTACTCTGGATTCTCAGTCTGTTTCCTAGTGCCGGTTTGAAGTTCCTGCAGTTTCCACTGTAAAACAGTGTTGGAGCCCGTACCTTAACATATATATGTATGGTGTGGTGTTGCAAGTGAAAAGAATCTTTGTGTTCCCAATAAGCTATGTGAAGGACGTCTTTCACACACAATTATCTCTCAGAACTTAGCATGAGGTGAGACGTTCGTTAATCTAGCACAAAGGGAAATGGTTGCAGGCGAGACTTTTACTCGGGTTTCTCAGTCTGTTTCCTACTGCCGGTATGAATTTCCTGCAATTTTCACTGTAAAACCGATTTGGAGCTGTACCTCCCCAAATATATGTATGGAGTGGAGTTTGCAACTGAGAATAAACTTTTTGTTCCCAACAACTAGTTGAAGGGCGGCTTTCACACACACTTATCTCTCAGAAATGAGCATGTGGAGAGACGTTCGTTCATCTAGCACAAAGGGAACAGGTTGCAGGAGAAACTTTTACTCTGGTTTCTCAGTCTGTTTCCTAATGCCTGTATTATGTTCCTGCAATTTTCTCTGTAAAACCGAGTTGGAGCTCGTACCTCCCCATATATATGTATGGAGTGGAGTTTACAAGTGAAAAGAAACTTTGTGTTCCCAACAAGCTAGGTGAAGGACGGCTTTCACACACACATATCTCTCAGAACGGAGCATGTGGAGAGACGTTCGTTCATGTATCAGAAAGGGAACGGTTTGCAGGAGAAACTTTAACTCTCATTTCTCAGTCTGTTTCCTACTGCCGGTTTGAAGATCCTGCAATTTTCACTGTAAAACCGAGTTGGAGCTCGTCCCTCCCCATATATATATATGGAGTGGAGTTTGCAAGTGAAAAGAAACTTTGTGTTCCCAAAAAGCTAGGTGAAGGACGGCTTTCACACACAATTATATCTCAGAACTGACCATGTGGATAAACGTTCGTTCATCTAGCACAAATGGAACGGGTTGCAGGAGAAACTTTAACTCTGGTTTCTCAGTCTGTTTCCTACGGCCCGTTTGAAGTTCCTGCAATTTTCACTGTAAAACACAGTTGGAGCTCGTACTTCCCCATATATATGTATGGAGTGGAGTTTGCAAGTGAAAAGAAACTTTGTGTTCCCAACAAGCTAGGTGAAGGACGGCTTTCACACACAATTATCTCTCAGAACTGAGCATGTGAGAGACGTTCGTACATCTAGGAAAAAGGGACCGGGTTGCAAGTGAAACTTTTACTCTTGTTTCTCAGTTTGTTTCCTAGTGCCGTTTGAATTTCCTGCAGTTTTCACTGTAAAACCGAGTTGGAGCTAGTACCACCCCATATATATGTATGGAGTGGAGTTTACAACTGAAAAGAAACTTTGTGTTCCCAACAAGCTAGGTGAAGGACGGCTTTCAGACACAATTATCGCTCAGAATTGAGCATGTGAAGATACGTTCGTTCATCTAGCACAAAGGGAACGGGTGGCAGGATAAACTTTTACTCTGTTTTCTCAGTTTTTTCCTACTGCCGTTTTGAATTTACTGCAGTTTTCACTGTAAAATCGAGTTAGAGCTCGTACCACCCCATATATATGTATGGAGTGGAGTTTGCAACTGAAAAGAAACATTGTGTTTCAAACAACTAGGTGAAGGACGGCTTTCACACACAATTATCTCTCAGATCTGAGCATGTGGAGAGACGTTCGTTCATCTAGCACAAAGGGAACGGGTTGCAGGTGAATCTTTTACTCTGGTTTCTCAGTCTGTTTCTTACTGCCTGTTTGAAGTTCCTGCAGTTTTCACTGTAAAAACGAGTTGGAGCTCGTACCTCCCCATATATATTTATGGAGGGGAGTTTACAAGTGAAAAGAATCTTTGTGTTCCCAACAAGCTAGGTGAAGGACGGCTTTCACACACACTTAACTCTCAGAACTGAGCATGTGGAGAGACGTTCGTTCAAGTAGCACAAATGGAACGGGTTGCAGGAGAAACTATTACTCTGGTCTCTCAGTCTGTTTCCTAGTGCCGGTTTGAAGTTCCTGCAGTTATCACTGTAAAACAGAGTTTTATCTAGTACCTCCCCATATATATGTATGGAGTGGTGTTTGCAAGTGAAAAGAAACTTTGTGTTCCCAACAAGCTAGGTGAAGGACGGATTTCACACACACTTATCTCTCAGAACTGAGCATGTGGAGAGAATTTCCTTCATCTAGCAAAAAGGGAACGGTTGGCAGGAGAAATTTTTCCTCTTGTTTCTCAGTCTGTTTCCTAGTGCCGGATTCAAGTTCCTGCATTTTTCACTGTAAAACATTGTTGGAGCTCGTACCTCCCCATATATATATATGGAGTGGAGTTGGCAAGTGAAAAGAAACTTTGTGTTCCCAACAAGCTAGGTGAAGAACGGATTTCACACACATTTATCTCTCAGAATTGAGCATGTGGGGAGACGTTCGTTCATATAGCACAAAGGGAACGGGTTGCAAGGGAAATTATTACTCTTGTTCCTCCGTCTGTTTCCTAGTGCCGGTTTGAATTTCCTGCAGTTATCACTGTAAAACCAAGTTGTAGCTAGTACCTCCCCATATATATGTATGGATTGGAGTTTGCAACTGAAAAGATACTTTGTGTTCCCAACAAGGTAAGTGAAGGACGGCATTCACACACACATTTCTCTCAGAACTGAGCATGTGGAGGGACGTTCGTTCATCTAGCACAAAAGTAACGTTTTGGAGGAGAAACTTTTACTATGGTTTCTCAGTCTGTTTCCTAGTGCCGGTTTGAATTTCCTGCAGTTTTCACTGTAAAAATGTGTTGGAACTAGTACATCCCCATATATATGTATGGAGTGGAGTTTGCATCTGAAAAGAAACTTTGTGTTCCCAACAAGGTAGGTGAAGGACGGCTTTCACACACACTTATCTCTCAGAACTGAGCATATGGAGAGAAGTTCGTTCATCTAGCACAAAGGGAACGGGTTACAGGAGAACTTTTACTCTGTTTTCTCAGTCTGTTTCCTACTGCCGTTTTGATGTTCCTGCAGTTTTCACTGTAAAACCGAGTTGGAGCTATTACATCCCCTTATATATGTATGCAGTGGAGTTTGCAACTGAAAAGAAACTTTGTGTTCCCAACATGTTAGGTGAAGGGCGGCTTTCACACACAATTATCTCTCAGAACTGAGCATGTGGAGAGACGTTCGTTAATCTAACACAAAGGGAACGGGTTGCAGGAAAAATTTTACTCTGGTTTCTCACGCTGTTTCCTAGTGCCTGTTTGAAGTTCCTGCAGTTTTCACTGTAAAACAGGGTTGAAGCACGTACCTTCCCATATATATGTATGGAGTGGAGTTTGCAAGTGAAAAGAAACTTTGTGTTCCTAACAAGATAGGTGAAATGCGGCTTTCACACACAATTATCTCTCAGAACTGACCATGTGTAGAGACTTTCGTTCATCTAGCACAAATGGAACGGTTTGCAGGACAAACTTTTTCTCTGGTTTCTCAGTCTGTTTCCTAGTGCCGGGTTGAAGTTCCTGCAGTTTTCACTGTAAAACCGAGTTGGAGCTATTCCATCCCCTTATATATGTATGCAGTGGAGTTTGAAACTGAAAAGAAACTTTGTGTTCCCAACAAGTTATGTGAAGGACGGCTTTCACACACACTTATCTCTCAGAACTGAGCATGTGGAGAGACGTTCATTAACCTAACACAAAGGGAACGGGTTGCAGGAAAAATTTTACTCTGGTTTATCACTCTTTTTCCTAGTGCCTGTTTGAAGTTCCTGCAGTTTTCACTGTAAAACAGAGTTGAAGCTCGTACCTTCCCATAAATATGTATGGAGTGGAGTTTGCAAGTGAAAAGAAACTTTGTGTTCCCAACAAGCTAAGTGAAGGACGGCTTTCACACACACTTATCTCTCAGAACTGACCATGTGTAGAGACTTTCGTTCATCTAGCACAAATGGAACGGGTTGCAGGACAAACTATTTCTCTGGTTTCTCAGTCTGTTTCCTAGTGCCGGTTTGAAGTTCCTGCAGTTTTCACTGTAAAACCGAGTTGGAGCTATTACTTCCCCTTATATATGTATGCAGTGGAGTTTGAAACTGAAAAGAAACTTTGTGTTCCCAACAAGTTAGGTGAAGGACGGCTTTCACACACACTTATCTCTCAGAACTGAGCATGTGGAGAGACGTTCGTTCATCTAGAACAAATGGAACGGTTTGCAGGAGAAATTTTACTCTGGTTTCTCAGTCTGTTTCCTACTGCCGGTTTGAAGTTCCTGCAATTTTCACTGTAAAACCGAGTTGGAGCTCGTACCTCCCATATATATGTATGGAGTGGAGTTGCTACTGAAAAGAAACTGTGTGTTCCCAACAACTATGTGAAGGACGGCTTTCACACACACTTATCTCTCAGAAATGAGCATGTGGAGAGACGTTCGTTCATGTAACACAAGGGTAACGGGTTGCAGGTGTAACTTTTACTCTGGTTTCTCAGTCTGTTTCCTACTGACGTTTTGAAGTTCCTGCAATTTTCACTGTGAAACCGAGTTGGAGCTCGTACCTCCCCATATATTTTTATGGAGAGGAGTTTGAAAGTGAAAAGAAACTTTGTGTTCCCAACAAGCTACTTGAAGGACGGCTTTCACACACACTTATCTCTCAGAACAGAGCATGTGGAGAGACGTTCGTTCATCTAGCACAAAGGGAACGGTTTGCAGGAGAAACTTTACTCTGGTTTCTCAGTCTGTTTCTTACTTACGGTTTGAAGTTCCTGCAGTTTTCACAGTAAAACCGATTTGGAGCTAGTACCTCCCCATATATATGTATGGAGTGGAGTTTGCAACTGAAAAGAAGCTTGGTGTTCCGTACAAGCTAGGTGAAGGATGGCTTTCACACACACTTATCTCTCAGAAATGAGCATGTGGAGAGACGTTCGTTCATCTAGCACAAAGGGAACAGGTTGCAGGAGAAAATTTTACTCTGGTTTCTCAGTCTGTTTCCTACTGCTCTTTGATGTTCCTGCAATTTTCACTGTAAAACCGAGTTGGAGCTCGTACGTCCCCATATATATGTGTGGAGTGGGGTTTGCAACTGAAAAGAAATTTTGTGTTCCCAACAACTAGTTGAAGGACATCTTTCACCCACACTTTTCTCTCAGAAATGAGCATGTGGAGAGACGTTCGTTCATCTAGCACAAATGGAACTTGTTGCAGGAATAACTTTTACTCTGGATTCTCAGTCTGTTTCCTACTGCCGGTTTGAATTTCCTGCAATTTTCACTGTAAAACCGAGTTGGAGCTAGTACCTACCCATATATATGTATGGGGTGGAGTTTGCAAGTGAAAAAAAACTTTGTGTTCCAAACAAGCTAGGTGAAGGACGGCTTTCACACACACTTATCTCTCAGAACTGAGCATGTGGAGAGACGTTCGTTAATGTAGCACAAATGGAACGGTTTGCAGAGGAAATTTTACTCCGGTTTCTCAGTGTGTTTCCTAGTGCCTGTTTGAAGTTCCTGCAGTTTTCACTGTAAAACCGAGTTGGAGATAGTACCTCCCCATATATATGTATGGAGTGGAGTTTGCCAGAGAAAAGAAACTTTGTGTTCCCAACAAGCTAGGTGAAGTACGGCATTCACACACACTTATCTCTCAGAACGGAGCATGTTGAGGGAAGATCGTTCATGTAGCACAAAGGGAACGGTTTGCAGGAGAAATTTTAACTCTGGTTTCTCAGACTTTTTCCTACTGCCGGTTTGAAGTTCCTGCAATTTTCACTTTAAACCCGTGTTGGAGCTCGTACCTCCCCATATATATGTATGGAGTGGAGTTTGCAAGTGAAAAGAAACTTTGTGTTCCCAACAAGCTAAGTGAAGGACGGCTTTCACACACACTTATCTCTCAGAACTGACCATGTGTAGAGACTTTCGTTCATCTAGCACAAATGGAACGGGTTGCAGGACAAACTTTTTCTCTGGTTTCTCAGTCTGTTTCCTAGTGCCGGTTTGAAGTTCCTGCAGTTTTCACTGTAAAACCGAGTTGGAGCTATTCCATCCCCTTATATATGTATGCAGTGGAGTTTGAAACTGAAAAGAAACTTTGTGTTCCCAACAAGTTAGGTGAAGGACGGCTTTCACACACACTTATCTCTCAGAACTGAGCATGTGGAGAGACGTTCATTAATCTAACACAAAGGGAACGGGTTGCAGGAAAAATTTTACTCTGGTTTCTCACTCTGTTTCCTAGTGCCTGTTTAAAGTTCCTGCAGTTTTCACTGTAAAACAGAGTTGAAGCTCGTACCTTCCCATATATATGTATGGAGTGGAGTTTGCAAGTGAAAAGAAACTTTGTGTTCCCAACAAGCTAAGTGAAGGACGGCTTTCACACACACTTATCTCTCAGAACTGAGCATGTGGAGAGACGTTCGTTCATCTAGAACAAATGGAACGGTTTGCAGGAGAAATTTTACTCTGGTTTCTCAGTCTGTTTCCTACTGCCGGTTTGAAGTTCCTGCAATTTTCACTGTAAAACCGAGTTGGAGCTCGTACCTCCCATATATATGTATGGAGTGGAGTTGCTACTGAAAAGAAACTGTGTGTTCCCAACAACTATGTGAAGGACGGCTTTCACACACACTTATCTCTCAGAAATGAGCATGTGGAGAGACGTTCGTTCATGTAACACAAAGGTAACGGGTTGCAGGTGTAACTTTTACTCTGGTTTCTCAGTCTGTTTCCTACTGACGGTTTGAAGTTCCTGCAATTTTCACTGTGAAACCGAGTTGGAGCTCGTACCTCCCCGTATATTTTTATGGAGAGGAGTTTGAAAGTGAAAAGAAACTTTGTGTTCCCAACAAGCTACTTGAAGGACGGCTTTCACACACACTTATCTCTCAGAACAGAGCATGTGGAGAGACGTTCGTTCATCTAGCACAAAGGGAACGGTTTGCAGGAGAAACTTTACTCTGGTTTCTCAGTCTGTTTCTTACTTACGGTTTGAAGTTCCTGCAGTTTTCACAGTAAAACCGATTTGGAGCTAGTACCTCCCCATATATATGTATGGAGTGGAGTTTGCAACTGAAAAGAAGCTTTGTGTTCCGTACAAGCTAGGTGAAGGATGGCTTTCACACACACTTATCTCTCAGAAATGAGCATGTGGAGAGACGTTCGTTCATCTAGCACAAAGGGAACAGGTTGCAGGAGAAAATTTTACTCTGGTTTCTCAGTCTGTTTCCTACTGCTGTTTGATGTTCCTGCAATTTTCACTGTAAAACCGAGTTGGAGCTCGTACGTCCCCATATATATGTGTGGAGTGGGGTTTGCAACTGAAAAGAAATTTTGTGTTCCCAACAACTAGTTGAAGGACATCTTTCACCCACACTTTTCTCTCAGAAATGAGCATGTGGAGAGACGTTCGTTCATCTAGCACAAATGGAACTTGTTGCAGGAATAACTTTTACTCTGGATTCTCAGTCTGTTTCCTACTGCCGGTTTGAATTTCCTGCAATTTTCACTGTATAACCGAGTTGGAGCTAGTACCTACCCATATATATGTATGGGGTGGAGTTTGCAAGTGAAAAAAAACTTTGTGTTCCAAACAAGCTAGGTGAAGGACGGCTTTCACACACACTTATCTCTCAGAACTGAGCATGTGGAGAGACGTTCGTTAATGTAGCACAAATGGAACGGTTTGCAGAGGAAATTTTACTCCGGTTTCTCAGTGTGTTTCCTAGTGCCTGTTTGAAGTTCCTGCAGTTTTCACTGTAAAACCGAGTTGGAGATAGTACCTCCCCATATATATGTATGGAGTGGAGTTTGCCAGAGAAAAGAAACTTTGTGTTCCCAACAAGCTAGGTGAAGTAAGGCATTCACACACACTTATCTCTCAGAACGGAGCATGTTGAGGGAAGATCGTTCATGTAGCACAAAGGGAACGGTTTGCAGGAGAAATTTTAACTCTGGTTTCTCAGACTTTTTCCTACTGCCGGTTTGAAGTTCCTGCAATTTTCACTGTAAAACCGAGTTGGAGCTCGTACCTCCCCATATATATGTATGGAGTGGATTTTGCAAGTGAAAAGAAACTTTGTGTTCCTAACAAGATAGGTGAAATGCGGCTTTCACACACAATTATCTCTCAGAACTGACCATGTGTAGAGACTTTCGTTCATCTAGCACAAATGGAACGGGTTGCAGGACAAACTTTTTCTCTGGTTTCTCAGTCTGTTTCCTAGTGCCGGTTTGAAGTTCCTGCAGTTTTCACTGTAAAACCGAGTTGGAGCTATTACATCCCCTTATATATGTATGCAGTGGAGTTTGCAACTGAAAAGAAACTTTTTGTTCCCAACAAGTTAGGTGAAGAACGGCTTTCACACACACTTATCCCTCAGAACTGAACATGTGGAGAGACGTTCATTAATCTAACACAAAGGGAACGGTTTGCAGGAAAAATTTTACTCTGGTTTCTCACTCTGTTTCCTAGTGCCTGTTTCAAGTTCCTGCAGTTTTCACTGTAAAACCGAGTTGAAGCTCGTACCTTCCCATATATATGTATGGAGTGGAGTTTGCAAGTGAAAAGAAACTTTGTGTTCCCAACAAGCTAAGTGAAGGACGGCTTTCACACACACTTATCTCTCAGAACTGAGCATGTGGAGAGACGTTCGTTCATCTAAAAAAATGGAACGGTTTGCAGGAGAAATTTTACTCTGGTTTCTCAGTCTGTTTCTTACTGCCGGTTTGAAGTTCCTGCAGTTTTCACTGTAAAACCGAGTTAGAGCTAGTACCTCCCCATATATATGTATGGAGTAGAGTTTGCAACTGAAAAGAAGCTTTGTGTTCCCAACAAGCTAGGTGAAGTGCGGCTTTCACACACAATTATCTCTCAGAAATGAGCATGTGGAGAGACGTTCGTTCATCTAGCACAAATGGAACGGGTTGCATGAGAAACTTTTACTCTGTTTTCTCAGTCTGTTTCCTACTGCCGGTTTGAAGTTCCTGCAATTTTCACTGTAAAACCGAGTTGGAGCTCGTACCTCCCCATATATTTTTATGGAGAGGAGTTTGAAAGAGAAAAGAAACTTTGTGTTCCCAACAAGCTACTTGAAGGACGGCTTTCACACACACTTATCTCTCAGAACAGAGCATGTGGAGAGACGTTCGTTCATCTAGCACAAAGGGAACGGTTTGCAGGAGAAACTTTACTCTGGTTTCTCAGTCTGTTTCTTACTTACGGTTTTAAGTTCCTGCAGTTTTCACAGTAAAACCGATTTGGAGCTAGTACCTCCCCATATATATGTATGGAGTGGAGTTTGCAACTGAAAATAAGCTTTGTGTTCCGTACAAGCTGGGTGAAGGATGGCTTTCACACACACTTATCTCTCAGAAATGAGCATGTGGAGAGACTTTCGTTCATCTAGCACAAATGGAACGGGTTGCAGGACAAACTTTTTCTCTGGTTTCTCAGTCTGTTTCCTAGTGCCGCTTTGAAGTTCCTGCAGTTTTCACTGTAAAACCGAGTTGGAGCTATTACATCCCCTTATATATGTATGCAGTGGAGTTTGCAACTGAAAAGAAACTTTGTGTTCCCAACAAGTTAGATGAAGGACGGCTTTCACACACACTTATCTCTCAGAACTGAGCATGTGGAGAGACGTTCGTTCATCTAGAAAAAATGGAACGGTTTGCAGGAGAAATTTTACTCTGGTTTCTCAGTTTGTTTCTTACTGCCGGTTTGAAGTTCCTGCAGTTTTCACTGTAAAACCGAGTTAGAGCTAGTACCTCCCCATATATATGTATGGAGTACAGTTTGCAACTGAAAAGAAGCTTTGTGTTCCCAACAAGCTAGGTGAAGTGCGGCTTTCACACACACTTATATCTCAGAAATGAGCATGTGGTGAGACGTTCGTTCATCTAGCACAAATGGAACGGGTTGCATGAGAAAATTTTACTCTGGTTTCTCAGTCTGTTTCCTACTGCCGGTTTGAAGTTCCTGCAATTTTCACTGTAAAACCGAGTTGGAGCTCGTACCTCCCATATATATGTATGGAGTGGAGTTGCTAATGAAAAGAAACTGTGTGTTCCCAACAACTATGTGAAGGACGGCTTTCACACACACTTATCTCTCAGAAATGAGCATGTGGAGAGACGTTCATTCATGTAACACAAAGGGAACGGGTTGCAGGAGAAACTTTAACTCTGGTTTCTCAGTCTGTTTCCTACTTCCGGTTTGAATTTCCTGCAATTTTCACTGTAAAACCGTGTTGGAGCTCGTACCTCCCCATATATATGTATGGAGTGGAGTTTGCAAGTGAAAAGAAACTTTGTGTTCCCAACAAGCTAGGTGGAGGACGGCTTTCACACACACTTGTCTCTCAGAACGGAGCATGTGGAGAGACGTTCGTTCATGTAGCACTAAGGGAAAGGTTTGCAGGAGAAACTTTAACCCTGGCTTCTCAGTCTGTTTCCTACTGCCGGTTTGATGTTCCTGCAATTTTCACTGTAAACACGAGTTGGGGCTCGTAACTCACCATATATATGTATGGATTGGAGTTTGCAAGTGAAAAGAAACTTTGTGTTCCCAACAAGCTACTTGAAGGACGGCTTTCACACACACTTATCTCTCAGAACAGAGCATGTGGAGAGACGTTCGTTCATCTAACACAAAGGGAACGGTTTGCAGGAGAAACTTTACTCTGGTTTCTCAGTCTGTTTCTTACTTACGGTTTGAAGTTCCTGCAGTTTTCACAGTAAACCCGATTTGGAGCTAGTACCTCCCCATATATATGTATGGAGTGGACTTTCTACTGAAAAGAAGCTTTGTGTTCCGTACAAGATAGGTGAAGGACGGCTTTCACACACACTTATCTCTCAGAAATGAGCATGTGGAGAGACGTTCGTTCATCTAACACAAAGGGAACAGGTTGCAGGAGAAACTTTTACTCTGGTTTCTCAGTCTGTTTCCTACTGCTGTTTGAAGTTCCTGCAATTTTCACTGTAAAACCGAGTTGAAGCTCGTACGTCCCTATATATATGTATGGAGTGGGGTTTACAACTGAAAAGAAATATTGTGTTCCCAACAACTACTTGAAGGACGGCTTTCAGCCACACTTTTCTCTCAGAAATGAGCATGTGGAGAGACGATCGTTCATCTAGCACAAATGGAACGGGTTGCAGGAATAACTTTTACTCTGGATTCTCAGCCTGTTTCCTACTTCCGGTTTGATGTTCCTGCAATTTTCACTGTAAAACCGAGTTGGAGCTTGTACCTACCCATATATATGTATGGGGTGGAGTTTGCAAGTGAAAAAAACTTTGTGTTCCCAACAAGCTAGGTGAAGGAAGGCTTTCACACACAATTATCTCTCAGAACTGACCATGTGGACAGACGTTCGTTCATCTAGCAAAAAGCGAACGGGTTGCACGAGAAACTTTTACTCTTTTTTCTCAGTCTGTTTCCTAGTGCCGGGTTGAAGTCCCTGCAATTTTCACTGTAAAGCCGAGTTGGAGCTAGTACATCCCATATATATTTATGGAGTGGAGTTTGCAACTGAAAAGAAACTTAGTGTTCCATACAAGCAAGTTGAAGGACGGCTTTCACACACACTTATCTCTCAGAACTGAGCATGTGGAGAGACGTTCGTTAATCTAGCACAAATGGAACGGTTTGCAGGGGAAATTTTACTCCGGTTTCTCAGTGTGTTTCCTAGTGCCTGTTTGAAGTTCCTGCAGTTTTCACTGTAAAACCGAGTTGGAGAAAGTACCTCCCCATATATATGTATGGAGTGGAGTTTGCCAGAGAAAAGAAACTTTGTGTTCCCAAAAAGCTAGGTGAAGTACGGCTTTCACACACACTTATCTCTCAGAACGGAGCATGTTGAGGGAAGTTCGTTCATGTAGCACAAAGGGAACGGTTTGCAGGAGAAACTTTTTCTCTGGTTTCTCAGTCTGTTTCCTAGTGCCGGTTTGAAGTTCCTGCAGTTTTCACTGTAAAACCGAGTTGGAGCTATTACATCCCCATATATATGTATGCAGTGGAGTTTGCAACTTAAAAGAAACTTTGTGTTCCCAAAAAGTTAGGTGAAGGACGGCTTTCACACACACTTAACTCTCAGAACTGAGCATGTGGAGAGACGTTCGTTAATCTAACACAAAGGGAACGGGTTGCAGGAAAAATTTTACTCTGGTTTCTCACTCTGTTTCCTAGTGCCTGTTTGAAGTTCCTGCAGTTTTCACTGTAAAACAGAGTTGAAGCTCGTACCTTCCCATATATATGTATGGAGTGGAGTTTGCAAGTGAAAAGAAACTTTGTGTTCCCAACAAGCTAAGTGAAGGACGGCTTTCACACACACTTATCTCTCAGAACTGAGCATGTGGAGAGACGTTCGTTCATCTAGAACAAATGGAACGGTTTGCAGGAGAAACTTTTACTCTGGTTTCTCAGTCTGTTTCTTACTGCCGGTTTGAAGTTCCTGCAGTTTTCACTGTAAAACCGAGTTAGAGCTAGTACCTCCCAATATATATGTATGGAGTAGAGTTTGCAACTGAAAAGAAGCTTTGTGTTCCCAACAAGCTAGGTGAAGTGCGGCTTTCACACACACTTATCTCTCAGAAATGAGCATGTGGAGAGACGTTCGTTCATCTAGCACAAATGGAACGGGTTGCAGGAGAAACTTTTACTCTGGTTTCTCAGTCTGTTTCCTACTGCCGGTTTGAAGTTCCTGCAATTTTCACTGTAAAACCGAGTTGGAACTCGTACCTCCCATATATATGTATTTAGTGGAGTAGCTACTGAAAAGAAACTTTGTGTTCCCAACAACTATGTGAAGGACGGCTTTCACACACACTTATCTCTGAGAAATGAGCATGTGGAGAGACGTTCGTTCATGTAACACAAAGGGAACGGGTTGCAGGAGAAACTTTAACTCTGATTTCTCAGTCTGTTTCCTACTTCCGGTGTGAATTTCCAGCAATTTTCACTGTAAAACCGTGTTGGAGCTCGTACCTCCCCATATATATGTATGGAGTGGAGTTTGCTAGTGAAAAGAAACTTTGTGTACCCAACAAGCTAGGTGGAGGACGGCTTTCACACACACTTGTCTCTTAGAACGGAGCATGTGGAGAGACGTTCGTTCATGTAGCACTAAGGGAAAGGTTTGCAGGAGAAACTTTAACCCTGGCTTCTCAGAATGTTTCTTACGGCCGGTTTGAACTTCCTGCAATTTTCACTGTAAACCCGAGTTGGAGCTCGTAACTCCCCATATATATGTATGGAGGGGAGTTTGCAAGTGAAAAGAAACTTTGTGTTCCCAACAAGCTAGGTGAAGGACGGCTTTCACACACAAATGTCTCTCAGAACTGACCATGTGGAGAGACGTTCGTTCATCTAGAACAAAGGGAACGGGTTGCAGGTGAAACTTTTACTCTGGTTTCTAAGTCTGTTTCCTATGGTCTGTTTGATATTCCTGCAGTTTTCACTGTAAAATCGAGTTGGAGCTATTACTTCCCATATATATGTATGGAGTGGAGTTTGCAACTGAAAAGAATCTTTGTGTTCACAACAATTTAGGTGAAGGACGGCTTTCATACACACTTATCTCTCAGAACTGAGCATGTGGAGAGACGTTCGTTAATCTAGCACAAATGAACGGGTTGCAGGAAAAATTTTACTCTGGTTTCTCAATCTGTTTCCTAGTGCCTGTTTGAAGTTCCTGCAGTTTTCACTGTAAAACCGAGTTGGAGCTCGTACATCCCCATATATATGTATGGAGTGGAGTTTGCAACTGAAAAGAAGCTTTGTGTTCCCAACAAAATAGGTGAAGAACGGCTTTCACACACACTTATCTCTCAGAATTGAGCATGTGGAGAGACGTTCGTTCATCTAGCACAAAGGGAACGGGTTGCAGGAGAAACTTTTACTCTGGTTTCTCAGTCTGTTTCCTACTGCCGGTTTGAAGTTCCTGCAATTTTCCCTATAAAACCGTGTAGGAGCTCGTACCTTCCCATATATATATATGGAGTGGAGTTTGCAAGTGAAAAGAAAATTTGTGTTCCCAACAAGCTAAGTGAAGGACGGCTTTCACACACACTTATCTCTCAGAACTGAGCATGTGGAGAGACGTTCGTTCATCTAGAACAAATGGAACGGTTTGCAGGAGAAATTTTACTCTGGTTTCTCAGTCTGTTTCTTACTGCCGGTTTGAAGTTCCTGCAGTTTTCACTGTAAAACCGAGTTAGAGCTAGTAAATCCCCATATATATGTATGGAATAGAGTTTGCAACTGAAAAGAAGCTTTGTGTTCCCAACAAGCTTTGTGAAGGACGGCTTTCACACACACTTATCTCTCAGAAATGAGCATGTGGGGAGACGTTCGTTCATCTAGCACAAAGGGAACGGGTTGCAGGATAAACTTTTACTCTGGTTTCTCAGTCTGTTTTCTACTGCCGGTTTGAAGTTCCTGCAATTTTCACTGTAAAACCGAGTTGGAGCTCGTACCACCCCTTTTATATGTATGGAGTGGAGTTGCTACTGAAAAGAAACTTTGTGTTCCCAACAACTAGGTGAAGGACGGCTTTCACACACACTTATCTCTCAGAAATGAGCTTGTGGAGAGACGTTCGTTCATGTAGCGCTAAGGGAAATGTTTGAAGGAGAAACTTTAACCCTGGCTTCTCAGTCTGTTTCCTACTGCCGGTTTGAAGTTCCTGCAATTTTCACTTTAAACCCGTGTTGGAGCTCGTAACTCCCCATATATATGTATGGAGTGGAGTTTGCAAGTGAAAAGAAACTTTGTGTTCCCAACAAGCTAGTTGAAGAACGGCTTTCACACACACTTATCTCTCAGAATTGAGCATGTGGAGAGACGTTCGTTCATGTAGCACAAAGGGAACGGGTTGCAGGAGAAACTTTTCTCTGGTTTCTCAGTATGTTTCCTAGTGCCGGTTTGATGTTCCTGCAGTTTTCACTGTAAAATCGAGTTGCAGCTTGTACTTCCCATATATATGTATGGAGTGGAGTTTGCAACTGAAAAGAAACTTTGTGTTCCCAACAAGCGAGGTGAAGGACGGCTTTCACACACACTTATCTCTCAGACCTGAGCATGTGGAGAGACGTTCTTTAATCTAGCACAAAAGGAACGGGTTGCAGGTGAAATTTTACTCCGGGTTCTCATTCTGTTTCCTAGTGCCTGTTTGAATTTCCTGCACTTTTCACTGTAAAACCGAGTTGGAACTCGTACATACCCATATATATGTATGGAGTGGAGTTTGCAAGTGAAAAGAATCTTTGTGTTCCCAACAAGATAGGTGAAGGACAGCTTTCACACACACATATCTGTCAGAACTGAGAATGTGTAGAGACTTTCTTTCATCTAGCACAAAGGGAACGGTTTGCAGGAGAAACTTTTACTCTGGTTTCTCAGTCTGTTTCCTACTGCTTGTTTGAAGTTCCTGCAGTTTTCTCTGTAAAACCGAGTTGGAGCTCGTCCATCAACATATATATGTATGGATTGGAGTTTGCAAGTGAAAAGAAACTTTGTGTTCCCAAAAATTTAGTTGAAGGAAGGCTTTCACACTCACATATCTCTCAGAACTGAGCATGTGGAGAGACGTTCGTTAATCTAGCAAAAAGGGAACGGGTTGCAGGAGAAATTTTATTCCGGTTTCTCAGTCTGTTTCCTAGTGCCTGTTTGAAGTTCCTGCAGTTTTCACTGTAAAACAGAGTTGAAGCTCGTACCTCCCCATATTTATGTATGGATTGGTGTTAGCAATTGGAAAGAAACTTTTATTTCCCAACAAGCTAGGTGAAGGACGTCTTTCACACACACATATCTCTCAGAACTGAGCATGTGGAGAGACTTTCTTTCATCTAGCACAAATGGAACTGGTTGCAGGAGAAACTTTTTCTCTGGTTTCTCAGTCTGTTTCCTAGTGCCAGTTTGATGTTCCTGCAGTTTTCACTGTAAAACCGAGTTGGAGCTATTACATCCCCTTATATATGTATGCAGTGGAGTTTGCAACTGAAAAGAAGCTTTGTGTTCCCAACAAGCTAGGTGAAGGCGGCTTTCACACACACTTATCTCTCAGAAATGAGCATGTGGAGAGACGTTCGTTCATCTAGCACAAATGGAACGGGTTGCAGGAGAAACTTTTACTCTGGTTTCTCAGTCTGTTTCCTACTGCCGGTTTGAAGTTCCTGCAAATTTCACTGTAAAACCGAGTTGGAACTCGTACCTCCCATATATATGTATTTAGTGGAGTAGCTACTGAAAAGAAACTTTGTGTTCCCAACAACTATGTGAAGGACGGCTTTCACACACAAATGTCTCTCAGAACTGACCATGTGGAGAGACGTTCGTTCATCTAGAACAAAGGGAACGGGTTGCAGGTGAAACTTTTACTCTGGTTTCTAAGTCTGTTTCCTATGGTCGGTTTGATATTCCTGCAGTTTTCACTGTAAAATCGAGTTGGAGCTATTACTTCCCATATATATGTATGGAGTGGAGTTTGCAACTGAAAAGTATCTTTGTGTTCACAACAATTTAGGTGAAGGACGGCTTTCATACACACTTATCTCTGAGAACTGAGCATGTGGAGAGACGTTCGTTAATCTAGCACAAATGAACGGGTTGCAGGAAAAATTTTACTCTGGTTTCTCAATCTGTTTCCTAGTGCCTGTTTGAAGTTCCTGCAGTTTTCACTGTAAAACCGAGTTGGAGCTCGTACATCCCCATATATATGTATGGAGTGGAGTTTGCAACTGAAAAGAAGCTATGTGTTCCCAACAAACTAGGTGAAGAACGGCTTTCACACACACTTATCTCTCAGAAATGAGCATGTGGAGAGACGTTCGTTCATCTAGCACAAAGGGAACGGGTTGCAGGAGAAACTTTTACTCTGCTTTCTCAGTCTGTTTCCTACTGCCGGTTTGAAGTTCCTGCAATTTTCCCTATAAAACCGTGTAGGAGCTCGTACCTTCCCATATATATGTATGGAGTGGAGTTTGCAAGTGAAAAGAAACTTTGTGTTCCCAACAAGCTAAGTGAAGGACGGCTTTCACACACACTTATCTCTCAGAACTGAGCATGTGGAGAGACGTTCGTTCATCTAGAACAAATGGAACGGTTTGCAGGAGAAATTTTACTCTGGTTTCTCAGTCTGTTTCTTACTGCCGGTTTGAAGTTCCTGCAGTTTTCACTGTAAAACCGAGTTAGAGGTAGTACCTCCCCATATATATGTATGGAGTAAAGTTTGCAACTGAAAAGAAGCTTTGTGTTCCCAACAAGCTATGTGAAGGACGGCTTTCACACACACTTATCTCTCAGAAATGAGCATGTGGAGAGAGGTTCGTTCATCTAGCACAAAGGGAACGGGTTGCAGGGGAAACTTTTACTCTGGTTTCTCAGTCTGTTTCCTACTGCCGGTTTGAAGTTCCTGCAATTTTCACTGTGAAACCGAGTTGGAGCTCGTACCACCCCTTATATATGTATGGAGTGGAGTTGCTACTGAAAAGAAACTTTGTGTTCCCAACAACTAGGTGAAGGACGGCTTTCACACACACTTATCTCTCAGAAATGAGCATGTGGAGAGACGTTCGTTCATGTAGCACAAAGGGAACGGTTTGCAGGAGAAACTTTAACTCTGGTTTCTCAGTCTGTTTCCTACTGCCGGTTTGAATTTCCTGCAATTTTCACTGTAAAACCGTGTTGGAGCTCGTACCTCCCCATATATATGTATGGAGTGGAGTTTGCAAGTGAAAAGAAACTTTGTGTTCTCAATAAGCTAGGTGGGGGACGGCTTTCACACACACTTATCTCTCAGAACTGAACATGTGGAGAGACGTTCTTTCATGTAGCACAAAGGGAACGTTTTGCAGTAGAAACTTTAACTCTGGTTTCTCAGTCTGTTTCCTATTGCCGGTTTGAAGTACCTGCAATTTTCAGTGTAAAACCGTGTTGGAGCTCATACCTCCCCATATATATGTATGGAGTGGAGGTTGCAAGTGAAAAGAAACTTTGTGTTCCCAACAAGCTAAGTGAAGGACGGCTTTCACACACAATTATCTCTCAGAACTGACCATGTGGAGAGACGTTCGTTCATCTAGCACAAAGGGAACGGGTTGCAGGAGAAACTTTTACTCTGGTTTCTCAGTCTGTTTCCTAGTGCCGTTTTGAATTTCCTGCAGTTTTCACTGTAAAACCGATTTGGAGCTAGTACCTCCCATATATATGTATGGAGTGGAGTTTGCAACTGAAAAGAAACTTTGTGTTCACAACAAGCTAGGTGAAGGACTGCATTCACAAACACTTTTCTCTCAGAACTGAGCATGTGGAGAGACGTTCGTTTATCTAGCACCAAGGGAACGGGTTGCAGGAGAAATTTTACTCCAGATTCTCTGTCTGTTTCCTAGTTCCTGTTTGAATTTCCTGCAGTTTTCACTGTAAAACCGAGTTGGAGCTCGTACCTCCCCATATATATGTTTGGAGTGGTGTTTACAAGTGAAAAGAAACTTTGTGTTCCCATCAAGCTCTGTGAAGGACGGCTTTCACACACACTTATCTCTCAGAATGGAGCATGTGGATAGACGTTCGTTCATGTAGCACAAAGGGAACGAGTTGCAGGAGAAACTTTAACTCTGGTTTCTCATTCTGTTTCCTAGTTCCGGTTTGAAGTTCCTGCAGTTTTCACTGTAAAACCGAGTTGGAGCTATTACATCCCCTTATATATGTATGCAGTGGAGTTTGCAACTGAAAAGAAACTTTTTGTTCCCAAGTTAGGTGAAGGACGGCTTTCACAAACACTTAACTCTCAGAACTGAGCATGTGGAGAGACGTTCGTTAATCTAACACAAAGGGAACTGGTTGCAGGAAAAATTTTACTCTGGTTTCTCACTCTGTTTCCTAGTGCCTGTTTGAAGTTCCTGCAGTTTTCACTGTAAAACAGTGTTGAAGCTCGTACCTTCCCATATATATGTATGGAGTGGAGTTTGCAAGTGAAAAGAAACTCTGTGTTCCCAACAAGCTAAGTGAAGGACGGCTTTCACACACACTTATCTCTCAGAACTGAGCATGTGGAGAGACGTTCGTTCATGTAGCACTAAGGGAAAAGTTTGCAGGAGAAACTTTAACCCTGGCTTCTCAGTATGTTTCCTACGGCCGGTTTGAAGTTCCTGCAATTTTCACTGTAAACCCGAGTTGGAGCTCGTAACTCCCCATATATATGTATGGAGGGGAGTTTGCAAGTGAAAAGAAACTTTGTGTTCCCAACAAGCTAGGTGAAGGACGGCTTTCACACACAAATGTCTCTCAGAACTGACCATGTGGAGAGACGTTCGTTCATCTAGAACAAAGGGAACGGGTTGCAGGTGAAACTTTTACTCTGGTTTCTAAGTCTGTTTCCTATGGTCGGTTTGATATTCCTGCAGTTATCACTGTAAAATCGAGTTGGAGCTATTACTTCCCATATATATGTATGGAGTGGAGTTTGCAACTGAAAAGAATCTTTGTGTTCACAACAATTTAGGTGAAAGACGGCTTTCATACACACTTATCTCTGAGAACTGAGCATGTGGAGAGACGTTCGTTAATCTAGCACAAATGAACGGGTTGCAGGAAAAATTTTACTCTGGTTTCTCAATCTGTTTCCTAGTGCCTGTTTGAAGTTCCTGCAGTTTTCACTGTAAAACCGAGTTGGAGCTCGTACATCCCCATATATATGTATGGAGTGGAGTTTGCAACTGAAAAGAAGCTTTGTGTTCCCAACAAACTAGGTGAAGAACGGCTTTCACACACACTTATCTCTCAGAATTGAGCATGTGGAGAGACGTTCGTTCATCTAGCACAAAGGGAACGGGTTGCAGGAGAAACTTTTACTCTGGTTTCTCAGTCTGTTTCCTACTGCCGGTTTGAAGTTCCTGCAATTTTCCCTATAAAACCGTGTAGGAGCTCGTACCTTCCCATATATATATATGGAGTGGAGTTGGCAAGTGAAAAGAAACTTTGTGTTCCCAACAAGCTAAGTGAAGGACGGCTTTCACACACACTTATCTCTCAGAACTGAGCATGTGGAGAGACGTTCGTTCATCTAGAACAAATGGAACGGTTTGCAGGAGAAATTTTACTCTGGTTTCTCAGTCTGTTTCTTACTGCCGGTTTGAAGTTCCTGCAGTTTTCACTGTAAAACCGAGTTAGAGCTAGTACCTCCCCATATATATGTATGGAGTAGAGTTTGCAACTGAAAAGAAGCTTTGTGTTCCCAACAAGCTATGTGAAGAACGGCTTTCACACACACTTATCTCTCAGAAATGAGCATGTGGAGAGACGTTCGTTCATCTAGCACAAAGGGAACGGGTTGCAGGAGAAACTTTTACTCTGGTTTCTCAGTCTGTTTCCTACTGCCGGTTTGAAGTTCCTGCAATTTTCACTGTAAAACCGAGTTGGAGCTCGTACCACCCCTTTTATATGTATGGAGTGGAGTTGCTACTGAAAAGAAACTTTGTGTTCCCAACAACTAGGTGAAGGACGGCTTTCACACACACTTATCTCTCAGAAATGAGCATGTGGAGAGACGTTCGTTCATGTAGCACAAAGGGAACGGTTTGCATGAGAAATTTTAACTCTGGTTTCTCAGTGTGTTTCCTACTGCCGGTTTGAATTTCCTGCAATTTTCACTGTAAAACCGTGTTGGAGCTCGTACCTCCCCATATATATGTATGGAGTGGAGTTTGCCAGTGAAAAGAAACTTTGTGTTCCCAACAAGCTAGGTGGAGGACGGCTTTCACACACACTTGTCTCTTAGAACGGAGCTTGTGGAGAGACGTTCGTTCATGTAGCACTAAGGGAAAGGTTTGCAGGAGAAACTTTAACCCTGGCTTCTCAGTCTGTTTCCTACTGCCGGTTTGAAGTTCCTGCAATTTTCACTTTAAACCCGTGTTGGAGCTCGTAACTCCCCATATATATGTATGGAGTGGAGTTTGCAAGTGAAAAGAAACTTTGTGTTCCCAACAAGCTAGGTGAAGAACGGCTTTCACACACACTTATCTCTCAGAATTGAGCATGTGGAGAGACGTTCGTTCATGTAGCACAAAGGGAACGGGTTGCAGGGAAACTTTTCTCTGGTTTCTCAGTATGTTTCCTAGTGCCGGTTTGATGTTCCTGCAGTTTTCACTGTAAAATCGAGTTGCAGCTTGTACTACCCATATATATGTATGGAGTGGAGTTTGCAACTGAAAAGAAACTTTGTGTTCCCAACAAGCGAGGTGAAGGACGGCTTTCACACACACTTATCTCTCAGACCTGAGCATGTGGAGAGACGTTCTTTAATCTAGCACAAAAGGAACGGGTTGCAGGTGAAATTTTACTCCGGGTTCTCATTCTGTTTCCTAGTGCCTGTTTGAATTTCCTGCAGTTTTCACTGTAAAACCGAGTTGGAACTCGTACATACCCATATATATGTATGGAGTGGAGTTTGCAAGTGAAAAGGATCTTTGTGTTCCCAACAAGATAGGTGAAGGACAGCTTTCACACACACATATCTGTCAGAACTGAGAATGTGTAGAGACTTTCTTTCATCTAGCACAAAGGGAACGGTTTGCAGGAGAAACTTTTACTCTGCTTTCTCAGTCTGTTTCCTACTGCCTGTTTGAAGTTCCTGCAGTTTTCTCTGTAAAACCGAGTTGGAGCTCGTCCATCAACATATATATGTATGGATTGGAGTTTGCAAGTGAAAAGAAACTTTGTGTTCCCAAAAATTTAGTTGAAGGAAGGCTTTCACACTCACATATCTCTCAGAACTGAGCATGTGGAGAGACGTTCGTTAATCTAGCACAAAGGGAACGGGTTGCAGGAGAAATTTTATTCCGGTTTCTCAGTCTGTTTCCTAGTGCCTGTTTGAAGTTCCTGCAGTTTTCACTGTAAAACAGAGTTGAAGCTCGTACCTCCCCATATTTATGTATGGATTGGTGTTAGCAATTGGAAAGAAACATTTATTTCCCAACAAGCTAGGTGAAGGACGGCTTTCACACACACATATCTCTCAGAACTGAGCATGTGGAGAGACTTTCTTTCATCTAGCACAAATGGAACTGGTTGCAGGAAAAACTTTTTCTCTGGTTTCTAAGTCTGTTTCCTAGTGCCGGTTTGAAGTTCCTGCAGTTTTCACTGTAAAACCGAGTTGGAGCTATTACATCCCCTTATATATGCATGCAGTGGAGTTTGCAACTGAAAAGAAACTTTGTGTTCCCGTCAAGTTAGGTGAAGGACGGCTTTCACACACACTTAACTCTCAGAACTGAGCATGTGGAGAGACGTTCGTTAATCTAACACAAAGGGAACGGGTTGCAGGAAAAATTTTACCCTGGTTTCTCACTCTGTTTCCTAGTGCCTGTTTGAAGTTCCTGCAGTTTTCACTGTAAAACCGAGTTGAAGCTCGTACCTTCCCATATATATGTATGGAGTGGAGTTTGCAAGTGAAAAGAAACTTTGTGTTCCCAACAAGCTAAGTGAAGGACGGCTTTCACACACACTTATCTCTCAGAACTGAGCATGTGGAGAGACGTTCGTTCATCTAGAACAAATGGAACGGTTTGCAGGAGAAACTTTTGCTCTGGTTTCTCACTCTGTTTCTTACTGCCGGTTTGAAGTTCCTGCAGTTTTCACTGTAAAACCGAGTTAGAGCTAGTACCTCCCCATATTTATGTATGGAGTAGAGTTTGCAACTGAAAAGAAGCTTTGTGTTCCCAACAAGCTTTGTGAAGGACGGCTTTCACACACACTTATCTCTCAGAAATGAGCATGTGGGGAGACGTTCGTTCATCTAGCACAAAGGGAACGGGTTGCAGGAGAAACTTTTACTCTGGTTTCTCAGTCTGTTTCCTACTGCCGGTTTGAAGTTCCTGCAATTTTCACTGTAAAACCGAGTTGGAACTCGTACCTCCCATACATATGTATTTAGTGGAGTAGCTACTGAAAAGAAACTTTGTGTTCCCAACAACTATGTGAAGGACGGCTTTCACACACAAATGTCTCTCAGAACTGACCATGTGGAGAGACGTTCGTTCATCTTGAACAAAGGGAACGGGTTGCAGGTGAAACTTTTACTCTGGTTTCTAAGTCTGTTTCCTATGGTCGGTTTGATATTCCTGCAGTTTTCACTGTAAAATCGAGTTGGAGCTATTACTTCCCATATATATGTATGGAGTGGAGTTTGCAACTGAAAAGAATCTTTGTGTTCACAACAATTTAGGTGAAGGACGGCTTTCATACACACTTATCTCTGAGAACTGAGCATGTGGAGAGACGTTCGTTAATCTAGCACAAATGAACGGGTTGCAGGAAAAATTTTACTCTGGTTTCTCAATCTGTTTCCTAGTGCCTGTTTGAAGTTCCTGCAGTTTTCACTGTAAAACCGAGTTGGAGCTCGTACATCCCCATATATATGTATGGAGTGGAGTTTGCAACTGAAAAGAAGCTTTGTGTTCCCAACAAACTAGGTGAAGAATGGCTTTCACACACACTTATCTCTCAGAAATGAGCATGTGGAGAGACGTTCGTTCATCTAGCACAAAGGGAACGGGTTGCAGGGGAAACTTTTACTCTGGTTTCTCAGTCTGTTTCCTACTGCCGGTTTGAAGTTCCTGCAATTTTCCGTATAAAACCGTGTAGGAGCTCGTACCTTCCCATATATATGTATGGAGTGGAGTTTGCAAGTGAAAAGAAACTTTGTGTTCCCAACAAGCTAAGTGAAGGACGGCTTTCACACACAATTATCTCTCAGAACTGAGCATGTGGAGAGACGTTCGTTCATCTAGAACAAATGGAACGGTTTGCAGGAGAAATTTTACTCTGGTTTCTCAGTCTGTTTCTTACTGCCGGTTTGAAGTTCCTGCAGTTTTCACTGTAAAACCGAGTTAGAGCTAGTACCTCCCCATATATATGTATGGAGTAGAGTTTGCAACTGAAAAGAAGCTTTGTGTTCCCAACAAGCTATGTGAAGGACGGCTTTCACACACACTTATCTCTCAGAAATGAGCATGTGGAGAGACGTTCGTTCATCTAGCAAAAAGGGAACGGGTTGCAGGAGAAACTTTTACTCTGGTTTCTCAGTCTGTTTCCTACTGCCGGTTTGAAGTTCCTGCAATTTTCACTGTAAAACCGAGTTGGAGCTCGTACCACCCCTTATATATGTATGGAGTGGAGTTGCTACTGAAAAGAAACTTTGTGTTCCCAACAACTAGGTGAAGGACGGCTTTCACACACACTTATCTCTCAGAAATGAGCATGTGGAGAGACGTTCGTTCATGTAGCACAAAGGGAACGGTTTGCAGGAGAAACTTTAACTCTCGTTTCTCAGTCTGTTTCCTACAGCCTGTTTGAATTTCCTGCAATTTTCACTGTAAAACCGTGTTGGAGCTCGTACCTCCCCATATATATGTATGGAGTGGAGTTTGCAAGTGAAAAGAAACTTTGTGTTCTCAATAAGCTAGGTGGGGGACGGCTTTCACACACACTTGTCTCTTAGAACGGAGCTTGTGGAGAGACGTTCGTTCATGTAGCACTAAGGGAAATGTTTGAAGGAGAAACTTTAACCCTGGCTTCTCAGTCTGTTTCCTACTGCCGGTTTGAAGTTCCTGCAATTTTCACTTTAAACCCGTGTTGGAGCTCGTAATTCCCCATATATATGTATGGAGTGGAGTTTGCAAGTGAAAAGAAACTTTGTGTTCCCAACAAGCTAGGTGAACAACGGCTTTCACACACACTTATCTCTCAGAATTGAGCATGTGGAGAGACGTTCGTTCATCTAGCACAAAGGGAACGGGTTGCAGGAGAAACTTTTCTCTGGTTTCTCAGTCTGTTTCCTAGTGCCGGTTTGATGTTCCTGCAGTTTTCACTGTAAAATCGAGTTGCAGCTTGTACTTCCCATATATATGTATGGAGTGGAGTTTGCAACTGAAAAGAAACTTTGTGTTCCCAACAAGCGAGGTGAAGGACGGCTTTCACACACACTTATCTCTCAGACCTGAGCATGTGGAGAGACGTTCTTTAATCTAGCACAAAAGGAACGGGTTGCAGGTGAAATTTTACTCCGGGTTCTCATTCTGTTTCCTAGTGCCTGTTTGAATTTCCTGCAATTTTCACTGTAAAACCGAGTTGGAACTCGTACATACCCATATATATGTATGGAGTGGAGTTTGCAAGTGAAAAGAATCTTTGTGTTCCCAACAAGATAGGTGAAGGACAGCTTTCACACACACATATCTGTCAGAACTGAGAATGTGTAGAGACTTTCTTTCATCTAGCACAAAGGGAACGGTTTGCAGGAGAAACTTTTACTCTGGTTTCTCAGTCTGTTTCCTACTGCCTGTTTGAAGTTCCTGCAGTTTTCTCTGTAATACCGAGTTGGAGCTCGTCCATCAACATATATATGTATGGATTGGAGTTTGCAAGTGAAAAGAAAATTTGTGTTCCCAAAAATTTAGTTGAAGGAAGGCTTTCACACACACATATCTCTCAGAACTGAGCATGTGGAGAGACGTTCGTTAATCTAGCACAAAAGGAACTGGTTGCAGGAGAAATTTTATTCCGGTTTCTCAGTCTGTTTCCTAGTGCCTGTTTGAAGTTCCTGCAGTTTTCACTGTAAAACAGAGTTGAAGCTCGTACCTCCCCATATTTATGTATGGTTTGGTGTTAGCAATTGGAAAGAAACTTTTGTTTCCCAACAAGCTAGGTGAAGGACGGCTTTCACACACACATATCTCTCAGAACTGAGCATGTGGAGAGACTTTCTTTCATCTAGCACAAAGGGAACGGGTTGCAGGGGAAACTTTTATTCTGGTTTCTCATTCTGTTTCCTAGTTCCAGTTTGAAGTTCCTGCAGTTTTCACTGTAAAACAGAGTTGGAGCTATTACATCCCCATATACATGTATGCATTGGAATTTGCAACTGAAAAGAAACTTTGTGTTCCCAACAAGCTAGGTGAAGGACGGCTTTCACACACACTTATCTCTCAGAACTGAACATGTGGAGAGACGTTCTTTCATGTAGCACAAAGGGAACGTTTTGCAGTAGAAACTTTAACTCTGGTTTCTCAGTCTGTTTCCTATTGCCGGTTTGAAGTACCTGCAATTTTCAGTGTAAAACCGAGTTGGAGCTCATACCTCCCCATATATATGTATGGAGTGGAGTTTGCAAGTGAAAAGAAACTTTGTGTTCCCAACAACTATGTGAAGGACGGCTTTCACACACAAATGTCTCTCAGAACTGACCATGTGGAGAGACGTTCGTTCATCTAGAACAAAGGGAACGGGTTGCAGGTGAAACTTTTACTCTGGTTTCTAAGTCTGTTTCCTATGGTCGGTTTGATATTCCTGCAGTTTTCACTGTAAAATCGAGTTGGAGCTATTACTTCCCATATATATGTATGGAGTGGAGTTTGCAACTGAAAAGAATCTTTGTGTTCACAACAATTTAGGTGAAGGACGGCTTTCATACACACTTATCTCTGAGAACTGAGCATGTGGAGAGACGTTCGTTAATCTAGCACAAATGAACGGGTTGCAGGAAAAATTTTACTCTGGTTTCTCAATCTGTTTCCTAGTGCCTGTTTGAAGTTCCTGCAGTTTTCACTGTAAAACCGAGTTGGAGCTCGTACATCCCCATATATATGTATGGAGTGGAGTTTGCAACTGAAAAGAAGCTTTGTGTTCCCAACAAACTAGGTGAAGAACGGCTTTCACACACACTTATCTCTCAGAAATGAGCATGTGGAGAGACGTTCGTTCATCTAGCACAAAGGGAACGGGTTGCAGGGGAAACTTTTACTCTGGTTTCTCAGTCTGTTTCCTACTGCCGGTTTGAAGTTCCTGCAATTTTCCCTATAAAACCGTGTAGGAGCTCGTACCTTCCCATATATATGTATGGAGTGGAGTTTGCAAGTGAAAAGAAACTTTGTGTTCCCAACAAGCTAAGTGAAGGACGGCTTTCACACACACTTATCTCTCAGAACTGAGCATGTGGAGAGACGTTCGTTCATCTAGAACAAATGGAACGGTTTGCAGGAGAAATTTTACTCTGGTTTCTCAGTCTGTTTCTTACTGCCGGTTTGAAGTTCCTGCAGTTTTCACTGTAAAACCGAGTTAGAGCTAGTACCTCCCCATATATATGTATGGAGTAGAGTTTGCAACTGAAAAGAAGCTTTGTGTTCCCAACAAGCTATGTGAAGGACGGCTTTCACACACACTTATCTCTCAGAAATGAGCATGTGGAGAGACGTTCGTTCATCTAGCACAAAGGGAACGGGTTGCAGGAGAAACTTTTACTCTGGTTTCTCAGTCTGTTTCCTACTGCCGGTTTGAAGTTCCTGCAATTTTCACTGTAAAACCGAGTTGGAGCTCGTACCACCCCTTATATATGTATGGAGTGGAGTTGCTACTGAAAAGAAACTTTGTGTTCCCAACAACTAGGTGAAGGACGGCTTTCACACACACTTATCTCTCAGAAATGAGCATGTGGAGAGACGTTCGTTCATGTAGCACAAAGGGAACGGTTTGCAGGAGAAACTTTAACTCTGGTTTCTCAGTGTGTTTCCTACTGCTGGTTTGAATTTCCTGCAATTTTCACTGTAAAACCGTGTTGGAGCTCGTACCTCCCCATATATATGTATGGAGTGGAGTTTGCAAGTGAAAAGAAACTTTGTGTTCTCAATAAGCTAGGTGGGGGACGGCATTCACACACACTTGTCTCTTAGAACGGAGCTTGTGGAGAGACGTTCGTTCATGTAGCACTAAGGGAAATGTTTGAAGGAGAAACTTTAACCCTGGCTTCTCAGTCTGTTTCCTACTGCCGGTTTGAAGTTCCTGCAATTTTCACTTTAAACCCGTGTTGGAGCTCGTAATTCCCCATATATATGTATGGAGTGGAGTTTGCAAGTGAAAAGAAACTTTGTGTTCCCAACAAGCTAGGTGAAGAACGGCTTTCACACACAATAATCTCTCAGAATTGAGCATGTGGAGAGACGTTCGTTCATCTAGCACAAAGGGAACGGGTTGCAGGAGAAACTTTTCTCTGGTTTCTCAGTCTGTTTCCTAGTGCCGGTTTGATGTTCCTGCAGTTTTCACTGTAAAATCGAGTTGCAGCTTGTACTTCCCATATATATGTATGGAGTGGAGTTTGCAACTGAAAAGAAACTTTGTGTTCCCAACAAGCGAGGTGAAGGACGGCTTTCACACACACTTATCTCTCAGACCTGAGCATGTGGAGAGACGTTCTTTAATCTAGCACAAAAGGAACGGGTTGCAGGTGAAATTTTACTCCGGGTTCTCATTCTGTTTCCTAGTGCCTGTTTGAATTTCCTGCAGTTTTCACTGTAAAACCGAGTTGGAACTCGTACATACCCATATATATGTATGGAGTGGAGTTTGCAAGTGAAAAGGATCTTTGTGTTCCCAACAAGATAGGTGAAGGACAGCTTTCACACACACATATCTGTCAGAACTGAGAATGTGTAGAGACTTTCTTTCATCTAGCACAAAGGGAACGGTTTGCAGGAGAAACTTTTACTCTGGTTTCTCAGTCTGTTTCCTACTGCCTGTTTGAAGTTCCTGCAGTTTTCTCTGTAAAACCGAGTTGGAGCTCGTCCATCAACATATATATGTATGGATTGGAGTTTGCAAGTGAAAAGAAACTTTGTGTTCCCAAAAATTTAGTTGAAGGAAGGCTTTCACACACACATATCTCTCAGAACTGAGCATGTGGAGAGACGTTCGTTAATCTAGCACAAAGGGAACTGGTTGCAGGAGAAATTTTATTCCGGTTTCTCAGTCTGTTTCCTAGTGCCTGTTTGAAGTTCCTGCAGTTTTCACTGTAAAACAGAGTTGAAGCTCGTACCTCCCCATATTTATGTATGGATTGGTGTTAGCAATTGGAAAGAAACTTTTTTTTCCCAACAAGCTAGGTGAAGGACGGCTTTCACACACACATATCTCTCAGAACTGAGCATGTGGAGAGACTTTCTTTCATCTAGCACAAAGGGAACGGGTTGCAGGGGAAACTTTTATTCTGGTTTCTCATTTTGTTTCCTAGTTCCAGTTTGAAGTTCCTGCAGTTTTCACTGTAAAACAGAGTTGGAGCTATTACATCCCCATATACATGTATGCATTGGAATTTGCAACTGAAAAGAAACTTTGTGTTCCCAACAAGCTAGGTGAAGGACGGCTTTCACACACACTTATCTCTCAGAACTGAACATGTGGAGAGACGTTCTTTCATGTAGCACAAAGGGAACGTTTTGCAGTAGAAACTTTAACTCTGGTTTCTCAGTCTGTTTCCTACTGCCGGTTTGAAGTACCTGCAATTTTCAGTGTAAAACCGAGTTGGAGCTCATACCTCCCCATATATATGTATGGAGTGGAGTTTGCAAGTGAAAAGAAACTTTGTGTTCCCAACAAGCTAAGTGAAGGACGGCTTTCACACACAATTATCTCTCAGAACTGACCATGTGGAGAGACGTTCATTCATCTAGCACAAAGGGAACGGGTTGCAGGAGAAACTTTTACTCTGGTTTCTCAGTCTGTTTCCTAGTGCCGTTTTGAAGTTCCTGCATTTTTCACTGTAAAACCGATTTGGAGCTAGTACCTCCCATATATATGTATGGAGTGGAATTTGCAACTGAAAAGAAACTTTGTGTTCACAACAAGCTAGTTGAAGGACTGCATTCACACACACATTTCTCTCAGAACTGAGTATGTGGAGAGACGTTCGTTTATCTAGCACCAAGGGAACGGGTTGCAGGAGAAATTTTACTCCAGATTCTCTGTCTGTTTCCTAGTTCCTGCTTGAATTTCCTGCAGTTTTCACTGTAAAACCGAGTTGGAGCTCGTACCTCCCCATATATATGTTTGGAGTGGTGTTTACAAGTGAAAAGAAACTTTGTGTTCCCAACAAGCTAAGTGAAGGACGGCTTTCACACACACTTATCTCTCAGAAATGAGCATGTGGAGAGACGTTCGTTCATCTAGCACAAAGGGAACGGGTTGCAGGAGAAACTTTTACTCTGGTTTCTCAGTCTGTTTCCTACTGCCGGTTTGAAGTTCCTGCAATTTTCACTGTAAAACCGAGTTGGAGCTCGTACCACCCCTTATATATGTATGGAGTGGAGTTGCTACTGAAAAGAAACTCTTTGTTCCCAACAACTAGGTGAAGGACGGCTTTCACACACACTTATCTCTCAGAAATGAGCATGTGGAGAGACGTTCGTTCATGTAGCACAAAGGGAACGGTTTGCAGGAGAAACTTTAACTCTGGTTTCTCAGTCTGTTTCCTGCTGCCGGTTTGAATTTCCTGCAATTTTCACTGTAAAACCGTGTTGGAGCTCGTACTTCCCCATATATATGTATGGAGTGGAGTTTGCAAGTGAAAAGAAACTTTGTGTTCCCAACAAGCTAGGAGGAGGAAGGCTTTCACAAACACTTGTCTCTTAGAACGGAGCTTGTGGAGAGACGTTCGTTCATGTAGCACTAAGGGAAATGTTTGTAGGAGAAACTTAAACCCTGGCTTCTCAGTCTGTTTCCTACCGCCGGTTTGAAGTTCCTGCAATTTTCACTTTAAACCCGTGTTGGAGCTCGTAACTCCCCATATATATGTATGGAGTGGAGTTTGCAAGTGAAAAGAAACTTTGTGTTCCCAACAAGCTAGGTGAAGAACGGCTTTCACACACACTTATCTCTCAGAATTGAGCATGTGGAGAGACGTTCGTTCATCTAGCACAAAGGGAACGGTTTGCAGGAGAAACTTTTCTCTGGTTTCTCAGTCTGTTTCCTAGTGCCGGTTTGATGTTCCTGCAGTTTTCACTGTAAAATCGAGTTGCAGCTTGTACTTCCCATATATATGTATGGAGTGGAGTTTGCAACTGAAAAGAAACTTTGTGTTCCCAACAAGCGAGTTGAAGGACGGCTTTCACACACACTTATCTCTCAGACCTGAGCATGTGGAGAGACGTTCTTTAATCTAGCACAAAAGGAACGGGTTGCAGGTGAAATTTTACTCCGGGTTCTCATTCTGTTTCCTAGTGCCTGTTTGAAATTCCTGCAGTTTTCACTGTAAAACCGAGTTGGAACTCGTACATACCCATATATATGTATGGAGTGGAGTTTGCAAGTGAAAAGAATCTTTGTGTTCCCAACAAGATAGGTGAAGTACAGCTTTCACACACACATATCTGTCAGAACTTAGAATGTGTAGAGACTTTCTTTCATCTAGCACAAAGGGAACGGTTTGCAGGAGAAACTTTTACTCTGGTTTCTCAGTCTGTTTCCTACTGCCTGTTTGAAGTTCCTGCAGTTTTCTCTGTAAAACCGAGTTGGAACTCGTCCATCAACATATATATGTATGGATTGGAGTTAGCAAGTGAAAAGAAACTTTGTGTTACCAAAAATTTAGTTGAAGGAAGGCTTTCACACACACATATCTCTCAGAACTGAGCATGTGGATAGACGTTCGTTAATCTAGCACAAAGGGAACGGGTTGCAGGAGAAATTTTATTCCGGTTTCTCAGTCTGTTTCCTAGTGCCTGTTTGAAGTTCCTGCAGTTTTCACTGTAAAACAGAGTTGAAGCTCGTACCTCCCCATATTTATGTATGGATTGGTGTTAGCAATTGGAAAGAAACTTTTGTTTCCCAACAAGCTAGGTGAAGGACGGCTGTCACACAAACATATCTCTCAGAACTGAGCATGTGGAGAGACTTTCTTTCATCTAGCACAAAGGGAACGGGTTGCAGGAGATACTTTTACTCTGGTTTCGCAGTCTGTTTCCTAGTGCCGTTTTGAAGTTCCTGCAGTTTTCACTGTAAAACCGAGTTGGAGCTAGTACCTCCCATATATATGTATGGAGTGGAGTTTGCAACTGAAAAGAAACTTGGTGTTCACAACAAGCTAGGTGAAGGACTGCATTCACACACAATTTTCTCTCAGAACTGAGCATGTGGAGAGACGTTCGTTTATCTAGCACCAAGGGAACGGGTTGCAGGAGAAATTTTACTCCAGATTCTCTGTCTGTTTCCTAGTTCCTGTTTGAATTTCCTGCAGTTTTCACTGTAAAACCGAGTTGGAGCTCGTACCTCCCCATGTATATGTTTGGAGTGGTGTTTACAAGTGAAAAGAAACTTTGTGTTCCCATCAAGCTCTGTGAAGGACGGCTTTCACACACACTTATCTCTCAGAACGGAGCATGTGGATAGACGTTCGTTCATGTAGCACAAAAGGAACGGGTTGCAGGAGAAACTTTAACTCTGGTTTCTCATTCTGTTTCCTAGTGCCGGTTTGAAGTTCCTGCAGTTTTCACTGTAAAACCGAGTTGGAGCTATTACATCCCCTTATATATGTATGCAGTGGAGTTTGCAACTGAAAAGAAACTTTTTGTTCCCAAGTTAGGTGAAGGACGGCTTTCACACACACTTAACCCTCAGAACTGAGCATGTGGAGAGACGTTCGTTAATCTAACACAAAGGGAACGGGTTGCAGGGAAAATTTTACTCTGGTTTCTCACAATGTTTCCTAGTGCCTGTTTGAAGTTCCTGCAGTTTTCACTGTAAAACAGACTTGAAGCTCGTACCTTCCCATATATATGTATGGAGTGGAGTTTGCAAGTGAAAAGAAACTCTGTGTTCCCAACAAGCTAAGTGAAGTACGGCTTTCACACACACTTATCTCTCAGAACTGAGCATGTGGAAAGACGTTCGTTTATCTAGAACAAATGGAACGGTTTGCAGGAGAAACTTTTACTCTGGTTTCTCAGTCTGTTTCTTACTGCCGGTTTGAAGTTCCTGCAGTTTTCACTGTAAAACCGAGTTGGAACTCGTACCTCCCATATATATGTATGGAGTGGAGTTGCTACTGAAAAGAAACTTTGTGTTCCCAACAACTATGTGAAGGACGGCTTTCACACACACTTATCTCTCAGAAATGAGCATGTGGAGAGACGTTCGTTCATGTAACACAAAGGGAACGGGTTGCAGGATAAACTTTAACTCTGATTTCTCAGTCTGTTTCATACTTCCGGTTTGAATTTCCTGCAATATTCACTGTTAAACCGTGTTGGAGCTCGTACCTCCCCATATACAGGTATGGATTGGTGTTTGCAAGTGAAAAGAAACTTTGTGTTCCCAACAAGCTAGGTGGAGGACGGCTTTCACACACAAATGTCTCTCAGAACTGACCATGTGGAGAGACGTTCGTTCATCTAGAACAAAGGGAACGGGTTGCAGGTGAAACTTTTACTCTGGTTTCTAAGTCTGTTTCCTATGGTCAGTTTGATATTCCTGCAGTTTTCACTGTAAAATCGAGTTGGAGCTATTACTTCCCTTATATATGTATGGAGTGGAGTTTGCAACTGAAAAGGATCTTTGTGTTCACAACAAGGTAGGTGAAGGACGGCTTTCATACACACTTATCTCTGAGAACTGAGCATGTGGAGAGACGTTCGTTAATCTAGCACAAATGAACGGGTTGCAGGAAAAATTTTACTCTGGTTTCTCAATCTGTTTCCTAGTGCCTGTTTGTAGTTCCTGCCGTTTTCACTGTAAAACCGAGTTGGAGCTCGTACATCCCCATATATATGTATGGAGTGGAGTTTGCAACTGAAAAGAAGCTTTGTGTTCCCAACAAACTAGGTGAAGAACGGCTTTCACACACACTTATCTCTCAGAATTGAGCATGTGGAGAGACGTTCGTTCATCTAGAACAAATGGAACGGTTTGCAGGAGAAATTTTACTCTGGTTTCTCAGTCTGTTTCTTACTGCCGGTTTGAAGTTCCTGCAGTTTTCACTGTAAAACCGAGTTAGAGCTAGTACCTCCCCATATATATGTATGGAGTAGAGTTTTCAACTGAAAAGAAGCTTTGTGTTCCCAACAAGCTATGTGAAGGACGGCTTTCTCACACATTTATCTCTCAGAAATGAGCATGTGGAAAGACGTTCGTTCATCTAGCACAAAGGGAACGGGTTGCAGGAGAAAGTATTACTCTGGTTTCTCAGTCTGTTTCCTACTGCCGGTTTGAAGTTCCTGCAATTTTCACTGTAAAACCGAGTTGGAGCTCGTACCACCCCTTATATATGTATGGAGTGGAGTTGCTACTGAAAAGAAACTTTGTGTTCCCAACAACTAGGTGAAGGACGGATTTCACACACACTTATATCTCAGAAATGAGCATGTGGAGAGACGTTCGTTCATGTAGCACAAAGGGAACGGTTTGCAGGAGAAACTTTAACTCTCGTTTCTCAGTCTGTTTCCTACTGCCGGTTTGAATTTCCTGCAATTTTCACTGTAAAACCGTGTTGGAGCTCGTGCCTCCCCATATATATGTATGGAGTGGAGTTTGCAAGTGAAAAGAAACTTTGTGTTCCCAACAAGCTAGGTGGAGGACGGCTTTCACACACACTTGTCTCTTAGAACGGAGCTTGTGGAGAGACGTTCGTTCATGTAGCACTAAGGGAAATGTTTGAAGGAGAAACTTTAACCCTGGCTTCTCAGTCTGTTTCCTACTGCCGGTTTGAAATTCCTGCAATTTTCACTTTAAACCCGTGTTGGAGCTCGTAACTCCCCATATATATGTATGAAGTGGAGTTTGCAAGTGAAAAGAAACTTTGTGTTCCCAACAAGCTAGGTGAAGAACGGCTTTCACACACACTTATTTTTCAGAATTGAGCATGTGGAGAGACGTTCGTTCATCTAGCACAAAGGTAACGGGTTGCAGGAGAAACTTTTCTCTGGTTTCTCAGTCTGTTTCCTAGTGCCGGTTTGATGTTCCTGCAGTTTTCACTGTAAAATCGAGTTGCAGCTAGTACTTCCCTTATATATGTATGGAGTGGAGTTTGCAACTGAAAAGAAACTTTGTGTTCCCAACAAGCGAGGTGAAGGACGGCTTTCACACACACTTATCTCTCAGACCTGAGCATGTGGAGAGACGTTCTTTAATCTAGCACAAAAGGAACGGGTTGCAGGTGAAATTTTACTCCGGGTTCTCATTCTGTTTCCTAGTGCCTGTTTGAATTTCCTGCAGTTTTCACTGTAAAACCGAGTTGGAACTCGTACATACCCATATATATGTATGGAGTGGAGTTTGCAAGTGAAAAGAATCTTTGTGTTCCCAACAAGATAGGTGACGGACAGCTTTCACACACACATATCTGTCAGAACTGAGAATGTGTAGAGACTTTCTTTCATCTAGCACAAAGGGAACGGTATGCAGGAGAAACTTTTACTTTGGTTTCTCAGTTTGTTTCCTACTGCCTGTTTGAATTTCCTGCAGTTTTCTCTGTAAAACCGAGTTGGAGCTCGTCCATCAACATATATATGTATGGATTGGAGTTTGCAAGTGAAAAGAAACTTTGTGTTCCCAAAAATTTAGTTGAAGGAAGGCTTTCACACACACATATCTCTCAGAACTGAGCATGTGGAGAGACGTTCGTTCATCTAGCAAAATGGTAACGGTTTGCAGTGTTAACTTTTCCTCTGGTTTCTCTGTCTGTTTCCTAATGCCGGTTTGAAGTTCCTGCAATTTTCTCTGTAAAACCGAATTGGAGCTCGTACCTCCCCATATATATTTATGGAGTGGAGTTTGCAAGTGAAAAAAACATTCTGTTCCCAACAACTAGGTGAAGGTCGGCTTACACACACACTTATCTCTCAGAAATGAGCATGTGGAGAGACGTTCGTTAATCTAGCACAAAGGGAACGGGTTGCAGGAGAAATTTTATTCCGGTTTCTCAGTCTGTTTCCTAGTGCCTGTTTGAAGTTCCTGCAGTTTTCACTGTAAAACAGAGTTGAAGCTCGTACCTCCCCATATATATGTATGGATTGGTGTTAGCAATTGGAAAGAAACTTTTTGTTCCCAACAAGCTAGGTGAAGGACGGCTTTCACACACACATATCACTCAGAACTGAGCATGTGGAGAGACTTTCTTTCATCTAGCACAAAGGGAACGGGTTGCAGGGGAAACTTTTACTCTGGTTTCTCATTCTGTTTCCTAGTTCCGGTTTGAAGTTCCTGCAGTTTTCACTGTAAAACAGAGTTGGAGCTATTACATCCCCATATATATGTATGCATTGGAGTTTGCAACTGAAAAGAAACTTTGTGTTCCCAACAAGCTATGTGAAGGACGGCTTTCACACACACTTATCTCTCAGAACTGAACATGTGGAGAGACGTTCTTTCATGTAGCACAAAGGGAACGTTTTGCAGTAGAAACTTTAACTCTGGTTTCTCAGTCTGTTTCCTATTGCCGGTTTGATGTACCTGCAATTTTCAGTGTAAAACCGAGTTGGAGCTCATACCTCCCCATATATATGTATGGAGTGGAGTTTGCAAGTGAAAAGAAACTTTGTGTTCCCAACAAGCTAAGTGAAGGACGGCTTTCACACACAATTATCTCTCAGAACTGACCATGTGGAGAGACGTTCGTTTATCTAGCACAAAGGGAACGGGTTGCAGGAGAAACTTTTACTCTGGTTTCTCAGTCTGTTTCCTAGTGCCGTTTTGAAGTTCCTGCAGTTTTCAATGTAAAACCGAGTTGGAGCTAGTACCTCCCATATATATGTATGGAGTGGAGTTTGCAACTGAAAAGAAACTTTGTGTTCACAACAAGCTAGGTGAAGGACTGCATTCACACACACTTTTCTCTCTGAACTGAGCATGTGGAGAGACGTTCGTTTATGTAGCACCAAGGGAACGGGTTGCAGGAGAAATTTTACTCCAGATTCTCTGCCTGTTCCCTAGTTCCTGTTTGAATTTCCTGCAGTTTTCACTGTAAAACCGAGTTGGAGCTCGTAACTCCCCATATATTTGTTTGGAGTGGAGTTTACAAGTGAAAAGAAACTTTGTGTTCCCATCAAGCTCTGTGAAGGACGGCTTTCACACACACTTATCTCTCAGAACGGAGCATGTGGATAGACGTTCGTTCATGTAGCACAAAGGGAACGGGTTGCAGGAGAAACTTTAACTCTGGATTCTCATTCTCTTTCCTAGTGCCGGTTTGAAGTTCCTGCAGTTTTCACTGTAAAACCGAGTTGGAGCTATTACATCCCCTTATATATGTATGCAGTGGAGTTTGCAACTGAAAAGAAACTTTGTGTTCCCAACAAGTTAGGTGAAGGACGGCTTTCACACACACTTAACTCTCAGAACTGAGCATGTGGAGAGACGTTCGTTAATCTAACACAAAGGGAACGGGTTGCAGGAAAAATTTTACTCTGGTTTCTCACTCTGTTTCCTAGTGCCTGTTTGAATTTCCTGCAGTTTTCACTGTAAAACAGAGTTGAAGCTCGTACCTTCCCATATATATGTATGGAGTGGAGTTTGCAAGTGAAAAGAAACTTTGTGTTCCCAACAAGCTAAGTGAAGGACGGCTTTCACACACACTTATCTTTCACAACTGAGCATGTGGAGAGACGTTCGTTCATCTAGCACAAATGGAACGGGTTGCAGGAGAAATTTTTACTCTGGTTTCTCAGTCTGTTTCCTACTGCCGGTTTGAAGTTCCTGCAATTTTCACTGTAAAACCGAGTTGGAACTCGTACATCCCATATATATGTATGGAGTGGACTTGCTACTGAAAAGAAACTTTGTGTTCCCAACAACTATGTGAAGGACGGCTTTCACACACACTTATCTCTCAGAAATGAGCATGTGGAGAGACGTTCGTTCATGTAACACAAAGGGAACGGGTTGCAGGAGAAACTTTAACTCTGATTTCTCAGTCTGTTTCCTACTTCCGGTTTGAATTTCCTGCAATTTTCACTGTAAAACCGTGTTGGAGCTCGTACCTCCCCATATATATGTATGGAGTGGAGTTTGCAAGTGAAAAGGAACTTTGTGTTCCCAACAAGCTAGGTGGAGTACGGCTTTCACACACACTTGTCTCTCAGAACGGAGCATGTGGAGAGACGTTCGTTCATGTAGCACTAAGGGAAAGGTTTGCAGGAGAAACTTTAACCCTGGCTTCTCAGTCTGTTTCCTACGGCCGGTTTGAAGTTCCTGCAATTTTCACTGTAAACAAGAGTTGGAGCTCGTAACTCCCCATTTATATGTATGGAGGGGAGTTTGCAAGTGAAAAGAAACTTTGTGTTCCCAACAAGCTAGGTGAAGGACGGCTTTCACACACAAATGTCTCTCAGAACTGACCATGTGGAGAGACGTTCGTTCATCTAGAACAAAGGGAACGGGTTGCAGGTGAAACTTTTACTCTGGTTTCTAAGTCTGTTTCCTATGGTCGGTTTGATATTACTGCAGTTTTCACTGTAAAATCGAGTTGGAGCTATTACTTCCCATATATATGTATGGAGTGGAGTTTGCAACTGAAAAGAATCTTTGTGTTCACAACAAGGTAGGTGAAGGACGGCTTTCATACACACTTATCTCTGAGAACTGAGCATGTGGAGAGACGTTCGTTAATCTAGCACAAATGAACGGGTTGCAGGAAAAATTTTACTCTGGTTTCTCAATCTGTTTCCTAGTGCCTGTTTGAAGTTCCTGCAGTTTTCACTGTAAAACCGAGTTGGAGCTCGTACATCCCCATATATATGTATGGAGTGGAGTTTGCAACTGAAAAGAAGCTTTGTGTTCCCAACAAACTAGGTGAAGAACGGCTTTCACACACACTTATCTCTCAGAATTGAGCATGTGGAGAGACGTTCGTTCATCTAGCACAAAGGGAACGGGTTGCAGGAGAAACTTTTACTCTGGTTTCTCAGTCTGTTTCCTACTGCTGGTTTGAAGTTCCTGCAATTTTCCCTATAAAACCGTGTAGGAGCTCGTACCTTCCCATATATATGTATGGAATGGAGTTTGCAAGTGAAAAGAAACTTTTTGTTCCCAACAAGCTAAGTGAAGGACGGCTTTCACACACACTTATCTCTCAGAACTGAGCATGTGGAGAGACGTTCGTTCATCTAGAACAAATGGAACGGTTTGCAGGAGAAATTTTACTCTGGTTTCTCAGTCTGTTTCTTACTGCCGGTTTGAAGTTCCTGCAGTTTTCACTGTAAAACCGAGTTAGAGCTAGTACCTCCCCATATATATGTATGGGGTAGAGTTTGCAACTGAAAAGAAGCTTTGTGTTCCCAACAAGCTATGTGAATGACGGCTTTCACACACACTTATCTCTCAGAAATGAGCATGTGGAGAGACGTTCGTTCATCTAGCACAAAGGGAACGGGTTGCAGGAGAAACTTTTACTCTGGTTTCTCAGTCTGTTTCCTACTGCCGGGTTGAAGTTCCTGCAATTTTCACTTTAAAACCGAGTTGGAGCTCGTACCACCCCTTATATATGTATGAAGTGGAGTTGCTACTGAAAAGAAACTTTGTGTTCCCAACAAGCTAGGTGGAGGACGGCTTTCACACACATTTGTCTCTTAGAACGGAGCTTGTGGAGAGACTTTCGTTCATGTAGCACTAAGGGAAATGTTTGAAGGAGAAACTTTAACCCTGGCTTCTCAGTCTGTTTCCTACTGCTGGTTTGAAGTTCCTGCAATTTTCACTTTAAACCCGTGTTGGAGCTCGTACCTCCCCATATATATGTATGGAGTGGAGTTTGCAAGTGAAAAGAAACTTTGTGTTCCCAACAAGCTAGGTGAAGAACGGCTTTCACACACACTTATCTCTCAGAATTGAGCATGTGGAGAGACGTTCGTTCATCTAGCTCAAAGGGAACGGGTTGCAGGAGAAACTTTTCTCTGGTTTCTCAGTCTGTTTCCTAGTGCCGGTTTGATGTTCCTGCAGTTTTCACTGTAAAATCGAGTTGCAGCTAGTACTTCCCATATATATGTATGGAGTGGAGTTTGCAACTGAAAAGAAACTCTGTGTTCCCAACAAGCGAGGTGAAGGACGGCTTTCACACACACTTATCTCTCAGACCTGAGCATGTGGAGAGACGTTCTTTAATCTAGCACAAAAGGAACGGTTTGCAGGTGAAATTTTACTCCGGGTTCTCATTCTGTTTCCTAGTGCCTGTTTGAATTTCCTGCAGTTTTCACTGTAAAACCGAGTTGGAACTCGTACATACCCATATATATGTATGGAGTGGAGTTTGCAAGTGAAAAGAATCTTTGTGTTCCCAACAAGATAGGTGAAGGACAGCTTTCACACACACATATCTGTCAGAACTGAGAATGTGTATAGACTTTCTTTCATCTAGCACAAAGGGAACGGTTTGCAGGAGAAACTTTTTCTCTGGTTTCTCAGTCTGTTTCCTACTGCCTGTTTGAAGTTCCTGCAGTTTTCTCTGTAAAAACGAGTTGGAGCTCGTCCATCAACATATATATGTATGGATTGGAGTTTGCAAGTGAAAAAAACTTTGTGTTCCCAACAACTAGGTGAAGGTCGGCTTACACACACACTTATCTCTCAGAAATGAGCATGTGGAGAGACGTTCGTTAATCTAGCACAAAGGGAACGTGTTGCAGGAGAAATTTTATTCCGGTTTCTCAGTCTGTTTCCTAGTGCCTGTTTGAAGTTCCTGCAGTTTTCACTGTAAAACAGAGTTGAAGCTAGTACCTCCCCATATATATGTATGGATTGTTGTTAGCAAGTGGAAAGAAACTTTTTGTTCCCAACAAGCTAGGTGAAGGACGGCTTTCACACACACATATCTCTCAGAACTGAGCATGTGGAGAGACTTTCTTTCATCTAGCACAAAGGGAACGGGTTGCAGGGGAAACTTTTACTCTGGTTTCTCATTCTGTTTCCTAGTTCCGGTTTGAAGTTCCTGCAGTTTTCACTGTAAAACCGAGTTGGAGCTAGTACCTACCAATATATATGTATGGAGTGGAGTTTGCAACTGAAAAGAAACTTTGTGTTCACAACAAGCTAGGTGAAGGACTGCATTCACACACACTTTTCTCTCAGAACTGAGCATGTGGAGAGACGTTCGTTTATCTAGCACCAAGGGAACGGGTTACAGGAGAAATTTTACTCCAGATTCTCTGTGTGTTTCCTAGTTCCTGTTTGAATTTCCTGCAGTTTTCACTGTAAAACCGAGTTGGAGCTCGTACCTCCCCATATATATGTTTGGAGTGGAGTTTACAAGTGAAAAGAAACTTTGTGTTCCCAAAAAGCTAGGTGAAGGACGGCTTTCACACACACTTATCTCTCAGAACTGAGCATGTGGAGAGACGTTCGTTCATCTAGAACAAAGGGAACGGGTTGCAGGTGAAACTTTTACTCTGGTTTCTAAGTCTTTTTCCTATGGTCGGTTTGATATTACTGCAGTTTTCACTGTAAAACCGAGTTAGAGCTAGTACCTCCCCATATATATGTATGGGGTAGAGTTTGCAACTGAAAAGAAACTTTGTGTTCCCAACAAGCTATGTGAAGGACGGCTTTCACACACACTTATCTCTCAGAAATGAGCATGTGGAGAGACGTTCGTTCATCTAGCACAAAGGGAACGGGTTGCAGGAGAAACTTTTATTCTGGTTTCTCAGTCTGTTTCCTACTGCCGGTTTGAAGTTCCTGCAATTTTCACTGTAAAACCGAGTTGGAGCTCGTACCACCCCTTATATATGTATGGAGTGGAGTTGCTACTGAAAAGAATCTTTGTGTTCCCAACAAGCTAGGTGGAGGACGGCTTTCACACACACTTGTCTCTTAGAACGGAGCTTGTGGAGAGACGTTCGTTCATGTAGCACTAAGGGAAATGTTTGATGGAGAAACTTTAACCCTGGCTTCTCAGTCTGTTTCCTACTGCTGGTTTGAAGTTCCTGCAATTTTCACTTTAAACCCGTGTTGGAGCTCGTAACTCCCCATATATATGTATGGAGTGTAGTTTGCTAGTGAAAAGAAACTTTGTGTTCCCAACAAGCTAGGTGAAGAACGGCTTTCACACACACTTATCTCTTCAGAATTGAGCATGTGGAGAGACTTTCGTTCATCTAGCACAAAGGGAACGGGTTGCAGGAGAAACTTTTCTCTGGTTTCTCAGTCTGTTTCCTAGTGCCGGTTTGATGTTCCTGCAGTTTTCACTGTAAAATCGAGTTGCAGCTAGTACTTCCCATATATATGTATGGAGTGGAGTTTGCAACTGAAAAGAAACTTTGTGTTCCCAACAAGCGAGGTGAAGGACGGCTTTCACACACACTTATCTCTCAGACCTGAGCATGTGGAGAGACGTTCTTTAATCTAGCACAAAAGGAACGGGTTGCAGGTGAAATTTTACTCCGGGTTCTCATTCTGTTTCCTAGAGCCTGTTTGAATTTCCTGCAGTTTTCACTGTAAAACCGAGTTGGAACTCGTACATACCCATATATATGTATGGAGTGGAGTTTGCAAGTGAAAAGAATCTTTGTGTTCCCAACAAGATAGGTGAAAGACAGCTTTCACACACACATATCTCTCAGAACTGAGCATGTGGAGAGACGTTCGTTCATCTAGCAAAAAGGTAACGGTATGCAGGATTAACTTTTCCTCTGGTTTCTCTGTCTGTTTCCTACTGCCGTTTTGAAGTTCCTGCAATTTTCTCTGTAAAAACGAGTTGGAGCTCGTCCATCAACATATATATGTATGGATTGGAGTTTGCAAGTGAAAAGAAACTTTGTATTCCCAAAAATTTAGTTGAAGTAAGGCTTTCACACACACATATCTCTCAGAACTGAGCATGTGGAGAGACGTTCGTTCATCTAGCAAAAAGGTAACGGTTTGCAGGATTAACTTTTCCTCTGGTTTCTCTGTCTGTTTCCTAATGCCAGTTTGAAGTTCCTGCAATTTTCTCTGTAAAACCGAATTGGAGCTCGTACCTCCCCATATATATTTATGGAGTGGAGTTTGCAAGTGAAAAAAACTTTGTGTTCCAAACAACTAGGTGAATGTTGGCTTGCACACACACTTATCTCTCAGAAATGAGCATGTGGAGAGACGTTCGTTAATCTAGCACAAAGGGAACGGGTTGCAGGAGAAATTTTATTCCGGTTTCTCAGTCTGTTTCCTAGTGCCTGTTTGAAGTTCCTGCAGTTTTCACTGTAAAACAGAGTTGAAGCTCGTACCTCCCCATAAATATGTATGGATTGGTGTTAGCAAGTGGAAAGAAACTTTTTGTTCCCTACAAGCTAGGTGAAGTACGGCTTTCACACACACATATCTCTCAGAACTGAGCATGTGGAGAGACTTTCTTTCATCTAGCACAAAGGGAACGGGTTGCAGGGGAAACTTTTACTCTGGTTTCTCATTCTGTTTCCTAGTTCCGGTTTGAAGTTCCTGCAGTTTTCACTGTAAAACCGAGTTGGAGCTCATACCTCCCCATATATATGTATGGATTGGTGTTAGCAAGTGGAAAGAAATTTTGTGTTCCCAACAAGCTAAGTGAAGGACGGCTTTCACACACAATTATCTCTCAGAACTGACTATGTGGAGAGACGTTCGTTCATCTAGCACAAAGGGAACGGGTTGCAGGAGAAACTTTTACTCTGGTTTCTCAGTTTGTTTCCTAGTGCCGTTTTGAAGTTCCTGCAGTTTTCACTGTAAAACCGAGTTGGAGCTAGTACCTCCCATATATATGTATGGAGTGGAGTTTGCAACTGAAAAGAAACTATGTGTTCACAACAAGCTAGGTGAAGGACTGCATTCACACACACTTTTCTCTCAGAACTGAGCATGTGGAGAGACGTTCGTTTATCTAGCACCAAGGGAACGGGTTGCAGGAGAAATTTTTCTCCAGATTCTCTGTCTGTTTCCTAGTTCCTGTTTGAATTTCCTGCAGTTTTCATTGTAAAACCGAGTTGGAGCTCGTACCTCCCCATATATATGTTTGGAGTGGAGTTTACAAGTTAAAAGAAACTTTGTGTTCCCATCAAGCTCTGTGAAGGACGGCTTTCACACACACTTATCTCTCAGAACGGAGCATGTGGATAGACGTTCGTTCATGTAGCACAAAGGGAACGGGTTGCAGGAGAAACTTTAACTCTGGTTTCTCATTCTGTTTCCTACTGCCGGTTTGAAGTTCCTGCAATTTTCACTCTAAAACCGAGTTGGAGCTCGTACCTCCCCATATATATGTATGGAGTGGAGTTTGCAACTGAAAAGAAACTTTGTGTTCCCAACAAGCTAGGTGAAGGACGGCTTTCACACACAATTGTCTCTCAGAACTTAGCATGTGGAGAGACGTTCGTTCATGTAGCGCAAAGGGAAGGTTTGCAGGAGAAACTTTTACTCTGGTTTCTCATTCTGTTTCCTAGTGCCGGTTTGAATTTCCTGCAATTTTCACTGTAAAACCGTGTTTGAGCTTGTACCTCCCCATATATATGTATGGAGTGGAGTTTGCAAGTGAAAAGAAACTTTGTGTTCCCAACAAGCTAGGTGGAGGACGGCTTTCACACACACTTGTCTCTTAGAACGGAGCTTGTGGAGAGACGTTCGTTCATGTAGCACTAAGGGAAATGTTTGAAGGAGAAACTTTAACCCTGGCTTCTCAGTCTGTTTCCTACTGCCGGTTTGAAGTTCCTGCAATTTTCACTTTAAACCCGAGTTGGAGCTCGTAACTCCCCAAATATATGTATGGAGGGGAGTTTGCAAGTGAAAAGAAACTTTGTGTTCCCAACAAGCTAGGTGAAGAACGGCTTTCACACACACTAATCTCTCAGAATTGAGCATGTGGAGAGACGTTCGTTCATCTAGCACAAAGGGAACGGTTTGCAGGAGAAACTTTTCTCTGGTTTCTCAGTCTGTTTCCTAGTGCCGGTTTGATGTTCCTGCAGTTTTCACTGTAAAATCGAGTTGCAGCTAGTACTTCCCATATATATGTATGGAGTGGAGTTTGCAACTGAAAAGAAACTTTGTGTTCCCAACAAGCGAGGTGAAGGACGGCTTTCACACACACTTATCTCTCAGACCTGAGCATGTGGAGAGACGTTCTTTAATCTAGCACAAAAGGAACGGGTTGCAGGTGAAATTTTACTCCGGGTTCTCATTCTGTTTCCTAGTGCCTGTTTGAATTTCCTGCAGTTTTCATTGTAAAACCGAGTTGGAACTCGTACATACCCATATATATGTATGGAGTGGAGTTTGCAAGTGAAAAGAATCTTTGTGTCCAACAAGATAGGTGAAGGACAGCTTTCACACACACATATCTGTCAGAACTGAGCATGTGTAGAGACTTTCTTTCATCTAGCACAAATGGAACGGTTTGCAGGAGAAACGTTTACTCTGGCTTCTCAGTCTGTTTCCTACTGCCTGTTTGAAGTTCCCGCAGTTTTCTCTGTTAAACCGAGTTGGAGCTCGTCCATCAACATATATATGTATGGATTGGAGTTTGCAAGTGAAAAGAAACTTTATGTTCCCAAAAATTTAGTTGAAGGAAGGCTTAAACACACACATATCTCTCAGAACTGAGCATGTGGAGAGACGTTCGTTCATCTAGCAAAACGGTAACGGTTTGCAGGGTAAACTTTTCCTCTGGTTTCTCTGTCTGTTTCCTAATGCCGTTTTGAAGTTCCTGCAATTTTCTCTGTAAAACCGAATTGGAGCTCGTACCTCCCCATATATATTTATGGAGTGGAGTTTGCAAGTGAAAAAAACTTTGTGTTCCCAACAACTAGGTGAAGGTCGGCTTACACACACACTTATCTCTCAGAAATGAGCATGTGGAGAGACGTTCGTTAATCTAGCACAAAGGGAACGGGTTGCAGGAGAAATTTTATTCTGGTTTCTCAGTCTGTTTCCTAGTGCCTGTTTGAAGTTCCTGCAGTTTTCACTGTAAAACAGATTTGAAGCTCGTACCTCCCCATATATATGTATGGATTGGTGTTAGCAAGTGGAAAGAAACTTTTTGTTCCCAACAAGCTAGGTGAAGGACGGCTTTCACACACACATATCTCTCAGAACTGAGCATGTGGAGAGACTTTCTTTCATCTAGCACAAAGGGAACGGGTTGCAGGGGAAACTTTTACTCTTGTTTCTCATTCTGTTTCCTAGTTCCGGTTTGAAGTTCCTGCATTTTTCACTGTAAAACAGAGTTGGAGCTATTACATCCCCATATATATGTATGCATTGGAGTTTGCAACTGAAAAGAAACTTTTTGTTCCCAACAAGCTAGGTGAAGGACGGCTTTCACACACACTTATCTCTCAGATCTGAACATGTGGAGAGACGTTCTTTCATGTAGCACAAAGGGAAAGTTTTGCAGTAGAAACTTTAACTCTGGTTTCTCACTCTGTTTCCTATTGCCGGTTTGAAGTACCTGCAATTTTCAGTGTAAACCCGAGTTGGAGCTCGTACCTCCCCATATATATGTATGGAGTGGAGTTTGCAAGTGAAAAGAAACTTTGTGTTCCCAACAAGCTAAGTGAAAGACGGCTTTCACACACAATTATCTCTCAGAACTGACCATGAGGAGAGACGTTCGTTCATCTAGCACAAAGGGAATGGGTTGCAGGAGAAATTTTACTCTGGTTTCTCATTCTGTTTCCTTGTGCCGGTTTGAAGTTCCTGCACTTTTCACTCTAAAACCGTGTTGGAGCTATTACATCCCCATATATATGTATGCAGTGGAGTTTGCAACTGAACAAGAACTTTGTGTTCCCAACAAGCTAGGTGAAGGACGGCTTTCACACACAATAATCTCTCAGAACTGAGCATGTGGAGAGACGTTCGTTCATGTAGCACAAAGGGAATGGTTTGCAGGAGAATCTTTAACTCTGGTTTTCAGTCTGTTTCCTTCTGCCGGTTTGAAGTTCCTTGCAGTTTTCACTGAAAAAACGAGTTGGAGCTCGTACCTCCCCATATATATGTATGAAGTGGAGTTTGTAAGTGAAAAGGAACTTTGTGTTCCCAACAAGCTAGGTAAAGGACGGCTTTCACACACACTTATATCTGACAATTGAGCATGTGAAGAGACGTTCGTTCATCTAGCCCAAATGGAACGGGTTGCAGGAGAAAATTTTACTCTGGTTTCTCAGTCTGTTTCCTAGTGCCGGTTTGAAATTCCTGCATTTTTCACTGTAAAACCGAGTTGGAGCTTGTACATACCCATATATATATATGGAGTGCAGTTTGCAACTGAAAAGAAACTTTGTGTTCCCAACAAGGTAGTTGAAGGACGGCTTTCACACACACTTATCTCTCAGAACTGAGCATGTGGAGAGACGTTCGTTAATCTAGCACAAAGTAACGGGTGGCAGGAAAAATTTTACTCTGGTTTCTCAGTCTGTTTCCTACTGCCTCTTTGAAGTTCCTCAGTTTTCACTGTAAAAACGAGTTGGAGCTCGTACATCCCCATATATAGGTATGGATTGGAGTTTGCAAGTGAAAAGAAACTTTGTTTTCCCAAATAGATAGGTGAAGGAATGCTTTCACACACACTTATCTCTCAGAACTGAGCATGTGGAGAGACTTTCTTTCATCTAGCACAAAGGGAACGGTTTGCAGGGGTAACTTTTACTCTGGTTTCTCAGTCTATTTCTTACTTACGGTTTGAAGTTCCTGCAGTTTTCACAGTAAAACCGATTTGGAGCTAGTACCTCCCCATATATATGTATGGAGTGGAGTTTGCAACTGAAAAGAAGCTTTGTGTTCCGTACAAGCTAGGTGAAGGACGGATTTCACACACACTTATCTCTCAGAAATGAGCATGTGGAGAGACGTTCGTTCATCTAGCACAAAGGGAACAGGTTGCAGGAGAAAGTTTTACTCTGGTTTCTCAGTCTGTTTCCTACTGCTGTTTGAAGTTCCTGAATTTTCACTGTAAAACCGAGTTGGAGCTCGTACGTCCCCATATATATGTATGGAGTGGGGTTTGCAACTGAAAAGAAATTTTGTGTTCCCTACAACTAGTTGAATGACGGCTTTCACACACACTTATCTCTCAGAAATGAGCATGTGGAGAGACGTTCGTTCATCTAGCACAAATGGAAGGGGTTGCAGGAATAACTTTTACTCTGGATTCTCAGTCTGTTTCCTACTGCCGGTTTGAAGTTCCTGCAATTTTCACTGTAAAACCGAGTTGGAGCTCGTACCTCCCCATATATATGTATGGGGTGGGGTTTGCAAGTGAAAGAAACTTTGTGTTCCCAACAAGCTAGGTGAAGGACGGCTTTCACACACAATTATCTCTCAGAACTGACCATGTGGACAGACTTTCGTTCATCTAGCACAAAGCGAACGGGTTGCAGGAGAAACTTTTACCCTTTTTCTCGGTCTGTTTCCTAGTGCCGGGTTGAAATCCCTGCACTTTTCACTGTAAAGCCGAGTTGGAGCTAGTATCTCCCATATATATTTATGGAGTGGAGTTTGCAACTGAAAAGAAACTTAGTGTTCCAAACAAGCAAGTTGAAGGCCGGCTTTCACACACACTTATCTTTCAGAACAGAGCATGTGGAGAGACGTTCGTTAATCTAGCACAAATGGAACGGTTTGCAGGGGATATTTTACTCCAGTTTCTCAGTGTGTTTCCTAGTGCCTGTTTGAAGTTCCTGAAGTTTTCACTGTAAAACCGAGTTGGAGATAGTACCTCCCCATATATATGTATGGAGTGGAGTTTGCCAGAGAAAAGAAACTTTGGGATCCCAACAAGCTAGGTGAAGTACGGCTTTCACACACACTTATCTCTCAGAACGGAGCATGTTGAGAGAAGTTCGTTCATGTAGCACAAAGGGAACGGTGTGCAGGAGAAACTTTATCTCTGGTTTCTCAGAAGTTTTCCTACTGCCGATTTGAAGTTCCTGCAAATTTCACTGTAAAACCGAGTTGGAGCTCGTACCTCCCCATATATATGTATGGAGTGGAGTTTGCAAGTGAAAAGAAACTTTGTGTTCCCAACAAGCTAAGTGAAGGACGGCTTTCACACACACTTATCTCTCAGAACTGAGCATGTGGAGAGACGTTCGTTCATCTAGAACAAATGGAACGGTTTGCAGGAGAAATTTTACTCTGGTTTCTCAGTCTGTTTCTTACTGCCGGTTTGAAGTTCCTGCAGTTTTCACTGTAAAACCGAGTTAGAGCTATTACCTCCCCATATATATGTATGAATTAGAGTTTGCAACTGAAAAGAAGCTTTGTGTTCCCAACAAGCTAGGTGAAGGTCGGTTTTCACACACAAATGTCTCTCAGAACTGACCATGTGGAGAGACGTTCGTTCATCTAGAACAAAGGGAACGGGTTGCAGGTGAAACTTTTACTCTGGTTTCTAAGTCTGTTTCCTATGGTCGGTTGGATATTCCTGCAGTTTTCACTGTAAAATCGAGTTGGAGCTATTACTTCCCATATATATGTATGGAGTGGAGTTTGCAACTGAAAAGAATCTTTGTGTTCCCAACAAGCTAGGTGAAGGACGGCTTTCACACACATTTATCTCTCAGAAATGAGCATGTGGAGAGACGTTCGTTCATGTAACACAAAGGGAACGGGTTGCAGGAGAAACTTTAACTCTGGTTTCTCAGTCTGTTTCCTACTTCCGGTTTGAATTTCCTGCAATTTTCACTGTTAAACCGTGTTGGAGCTCGTACCTCCCCATATATATGTATGGAGTGGAGTTTGCAAGTGAAAAGAAACTTTGTGTTCCCAACAAGCTAGGTGGAGGACGGCTTTCACACACACTTGTCTCTCAGAACGGAGCATGTGGAGAGACGTTCGTTCATGTAGCACTAAGTGAAAGGTTTGCAGGAGAAACTTTAACCCTGGCTTCTCAGTCTGATTCCTACTGCCGGTTTGAAGTTCCTGCAATTTTCACTATAAAACTGAGTAGGAGCTCGTAACTTCCCATATATATGTATGGAGTGGGGTTTGCAAGTGAAAAGAAACTTTGTGTTCCCAACAAGCTAAGTGAAGGACGGCTTTCACACACACTTATCTCTCAGAACTGAGCATGTGGAGAGACGTTCGTTCATCTAGAACAAATGGAATGGTAGGCAGGAGAAATTTTAATCTGGTTTCTCAGTCTGTTTCTTACTGCCGGTTTGAATTTCCTGCAGTTTTCACTGTAAAACCGAGTTAGAGCTAGTACCTCCCCATATATATGTATGGAGTAGAGTTTGCAACTGAAAAGAAGCTTTGTGTTCCCAACAAGCTAGGTGAAGGACGGCTTTCACACACACTTATCTCTCAGAATTGAGCATGTGGAGAGACGTTCGTTCATGTAGCACAAAGGGAAAGGGTTGCAGGAGAAACTTTTACTCTGGTTTCTCAGTCTGTTTCCTACTGCCGGTTTGAAGTTCCTGCAATTTTCACTGTAAACCCGATTTGGAGCTCGTAACTCCCTATATATATGTATGGAGGGGAATTCGCAAGTGAAAAGAAACTTTGTGTTCCCAACAAGCTAGGTGAAGGACGGCTTTCACACACAAATATCTCTCAGAACTGACCATGTGGAGAGACGTTCGTTCATCTAGAACAAAGGGAACGGGTTGCAGGTGAAACTATTACTCTTGTTTCTCAGTCTGTTTCCTATGGTCGGTTTGATATTCCTGCAGTTTTCACTGTAAAATCGAGTTGGATCTATTACTTCCCATATATATTTATGGAGTGGAGCTGGCAACTGAAAAGAAACTTTGTGTTCCCAACAAGCTAGGTGATGGACGGCTTTCACACACATTTATCTCTGAGAACTGAGCATGTGGAGAGACGTTCGTTAATCTAGCACAAAGGAACGGGTTGCAGGAAAAATTTTACTCAGGTTTCTCAATCTTTTTCCTAGTGCCTGTTTGAAGTTCCTGCAGTTTTCACTGTAAAACAGAGTTGGAGCTCGTACATCCCCATATATTTGTATGGAGTGGAGTTTGCAACTGAAAAGAAACTTTGTGTTCCCAACAAGCTAGGTGAATGACTGCTTTCACACACACTTATATCTCAGAACTGAGCATGTGGAGAGACGTTCGTTCATGTAGCACAAAGGGAACGGTTTGCAGGAGAAACTTTAACTCTGATTTCTCAGTCTGTTTCCTACAGCCGGTTTGAAGTTCCTGCAATTTTCACTGTAAAACCGAGTTGGAGATCGTACCTCCCCATATATATGTATGGAGTCGAGTTTGCAAGTGAAAAGAAACTTTGTGTTCCCAACAAGCTAAGTGAAGTACGGCTTTCACACACACTTATCTCTCAGAACTGAGCATGTGGAGAGACGTTCGTTCATCTAGAACAAATGGAATGGTTTGCAGGAGAAATTTTACTCTGGTTTCTCAGTCTGTTTCTTACTGCCGGTTTGGAGTTCCTGCAGTTTTCACTGTAAAACCGAGTTAGAGCTAGTACCTCCCCATACATATGTATGGAGTAGAGTTTGCAACTGAAAAGAAGCTTTGTGTTCCCAACAAGCTAGGTGAAGGACGGCATTCACACACAAATATCTCTCAGAACTGACCATGTGGAGAGACGTTCATTCATCTAGAACAAAGGGAACGGGTTGCAGGTGAAACTTTTACTCTGGTTTCTCAGTCTGTTTCCTATGGTCGGTTTGGTATTCCTGCAGTTTTCACTGTAAAATCGAGTTGGAGCTACAACTTCTCATATATATGTATGGAGTGGAGTTTGCAACTGAAAAGAAACTTTGTGTTCTCAACAAGCTAGGTGAAGGACGGCTTTCTCACACACTTATCTCTGAGAACTGAGCATGTGGAGAGACGTTCGTTAATCTAGCACAAAGGAACGTGTTGCAGGAAAAATTTTACTAAGGTTTCTCAAACTGTTTCCTAGTGCCTGTTTGAAGTTCCTGCAGTTTTCACTGTAAAACCGAGTTGGAGCTCTTACATCCCCATATATATGTATGGAGTGGAGTTTGCAACTGAAAAGAAGCTATGTGTTCCCAACAAACTAGGTGAAGAACGGATTTCACACACACTTATCTCTCAGAATTGAGCATGTGGAGAGACGTTCGTTCATCTAGCACAAAGGGAACGGGTTGCAGGAGAAACTTTTACTCTGGATTCTCAGTCATTTTCCTACTGCCGGTTTGAAGTTCCTGCAATTTTCACTGTAAAACCGAGTTGGAGCTCGTACCTCCCATATATATGTATGGAGTGGAGTTGCTACTGAAAAGAAACTTTGTGTTCCCAACCACTAGGTGAAGGACGGCTTTCACAAACACTTACCTATCAGAAATGAGCATGTGGAGAGACGTTCGTTAATCTAGCACAAATGGAACGGTTTGCAGGGGAAATTTTACTCCGGTTTCTCAGTGTGTTTCCTAGTGCCTGTTTGAAGTTCCTGCAGTTTTCACTGTAAAGCCGAGTTGGAGCTCGTACCTCCCCATATATATGTATGGAGTGGAGTTTGCAACTTAAAAGAAGCTATGTGTTCCCAACAAACTAGGTGAAGAACGGATTTCACACACACTTATCTCTCAGAATTGAGCATGTGGAGAGACGTTCGTTCATCTAGCACAAAGGGAACGGCTTGCAGGTGAAACTTTTACTCTGGTTTCTCAGTCATTTTCCTACTGCCGGTTTGAAGTTCCTGCAATTTTCACTGTAAAACCGAGTTGGAGCTCGTACCTCCCATATATATGTATGGAGTGGAGTTTGCAAGTGAAAAGAAAATTTTTGTTCCCACCAAGCTAGGTGGAGGACGGCTTTCACACACACTTGTCCCTTAGAACGGAGCTTGTGGAGAGACGTTCGTTCATGTAGCACTAAGGGAACGGTTTGCAGGAGATAATTTAACCCTGGCTTCTCAGTCTGTTTCCTACTGCCGTTTTGAATTTCCTTCAATTTTCACTGTAAAACCGAGTTGGAGCTCGTACATCCCCATATATATGCATGGGGTGGAATTTGCAATTGAAAAAAACTTTGTGTTCCCAACAAGCTAGGTGAAGGACGGCTTTCACACACAATTATCTCTCAGAACTGACCATGTGGACAGACGTTCGTTCATCTAGCACAAATCGAACGGGTTGCAGGAGAAACTTTTACTCTTTTTTCTCAGTCTGTTTCCTAGTGCCGGGTTGAAGTCCCTGCACTTTTCACTGTAAAGCCGAGTTGGAGCTAGTACCTCCCATATATATTTATGGAGTGGAGTTTGCAACTGAAAAGAAACTTAGTGTTCCAAACAAGCAATTTGAAGGACGGCATTCACACACACTTATCTCTCATAAATGAGCATGTGGAGAGACGTTCGTTAATCTAGCACAAATGGAACGGTTTGCAGGGGAAATTTTACTCTGGTTTCTCAGTCTGTTTCCTACTGCCGGTTTGAAGTTCCTGCAGTTTTCACTGTAAAACCGAGTTGAAGCTCGTACCTTCCCATATAGATGTATGGAGTGGAGTTTGCAAGTGAAAAGAAACTTTGTGTTCCCAACAAGCTAATTGAAGCACGGCTTTCACACACACTTATCTCTCAGAACTGAGCATGTGGAGAGACGTTCGTTCATCTAGAACAAATGGAACGGTTTGCAGGAGAAATTTTACTCTGGTTTCTCAGTCTGTTTCTTACTGCCGGTTTGAAGTTCCTGCAGTTTTCACTGTAAAACCGAGTTAGAGCTAGTACCTCCCCATATATATGTATGAATTAGGGTTTGCAACTGAAAAGAAGCTTTGTGTTCCCAACAAGCTAGGTGAAGAACGGCTTTCACACACACTTATCTCTCAGAAATGAGCATGTGGAGAGACATTCGTTCATCTAGCACAAAGGGAAAGGGTTGCAGGAAAAACTTTTACTCTGGTTTCTCAGTCTGTTTCCTACTGCCGGTTTGAATTTCCTGCAATTTTCACTGTAAAACCGAGTTGGAGCTCGTACCTCCCATATATATGTATGGAGTGGAGATGCTACTGAAAAGAAACTTTGTGTTCCCAACCACTAGGTGAAGGACGGCTTTCACACACACTTACCTCTCAGAAATGAGCATGTGGAGAGACGTTCGTTCATGTAGCACAAAGGGAACGGTTTGCAGGAGAAACTTTAACTCTGGTTTCTCAGTCTGTTTCCTAGTGCCGGGTTGAAGTCCCTGCACTTTTCACTGTAAAGCCGAGTTGGAGCTAGTACCTCCCATATATATTTATGGAGTGGAGTTTGCAACTGAAAAGAAACTTAGTGTTCCAAACAAGCAAGTTGAAGGACGGCTTTCACACACACTTATCTCTCAGAAATGAGCATGTGGAGAGACGTTCGTTAATCTAGCACAAATGGAACGGTTTGCAGGGGAAATTTTACTCCGGTTTCTCAGTGTGTTTCCTAGTGCCTGTTTGAAGTTCCTGCAGTTTTCACTGTAAAACCGAGTTGGAGATAGTACCTCCCCATATATATGTATGGAGTGGAGTTTGCCAGAGAAAAAAACTTTGTGTTCCCAGCAAGCTAGTTGAATTACGGCTTTCACACACACTTATCTCTCAGAACGGAGCATGTTGAGAGAAGTTCGTTCATGTAGCACAAAGGGAAAGGTTTGCAGGTGAAAATGTAACTCTGGTTTCTCAGACTTTTTCCTACTGCCGGTTAGAATTTCCTGCAATTTTCACTGTAAAACCGATTTGGAGCTCGTACCTCCCCATATATATGTATGGAGTGAAGTTTGCAACTTAAAAGAAGCTATGTGTTCCCAACAAACTAGGTGAAGAACGGATTTCACACACACTTATCTCTCAGAATTGAGCATGTGGAGAGACGTTCGTTCATCTAGCACAAAGGGAACGGCTTGCAGGTGAAACTTTTACTCTGGTTTCTCAGTCATTTTCCTACTGCCGGTTTGAAGTTCCTGCAATTTTCACTGTAAAACCGAGTTGGAGCTCGTACCTCCCATATATATGTATGGAGTGGAGTTTGCAAGTGAAAAGAAAATTTTTGTTCCCACCAAGCTAGGTGGAGGACGGCTTTCACACACACTTGTCCCTTAGAATGGAGCTTGTGGAGAGACGTTCGTTCATGTAGCACTAAGGGAACGGTTTGCAGGACAAAATTTAACCCTGGCTTCTCAGTCTGTTTCCTACTGCCGGTTTGAATTTCCTGCAATTTTCACTGTAAAACCGAGTTGGAGCTCGTACATCCCCATATATATGTATGGGGTGGAATTTGCAATTGAAAAAAACTTTGTGTTCCCAACAAGCTAGGTGAAGGACGGCTTTCACACACAATTATCTCTCAGAACTGACCATGTGGACAGACGTTCGTTCATCTAGCACAAATCGAACGGGTTGCAGGAGAAACTTTTACTCTTTTTTCTCAGTCTGTTTCCTAGTGCCGGGTTGAAGTCCCTGCACTTTTCACTGTAAAGCCGAGTTGGAGCTAGTACCTCCCATATATATTTATGGAGTGGAGTTTGCAACTGAAAAGAAACTTAGTGTTCCAAACAAGCAATTTGAAGGACGGCATTCACACACACTTATCTCTCATAAATGAGCATGTGGAGAGACGTTCGTTAATCTAGCACAAATGGAACGGTTTGCAGGGGAAATTTTACTCTGGTTTCTCAGTCTGTTTCCTACTGCCGGTTTGAAGTTCCTGCAGTTTTCACTGTAAAACCGAGTTGAAGCTCGTACCTTCCCATATAGATGTATGGAGTGGAGTTTGCAAGTGAAAAGAAACTTTGTGTTCCCAACAAGCTAATTGAAGCACGGCTTTCACACACACTTATCTCTCAGAACTGAGCATGTGGAGAGACGTTCGTTCATCTAGAACAAATGGAACGGTTTGCAGGAGAAATTTTACTCTGGTTTCTCAGTCTGTTTCTTACTGCCGGTTTGAAGTTCCTGCAGTTTTCACTGTAAAACCGAGTTAGAGCTAGTACCTCCCCATATATATGTATGAATTAGGGTTTGCAACTGAAAAGAAGCTTTGTGTTCCCAACAAGCTAGGTGAAGAACGGCTTTCACACACACTTATCTCTCAGAAATGAGCATGTGGAGAGACATTCGTTCATCTAGCACAAAGGGAAAGGGTTGCAGGAAAAACTTTTACTCTGGTTTCTCAGTCTGTTTCCTACTGCCGGTTTGAATTTCCTGCAATTTTCACTGTAAAACCGAGTTGGAGCTCGTAACACCCATATATATGTATGGAGTGGAGTTTGCAACTGAAAAGAAACTTTGTGTTCCCAACAACTAGGTGAAGGACGGCTTTCACACACACTTATCTCTCAGAAATGAGCATGTGGAGAGACGTTCGTTCATGTAACACAAAGGGAACGGGTTGCCGGAGAAACTTTAACTCTGGTTTCTCAGTCTGTTTCCTACTTCCGGTTTGAATTTCCTGCAATTTTCACTGTTAAACAGTGTTGGAGCTCGTACCTCCCCATATATATGTATGGAGTGGAGTTTGCAAGTGAAAAGAAACTTTGTGTTCCCAACATGCTAGGTGGAGTTCGGCTTTCACACACACTTGTCTCTCAGAATTGAGCATGTGGAGAGACGTTCGTTCATCTAGCACAAAGGGAACGGGTTGCAGGAGAAACTTTTACTGTGGTTTCTCAGTCTGTTTCCTACTGCCGGTTTGAAGTTCCTGCAATTTTCACAATAAAACCGAGTAGGAGCTCGTACCTTCCCATATAGATGTATGGAGTGGGGTTTGCAAGTGAAAAGAAACTTTGTGTTTCCAACAAGCTAAGTGAAGGGCGGCTTTCACACACACTTTTCTCTCAGAACTGAGCATGTGGAGAGACTTTCGTTCATCTAGAACAAACGGAACGGTTTGCAGGAGAAATTTTACTCTGGTTTCTCAGTCTGTTTCTTAATGCCGGTTTGAAGTTCCTGCAGTTTTAACTGTAAAACCGAGTTAGAGCTAGTACCTCCCCATATATATGTATGGAGTAGAGTTTGCAACTGAAAAGAAGCTTTGTGTTCCCAACAAGCTAGGTGAAGGACGGCTTTCACACACACTTATCTCTCAGAATTGAGCATGTGGAGAGACGTTCGTTCATCTAGCACAAAGGGAACGGGTTGCAGGAGAAACTTTTTCTCTTGTTTCTCAGTCTGTTTCCTACTGCCGGTTTGAAGTTCCTGCAATTTTCAGTGTAAAACCGAGTTGGAGCTCGTACCTCCCATATATATGTATGGAGTGGAGTTGCTACTGAAAAGAAACTTTGCGTTCCCAACAACTAGGTGAAGGACGGCTTTCACACACATTTTTCTCTGAGAACTGAGCATGTGGAGAGACGTTCGTTCATCTATCACAAAGGGAACGGGTTGCAGGAGAAACTTTTTCTCTTGTTTCTCAGTCTGTTTCCTACTGCCGGTTTGAAGTTCCTGCAATTTTCACTGTAAACCCGTGCTGGAGCTCGTAACTCCCCATATATATGTATGGAGGGGAGTTTGCAAGTGAAAAGAAACTTTGTGTTCCCAACAAGCTAGGTGAAGGACGGCTTTCACACACAAATGTCTCTCAGAACTGACCATTTGGAGAGACGTTCGTTCATCTAGAACAAAGGGAACGGGTTGCAGGTGAAACTTTTACTCTGGTTTCTAAGTCTGTTTCCTATGGTCGGTTTGATATTCCTGCAGTTTTCACTGTAAAATCGAGTTGGAGCTTTTACTTCCCATATATATGTATGGAGTGGAGTTTGCAACTGAAAAGAATCTTTGTGTTCCCAACAAGCTAGGTGAAGGACGGCTTTCACACACACTTATCTCTGAGAAATGAGCATGTGGAGAGACGTTCGTTAATCTAGCACAAAAGAACGGGTTGCAGGAAAAATTTTACTCTGGTTTCTCAATCTGTTTCCTAGTGCCTGTTTGAAGTTCCTGCAGTTTTCACTGTAAAACCGAGTTGGAGCTCGTACATCCCCATATATATGTATGGAGTGGAGTTTGCAACTGAAAAGAATCTTTGTGTTCCCAACAAACTAGGTGAAGAACGGCTTCACACACACTTATCTCTCAGAATTGAGCATGTGGAGAGACGTTCGTTCATCTAGCACAAAGGGAACGGGTTGCAGGAGAAACTTTTACTGTGGTTTCTCAGTCTGTTTCCTACTGCCGGTTTGAAGTTCCTGCAATTTTCACTATAAAACCGAGTAGGAGCTCTTACCTTCCCATATATATGTGTGGAGTGGGGTTTGCAAGTGAAAAGAAACTTTGTGTTCCCAACAAGCTAAGTGAAGGACGGCTTTCACACACACTTATCTCTCAGAACTGAGCATGTGGAGAGACGTTCGTTCATCTAGAACAAATGGAATGGTTTGCAGGAGAAATTTTACTCTGGTTTCTCAGTCTGTTTCTTACTGCCGGTTTGAAGTTCCTGCAGTTTTCACTGTAAAACCGAGTTAGATCTAGTACCTCCCCATATATATGTACGGAGTAGAGTTTGCAAATGAAAACAAGCTTTGTGTTCCCAACAAGCTAGGTGAAGGACGGCTTTCACACACACGTATCTCTCAGAACTGACCATGTGGAGAGACGTTCATTCATCTAGAACAAAGGGAACGGGTTGCAGGTGAAACTTTTACTCTGGTTTCTCAGTCTGTTTCCTATGGTCAGTTTGATATTCCTGCAGTTTTCACTGTAAAATCGAGTTGGAGCTATAACTTCCCATATATATGTATGGAGTGGAGTTTGCAACTGAAAAGAAACTTTGTGTTCCCAACAAGCTATGTGATGGACGGCTTTCACACACACTTATCTCTAAGAACTGAGCATGTGGAGAGACGTTCTTTATCTAGCACAAAGGAACGTGTTGCAGGAAAAATTTTACTAAGGTTTCTCAATCTGTTTCCTAGTGCCTGTTTGAAGTTCCTGCAGTTTTCACTCTAAAACCGAGTTGGAGCTCTTACATCCCCATATATATGTATGGAGTGGATTTTGCAACTGAAAAGAAGCTATGTGTTCCCAACAAAATAGGTGAAGAACGGATTTCACACACACTATCTCTCAGAATTGAGCATGTGGAAAGACGTTCGTTCATCTAGCACAAAGGTAACGGGTTGCAGGAGAAACTTTTACTGTGGTTTCTCAGTCTTTTTCCTACTGCCGGTTTGAAGTTCCTGCTATTTTCACTGTAAAACCGAGTTGGAGCTCGTACCTCCCATATATATGTATGGAGTGGAGTTGCTAATGAAAAGAAACTTTGTGTTCCCAACCACTAGGTGAAGGACGGCTTTCACACACACTTATCTCTCACAAATGAGCATGTGGAGAGACGTTCGTTCATGTAGCACAAAGGGAACGGTTTGCATGAGAAACTTTAACTCTGGTTTCTCAGTCTGTTTCCTACTGCCGGTTTGAATTTCCTGCAATATTCACTGTAAAACAGTGTTGGAGCTCGTACCTCCCCATTTATATGTATGGAGTGGAGTTTGCAAGTGAAAAGAAAATTTGTGTTCCCAACAAGCTAGGTGGAGGACGGCTTTCACACACACTTGTCTCTTAGAACGGAGCTTGTGGAGAGACGTTCGTTCATGTAGCACTAAGGGAAAGGTTTGCAGGAGAAACTTTAACCCTGGCTTCTCAGTCTGTTTCCTACTGCCGGTTTGAAGTTCCTGCAATTTTCACTGTAAAACAGTGTTGGACCTCGTACCTCCCCATATATATGTATGGAGTGGAGTTTGCAAGTGAAAAGAAACTTTGTGTTCCCAACAAGCTTGGTGGAGGACGGCTTTCACACACACTTGTCTCTTAGAACGGAGCTTGTGGAGAGACGTTCGTTCATGTAGCACTAAGGGAAAGGTTTGCAGGAGAAACTTTAACCCTGGCTTCTCAGTCTGTTTCCTACTACCGGTTTGAAGTTCCTGCAATTTTCACTTTAAACCCGTGTTGGAGCTCGTAACTTCCCATATATATGTATGGAGGGGAGTTTGCAAGTGAAAAGAAACTTTGTGTTCCCAACAAGCTAGGTGAATGACGGCTTTCACACACAAATATCTCTCAGAACTGACCATGTGGAGAGACGTTCATTCATCTAGAACAAAGGGAACGGGTTGCAGGTGAAACTTTTACTCTGGTTTCTCAGTCTGTTTCCTATGGTCGGTTTAATATTCCTGCAGTTTTCACTGTAAAATCGAGTTGGAGCTATTACTTCCCATATATATGTATGGAGTGGAGTTTGCAACTGAAAAGAAACTTTGTGTTCCCAACAAGCTAGGTGAAGGACGGCTTTCACACTCATTTATCTCTGAGAACTGAGCATGTGGAGAGACGTTCGTTAATCTAGCACAAAGGAACGGGTTGCAGGAAAAATTTTACTAAGGTTTCTCAATCTGTTTCCTAGTGCCTGTTTGAAGTTCCTGCAGTTTTCACTGTAAAACCGAGTTGGAGCTCGTACATCCCCATATATATGTATGGAGTGGAGTTTGCAAGTGAAAAGAATCTTTGTGTTCCCAACAAGATAGGTGAAGGACAGCTTTCACACACACATATCTGTCAGAACTGAGCATGTGTAGAGACTTTCTTTCATCTAGCACAAAGGGAACGGTTTGCTGGAGAAACTTTTACTCTGGTTTCTCAGTCTGTTTCCTACTGCCTGTTTGAAGTTCCTGCAGTTTTCTCCGTAAAACCGAGTTGGAGCTCGTTCATCAAAATTTATGTATGGATTACAGTTTGCAAGTGAAAAGAAACTTTGTGTTCCCAAAAAGATAGTTGAAGGAAGGCTTTCACACACACATATCTCTCAGAACTGAGCATGTGGATAGACGTTCGTTCATCTAGCAAAAATTTAACGGTTTGCAGGGTTAACTTTTACTCTGGTTTCTCTGTCTGTTTCCTACTGCCGGTTTGAATTTCCTGCAATATTCACTGTAAAACAGTGTTGGAGCTCGTACCTCCCCATTTATATGTATGGAGTGGAGTTTGCAAGTGAAAAGAAACTTTGTGTTCCCAACAAGCTAGGTGGAGGACGGCTTTCACACACACTTGTCTCTTAGAACGGAGCTTGTGGAGAGACGTTCGTTCATGTAGCACTAAGGGAAAGGTTTGCAGGAGAAACTTTAACCCTGGCTTCTCAGTCTGTTTCCTACTGCCGGTTTGAAGTTCCTGCAATTTTCACTGTAAAACAGTGTTGGACCTCGTACCTCCCCATATATATGTATGGAGTGGAGTTTGCAAGTGAAAAGAAACTTTGTGTTCCCAACAAGCTAGGTGGAGGACGGCTTTCACACACACTTGTCTCTTAGAACGGAGCTTGTGGAGAGACGTTCGTTCATGTAGCACTAAGGGAAAGGTTTGCAGGAGAAACTTGAACCCTGGCTTCTCAGTCTGTTTCCTACTACCGGTTTGAAGTTCCTGCAATTTTCACTTTAAACCCGTGTTGGAGCTCGTAACTTCCCATATATATGTATGGAGGGGAGTTTGCAAGTGAAAAGAAACTTTGTGTTCCCAACAAGCTAGGTGAATGACGGCTTTCACACACAAATATCTCTCAGAACTGACCATGTGGAGAGACGTTCATTCATCTAGAACAAAGGGAACGGGTTGCAGGTGAAACTTTTACTCTGGTTTCTCAGTCTGTTTCCTATGGTCGGTTTAATATTCCTGCAGTTTTCACTGTAAAATCGAGTTGGAGCTATTACTTCCCATATATATGTATAGAGTGGAGTTTGCAACTGAAAAGAAACTTTGTGTTCCCAACAAGCTAGGTGAAGGACGGCTTTCACACACATTTATCTCTGAGAACTGAGCATGTGGAGAGACGTTCGTTAATCTAGCACAAAGGAACGGGTTGCAGGAAAAATTTTACTAAGGTTTCTCAATCTGTTTCCTAGTGCCTGTTTGAAGTTCCTGCAGTTTTCACTGTAAAACCGAGTTGGAGCTCGTACATCCCCATATATATGTATGGAGTGGAGTTTGCAAGTGAAAAGAATCTTTGTGTTCCCAACAAGATAGGTGAAGGACAGCTTTCACACACACATATCTGTCAGAACTGAGCATGTGTAGAGACTTTCTTTCATCTAGCACAAAGGGAACGGTTTGCTGGAGAAACTTTTACTCTGGTTTCTCAGTCTGTTTCCTACTGCCTGTTTGAAGTTCCTGCAGTTTTCTCCGTAAAACCGAGTTGGAGCTCGTTCATCAAAATTTATGTATGGATTACAGTTTGCAAGTGAAAAGAAACTTTGTGTTCCCAAAAAGATAGTTGAAGGAAGGCTTTCACACACACATATCTCTCAGAACTGAGCATGTGGATAGACGTTCGTTCATCTAGCAAAAATTTAACGGTTTGCAGGGTTAACTTTTACTCTGGTTTCTCTGTCTGTTTCCTACTGCCGGTTTGAATTTCCTGCAATATTCACTGTAAAACAGTGTTGGAGCTCGTACCTCCCCATTTATATGTATGGAGTGGAGTTTGCAAGTGAAAAGAAACTTTGTGTTCCCAACAAGCTAGGTGGAGGACGGCTTTCACACACACTTGTCTCTTAGAACGGAGCTTGTGGAGAGACGTTCGTTCATGTAGCACTAAGGGAAAGGTTTGCAGGAGAAACTTTAACCCTGGCTTCTCAGTCTGTTTCCTACTGCCGGTTTGAAGTTCCTGCAATTTTCACTGTAAAACAGTGTTGGACCTCGTACCTCCCCATATATATGTATGGAGTGGAGTTTGCAAGTGAAAAGAAACTTTGTGTTCCCAACAAGCTAGGTGGAGGACGGCTTTCACACACACTTGTCTCTTAGAACGGAGCTTGTGGAGAGACGTTCGTTCATGTAGCACTAAGGGAAAGGTTTGCAGGAGAAACTTGAACCCTGGCTTCTCAGTCTGTTTCCTACTACCGGTTTGAAGTTCCTGCAATTTTCACTTTAAACCCGTGTTGGAGCTCGTAACTTCCCATATATATGTATGGAGGGGAGTTTGCAAGTGAAAAGAAACTTTGTGTTCCCAACAAGCTAGGTGAATGACGGCTTTCACACACAAATATCTCTCAGAACTGACCATGTGGAGAGACGTTCATTCATCTAGAACAAAGGGAACGGGTTGCAGGTGAAACTTTTACTCTGGTTTCTCAGTCTGTTTCCTATGGTCGGTTTAATATTCCTGCAGTTTTCACTGTAAAATCGAGTTGGAGCTATTACTTCCCATATATATGTATAGAGTGGAGTTTGCAACTGAAAAGAAACTTTGTGTTCCCAACAAGCTAGGTGAAGGACGGCTTTCACACACATTTATCTCTGAGAACTGAGCATGTGGAGAGACGTTCGTTAATCTAGCACAAAGGAACGGGTTGCAGGAAAAATTTTACTAAGGTTTCTCAATCTGTTTCCTAGTGCCTGTTTGAAGTTCCTGCAGTTTTCACTGTAAAACCGAGTTGGAGCTCGTACATCCCCATATATATGTATGGAGTGGAGTATGCAAGTGAAAAGAATCTTTGTGTTCCCAACAAGATAGGTGAAGGACAGCTTTCACACACACATATCTGTCAGAACTGAGCATGTGTAGAGACTTTCTTTCATCTAGCACAAAGGGAACGGTTTGCTGGAGAAACTTTTACTCTGGTTTCTCAGTCTGTTTCCTACTGCCTGTTTGAAGTTCCTGCAGTTTTCTCCGTAAAACCGAGTTGGAGCTCGTTCATCAAAATTTATGTATGGATTACAGTTTGCAAGTGAAAAGAAACTTTGTGTTCCCAAAAAGATAGTTGAAGGAAGGCTTTCACACACACATATCTCTCAGAACTGAGCATGTGGAGAGACGTTCGTTCATCTAGCAAAAAGTTAACGGTTTGCAGGGTTAACTTTTACTCTGGTTTCTCTGTCTGTTTCCTAATGCCGTTTTGAAGTTCCTGCAATTTTCTCTGTAAAACCGAATTGGAGCTCGTACCTCCCCATATATATGTATGGAGTTGAATTTGCAAGTGAAAAAAACTTTGTGTTCCCAACATCTAGGTGAAGGACAGCTTTCACACACACTTATCTGTCAGAAATGAGCATGTGGAGAGACGTTCGTTCATGTAGCACAAAGGGAACGGGTTGCAGGAGAAACTTTAACTCTGGTTTCTCAGTCTGTTTCCTACTACCGGTTTGAAGTTCCTGCAATTTTCACTGTAATACCGTGTTAGAGCTCGTACCTCCCCATATATATGTATGGAGTGGAGTTTGCAAGTGAAAAGAAAATTTGTGTTCCCAACAAGCTAGGTGGAGGACGGCTTTCACACACACTTAACTCTCAGAACGGAGCATGTGGAGAGACGTTCGTTCATGTAGCACAAAGGGAAAGGTTTGCAGGAGAAACTTTAACCCTGGCTTCTCAGTCTGTTTCCTACTGCCGGTTTGAATTTCCTGCAATTTTCACTGTAAACACGAGTGGTAGTTCGTATCTCCCCATATATATGTATGGAGGGGAGATTGCAAGTGAAAAGAAATTTTGTGTTCCCAACATGCTAGGTGAAGGACGGCTTTCACACACAATTATCTCTCAGAACTGACCATGTGGAGAGACGTTTGTTCATCTAGCACAAAGGGAACGGGTTGCAGGAGAATCTTTTACTCTGGTTTCTCAGTCTGTTTCCTAGTGCCGGTTTGATGTTCCTGCAGTTTTCACTGTAAAATCGAGTTGGAGCTAGAACTTCCCATACATATTTTTGGAGTGGATTTTGCAACTGAAAAGAAACTTTGTGTTCCCAACAAGCTAGGTGAAGGACGGCATTCACACACACTTATCTCTCAGAACTGAGCATGTGGAGAGACGTTCTTTAATCTAGCACAAAAGGAACGGTTTGCAGGAGAAATTATACTCCGGGTTCTCATTCTGTGTCCTAGTGCCTGTTTGAATTTCCTGCAGTTTTCACTGTAAAACCGAGTTGGAGCTCCAACCTACCAATATATATGTGTGGAGTGGAGTTTGCAAGTGAAAAGTATCTTTGTGTTCCCAACAAGCTAGGTGAAGGACAGCTTTCACACACACATATCTGTCAGAACTGAGCATGTGGAGAGACTTTCTTTCATCTAGCACAATGGGAACGGTTTGCAGGAGAAACTTTTACTCTGGTTTCTCAGTCTGTTTCCTAGTGCCTGTTTGAAGTTCCTGCAGTTGTCTCTGTAAAACCGAGTTGGAGCTCGTCCATCAACATATATATGTATGGATTGGAGTTTGCAAATGAAAAGAAACTTTGTGTTCCCAAAAAGATAGGTGAAGGAAGGCTTTCACCCACACATATGTCTCAGAACTGAGCATGAGGAGAGACGTTCGTACATCTAGCACAAATGGAACGGGTTGCAGGAGAAATTTTACTCTGGTTTCTCAGTATGTTTCCTAGTGCCGGTTTGAAGTTCCTGCAGTTTTCACTGTAAAAGTGTGTTGGAGCTCGTACCACCCCATATATAAATATGGAGTGGAGTTTACAAGTGAAAAGAAAATTTGTGTTCCCAACAAGCTATGTGAAGTTCGGCTTTCACACACACTTATCTCTCAGAACGGAGCATGTGGAGAGACGTTCGTTCATCTAGCACAAATGGAATGGGTTGCAGGAGAAACTTTTACTCTGGTTTCTCAGTTTGTTTACTACTGCCGGTTTGAAGTTCCTGCAATTTTCACTGTAAAACCGAGTTGGAGCTCGTACCTATCCATATATATGTATGGAGTGGAGTTTGCAAGTGAAAAGAAACTATGTGTTCCCAACAAGCTAAATGCAGGACGGCTTTCACACACACTTATCTCTCAGAAATGAGCATGTGGAGAGACGTTCGTTCATCTAGAACAAATGGTACGGTTTGCAGGGGAAATTTTACTCTGGTTTCTCAGACTGTTTCTTACTGCCGGTTTGAAGTTTCTGCAGTTTTCACGGTAAAATCGAGTTAGAGCTAGTACCTCCCCATATATATGTATGGAGTGGAGTTTGCAACTGAAAAGAAGCTTTGTTTTCCCAACAATCTAGGTGAAGGACGGCTTTCATACACACTTATATCTCAGAAATGAGAATGTGGAGAGACGTTCGTTCATCTAGCACAAAAGGAACGGGTTGCAGGAGAAATTATACTCCGCTTTCTCAGTCTGTTTCCTGGTGCCTGTTTGAAGTTCCTGCAGTTTTCACTGTAAAACAGAGTTGGAGCACGTACCTCCCCATATATAAGTATGGAGTGGAATTTGCAAGTGAAAAGAAACTTTGTGTTCCCAACAAGCTATTTGAAGGAGAGCTTTCACACACACATATCTCTCAGAACTGAGCATGTGGAGAGACTTTCTTTCATCTAGTACAAAGGGAACGAATTGCAGGAGAAACTTTTACTCTGGTTTCTCAGTCTGTTTCGTAGTGCCGGTTTGAAGTTCCTGCAGTTTTCACTGTAAAACCGAGTTGGAGCTATTACATCCCCTTATATATGTAAGCAGTGGAGTTTGCAAATGAAAAAAAACTTTCTGTTCCCAACAAGCTAACTGAAGGACGGCATTCACACACACTTATCTCTCAGAACTGAGCATGTGGAGAGACGTTCTTTAATCTAGCACAAAAGGAACGGGTTGCAGGAGAAATTATACTCCGGGTTCTCATTCAGTGTCCTAGTGCCTGTTTGAATTTCATGCAGTTTTCACTGTAACACCGAGTTGGAGCTCCTACTTACCAATATATATGTGTGGAGTGGAGTTTGCAAGTGAAAAGAATCTTTGTGTTCCCTACAAGCTAGGTGAAGGACAGCTTCACACACACATATCTGTCAGAACTGAGCATGTGGAGAGACTTTCTTCCATCTAGCACAATGGGAACGGGTTGCAGGAGAAACTTTTACTCTGGTTTCTCAGTCTGTTTCCTAGTGCCTGTTTGAAGTTCCTGCAGTTTTCTCTGTATAACCGAGTTGGAGCTCGAACCTCCCATATATATGTATTGAGTGGAGTTGCTACTGAAAGAAACATTGTGTTCCCAACTACTAGGGGAAGTACGGCTTTCACACACACTTATCTCTCAGAAATGAGCATGTGGAGAGACGTTCGTTCATGTAGCACAAAGGGAACGGTTTGCAGGAGAAACTTTATCTCTGGTTTGTCAGTCTGTTTCCTACTGCCGGTTTGAATTTCCTGCAATTTTCACTGTAAAACCGTGATGGAGCTCGTACCTCCCCATTTATATGTATGGAGTGGAGTTTGCAAGTGAAAAGAAACTTTGTGTTCCCAACAAGCTATGTGGAGGACGGCTTTCACACACACTTGTCTCTTAGAACGGAGCTTGTGTAGAGACGTTCTTTCAAGTAGCACTAAGGGAAAGGTTTGCAGGAGAAACTTTAACCCTGGCTTCTCAGTCTGTTTCCTACTGCCGGTTTGAATTTCCTGCAATTTTCACTGTAAAACAGTGTTGGAGCTCGTACCTCCACATATATATGTATGGAGTGGAGTTTGCAAGTGAAAAGAAACTTTGTGTTCCCAACAAGCTAGGTGGAGGACGGCTTTCACACACACTTGTCTCTTAGAACGGAGCTTGTGGAGAGACGTTCGTTCATGTAGCACTAAGGGAAAGGTTTGCAGGAGGAATTTTAACCCTGGCTTCTCAGTCTGTTTCCTACTGCCGGTTTGAAGTTCCTGCAATTTTCACTTTAAACCCGTTTTGGAGCTCGTAACTTCCCATATATATGTATGGAGGGAGTTTGCAAGTGAAAAGAAACTTTGTGTTCCCAACAAGCTAGGTGAAGGACGGCTTTCACACACAAATATCTCTCAGTACTGACCATGTGGAGAGACGTTCATTCATCTAGAACAAAGGGAACGGGTTGCAGGTGAAACTTTTACTCTGGTTTCTCAGTCTGTTTCCTATGGTCGGTTTGATATTCCTGCAGTTTTCACTTTAAAATCGAGTTGGAGCTATTACTTCCCATATATATGTATGGAGTGGAGTTTGCAACTGAAAAGAAACTTTGTGTTCCCAACAAGCTAGGTGAAGGACGGCTTTCACACACACTTATCTCTGAGAACTGAGCATGTGGAGAGACGTTCGTTAATCTAGCACAAAGGAACGTGTTGCAGGAAAAATTTTACTAAGGTTTCTCAATCTTTTCCCTAGTGTCGGTTTGAAATTCCTGCAGTTTTCACTGTAAAACCGAGTTGGAGCTCGTACATCCCCATATATATGTATGGAGTGGAGTTTGCAACTGAAAAGAAGCTATGTGTTCCCAACAAACTAGGTGAAGAACGGCTTTCACACACACTTATCTCTCAGAATTGAGCATGGGGAGAGACGTTCGTTCATCTAGCACAAAGGAACGGGTTGCAGGAGAAACTTTTATTCTGGTTTCTCAGTCTGTTTCCTAGTGCCGGTTTGATGTTCCTGCAGATTTCACTGTAAAATCGAGTTGCAGCTAGTACTTCCCATATATATGTATGCAGTGGAGTTTGCAACTGAAAAGAAACTTTGTGTTCCCATCAAGCGAGGTGAAGGACGGCTTTCACACACACTTATATCTCAGACCGGAGCGTGTGTAGAGACGTTCTTTAATCTAGCACAAAAGGAACGGGTTGCAGGTGAAATTTTACTCCGGGTTCTCATTCTGTTTCCTAGTGCCTGTTTGAATTTCCTGCAGTTTTCACTGTAAAACCGAGTTGGAACTCGTACATACCCATATATATGTATGGAGTGGAGTTTGCAAGTGAAAAGAATCTTTGTGTTCCCAACAAGATAGGTGAAGGACAGCTTTCACACACACATATCTGTCAGAACTTAGCATGTGTAGAGAATTTCTTTCATCTAGCACAAAGGGAACGGTTTGCTGGAGAAACTTTTACTCTGGTTTCTCAGTCTGTTTCCTACTGCCTGTTTGAAGTTCCTGCAGTTTTCTCTGTAAAACCGGGTTGGAGCTCGTCCATCAAAATTTATGTATGGATTGGAGTTTGCAAGTGAAAAGAAACTTTGTGTTCCCAAAAAGATAGTTGAAGGAAGGCTTTCACACACACATATCTCTCAGAACTGAGCATGTGGAGAGACGTTCGTTCATCTAGCAAAAAGTTAACGGTTTGCAGGTTTAACTTTTACTCTGGTTTCTCTGTCTGTTTCCTAATGCCGGTTTGAAGTTCCTGCAATTTTCTCTGTAAAACCGAATTGGAGCTCGTACCTCCCCATATATATGTATGGAGTGAAGTTTGCAAGTGAAAAAAACTTTGTGTTCCCAACAACTAGGTGAAGGACAGCTTTCACACACACTTATCTGTCAGAAATGAGCATGTGTAGAGACGTTCGTTCATGTAGCACAAAGGGAAAGGTTTGCAGGAGAAACTTTAACCCTGGCTTCTCAGTCTGTTTCCTACTGCCGGTTTGAAGTTCCTGCAATTTTCACTGTAAACACGAGTTGGAGTTCGTATCTCCCCATATATATGTATGGAGGGGAGATTGCAAGTGAAAAGAAACTTTGTGTTCCCAACAAACTAGGTGAAGGACGGCTTTCACACACAAATATCTCTCAGAAATGACCATGTGGAGAGACGTTTGTTCATCTAGCACAAAGGGAACGGGTTGCAGGAGAATCTTTTACTCTAGTTTCTCAGTCTGTTTCCTAGTGCCGGTTTGATGTTCGTGCAGTTTTCACTGTAAAATCGAGTTGGAGCTAGAACTTCCCATACATATGTTCGGAGTGGATTTTGCAACTGAAAAGAAACTTTGTGTTCCCACAAGCTAGGTGAAGGACGGCATTCACACACACTTATCTCTCAGAACTGAGCATGTGGAGAGACGTTCTTTAATCTAGCACAAAAGGAACGGGTTGCAGGAGAAATTATACTCCGGATTCTCAGTCTGTGTCCTAGTGCCTGTTTGAATTTCCTGCAGTTTTCACTGTAAAACCGAGTTGGAGCTCCTACCTACCAATATATATGTGTGAAGTGGAGTTTGAAAGTGAAAAATATCTTTGTGTTCCCAACAAGCTAGGTGAAGGACAGCTTTCACACACACATATCTGTCAGAACTGAGCATGTGGAGAGACTTTCTTTCATCTAGCACAATGGGAACGGGTTGCAGGAGAAACATTTACTCTGGTTTCTCAGTCTGTTTCCTAGTGCCTGTTTGAAGTTCCTGCAGTTTTCTCTGTAAAACCGAGTTGGATCTCGTCCATCAACATATATATGTATGGAGTGGAGTTTGCAAGTGAAAAGGAACTTTGTGTTCCCAACAAGCTAGGTGAAGGACGACTTTCTCACACACTGATATCTCAGAACTTCGCATGTGGAGAGACGTTCGTTCATCTAGCACAAAGGGAACGGTTAGCAGGGGAATGTTTTACTCTGCTTTCTCAGTCTGTTTCCTAGTGCCGGTTTGAAGTTCCTGCAATTTTCACTGTAAAACCGTTTTGGAGTTCGTACCTCCCCATATATATGTATGGAGTGGAGTTTGCAGGTGAAATGATACTTTGTGTTCCCAACAAGCTAGGTGAAGGACGGCTTTCACACACACTTATCTCTCAGAACTTAGCATGTGGAGAGAGTTTCGTTAATCTAGCACAAAAGGAACGGTTTGCAGGAGAAACTTTTACTCTGTTTTCTCAGTCTGTTTCCTAGTGCCGGGATGAATTTCCTGCAGTTTTCACTGTAAAACCGAGTTGGATCTCGTACATTATCATATATATGTATTGAGTGGAATTTACATCTGAAAAGAAACTTTGTGTCCTCAAAAAGCTAGGTGAAGGACGGCTTTCACACACACATATCTCTCAGAACTGAGCATGTGGAGAGACGTACGTTCATCTAGCACAAAGGGAACGGGTTGCAGGAGAAACTTTTACTCTGGTTTCTCAGTCTGTTTCCTAGTGCCGGTTTGAAGTTCCTGCAATTTTCACTGTAAAATAGTGTTGGAGCTCGTACCTCCCGTTATATATATATGGAGTGGAGTTTACAAGTGAAAAGAAACTTTGTGTTCCCAACAAGCTAGGTGAAGAACGGCTTTCACACACACTTATCTCTCAGAACTGAGCATGTGGAGAGACTTTCGTTAATATAGCACAAAGGTAATGTGTTGCAGGAGAAATTTTACTACGGTTTCTCAGTCTGTTTCCTAGTGCCTGTTTGAAGTTCATTCAGTTTTCAATGTAAAACCGAGTTGGAGGTCGAACCTCTCCATTTATATGTATGGAGTGGAGTTTGCAACTGAAAAGAAAATTTGTGTTCAAAACAAGGTAGGTGAAGGACGGCTTTCACACACACTTATCTCTTAGAACTGAGCATGTGGAGAGACGTTCGTTCATCTAGCACAAAAGGAACGGGATTCAGGAGAAATTTAACTCTGGTTTCTCAGTCTGTTTCCTTGTGCCGTTTTGAAATTCCTGCAGTTTTCACTGTTAAAACGAGTTGGAGCTTCTACCACCCCATATATATGTATGGAGAGTTGTTTACAAGTGAAAAGAAACTTTGTGTTCCCAACAAGCTAGGTGAAGTACGGCTTACACACACACTTATCTCTCAGAACGGAGCATGTGGAGAGACGTTCGTTCATCTAGCACAATGGGAACGGGTTGCAGAAGAAACTTTTACTCTGGTTTCTCAGTCTGTTTCCTACTGCCGGTTTTAAGTTCCTGCAGTTTTCACTGTAAAACATATTTGGAGCTTGTACCTACCCATATATATGTATGGAGTGGAGTTTTCAACTGAAAAGAATCTTTGTGTTCCCAACAAGCTAGGTGAAGGACGGCTTTCACACACATTATCTCTCAGAACTGAGCATGTGGAGAGAGGTTCGTTCATCTAACTCAAAGGGAACGGGTTGCAGGAGAAACTTTTACTCTGGTTTTTCAGTCTGTTTCCTAGTGCCGGGTTGAAGTTCCTGAAGATTTCACTGTAAAACCGAATTGTAGCTAGTACCTCCAAATATAAATATATGGAGTGGAGTTTGCAACTGAAAAGAAACTTTGTGTTCCCAACAAGGTATGTGAAGGACGGCTTTCACACACACTTATCTCTCAGAACTGAGCATGTGGAGAGACGTTCGTTCATTTAGAACTAAGGGAACTGGTTGCAGGAAAAACTTTACTCTGGTTTCTCAGTCTGTTTCCTAGTGCCGGTTTGAAGTTCCTACATTTTTCACTGTAAAACGGTGTTGGAGCTCGTACCTCCCCTTATATATGTATGGAGTGGAGTTTGCAAGTGAAAAGAAACTTTGTGTTCCCAACAAGCTAGGTGAAGTATGGCTTTCACACACACTTAACTCTCAGAACTGAGCATGTGGAGAGACGATATTTCATCTAGCACAAAGGGAACAGGTTGCAGGAGAAACTTTTACTCTGGTTTTTCAGTCTGTTTCCTAGTGCCGGTTTGAAATTCCTGCAGTTTTCACTGTTAAACCGAGTTGGAGCTTGTACCACCCCATATATATGTATGGAGAGGGGTTTGCAAGTGAAAGAAACTTTGTGTTCCCAACAAGCTAGGTGAAGGACGGCTTACACACACACTAATCTCTCAGAATTGAGCATGTGGAGAGACTTTAGTTCATCTAGCACAAAAGGAAGGGTTGGAGGAAAAACTTTCCTCTGGTTTCTCAGTCTGTTTCCTAGTGCCGGATTGAAGTTCCTGCAGTTTTCACTGTAAAACAGTGTTGGAGCTCGTACCTCCCCATATATATGTATGGAGTGATTTGCAAGTGAAAAGAATCTTTGTTTTCCCAACAGGCTATGTGACGTATGGATTTCACACACAATTATCTCTCAGATATGAGCATGAGGAGAGACGTTCGTTCATCTAGCACAAAAGGAATGGGTTGCAGGTGAAACTTTTACTCTGGTTTCTCAGTCTGTTTCCTAGTGCCGGTTAGAAGTTCCTGCAATTTTCACTGTAAAATCGAGTTGGAGCTCGTACCCACCCATATATATGTAAGGAGTGGAGATTGCAACTGAAAAGAAACTTTGTGTTCCCAACAAGCTATGTGAAGGACGGCATTCACACACATATATCTCTCAGAACTGAGCATGTGGAGAGACGTTCTTTAATCTAGCACAAAAGGAACGGGTTGCAGGAGAAATTATACTCCGGATTCTCAGTCTGTGTCCTAGTGCCTGTTTGAATTTCCTGCAGTTTTCACTGTAAAACCGAGTTGGAGCTCCTACCTACCAATATATATGTGTGAAGTGGAGTTTGCAAGTGAAAAGTATCTTTGTGTTCCCAACAAGCTAGGTGAAGGACAGCTTTCACACACACATATCTGTCAGAACTGAGCATGTGGAGAGACTTTCTTTCATCTAGCACAATGGGAACGGGTTGCAGGAGAAACTTTTACTCTGGTTTCTCAGTCTGTTTCCTAGTGCCTGTTTGAAATTCCTGCAGTTTTCTCTGTAAAACCGAGTTGGATCTCGTCCATCAACATATATATGTATGGATTGGAGTTTGCAAATGAAAAGAAACTTTGTGTTCCCAAAAAGCTAGGTGAAGGAAGGCTTTCACACACACATATCTCTCAGAACTTAGCATGAGGAGAGACGTTCGTTCATCTAGCACAAATGGAACGGGTTGCAGGAGAAATTTTACTCTGGTTTCTCAGTATGTTTCCTAATGCCGTTTTGAAGTTCTTGCAGTTTTCACTGTAAAAGTGTGTTGGAGCTCGTACCACCCCATATATAAATATGGAGTGGAGTTTACAAGTGAAAAGAAACTTTGTGTTCCCAACAAGCTATGTGAAGTTCGGCTTTCACACACACTTATCTCTCAGAACGGAGCATGTGGAGAGACGTTCGTTCATCTAGCACAAAGGGAATGGGTTGCAGGAGAAACTTTTACTCTGGTTTCTCAGTCTGTTTACTACTGCCGGTTTGAAGTTCCTGCAATTTTCACTGTAAAACCGAGTTGGAGCTCGTACCTACCTATTTATATGTATGGAGTGGAGTTTGCAAGTGAAAAGAAACTTTGTGTTCCCAACAAGCTAAATGAAGGACGGCTTTCACACACACTTATCTCTCAGAACTGAGCATGTGGAGAGACGTTCGTTCATCTAGAACAAATGGACCGGTTTGCTGGAGAAATTTTACTCTGGTTTCTCAGACTGTTTCTTACTGCCGGTTTGAAGTTCCTGCAGTTTTCACGGTAAAACCGAATTAGAGCTAGTACCTCCCCATATATATGTATGGAGTGGAGTTTGCAACTGAAAAGAAGCTTTTTTTTCCCAACAAGCTAGGTGAAGGACGGCTTTCACACACACTTATATCTCAGAAATGAGAATGTGGAGAGACGTTCGTTCATCTAGCACAAAAGGAACGGGCTGCAGGAGAAATTTTACTCCGGTTTCTCAGTCTGTTTCCTGGTGCCTGTTTGAAGTTCCTGCAGTTTTCACTGTAAAACCGAGTTGGAGCAAGTACCTCCCCATATATAAGTATGGAGTGGAATTTGCAAGTGAAAAGAAACTATGTGTTCCCAACAAGCTATTTGAAGGACAGCTTTCACACACAGATATCTCTCAGAACTGAGCATGTGGAGAGACTTTCTTTCATCTAGTACAAAGGGAACGAGTTGCAGGAGAAACTTTTACTCTGGTTTCTCAGTATGTTTCCTAGAGCCAGTTTGAAGTTCCTACAGTTTTCACTGTAAAACCGAGTTGGAGCTATTACATCCCCTTATATATGTATGCAGTGGAGATTGCAAATGAAAAAAAACTTTCTGTTCCCAACAAGCTAGGAGAAGGACGGCTTTCACACACAGATATCTCTCAGAACTGAGCATGTGGAGAGACTTTCGTTAATCTAGCACAAAGGAACGGGTTGCAGGAAAAATTTTACTCTGGATTCTCAGTATGTTTCCTAGTGCCTGTTTGAAGTTCCTGAGGTTTTCAATGTAAAACATATTTGGAGCTCGTACTTCCCCATATATATGTATGGAGTGGAGTTTTCAAGTGAAAAGGAAATTTCTATTCCCATCAAGCTAGGTGAAGGACGGCTTTAACACAAACTTATCTCTCAGAACGGAGCATGTGGAGAGACGTTCGTTCATGTAGCACTAAGGGAACGGTTTGCAGGAGAAACTTTAACTCTGTTTCTCAGTCTGTTTCCTACTGCCGGTATGAATTTCCTGCTATTTTCACTATAAAACCGAGTTGGAGCTCGTACCTCCCCATATATATATATTGAGTGGAATTTGCAACTGAAAAGAAACTTTGTGTTCCCAAAAAGCTAGGTGAATGACGGCTTTCACACACACTTATCTCAAAGAACAGAGCATGTGGAGAGACGTTCGTTCATCTAGCAAAAGGGAACGTGTTGCAGGGAAATTTTACTCTGGTTTCTCAGTCTGTTTCCTACTGCCGGTTGGAAGTTCCTGAAGTTTTCACTGTAAAACCGAGTTGGAGCTTGTACTTCCCCATATATATGTATGGAGTGGAGTTTGCAAGTGAAAAGTATCTTTGTGTTCCCAACAAGCTAAGTGAAGGACGGCTTTCACACACTTATCTCTCAGAACTGAGCATTTAGGGAGACGTTCGTTCATCTAGCACAAAGGGATCGGTTTGCAGGAGTAATTTTACTCTGGTTTCTCAGTCTATTTCCTACTGCAGGTATGAAGTTCCTGCAGTTTTCACTGTAAAATAGTGTTGGAGCTCGTACCTCCCCATATATATGTATAGAATGGAGTTAGCAAGTGAAAAGAAACTTTGTGTTCCCAACATGCTAGGTGAAGTACGGCTTTCACACACACTTATCTCTCAGAACTGAGTATGTGGAGAGACTTTCGTTCATCTAGCACAAAGGGAACGTGGTGCAGGGGAAACTTTTACTCTGGTTTCTCAGTCTGTTTCCTAGTGCCGGTTTGAATTTTCTGCAGTTTTCACTTTAAATTCGTGTTTTAGCTTGAACCTACCCATATATATGTATGGAGTGGAATTTGCAACAGAAAAGAAACTTTGTGTTCCCAACAAGCTAGGTGAAGGACGGCTTTCACACACTCTTATCTCTCAGAACTGAGCATGTGGAGAGACTTTCGTTCATCTAGCAAAAAAGAACGGTTTGGAGGTGCAAATTTTACTCTGTTTTCTCAGTCTGTTTCCTAGTGCCTGTTTGAAGTTCATTCAGTTTTCAATGTAAAACCGAGTTGGAGCTCGAACCTCTCCATATATATGTATGGAGTGGAGTTTGCAAGTGAAAAGGAACTTTGTGTTCCCAACAAGCTAGGTGAAGGACGACTTTCTCACACACTTATATCTCAGAACTGCGCATGTGGAGAGACGTTCGTTCATCTAGCACAAAGGGAACGGTTAGCAGGGGAATGTTTTACTCTGCTTTCTCAGTCTGTTTCCTAGTGCCGGTTTGAAGTTCCTGCAATTTTCACTGTAAAACCGTTTTGGAGTTCGTACCTCCCCATATATATGTATGGAGTGGAGTTTGCAGGTGAAATGATACTTTGTGTTCCCAACAAGCTAGGTGTAGGTCGGCTTTCACACACACTTATCTCTCAGAACTTAGCATGTGGAGAGACTTTCGTTAATCTAGCACAAAAGGAACGGTTTGCAGGAGAAACTTTTACTCTGTTTTCTCAGTCTGTTTCCTAGTGCCTGTTTGAAGTTCATTCAGTTTTCAATGTAAAACCGAGTTGGAGCTCGAAACTCTCCATATATATGTATGGAGTGGAGTTTGCAAGTGAAAAGGAACTTTGTGTTCCCAACAAGCTAGGTGAAGGACGACTTTCTCACACACTTATATCTCTGAACTGCGCATGTGGAGAGACGTTCGTTCATCTAGCAAAAGGGAACGTGTTGCAGGGAAATTTTACTCTGGTTTCTCCGTCTGTTTCCTACTGCCGGTTGGAAGTTCCTGCAGTTTTCTCTGTAAAACCGAGTTGGAGCTCGTACTTCCCCATATATATGTATGGAGTGGAGTTTGCAAGTGAAAAGTATCTTTGTGTTCCCAACAAGCTAAGTGAAGGACGGCTTTCACACACTTATCTCTCAGACCTGAGCATTTAGGGAGACGTTCGTTCATCTAGCACAAAGGGATCGGTTTGCAGGAGTAATTTTACTCTTGTTTCTCAGTCTATTTCCTACTGCCGGTATGAAGTTCCTGCAGATTTCACTGTAAAATCGTGTTGGAGCTCGTACCTCCCCTTATATATGTATAGAGTGGAGTTAGCAAGTGAAAAGAAACTTTGTGTTCCCAACATGCTAGGTGAAGGACGGCTTTCACACACACTTATCTCTCAGAACTGAGTATGTGGAGAGACTTTCGTTCATCTACCACAAAGGGAACGTGGTGCAGGGGATACTTTTACTCTGGATTCTCAGTCTGTTTCCTAGTGCCTGTCTGAAGTTCATTCAGTTTTCAATGTAAAACCGAGTTGGAGCTCGAACCTCTCCATATATATGTATGGAGTGGAGTTTGCAAGTGAAAAGGAACTTTGTGTTCCCAACAAGCTAGGTGAAGGACGACTTTCTCACACACTTATATCTCAGAACTGCGCATGTGGAGAGACGTTCGTTCATCTAGCACAAAGGGAACGGTTAGCAGGGGAATGTTTTACTCTGCTTTCTCAGTCTGTTTCCTAGTGCCGGTTTGAAGTTCCTGCAATTTTCACTGTAAAACCGTTTTGGAGTTCGTACCTCCCCATATATATGTATGGAGTGGAGTTTGCAAGTGAAATAATACTTTGTGTTCCCAACAAGCTAGGTGAAGGACGGCTTTCACACACACTTATCTCTCAGAACTTAGCATGTGGAGAGACTTTCGTTAATCTAGCACAAAAGGAACGGTTTGCAGGAGAAACTTTTACTCTGTTTTCTCAGTCTGTTTCCTAGTGCCGGTATGAAGTTCCTGCAGTTTTCACTGTAAAACCGAGTTGGATCTCGTACATTATCATATATATGTATTGAGTGGAATTTACATCTGAAAAGAAACTTTGTGTCCCCAAAAAGCTAGGTGAAGGACGGCTTTCACACACACATATCTCTCAGAACTGAGCATGTGGAGAGACGTACGTTCATCTAGCACAAAGGGAACGGGTTGCAGGAGAAACTTTTACTCTGGTTTCTCAGTCTGTTTCCTAGTGCCGGTTTGAAGTTCCTGCAATTTTCACTGTAAAATAGTGTTGGAGCTCGTACCTCCCGTTATATATATATGGAGTGGAGTTTACAAGTGAAAAGAAACTTTGTGTTCCCAACAAGCTAGGTGAAGGACGGCTTTCACACACACTTATGTCTCAGAACTGAGCATGTGGAGAGACTTTCGTTAATATAGCACAAAGGGAATGTGTTGCAGGAGAAATTTTACTACGGTTTCTCAGTCTGTTTCCTAGTGCCTGTTTGAAGTTCATCCAGTTTTCAATGTAAAACCGAGTTGGAGGTCGAACCTCTCCATTTATATGTATGGAGTGGAGTTTGCAACTGAAAAGGAAATTTGTGTTCAAAACAAGGTAGGTGAAGGACGGCTTTCACACACACTTATCTCTCAGAACTGAACATGTGGAGAGACGTTCGTTCATCTAGCACAAAAGGAACGGGATTCAGGAGAAATTTAACTCTGGTTTCTCAATCTGTTTCCTTGTGCCGTTTTGAAATTCCTGCAGTTTTCACTGTTAAAACGAGTTGTAGCTTCTACCACCCCTTAATATGTATGGAGAGGTGTTTACAAGTGAAAAGAAACTTTGTGTTCCCAACAAGCTAGGTGAAGTACGGCTTACACACACACTTATCTCTCAGAACGGAGCATGTGGAGAGACGTTCGTTCATCTAGCACAATGGGAACGGGTTGCAGAAGAAACTTTTACTCTGGTTTCTCAGTCTGTTTCCTACTGCCGGTTTTAAGTTCCTGCAGTTTTCACTGTAAAACATATTTGGAGCTTGTACCTACCCATATATATGTATGGAGTGGAGTTTTCAACTGAAAAGAATCTTTGTGTTCCCAACAAGCTAGGTGAAGTACGGCTTTCACACACACTTATCTCTCAGAACTGAGCATGTGGAGAGACGATATTTCATCTAGCACAAAGGGAACAGGTTGCAGGAGAAACTTTTACTCTGGTTTTTCAGTCTGTTTCCTATTGCCGGGTTGAAGTTCCTGAAGATTTCACTGTAAAACCGAATTGTAGCTAGTACCTCCAAATATAAATATATGGAGTGGAGTTTGCAACTGAAAAGAAACTTTGTGTTCCCAACAAGGTATGTGAAGGACGGCTTTCACACACACTTATCTCTCAGAACTGAGCATGTGGAGAAACGTTCGTTCATTTAGCACTAAGGGAACTGGTTGCAGGAGAAAGTTTACTCTGGTTTCTCAGTCTGTTTCCTAGTGCCGGTTTGAAGTTCCTACATTTTTCACTGTAAAACGGTGTTGGATCTCGTACCTCCCCTTATATATGTATGGAGTGGAGTTTGCAAGTGAAAAGAAACTTTGTGTTCCCAACAAGCTAGGTGAAGTATGGCTTTCACACACACTTAACTCTCAGAACTGAGCATGTGGAGAGACGATATTTCATCTAGCACAAAGGGAACAGGTTGCAGGAGAAACTTTTACTCTGGTTTTTCAGTCTGTTTCCTAGTGCCGGTTTGAAATTCCTGCAGTTTTCACTGTTAAACCGAGTTGGAGCTTGTACCACCCCATATATATGTATGGAGAGGGGTTTGCAAGTGAAAGAAACTTTGTGTTCCCAACAAGCTAGGTGAAGGACGGCTTACACACACACTAATCTCTCAGAATTGAGCATGTGGAGAGACTTTAGTTAATCTAGCACAAAAGAAGTGTTGGAGGAAAAACTTTCCTCTGGTTTCTCAGTCTGTTTCCTAGTGCCGGATTGAAGTTCCTGCAGTTTTCACTGTAAAACAGTGTTGGAGCTCGTACCTCCCCATATATATGTATGGAGTGATTTGCAAGTGAAAAGAATCTTTGTGTTCCCAACAGGCTATGTGACGTATGGATTTCACACACAATTATCTCTCAGAAATGAGCATGAGGAGAGACGTTCGTTCATCTAGCACAAAAGGAACGGGATGCAGGAGAAATTTAACTCTGGTTTCTCAATCTGTTTCCTTGTGCCGTTTTGAAATTCCTGCAGTTTTCACTGTTAAAACGAGTTGGAGCTTCTACCACCCCTTAATATGTATGGAGAGGTGTTTACAAGTGAAAAGAAACTTTGTGTTCCCAACAAGCTAGGTGAAGTACGGCTTACACACACACTTATCTCTCAGAACGGAGCATGTGGAGAGACGTTCGTTCATCTAGCACAATGGGAACGGGTTGCAGAAGAAACTTTTACTCTGGTTTTTCAGTCTGTTTCCTAGTGCCGGTTTGAAGTTCCTGCAGTTTTCTCTGTAAAACCGAGTTGGAGCTCGTACCACCCCATATATATATATGGAGTGGAGTTTACAAGTGAAAAGAAACATTGTTTTCCCAACAAGCTAGTTGAAGGACGGCTTTCACACACACTTATCTCTCAGAAATGAGCATGTGGAGAGACTTTCGTTCATCTAGCAAAAGGGAACGTGTTGCAGGGAAATTTTACTCTGGTTTCTCAGTCTGTTTCCTACTGCCGGTTGGAAGTTCCTGAAGTTTTCACTGTAAAACCGAGTTGGAGCTTGTACTTCCCCATATATATGTATGGAGTGGAGTTTGCAAGTGAAAAGTATCTTTGTGTTCCCAACAAGCTAAGTGAAGGACGGCTTTCACACACTTATCTCTCAGAACTGAGCATTTAGGGAGACGTTCGTTCATCTAGCACAAAGGGATCGGTTTGCAGGAGTAATTTTACTCTGGTTTCTCAGTCTATTTCCTACTGCAGGTATGAAGTTCCTGCAGTTTTCACTGTAAAATAGTGTTGGAGCTCGTACCTCCCCATATATATGTATAGAATGGAGTTAGCAAGTGAAAAGAAACTTTGTGTTCCCAACATGCTAGGTGAAGTACGGCTTTCACACACACTTATCTCTCAGAACTAAGTATGTGGAGAGACTTTCGTTCATCTAGCACAAAGGGAACGTGGTGCAGGGGAAACTTTTACTCTGGTTTCTCAGTCTGTTTCCTAGTGCCGGTTTGAATTTTCTGCAGTTTTCACTTTAAATTCGTGTTTTAGCTTGAACCTACCCATATATATGTATGGAGTGGAATTTGCAACAGAAAAGAAACTTTGTGTTCCCAACAAGCTAGGTGAAGGACGGCTTTCACACACTCTTATCTCTCAGAACTGAGCATGTGGAGAGACTTTCGTTCATCTAGCAAAAAAGAACGGTTTGGAGGTGCAAATTTTACTCTGTTTTCTCAGTCTGTTTCCTAGTGCCTGTTTGAAGTTCATTCAGTTTTCAATGTAAAACCGAGTTGGAGCTCGAACCTCTCCATATATATGTATGGAGTGGAGTTTGCAAGTGAAAAGTATCTTTGTGTTCCCAACAAGCTAAGTGAAGGACGGCTTTCACACACTTATCTCTCAGACCTGAGCATTTAGGGAGACGTTCGTTCATCTAGCACAAAGGGATCGGTTTGCAGGAGTAATTTTACTCTTGTTTCTCAGTCTATTTCCTACTGCCGGTATGAAGTTCCTGCAGATTTCACTGTAAAATCGTGTTGGAGCTCGTACCTCCCCTTATATATGTATAGAGTGGAGTTAGCAAGTGAAAAGAAACTTTGTGTTCCCAACATGCTAGGTGAAGGACGGCTTTCACACACACTTATCTCTCAGAACTGAGTATGTGGAGAGACTTTCGTTCATCTACCACAAAGGGAACGTGGTGCAGGGGATACTTTTACTCTGGATTCTCAGTCTGTTTCCTAGTGCCTGTCTGAAGTTCATTCAGTTTTCAATGTAAAACCGAGTTGGAGCTCGAACCTCTCCATATATATGTATGGAGTGGAGTTTGCAAGTGAAAAGGAACTTTGTGTTCCCAACAAGCTAGGTGAAGGACGACTTTCTCACACACTTATATCTCAGAACTGCGCATGTGGAGAGACGTTCGTTCATCTAGCACAAAGGGAACGGTTAGCAGGGGAATGTTTTACTCTGCTTTCTCAGTCTGTTTCCTAGTGCCGGTTTGAAGTTCCTGCAATTTTCACTGTAAAACCGTTTTGGAGTTCGTACCTCCCCATATATATGTATGGAGTGGAGTTTGCAAGTGAAATAATACTTTGTGTTCCCAACAAGCTAGGTGAAGGACGGCTTTCACACACACTTATCTCTCAGAACTTAGCATGTGGAGAGACTTTCGTTAATCTAGCACAAAAGGAACGGTTTGCAGGAGAAACTTTTACTCTGTTTTCTCAGTCTGTTTCCTAGTGCCGGTATGAAGTTCCTGCAGTTTTCACTGTAAAACCGAGTTGGATCTCGTACATTATCATATATATGTATTGAGTGGAATTTACATCTGAAAAGAAACTTTGTGTCCCCAAAAAGCTAGGTGAAGGACGGCTTTCACACACACATATCTCTCAGAACTGAGCATGTGGAGAGACGTACGTTCATCTAGCACAAAGGGAACGGGTTGCAGGAGAAACTTTTACTCTGGTTTCTCAGTCTGTTTCCTAGTGCCGGTTTGAAGTTCCTGCAATTTTCACTGTAAAATAGTGTTGGAGCTCGTACCTCCCGTTATATATATATGGAGTGGAGTTTACAAGTGAAAAGAAACTTTGTGTTCCCAACAAGCTAGGTGAAGGACGGCTTTCACACACACTTATGTCTCAGAACTGAGCATGTGGAGAGACTTTCGTTAATATAGCACAAAGGGAATGTGTTGCAGGAGAAATTTTACTACGGTTTCTCAGTCTGTTTCCTAGTGCCTGTTTGAAGTTCATCCAGTTTTCAATGTAAAACCGAGTTGGAGGTCGAACCTCTCCATTTATATGTATGGAGTGGAGTTTGCAACTGAAAAGGAAATTTGTGTTCAAAACAAGGTAGGTGAAGGACGGCTTTCACACACACTTATCTCTCAGAACTGAACATGTGGAGAGACGTTCGTTCATCTAGCACAAAAGGAACGGGATTCAGGAGAAATTTAACTCTGGTTTCTCAATCTGTTTCCTTGTGCCGTTTTGAAATTCCTGCAGTTTTCACTGTTAAAACGAGTTGGAGCTTCTACCACCCCTTAATATGTATGGAGAGGTGTTTACAAGTGAAAAGAAACTTTGTGTTCCCAACAAGCTAGGTGAAGTACGGCTTACACACACACTTATCTCTCAGAACGGAGCATGTGGAGAGACGTTCGTTCATCTAGCACAATGGGAACGGGTTGCAGAAGAAACTTTTACTCTGGTTTCTCAGTCTGTTTCCTACTGCCGGTTTTAAGTTCCTGCAGTTTTCACTGTAAAACATATTTGGAGCTTGTACCTACCCATATATATGTATGGAGTGGAGTTTTCAACTGAAAAGAATCTTTGTGTTCCCAACAAGCTAGGTGAAGTACGGCTTTCACACACACTTATCTCTCAGAACTGAGCATGTGGAGAGACGATATTTCATCTAGCACAAAGGGAACAGGTTGCAGGAGAAACTTTTACTCTGGTTTTTCAGTCTGTTTCCTATTGCCGGGTTGAAGTTCCTGAAGATTTCACTGTAAAACCGAATTGTAGCTAGTACCTCCAAATATAAATATATGGAGTGGAGTTTGCAACTGAAAAGAAACTTTGTGTTCCCAACAAGGTATGTGAAGGACGGCTTTCACACACACTTATCTCTCAGAACTGAGCATGTGGAGAAACGTTCGTTCATTTAGCACTAAGGGAACTGGTTGCAGGAGAAAGTTTACTCTGGTTTCTCAGTCTGTTTCCTAGTGCCGGTTTGAAGTTCCTACATTTTTCACTGTAAAACGGTGTTGGATCTCGTACCTCCCCTTATATATGTATGGAGTGGAGTTTGCAAGTGAAAAGAAACTTTGTGTTCCCAACAAGCTAGGTGAAGTATGGCTTTCACACACACTTAACTCTCAGAACTGAGCATGTGGAGAGACGATATTTCATCTAGCACAAAGGGAACAGGTTGCAGGAGAAACTTTTACTCTGGTTTTTCAGTCTGTTTCCTAGTGCCGGTTTGAAATTCCTGCAGTTTTCACTGTTAAACCGAGTTGGAGCTTGTACCACCCCATATATATGTATGGAGAGGGGTTTGCAAGTGAAAGAAACTTTGTGTTCCCAACAAGCTAGGTGAAGGACGGCTTACACACACACTAATCTCTCAGAATTGAGCATGTGGAGAGACTTTAGTTAATCTAGCACAAAAGAAGTGTTGGAGGAAAAACTTTCCTCTGGTTTCTCAGTCTGTTTCCTAGTGCCGGATTGAAGTTCCTGCAGTTTTCACTGTAAAACAGTGTTGGAGCTCGTACCTCCCCATATATATGTATGGAGTGATTTGCAAGTGAAAAGAATCTTTGTGTTCCCAACAGGCTATGTGACGTATGGATTTCACACACAATTATCTCTCAGAAATGAGCATGAGGAGAGACGTTCGTTCATCTAGCACAAAAGGAATGGGTTGCAGGGGAAACTTTTACTATGGTTTCTCAGTCTGTTTCCTAGTGCCGGTTAGAAGTTCCTGCAATTTTCACTGTAAAACCGAGTTGGAGCTCGTACCTACCCATATATATGTAAAGAGTGGAGATTGCAACTGAAAAGAAACTTGTGTTCCCAACAACTAGGTGAAGGACGGCTTTCACACACACTTATCTCTCAGAACTGAGCATGTGGAGAGACGTTCGTTCATCTAGCACAAAGGGAACTGGTTGAAGGTGAAATTTTTACTCTGGTTTCTCAGTCTGTTTCCTAGTGCCGTTATGAAGTTCCTGCAGTTTTCACTGTAAAATAGTGTTGGAGCTCGTACCTCCCTATATATATGTATAGAGTGGAGTTAGCAAGTGAAAAGAAACTTTGTGTTCCCAACATGCTAGCTGAAGGACGGCTATCACACACACTTATCTCTCAGAACTGAGTATGTGGAGAGACTTTCGTTCATCTAGCACAAAGGGAACGTGGTGCAGGGGAAACTTTTACTCTGGTTTCTCAGTCTGTTTCCTAGTGCCGGTATGAAGTTCCTGCAGTTTTCACTGTAAAACCGAGTTGGATCTAGTACATTATCATATATATGTATTGAGTGGAATTTACATCTGAAAAGAAACTTTGTGTCCCCAAAAAGCTAGGTGAAAGACGGCTTTCACACACACATATCTCTCAGAACTGAGCATGTGGAGAGACGTACGTTCATCTAGCACAAAGGGAACGGGTTGCAGGAGAAACTTTTACTCTGGTTTCTCAGTCTGTTTCCTAGTGCCGGTTTGAAGTTCCTGCAATTTTCACTGTAAAAGAGTGTTGGAGCTCGTACCTCCCGTTATATATATATGGATTGGAGTTTACAAGTGAAAAGAAACTTTGTGTTCCCAACAAGCCAGGTGAAGGACGGCTTTCACACACATTATCTCTCAGAACTGAGCATGTGGAGAGACGTTCATTCATCTAGCTCAAAGGGAACGGGTTGCAGGAGAAACTTTTACTCTGGTTTTTCAGTCTGTTTCCTAGTGCCGGGTTGAAGTTCCTGAAGATTTCACTGTAAAAACGAATTGTAGCTAGTACCTCCAAATATAAATATATGGAGTGGAGTTTGCAACTGAAAAGAAACTTTGTGTTCCCAACAAGGTATGTGAAGGACGGCTTTCACACACACTTATCTCTCAGATCTGAGCATGTGGAGAGACATTCGTTCATTTAGCACTAAGGGAACGGGTTGCAGGAGAAAGTTTACTCTGGTTTCTCAGTCTGTTTCCTAGTGCCGGTTTGAAGTTCCTACATTTTTCACTGTAAAACGGTGTTGGAGCTCGTACCTCCCCATATATATGTATGGAGTGGAGTTTGCAAGTGAAAAGAAACTTTGTGTTCCCAACAAGCTAGGTGAAGTATGGCTTTCACACACACTTAACTCTCAGAACTGAGCATGTGGAGAGACGATATTTCATCTAGCACAAAGGGAAAAGGTTGCAGGAGAAACTTTTACTCTGGTTTTTCAGTCTGTTTCCTAGTGCCGGTTTGAAATTCCTGCAGTTTTCACTGTTAAACCGAGTTGGAGCTTGTACCACCCCATATATATGTATGGAGAGGGGTTTGCAAGTGAAAGAAACTTTGTGTTCCCAACAAGCTAGGTGAAGGACGGCTTACACACACAATTATCTCTCAGAAATGAGCATGAGGAGAGACGTTCGTTCATCTAGCACAAAAGGAATGGGTTGCAGGGGAAACTTTTACTCTCGTTTCTCAGTCTGTTTCCTAGTGCCGGTTAGAAGTTCCTGCAATTTTCACTGTAAAATCGAGTTGGAGCTCGTACCTACAAATACATATGTAAGGAGAGGAGATTGCAACTGAAAAGAAACTTTGTGTTCCCAACAACAAGTTGAAGGACGGATTTCACACACACTTATCTCTCAGAACTGAGCATGTGGAGAGACGTTCGTTCATCTAGCACAAAGGGAACTGGTTGCAGGTGAAACTTTTACTCTGGTTTCTCAGTCTGTTTCCTAATGCCGATTTGAAGTTCCTGCAGTTTTCACTGTAAAACAGGGTTGGAGCTTGTACCCACCACATATATATATGTAGTGGAGTTTTCAACTTTAAAGAAACTTAGGATTCCCAACAAGCTAGGTGAAGGACGGCTTTCACACACACTTATCTCTCAGAACTGAGCATGTGGAGAGACGTTCATTCATCTAGCACAAAGGAACGGGTTGCAGGAGAAACATTTACTCTGGTTTCTCAGTCTGTTTTCTAGTGCCGGTTTGAAGTTCCTGCAGTTTTCACTGTAAAACCGAGCTGTAGCTAGTACCTCCCCATATATATGTATGGAGTGGAGTTTGCAACTGAAAAGAAACTTTGTGTTCCCAACAAGCTATGTGAAGGACGGCTTTCACACACACTTATCTCTCAGAACTGAGCATGTGGAGAGACGTTCATTCATGTAGCAGAAAGGGAACGGGTTGCAAGGGAAACTTTACTCTGGTTTCTCAGTCTGTTTCCTAGTGCCGGTTTGAAGTTCCTGCACTTTTCACTGTAAAACTGTGTTGGAGCTCGTACCTCACCATATATATGTATGGAGTGGAGTTTACAAGTGAAAAGACACTTTGTGTTCCCAACAATCTAGTTGAAGGACAGCTTTCACACACACTTATCTCTCAGAACTTAGCATGTGTAGAGACTTTCGTTCATCGAGCACAAAGTGAACGGTTTGCAGGAGAAATTTTTACTCTGGTTTTTCAGTCTGTTTCTTACTGCCGGTTTGAAGTTCCTGAGGTTTCACTGTAAAACCGAGTTGGAGCTCGCACTTCCCCATATATATGTATGGAGTGGAGTTTGCAACTGAATAGAAACTTTGTGTTCCCAACAATGTAGGTGAAGGACGGCTGTCACACACACTTATCTCTCAGAACTGAGCATGTGGAGAGACTTTCGTTAATACAGCACAAGTGAATGTGTTGCAGGAGAAATTTTACTACGGTTTCTCAGTCTGTTTCCTAGTGCCTGTTTGAAGTTCATTCAGTTTTCAATGTAAAACCGAGTTGGAGGTCGAACCTCTCCATTTATATGTATGGAGTGGAGTTTGCAACTAAAAGAAAATTTGTGTTCAAAACAAGGTAGTTGAAGGACGGCTTTCACACACACTTATCTCTCAGAACTGAGCATGTGGAGAGACGTTCGTTCATCTAGCAAAAAGGGAACGGGTTTCAGGAGAAATTTAACTCTGTTTTCTCAGTTTGTTTCCTTGTGCCGTTTTGAAATTCCTACAGTTTTCACTGTTAAAACGAGTTGGAGCTTCTACCACCCCATATATATGTATGGAGAGGTGTTTGCAAGTGAAAAGAAACTTTGTGTTCCCAATAAGCTAGGTGAAGAACGACTTACACACACACTTATCTCTCAGAACGGAGCATGTGGAGAGACGTTCGTTCATCTAGCACAATGGGAACGGTTTGCAGGAGAAACTTTTACTCTGGTTTCTCAGTCTGTTTCCAAGTGCCGGTTAGAAGTTCCTGCAATTTTCACTGTAAAACCGAGTTGGAGCTCGTACCTACCCATATATATGTATGGAGTGGAGATTGCAACTGAAAAGAAACTTTGTGTTTCCAACAACAAGGTGAAGGACGGCTTTCACACACACTTATATCTCAGAACTGAGCATGTGGAGAGACGTTCGTTCAACTAGCAAAAAGGGAACTGGTTGCAGGAGAAACTTTTACTCTGGTTTCTCAGTCTGTTTCCTCCTGCCGGTTTCAAGTTCCTGCAGTTTTCACTGTAAAACAGATTTGGGGCTTGTACCCCCCATATATATATACGTAGTGGAGTTTTCAACTGAAAAGAAACTTTGGATTCCCAACAAGCTAGGTGAAGGACAGCTTTCACACACACTAATCTCTCAGAATTGAGCATGTGGAGAGACTTTCGTTCATCTAGCACAAAAGGAACGGTTTGGAGGAAAAACTTTACTCTGGTTTCTCAGTCTGTTTCCTAGTGCCGGATTGAAGTTCCTGCAGTTTTCACTGTAAAACAGTGTTGGAGCTCGTACCTCCCCATATATATGTATGGAGTGATTTGCAAGTGAAAAGAATCTTTGTGTTCCCAACAGGCTATTTGACGTATGGATTTCACACACAATTATCTCTCAGAAATGAGCATGAGGAAAGACGTTCGTTCATCTAGCACAAAAGGAATGGGTTGCAGGGGAAACTTTTACTCTGGTTTCTCAGTCTGTTTCCTAGTGCCGGTTAGAAGTTCCTGCAATTTTCACTGTAAAACCGAGTTGGAGCTCGTCCTACGCATATATATGTATGGAGTGGAGATTGCAACTGAAAATAAACTTTGTGTTCCCAACAACAAGGTGAAGGACGGCTTTCACACACACTTATCTCTCAGAACTGAGCATGTGGAGAGACGTTCGTTCATCTAGCACAAAGGGAACTGGTTGCAGGTGAAACATTTACTCTGGGTTCTCAGTCTGTTTCCTACTGCCGATTTGAAGTTCCTGCAGTTTTCACTGTAAAACAGGGTTGGAGCTTGTACCCCCCATATATATATACGTAGTGGAGTTTTCAACTGAAAAGAAACTTTGGATTCCCAACAAGCTAGGTGAAGGACGGCTTTCACACACACTTACCTCTCAGATCTGAGCATGTGGAGAGACGTTCATTCATCTAGCACAAAGGAACGTGTTGCAGGAGAAACATTTACTCTGGTTTCTCAGTCTGTTTTCTAGTGCCGGTTTGAAGTTCCTGCAGTTTTCACTGTAAAACCGAGCTGTAGCTAGTACCTCCCCATATATATGTATGGAGTGGAGTTTGCAACTGAAAAGAAACTTTGTGTTCCCAACAAGCTATGTGAAGGACGGCTTTCACACACACTTATCTCTCAGAACTGAGCATGTGGAGAGACGTTCGTTCATGTAGCAGAAAGGGAACGGGTTGCAAGAGAAACTTTACTCTGGTTTCTCAGTCTGTTTCCTAGTGCCGGTTTGAAGTTCCTGCAGTTTTCACTGTAAAACTGTGTTGGAGCTCGTACCTGCCCATATATATGTATGGAGTGGAGTTTACAAGTGAAAAGACACTTTGTGTTCCCAACAATCTAGTTGAAGGACAGCTTTCACACACACTTATCTCTCAGAACTTAGCATGTGTAGAGACTTTCGTTCATCGAGCACAAAGTGAACGGTTTGCAGGAGAAATTTTTACTCTGGTTTTTCAGTCTGTTTCTTACTGCCGGTTTGAAGTTCCTGAGGTTTCACTGTAAAACCGAGTTGGAGCTCGCACTTCCCCATATATATGTATGGAGTGGAGTTTGCAACTGAATAGAAACTTTGTGTTCCCAACAATGTAGGTGAAGGACGGCTGTCACACACACTTATCTCTCAGAACTGAGCATGTGGAGAGACTTTCGTTAATACAGCACAAAGCGAATGTGTTGCAGGAGAAATTATACTACGGCTTCTCAGTCTGTTTCCTAGTGCCTTTTTGAAGTTCATTCAGTTTTCAATGTAAAACCGAGTTGGAGTTCGAACCTCTCCATTTATATGTATGGAGTGGAGTTTGCAACTAAATGAAAATTTGTGTTCAAAACAAGGTAGGTGAAGGACGGCTTTCACACACACTTATCTCTCAGAACTGAGCATGTGGAGAGACGTTCGTTCATCTAGCAAAAAAGGAACGGGTTTCAGGAGAAATTTAACTCTGGTTTCTCAGTCTGTTTCCTACTGCCGGTTTTAAGTTCCTGCAGTTTTCACTGTAAAACATAGTTGAAACTTGTACCTACCCATATATATGTATGGAGTGGAGTTTTCAACTGAAAAGAATCTTTGTGTTCCCAACAATCTAGGTGAAGTACGGCTTTCACACACATTTAATTCTCAGAATTGAGCATGTGGAGAGACATTCGTTCATCTAGCTCAAAGGGAACGGGTTGCAGGAGAAACTTTTACTCTGGTTTTTCAGTCTGTTTCCTAGTGCCGGGTTGAAGTTCCTGAATTTTTCACTGTAAACCGAGTTTTAGCTAGTACCTCCACATATAAATTTATGGAGTGGAGTTTGCAACTGAAAAGAAACTTTGTGTTCCCAACAAGCTATGTGAAGTACGGCTTTCACACACACTTATCTCTCAGAACTGAGCATGTGGAGAGACGTTCGTTCATCTAGCACAAAGGGAATGGATTGCAGGAGTAACTTTACTCTGGTTTCTCAGTCTGTTTCCTAGTGCCGGTTTGAAGTTCCTACATTTTTCACTGTAAAACGGTGTTGGAGCTCGTACCTCCCCTTATATATGTATGGAGTGGAGTTTGCAATTGAAAAGAAACTTTGTGTTCCCAAAAAGCTAGTTGAAGTACGGCTTTCACACACACATATCTCTCAGAACTGAGCATGTGGAGAGACGTTATTTCATCTAGCACAAAGGGAACAGGTTGCAGGAGTAACTTTTACTCTGGTTTTTCAGTCTGTTTCCTAGTTCCGGTTTGAAATTCCTGCAGTTTTCACTGTTAAACCGAGTTGGAGCTTGTACCACCCCATATATATGTATGGAGAGGGGTTTGCAAGTGAAAGAAACTTTGTGTTCCCATCAAGCTAAGTGAAGGACGGCTTACACACACACTAATCTCTCAGATTTGAGCATGTGGAGAGACTTTCGTTCATCTAGCACAAAAGGAACGGGTTGTAGGGGAAACTTAACTCTGGTTTCTCAGTCTGTTTCCTAGTGCCGGATTGAAGTTCCTGCAGTTTTCACTGTAAAACAGTGTTGGAGCTCGTACCTCCCCATATATATCTATGGAGTGATTTGCAAGTGAAAAGAATCTTTGTGTTCCCAACAGGCTATGTGACGTATGGATTTCACACACAAATATCTTTCAGAAATGAGCATGAGGAGAGACGTTCGTTCATCTAGCACAAAAGGAATGGGTTGCAGGGGAAACTTTTACTCTGGTTTCTCAGTCTGTTTCCTAGTGCCGGTTAGATGTTCCTGCAATTTTCACTGTAAAACCGAGTTTGAGCTCGTACCTACCCATATATATGTATGGAGTGGAGATTGCAACTGAAAAGAAACTTTGTGTTTCCAACAACAAGTTGAAGGACGGCTTTCACACACACTTATCTCTCAGAACTGAGCATGTGGAGAGACGTTCGTTCATCTAGCACAAAGGGAACTGGTTGCAGGAGAAACTTTTACTCTGGTTTCTCAGTCTGTTTCCTACTGCCGGTTTCAAGTTCCTGCAGTTTTCACTGTAAAACAGAGTTGGAGCTTGTACACCCCATATATATATATAGAGTGGAGTTTTCAACTGAAATAAACTTTGGATTCCCAACAAGCTAGTTGAAGGACGGCTTTCACACACACTTATCTCTCAGAACTGAGCATGTGGAGAGACGTTCATTCATCTAGCACAAAGGAACGGGTTGCAGGGGAAACATTTACTCTGGATTCTCAGTCTGTTTTCTAGTGCCGGTTTGAAGTTCCTGCAGTTTTCACTGTAAATCCGAGCTGTAGCTAGTACCTCCCCATATATATGTATGCATTGGAGTTTGCAACTGAAAAGAAACTTTGTGTTCCCAACAAGCTATGTGAAGGACGGCTTTCACACACACTTATCTCTCAGATCTGAGCATGTGGAGAGACGTTCGTTCATCTAGCATAAAAGGAACGGGTTGCAAGTGAAACTTTACTCTGGTTTCTCAGTCTGTTTCCTAGTGCCGGTTTGAATTTCCTACAATTTTCACTATAAAAAGTGTTGGAGCTCGTACCTCCCAATATATATCTATGGAGTGGAGTTTACAAGTGAAAAGAAACTTTGTGTTCCCAACAAGCTAGGTGAAGGACAGCTTTCACACACACTTATCTCTCAGAACTTAGCATGTGTAGAGACTTTCGTTCATCGAGCACAAAGTGAACGGTTTGCAGGAGAAATTTTTACTCTGGTTTTTCAGTCTGTTTCTTACTGCCGGTTTGAAGTTCCTGAGGTTTCACTGTAAAACCGAGTTGGAGCTCGCACTTCCCCATATATATGTATGGAGTGGAGTTTGCAACTGAATAGAAACTTTGTGTTCCCAACAATGTAGGTGAAGGACGGCTGTCACACACAATTATCTCTCAGAACTGAGCATGTGGAGAGACTTTCGTTAATACAGCACAAAGCGAATGTGTTGCAGGAGAAATTATACTACGGCTTCTCAGTCTGTTTCCTAGTGCCTGTTTGAAGTTCATTCAGTTTTCAATGTAAAACCGAGTTGGAGTTCGAACCTCTCCATTTATATGTATGGAGTGGAGTTTGCAACTAAATGAAAATTTGTGTTCAAAACAAGGTAGGTGAAGGACGGCTTTCACACACACTTATCTCTCAGAACTGAGCATGTGGAGAGACGTTCGTTCATCTAGCAAAAAAGGAACGGGTTTCAGGAGAAATTTAACTCTGGTTTCTCAGTCTGTTTCCTTGTGCCGTTTTGAAATTCCTACAGTTTTCACTGTTAAAACGAGTTGGAGCTTCTACCACCCCATATATATTTATGGAGAGGTGTTTGCAAGTGAAAAGAAACTTTGTGTTCCCAACAAGCTAGGTGAAGTACGACTTACACACACACTTATCTCTCAGAACGGAGCATGTGGAGAGACGTTCGTTCATCTAGCACAATGGGAACGGTATGCAGGAGAAACTTTTTCCCTGGTTTCTCAGTCTGTTTCCTACTGCCGGTTTTAAGTTCCTGCAGTTTTCACTGTAAAACATAGTTGAAGCTTGTACCTACCCATATATATGTATGGAGTGGAGTTTTCAACTGAAAAGAATCTTTGTGTTCCCAACAATCTAGGTGAAGTACGGCTTTCACACACATTTAATTCTCAGAAGTGAGCATGTGGAGAGACATTCGTTCATCTAGCTCAAAGGGAACGGGTTGCAGGAGAAACTTTTACTCTGGTTTTTCAGTCTGTTTCCTAGTGCCGGGTTGAAGTTCCTGAATTTTTCACTGTAAACCGAGTTTTAGCTAGTACCTCCACATATAAATTTATGGAGTGGAGTTTGCAACTGAAAAGAAACTTTGTTTTCCCAACAAGCTATGTGAAGTACGGCTTTCACACACACTTATCTCTCAGAACTGAGCATGTGGAGAGACGTTCGTTCATCTAGCACAAAGGGAACGGATTGCAGGAGTAACTTTACTCTGGTTTCTCAGTCTGTTTCCTAGTGCCGGTTTGAAGTTCCTACATTTTTCACTGTAAAACGGTGTTGGAGCTCGTACCTCCCCATATATATGTATGGAGTGGAGTTTGCAATTGAAAAGAAACTTTGTGTTCCCAAAAAGCTAGTTGAAGTACGGCTTTCACACACACATATCTCTCAGAACTGAACATGTGGAGAGACGTTATTTCATCTAGCACAAAGGGAACAGGTTGCAGGAGTAACTTTTACTCTGATTTTTCAGTCTGTTTCCTAGTTCCGGTTTGAAATTCCTGCAGTTTTCACTGTTAAACCGAGTTGGAGCTTGTACCACCCCATATATATGTATGGAGAGGGGTTTGCAAGTGAAAGAAACTTTGTTTTCCCATCAAGCTAAGTGAAGGACGGCTTACACACACACTAATCTCTCAGATTTGAGCATGTGGAGAGACTTTCGTTCATCTAGCACAAAAGGAACGGGTTGGAGGGGAAACTTAACTCTGGTTTCTCAGTCTGTTTCCTAGTGCCGGATTGAAGTTCCGGCAGTTTTCACTGTAAAACAGTGTTGGAGCTCGTACCTCCCCATATATATGTATGGAGTGATTTGCAAGTGAAAAGAATCTTTGTGTTCCCAACAGGCTATGTGACGTATGGATTTCACACACAAATATCTTTCAGAAAAGAGCATGAGGAGAGACTATCGTTCATCTAGTACAAAAGGAATGGGTTGCAGGGGAAACTTTTACTCTGGTTTCTCAGTATGTTTCCTAGTGCCGGTTAGATGTTCCTGCAATTTTCACTGTAAAACCGAGTTTGAGCTCGTACCTACCCGTATATATGTATGGAGTGGAGATTGCAAAGGAAAAGAAACTTTGTGTTTCCAACAACAAGTTGAAGGACGGCTTTCACACACACTTATCTCTCAGAACTGAGCATGTGGAGAGACGTTCGTTCATCTAGCACAAAGGGAACTGGTTGCAGGAGAAACTTTTACTCTGGTTTCTCAGTCTGTTTCCTACTGCCGGTTTCAAGTTCCTGCAGTTTTCACTGTAAAACAGAGTTGGAGCTTGTACCCCCCATATATATATACGTAGTGGAGTTTTCAACTGAAATAAACTTTGGATTCCCAACAAGCTAGTTGAAGGACGGCTTTCACACACACTTATCTCTCAGAACTGAGCATGTGGAGAGACGTTCATTCATCTAGCACAAAGGAACGGGTTGCAGGAGAAACATTTACTCTGGATTCTCAGTCTGTTTTCTAGTGCCAGTTTGAAGTTCCTGCAGTTTTCACTGTAAATCCGAGCTGTAGCTAGTACCTCCCCATATATATGTATGGATTGGGGTTTGCAACTGAAAAGAAACTTTGTGTTCCCAACAAGCTATGTGAAGGACGGCTTTCACACACACTTATCTCTCAGATCTGAGCATGTGGAGAGACGTTCGTTCATCTAGCATAAAAGGAACGGGTTGCAAGGGAAACTTTACTCTGGTTTCTCAGTCTGTTTCCTAGTGCCGGTTTGAAGTTCCTTCAATTTTCACTATAAAACTGTGTTGGAGCTCGTACCCCCCAATATATATGTATGGAGTGGAGTTTACAAGTGAAAAGAAACTTTGTGTTCCCAACAAGCTAGGTGAAGGACAGCTTTCACACACACTTATCTCTCAGAACTTAGCATGTGTAGAGACTTACGTTCATCGAGCACAAAGTGAAGGGTTTGCAGGAGAAACTTTTACTCTGGATTCTCAGTCTTTTTCCTATTGCCGGTTTGAAATTCCTGCAATTTTCACTGTAAAACCGAGTTGGAGCTCGTACAACCCCATATATATGTACGGAGTGGATTTGCAGGTTAAAAGAATCTTTGTGTTCCCAACAAGATAGGTGAAGGCGACATTCACACACACTTATCTCTCAGAACAGAGCATGTGGAGAGACTTTCGTTCATCTAGCACAAAAGGAACGGGTTGGAGGGGAAACTTTACTCTGGTTTCTCAGTCTGTTTCCTAGTGCCGGATTGAAGTTCCTGCAGTTTTCACTGTAAAACATTGTTGGAGTTCGTACCTCCCCATATATATTTATGGAGTGGATTTGCAAATGAAAAGAATCTTTGTGTTCCCAACATGCTATGTGACGTATGGATTTCACACACAATTATCTCTCAGAAATGAGCATGAGGAGAGACGTTCGTTCATCTAGCACAAAAGGAATGGGTTGCAGGGGAAAATTTTACTCTGGTTTCTCAATCTGTTTCCTAGTGCCGGTTAGAAGTTCCTGCAATTTTCACTGTAAAACAGAGTTGGAGCTTGTACCCCCCATATATACATACGTAGTGGAGTTTTCAACTGAAAAGAAACTTTGGATTCCCAACAAGCTAGGTGAAGGACAGCTTTCACACACACTAATCTCTCAGAATTGAGCATGTGGAGAGACTTTCGTTCATCTAGCACAAAAGGAACGGGTTGGAGGAAAAACTTTACTCTGGTTTCTCAGTCTGTTTCCTAGTACCAGATTGAAGTTCCTGCAGTTTTCACTGTAAAACAGTGTTGGAGCTCGTACCTCCCCATATATATGTATGAATGATTTGCAAGTGAAAAGAATCTTTGTGTTCCCAACAGGCTAAGTGATGTATGGATTTCACACACAATTATCTCTCAGAAATGAGCATGAGGAGAGACGTTCGTTCATCTAGCACAAAAGGAATGGGTTGCAGGGGAAAATATTACTCTGGTTTCTCAGTCTGTTTCCTAGTGCCGGTTAGAAGTTCCTGCAATTTTCACTGTAAAACCGAGTTGGAGCTCGTACTTACCCATATATATGTATGGAGTGGGGATTGCAACTGAAAAGAAACTTTGTGTTCCCAACAACAAGGTGAAGGACGGCTTTCACACACACTTATCTCTCAGAAATGAGCATGTGGAGAGACGTTCGTTCATCTAGCACAAAGGGAACTCGTTGCAGGTGAAACATTTACTCTGGTTTCTCAGTCTGTTTCCTACTGCCGATTTGAAGTTCCTGCAGTTTTCACTGTAAAACTGTGTTGGAGCTCGTACCTCCCCATATATATGTATGGAGTGGAGTTTACAAGTGAAAAGACACTTTGTTTTCCCAACAATCTAGGTGAAGGACAGCTTTCACACACACTTATCTCTCAGAACTTAGCATGTGTAGAGACTTTCGTTCATCGAGCACAAAGTGAACGGTTTGCAGGAGAAATTTTTCTCTGGTTTTTCAGTCTGTTTCTTACTGCCGGTTTGAGGTTCCTGAGGTTTCACTGTAAAACCGAGTTGGAGCTCGCACTTCCCCATATATATGTATGGAGTGGAGTTTGCAACTGAATAGAAACTTTGTGTTCCCAACAATGTAGTTGAAGGACGGCTGTCACACACACTTATCTCTCAGAACTGAGCATGTGGAGAGACTTTCGTTAATACAGCACAAGGGAATGTGTTGCAGGAGAAATTTTACTACGGTTTCTCAGTCTGTTTCCTAGTGCCTGTTTGAAGTTCATTCAATTTTCAATGTAAAACCGAGTTGGAGGTCGAACCTCTCCATTTATATGTATGGAGTGGAGTTTGCAACTAAAAGAATATTTCTGTTCAAAACAAGGTAGGTGAAGGACGGCTTTCACACACACATATCTCTCAGAACTGAGCATGTGGAGAGACGTTCGTTCATCTAGCAAAAAGGGAACGGGTTTCAGGAGAAATTTAACTCTGGTTTCTCCGTCTGTTTCCTTGTGCCGTTTTGAAATTCCTACAGTTTTCACTGTTAAAACGAGTTGGAGCTTCTACCACCCCATATATATGTATGGAGAAGTGTTTGCAAGTGAAAAGAAACTATGTGTTCCCAACAAGCTAGGTGAAGAACGACTTACACACACACTTATCTCTCAGAACGGAGCATGTGGAGAGACGTTCGTTCATCTAGCACAAAGGGAACGGGTTGCAGGAGAAATTTTTACTCTGGTTTTTCAGTCTGTTTCTTACTGCCGGTTTGAGGTTCCTGAGGTTTCACTGTAAAACCGAGTTGGAGCTAGCACTTCCCCATATATATGTATGGAGTGGAGTTTGCAACTGAATAGAAACTTTGTGTTCCCAACAATGTAGTTGAAGGACGGCCGTCACACACACTTATCTCTCAGAACTGAGCATGTGGAGAGACCTTCGTTAATACAGCACAAGGGAATGTGTTGCAGGAGAAATTTTACTACGGTTTCTCAGTCTGTTTCCTAGTGCCTGTTTGAAGTTCATTCAGTTTTCAATGTAAAACCGAGTTGGAGGTCGAACCTCTCCATTTATATGTATGGAGTGGAGTTTGCAACTAAAAGAAAATTTGTGTTCAAAACAAGGTAGGTGAAGGACGGCTTTCACACACACATATCTCTCAGAACTGAGCATGTGGAGAGACGTTCGTTCATCTAGCACAAAGGGACCGGGTTGCAGGAGAAACTTTTACTCTGGTTTCTCAGTCTGTTTCCTACTGCCGGTTTTAATTTCCTGCAGTTTTCAGTGTAATACATAGTTGGAGCTTGTACCTACCCATATATATGTATGGAGTGGAGTTTTCAACTGAAAAGAATCTTTGTGTTCCCAACAATCTAGGTGAAGTACGGCTTTCACACACACTTAATTCTCAGAAGTGAGCATGTGGAGAGACGTTCGTTCATCTAGCTCAAAGGGAACGAATTGCAGGAGTAACTTTACTCTGGTTTCTCAGTCTGTTTCCTAGTGCCGGTTTGAAGTTCCTACATTTTTCACTGTAAAACCGTGTTGGAGCTCGAACATCCCCATATATACGTATGGAGTGGAGTTTGCAATTGAAAAGAAACTTTGTGTTCCCAAAAAGCTAGTTGAAGTACGGCTTTCACACACACTTATCTCTCAGAACTGAGCATGTGGAGAGACGTTATTTCATCTAGCACAAAGGGAACAGGTTGCAGGAGTAACTTTTACTCTGGTTTTTCAGTGTGTTTCCTAGTGCCGGTTTGAAATTCCTGCAGTTTTCACTGTTAAACCGAGTTGGAGCTTGTACCACCCCTTATATATGTATGGAGAGGTGTTTGCAAGTGAAAGAAACTATGTGTTCCCAACAAGCTAAGTGAAGGACGGCTTACACACACACTAATCTCTCAGATTTGAGCATGTGGAGAGACTTTCTTTCATCTAGCACAAAAGGAACGGGTTGGAGGGGAAACTTTACTCTGGTTTCTCAGTCTTTTTCCTATTGCCGGTTTGAAATTCCTGCAATTTTCTCTGTAAAACCGAGTTGGAGCTCGTACCACCCCATATATATGTACGGAGTGGATTTGCAGGTTAAAAGAATCTTTGTGTTCCCAACAAGATAGGTGAAGGGAGGCCTTCAAACACACATATCTCTCAGAACTGAGCATGTGGAGAGACGTTCGTTCATCTAGCACCAAGGGAACTGTTTGCAGTGGAAACTTTTACTCTGGTTTGTCAGTCTGTTTCCTAGTGCCGGTTTGAAATTCCTGCAGTTTTCACTGTAAAACCGAGTTTTAGCTAGTACCGCCCAATATATATTACGGAGTGGAGTTTGCAACTGAAAGAAACTTTTTTATTCACAACAACTAGGTGAAGGACGGCTTTCACACACACTTATCTCTGAGAACTGAGCATGTGGAGAGACGTTCGTTCATCTAGCACAAAAGGAACGGGTTTAAGGAGAAACTTTTACTCTTCTTTCTCAGTCTGTTTCCTACTGCCTGTATGATGTTCCTGCAGTTTTCACTATAAAACCGAGTTGGAGCTTGTACCTCCCCATATATATGTATGGAGTGCAGTTTGAAACTGAAAAGAAACTTTGTGTTCCCAACAAGCTAGGTGAAGTACGGCTTTCACACACACTTATCTCTCAGAACTGAGCATGAGGAGAGACGTTCGTTCATCTTGCACAAAGGGAATGGGTTGCAGGGAAAACTATTACTCTGGTATCTCAGTCTGTTTCCTAGTGCCGTTTTCATGTTCCTGAATTTATCACTGTATAACCGAGTTTTAGGTAGTACCAACCCATATATATGTATAGATTGGAGTTTGCAACTGAAAAGAAACTTTGTGTTCCCAACAACTAGGTGAAGGACTGCTTTCACACACAATTATCTCTCAGAAATGAGCATGTGGAGAGACGTTCGTTCATCTAGCACAAAGGGATCGGGTTGCAAGAGAAAATTTTACTCTGGTTTCTCAGTCTGTTTCATAGTGCCGTTTGAAGTTCCTGCAGTTTTCAGTGTAAAACCGAGTTGGGATATTTCCTCCCCATATATATGTATGGAGTGGAGTTTGCAAGTGAAAAGAAACTTTTTGTTCCCAACAAGCTAGTTGAAGGACGACTTTCACACACACTTAACTCTCAGAACTGAGCATGTGGAGAGACGTTCGTTCATCTAGCACAAAGGGAACGGGTGGCAGGGGAAACTTTTACTCTGGTTTCTCAGTCTGTTTCCTAGTGCCGGTTTGAAGTTCCTGCAGTTTTCACTGTAAAACCGAGTTTTAGCTAGTACCTCCCCATATATATGTACGGAGTGGAGTTTGCAACTGAAAAGAAACTTTGTGTTCCAAACAAGCTAGGTGAAGAAAGGCTTTCACACACACTTAACTCTGAGAACTGAGCATGTGGAAAGACGTTCGTTCATCTAGCACAAAGGGAACGGATTTAAGGAGAAACTTTTACTCTTCTTTCTCAGTCTGTTTCAAAGTTCCGGATTGAAGTTCCTGCAGTTTTAACTGTAAAACAATGTTGGAGCTCGTACCTCCCCATATATATGTATGGAGTGGATTTGCATGTTAAAAGAATCTTTGTGTTCCCAACAAGCTAGGTGTAGGATGGCTCTCACACACATTTATCTCTCAGAAATGAGCATGTGGAGAGACTTTCGTTCATCTAGCACAAAGGGACCGGGTTGCAACAGAAAATTTTTCTCTGTTTTCTCAGTCTGTTTCCTACTGCCGGTTTGAAGTTACTGCAGTTTTCACTGTAAAATCGAGTTGGAGCTCGTACCACCCCATATAAATGTATGGAGTGGGGTTTGCAACTGAAAAGAAACTTTTTGTTCCCAACAACTAGATGAAGGACGGATTTCACACACACTTATCTCTCAGAACTGAGAATGTGGAGAGACGTTCGTTCATCTAGCACAAAGGGAACGGGTTGCAGGAGAAATTTTTACTCTGGTTTCTCAGTCTGTTTCCAAATGCCGGTTTGAATTTCCTGCAGTTTTCACTGTAAAACCGAGTTGGAGCTTGTAAATCCCCATATATATGTATGGATTGGAGTTTGCAACTGAAAAGAAACTTTGTCTTCCCAACAATGTAGTTGAAGGACGGCTTTCACACACACTGATCTCTCAGAACTGAGCATGTGAAGAGACGTTCATTCATCTAGCACAAAGTGAACGGGTTGCAGGGGAAACTTTTACTCTGGTTTCTCAGTCTGTTTCATAGTTCCGGATTGAAATTCCTGCAGTTTTCACTGTAAAATGGATTTGGAGCTCGTATCTCCCCCTATATATGTATGAAGTGGATTTTGTAAGTGAAAAGGAACTTTGTGTTCCCAACAAGCTAGGTGAAGGACGACTTTCCCACACACTTATCTCTCAGAACTGAGGATGTAGAGAGACGTTGGTTCATGTAGCACAAAGGGAACGGTTTGCTGGGGAAACTTTTACTCTGGTTTCTCAGTGTGTTTCCTACTGCCGGATTGAAGTTCCTGCAGTTTTCACTGTAAAACTGTGTTGGAGCTCGTACCTCCCCATATATATGAAAGGAGTGGATTTGCAAGTTTAAAGAATCTTTGTGTTCCCAACAAGCTAGGTGAAGGAGGGCTTTCACACACAATTTTCTCTCAGAAATGAGCATGTGGAGAGACGTTCGTTCATATAGCACAAAGGGATCGGGTTGCAAGAGAAACTTTTACTCTGGTTTCTCAGTCTGTTTCATAGTGCAATTTGATGTTCCTGCAGTTTTCACTGTAAAACTGATTTGGGCTAGTACCTCCCCATATATATGTATGGAGTGGAGTTTGCAACTGAAAAGAAACTTTGTGTTCCCAACAAGCTAGGTGAAGGACGGCTTTCACACACAATTATCTTTCAGAACTGAGCATGTGGAGAGACGTTGGTTCATCTAGCACAAAGGGAACGGGTTGCAGGGGAAAATTTTACTCTGCTTTCACAGTCTGTTTCCTAGTGCCGGTTTGAAGTTCCTGCAGTTTTCACTGTAAAACAGAGTTTTAGCTAGTACCTCCCCATATATATGTACGGAGTGGAGTTTGCAACTGAAAAGAAACTTTGTGTTCCCAACAAGCTATGTGAAGACGGCTTTCACGCACACTTATCTCTGAGAACTGAGCATGTGGAGAGACGTTCGTTCATCTAGCACAAAGGGAACGGGTTTAAGAGAAACTTTTACTCTTCTTTCTCAGTCTGTTTCATAGTGCCGGTTTGAAGTTCCTGCTGTTTGCAGTGTAAAACCGATTTGGAGCTCGTATCTCCCCATATATATGTATGAAGTGGAGTTTGTAAGTGAAAAGGAACTTTGTGTTCCCAACAAGCTAGGTGAAGGACGGCTTTCACACACACTTATTTCTGAGAATTGAGCATGTGGAGAGACGTTCGTTCATCTAGCCCAAATGGAACGGGTTGCAGGAGAAAATTTTACTCTGGTTTCTCAGTCTGTTTCCTAGTGCCGGTTTGAAATTCCTGCAGTTTTCACAATAAAAAAGAGTTGGAGCTTGTAACAACCCACATATATGTATGGAGTGGAGTTTGCAAGTGAAAAGAAAATTTGTGTTCCAAACAAGCTAGGTGAAGGACGGCTTTCACACACAATTTTCTCTCAGAACTGAGCATGTGGAGAGACGTTCGTTCATCTAGCACAAAGGGAACGGGTTCAGGAGAAAGTATTACTCTGGTTTCTCAGTCTGTTTCAAAGTTCCGGATTGAAGTTCCTGCAGTTTTATCTGTAAAACAATGTTGGAGCTCGTACCTCCCCATATATATGTATGGAGTGGATTTGCAAGTTAAAAGAATCTTTGTGTTCCCAACAAGCTAGGTGTAGGATGGCATTCACACACACTTATCTCTCGGAAATGAGCATGTGGAGAGACGTTCGTTCATCTAGCACAAAGGGAACGGGTGGCAGGGGAAACTTTTACTCTGGTTTCTCAGTCTGTTTCCTAGTGCCGGTTTGAAGTTCCTGCAGTTTTCACTGTAAAACCGAGTTTTAGCTAGTACCTCCCCATATATATGTACGGAGTGGAGTTTGCAACTGAAAAGAAACTTTGTGTTCCCAACAAGCTAGGTGAAGGACGGCTTTCACACACACTTATCTCTGAGAACTGAGCATGTGGAGAGACGTTCGTTCATCTAGCACAAAGGGAACGGATTTAAGGAGAAACTTTTACTCTTCTTTCTCAGTCTGTTTCATAGTGCCGGTTTGAAGTTCCTGCTGTTTGCACTGTAAAACCGATTTGGAGCTCGTATCTCCCCATATATATGTATGAAGTGGAGTTTGTAAGTGAAAAGGAACTTTGTGTTCCCAACAAGCTAGGTGAAGAACGGCTTTCACACACACTTATTTCTGAGAACTGAGCATGTGGAGAGACGTTCGTTCATCTAGCCCAAATGGAACGGGTTGCAGGAGAAACTTTTACTCTGTTTTCTCAGTCTGTTTCCTACTGCCGGTTTGAAGTTACTGCAGTTTTCACTGTAAAATCGAGTTGTAGCTCGTACCACCCCATATATATGTATGGAGTGGGGTTTGCAACTGAAAAGAAACTTTGTGTTCCCAACAACTAGGTGAAGGACGGCTTTCACACACACTTATCTCTCAGAAATGAGCATGTGGAGAGACGTTCGTTCATCTAGCACAAAGGGAACGGGTTGCAGGAGTAACTTTTACTCTGGTTTCTTCAGTCTGTTTCCAACTGCCGGTTTGAATTTCCTGCAGTTTTCACTGTAAAACCGAGTTGGAGCTTGTACATCCCCATATATATGTATGGAGTGCAGTTTGCAACTGAAAAGAAACTTTGTGTTCCCAAAAAGCTAGGTGAAGGACGGCTTTCACACACAATTATCTCTCAGAACTGAGCATGTGGAGAGACGCTCGTTCATCTAGCCCAAATGGAACGGGTTGCAGGGGAAACTTTTACTCTGGTTTCTCAGTCTGTTTCCTACTGCCGGATTGAAGTTCCTGCAGTTTTCACTGTAAAATCGAGTTGTAGCTCGTACCTCCCCATATATATGTATGGAGTGGGGTTTGCAACTGAAAAGAAACTTTGTGTTCCCAACAAGCTTGGTGAAGGAGGGCTTTCACACACACTTATCTCTCAGAAATGAGCATGTGGAGAGACGTTCTTTCATCTAGCAGAAAGGGATCGGGTTGCAAGAGAATCTTTTACTCTGGTGTCTCAGTCTGTTTCATAGTGCCGTATGAAGTTCCTGCAGTTTTCACTGTAAAACCGAGTTGGAGCTTGTACATCCCCATATATATGTATGGAGTGGCGTTTGCAACTGACAAGAAACTTTTTGTTCCCAACAAGCTAGTTGAAGGACGACTTTCACACACACTTATCTCTCAGAACTGAGCATGTGGAGGGACGTTCGTTCATCTAGCACAAAGGGAACGGGTTGCAGGGGAAACTTTTACTCTGGTTTCTCAGTCTGTTTCCTAGTGCCGGTTTGAAGTTCCTGCAGTTTTCACTGTAAAACCGAGTGTTAGCTACTACCTCCCCACATATGTGTACGGAGTGGAGTTTGCAACTGAAAAGAAACTTTGTGTTCCAAACAAGCTAGGTGAAGGACGGCTTTCACACACAATTATCTCTCAGAACTGAGCATGTGGAGAGACGTTCGTTCATCTAGCACAAAGGGAACGGGTTCAGGAGAAAGTATTACTCTGGTTTCTCAGTCTGTTTCAAAGTTCCGGATTGAAGTTCCTGCAGTTTTAACTGTAAAACAATGTTGGAGCTCGTACCTCCCCATATATATGTATGGAGTGGATTTGCAAGTTAAAAGAATCTTTGTGTTCCCAACAAGCTAGGTGTAGGATGGCATTCACACACACTTATCTGTCGGAAATGAGCATGTGGAGAGACGTTCGTTCATCTAGCACAAAGGGAACGGGTGGCAGGGGAAAATTTTACTCTGGTTTCTCAGTCTGTTTCCTAGTGCCGGTTTGAAGTTCCTGCAGTTTTCACTGTAAAACCGAGTTTTAACTAGTACCTCCCCATATATATGTACGGAGTGGGGTTTGCAACTGAAAAGAAACTTTGTGTTCCCAACAAGCTAGGTGAAGGACGGCTTTAACACACACTTATCTCTGAGAACTGAGCATGAGGAGAGACGTTCGTTCATCTAGCACAAAGGGAACGGATTTAAGGAGAAACTTTTACTCTTCTTTCTCAGTCTGTTTCATAGTGCCGGTTTGATGTTCCTGCTGTTTGCACTGTAAAATCGATTTGGAGCTCGTATCTCCCCATATATATGTATGAAGTGGAGTTTGTAAGTGAAAAGGAACTTTGTGTTCCCAACAAGCTATGTGAAGAACGGCTTTCACACACACTTATTTCTGAGAACTGAGCATGTGGAGAGACGTTCGTTCATCTAGCCCAAGTGGAACGGGTTGCAGGAGAAACTTTTACTCTGTTTTCTCAGTCTGTTTCCTACTGCCGGTATGAAGTTACTGCAGTTTTCATTGTAAAATCGAGTTGTAGCTCGTACCACCCCATATATATGTATGGAGTGGGGTTTGCAACTGAAAAGAAACTTTGTGTTCCCAACAACTAGGTGAAGGACGGCTTTCACACACACTTATCTCTCAGAACTGAGAATGTGGAGAGACGTTCGTTCATCTAGCACAAAGGGAACGGGTTGCAGGAGAAACTTTTACTCTGGTTTCTTCAGTCTGTTTCCAACTGCCGGTTTGAATTTCCTGCAGTTTTCACTGTAATACCGAGTTGGAGCTTGTACATCTCCATATATATGTATGGAGTGCGGTTTGCAACTGAAAAGAAACTTTGTGTTCCCAAAAAGCTAGGTGAAGGACGGCTTTCACACACAATTATCTCTCAGAACTGAGCATGTGGAGAGACGCTCGTTCATCTAGCACAAAGGGAAAGGGTTGCAGGAGAAACTTTTACTCTGGATTCTCAGTCTGTTTCCTACTGCCGGATTGAAGTTCCTGCAGTTTTCACTGTAAACCTGTGTTGGAGCTCGTACCTCCCCATATATAAATGGAGTGGATTAGCAAGTTAAAAGAATCTTTGTATTCCCAACAAGCTAGGTGAAGGAGGGCTTTCACACACAATTATCTCTCAGAAATGAGCATGTGGAGAGACGTTCGTTCATCTAGCAGAAAGGGATCGGGTTGCAAGAGAATCTTTTACTCTGGTGTCTCAGTCTGTTTCATAGTGCCGTTTGAAGTTCCTGCAGTTTTCACTGTAAAATAGAGTTGGGCTAGTACCTCCCCATATATATGTATGGAGTGGAGTTTGCAACTGAAAAGAAACTTTGTGTTCCCAACAAGCTAGGTGAAGGACGTCTTTCACACACAATTATCACTCCGAACTGAGCATGTGGAGATACTTTCGTTCATCTAGGACAAAGGGAACGGGTTACAGGAGAAACTTTTACTTTGTTTTCCCAGTCTGTTTCCTACTGCCGGTTTGAAGTTCCTGCAGTTTTCACTGTAAAACCGAGTTTTAGCTAGTACCTCCCCATATATATGTACGGAGTGGAGTTTGCAACTGAAAAGAAACTTTGTGTTCCCAACAAGCTAGGTGAAGAACGGCTTTCACACACACTTATTTCTGAGAACTGAGCATGTAGAGAGACGTTCGTTCATCTAGCACAAAGGGAACGGCTTGCAGGAGAAACTAATACTCTGGTTTCTCAGTCTGTTTCAAAGTTCCGGATTGAAGTTCCTGCAGTTTTAACTGTAAAACAATGTTGGAGCTCGTACCTCCCCATATATATGTATGGAGTGGATTTGCATGTTAAAAGAATCTTTGTGTTCCCAACAAGCTAGGTGTAGGATGGCTCTCACACACATTTATCTCTCAGAAATGAGCATGTGGAGAGACGTTCGTTATCTAGCACAAAGGGACCGGGTTGCAACAGAAATTTTTCTCTGTTTTCTCAGTCTGTTTCCTACTGCCGGTTTGAAGTTACTGCAGTTTTCACTGTAAAATCGAGTTGGAGCTCGTACCACCCCATATATATGTATGGAGTGGGGTTTGCAACTGAAAAGAAACTTTGTGTTCCCAACAACTAGATGAAGGACGGCTTTCACACACACTTATCTCTCAGAACTGAGAATGTGGAGAGACGTTCGTTCATCTAGCACAAAGGAAACGGGTTGCAGGAGAAATTTTTACTCTGGTTTCTCAGTCTGTTTCCAAATGCCGGTTTGAATTTCCTGCAGTTTTCACTGTAAAACCGAGTTGGAGCTTGTAAATCCCCATATATATGTATGGATTGGAGTTTGCAACTGAAAAGAAACTTTGTCTTCCCAACAATGTAGTTGAAGGACGGCTTTCGCACACATTGATCTCTCAGAACTGAGCATGTGGAGAGACGTTCATTCATCTAGCACAAAGTGAACGGGTTGCAGGGGAAACTTTTACTCTGGTTTCTCAGTCTGTTTCATAGTTCCGGATTGAAATTCCTACAGTTTTCACTGTAAAACGGATTTGGAGCTCGTATCTCCCCATATATATGTATGAAGTGGAGTTTGTAAGTGAAAAGGAACTTTGTGTTCCCAACAAGCTAGGTGAAGGACGACTTTCCCACACACTTATCTCTCAGAACTGAGCATGTAGAGAGACGTTGGTTCATGTAGCTCAAAGGGAACGGGTTGCAGGGAAAACTTTTACTCTGTTTTCTCAGTGTGTTTCCTACTGCCGGATTGAAGTTCCTGCAGTTTTCACTGTAAAACTGTGTTGGAGCTCGTACCTCCCCATATATATGAAAGGAGTGGATTTGCAAGTTTAAAGAATCTTTGTGTTCCCAAAAAGCTAGGTGTAGGAGGGCTTTCACACACAATTTTCTCTCAGAAATGAGCATGTGGAGAGACGTTCGTTCATATAGCACAAAGGGATCGGGTTGCAAGAGAAAATTTTACTCTGGTTTCTCAGTCTGTTTCATAGTGCAATTTGATGTTCCTGCAGTTTTCACTGTAAAACTGATTTGGGCTAGTACCTCCCCATATATATGTATGGAGTGGAGTTTGCAACTGAAAAGAAACTTTGTGTTCCCAACAAGCTAGGTGAAGGACGGCTTTCACACACAATTATCTCTCAGAACTGAGCATGTGGAGAGACGTTGGTTCATCTAGCACAAAGAGAACGGGTTGCAGGGGAAAATTTTACTCTGCTTTCTCAGTCTGTTTCCTAGTGCCGGTTTGAAGTTCCTGCAGTTTTCACTGTAAAACAGAGTTTTAGCTAGTACCTCCCCATATATATGTACGGAGTGGAGTTTGCAACTGAAAAGAAACTTTGTGTTCCCAACAAGCTATGTGAAGACGGCTTTCACACACACTTATCTCTGAGAACTGAGCATGTGGAGAGACGTTCGTTCATCTAGCACAAAGGGAACGGGTTTAAGGAGAAACTTTTACTCTTCTTTCTCAGTCTGTTTCATAGTGCCGGTTTGAAGTTCCTGCTGTTTGCAGTGTAAAACAGATTTGGAGCTCGTATCTCCCCATATATATGTATGAAGTGGAGTTTGTAAGTGAAAAAGAACTTTGTGTTCCCAACAAGCTAGGTGAAGTACGGCTTTCACACACACTTATTTCTGAGAACTGAGCATGTGGAGAGACTTTCGTTCATCTAGCCCAAATGGAACGGGTTGCAGGAGAAAATTTTACTCTGGTTTCTCAGTCTGTTTCCTAGTGCCGGTTTGAAATTCCTGCAGTTTTCACAATAAAAAAGAGTTGGAGCTTGTAACAACCCACATATATGTATGGAGTGGAGTTTGCAAGTGAAAAGAAAATTTGTGTTCCAAACAAGCTAGGTGAAGGACGGCTTTCACACACAATTATCTCTCAGAACTGAGCATGTGGAGAGACGTTCGTTCATCTAGCACAAATGGAACGGGTTCAGGAGAAAGTATTACTCTGGTTTATCAGTCTGTTTCAAAGTTCCGGATTGAAGTTCCTGCAGTTTTAACTGTAAAACAATGTTGGAGCTCGTACCTCCCCATATATATGTATGGAGTGGATTTGCAAGTTAAAAGAATCTTTGTGTTCCCAACAAGCTAGGTGTAGGATGGCATTCACACACACTTATCTCTCGGAAATGAGCATGTGGAGAGACGTTCGTTCATCTAGCACAAAGGGAACGGGTGGCAGGGGAAACTTTTACTCTGGTTTCTCAGTCTGTTTCCTAGTGCCGGTTTGAAGTTCCTGCAGTTTTCACTGTAAAACCGAGTTTTAGCTAGTACCTCCCCATATATATGTATGGAGTGGGGTTTGCAAGTGAAAAGAAACTTTGTGTTCCCAACAAGCTAGGTGAAGGACGGCTTTCACACACATTTATCTCTGAGAACTGAGCATGTGGAGAGACGTTCGTTCATCTAGCACAAAGGGAACGGATTTAAGGAGAAACTTTTACTCTTCTTTCTCAGTCTGTTTCATAGTGCCGTTTTGAAGTTCCTGCTGTTTGCACTGTAAAACCGATTTGGAGCTCGTATCTCCCCATATATATGTATGAAGTGGAGTTTGTAAGTGAAAAGGAACTTTGTGTTCCCAACAAGCTAGGTGAAGAACGGCTTTCACACACACTTATTTCTGAGAACTGAGCATGTGGAGAGACGTTCGTTCATCTAGCCCAAATGGAACGGGTTGCAGGAGAAACTTTTACTCTGTTTTCTCAGTCTGTTTCCTACTGCCGGTTTGAAGTTACTGCAGTTTTCACTGTAAAACCGAGTTGTAGCTCGTACCACCCCATATATATGTATGGAGTGGGGTTTGCAACTGAAAAGAAACTTTGTGTTCCCAACAACTAGATGAAGGACGGCTTTCACACACACTTATCTCTCAGAACTGAGAATGTGGAGAGACGTTCGTTCATCTAGCACAAAGGGAACGGGTTGCAGGAGAAACTTTTACTCTGGTTTCTTCAGTCTGTTTCCAACTGCCGGTTTGAATTTCCTGCAGTTTTCACTGTAAAACCGAGTTGGAGCTTGTACATCCCCATATATATGTATGGAGTGCAGTTTGCAACTGAAAAGAAACTTTGTGTTCCCAAAAAGCTAGGTGAAGGACGGCTTTCACACACAATTATCTCTCAGAACTGAGCATGTGGAGAGACGCTCGTTCATCTAGCACAAAGGGAAAGGGTTGCAGGGGAAACTTTTACTCTGGTTTCTCAGTCTGTTTCCTACTGCCGGATTGAAGTTCCTGCAGTTTTCACTGTAAACCTGTGTTGGAGCTCGTACCTCCCCATATATAAATGGAGTGGATTTGCAAGTTAAAACAATCTTTGTATTCCCAACAAGCTAGGTGAAGGAGGGCTTTCACACACAATTATCTCTCAGAAATGAGCATGTGGAGAGACGTTCGTTCATCTAGCAGAAAGGGATCGGGTTGCAAGAGAATCTTTTACTCTGGTGTCTCAGTCTGTTTCATAGTGCCGTTTGAAGTTCCTGCAGTTTTCACTGTAAAATCGAGTTGGGCTAATACCTCCCCATATATATGTATGGAGTGGAGTTTGCAACTGAAAACAAACTTTGTGTTCCCAACAAGCTAGGTGAAGGACGTCTTTCACACACAATTATCACTCCGAACTGAGCATGTGGAGATACTTTCGTTCATCTAGGACAAAGGGAACGGGTTACAGGAGAAACTTTTACTCTGTTTTCCCAGTCTGTTTCCTACTGCCGGTTTGAAGTTCCTGCAGTTTTCACTGTAAAATCGAGTTGGAGCTCCTACTTCCCCTTATATATGTATGGAGTGGAGATTGCAACTGAAAAGAAACTTTGTGTTCCCAACAACTAGGTGAAGGACGGCTTTCACACACACTTATCTCTCAGAACTGAGCATGTGGAGAGACGTACGTTCATCTAGCACAAAGGAAACGGGTTGCAGTAGAATCTTTTACTCTTGTTTCTCAGTCTGTTTCCTACTGCCGGTAAGATGTTCCTGCAGTTTTCACTGTAAAACCGAGTTTGAGCTATTACATACCCTTATATATGTAAGCAGTGGAGTATGCAACTGAAAAGAAACTTTGTGTTCCCAACAAGCTAGGTGCAGTACGGTTTTCACACACAATTATTTCTCAGAACTGAGCATGTGGAGAGACGTTCGTTCATCTAGCACAAAGGGAACGGGTTGCAGGAGAAACTTTTACTCTGGTTTTTCAGTCTGTTTCCTAGTCCGGTTTGAATTTCCTTCAGATTTCACTGTAAAATCGTGTTGGAACTAGTACCTCCCCATATATTTATATGGAGTGGAGTTTGCAAGTGAAAAGAAACTTTGTGTTCCCAACAAGCTAGGTGAAGGACTGCTTTCACACACACTTATCTCTCAGATCTGAGCATGAGGAGAGATGTTCGTTCATCTTGCACAAAGGGAACGGGTTGCAGGGGAAAATATTACTCTGGTTTCTCAGTCTGTTTCCTATTGCCGGAGTGAATTTCCTGCTGTTTTCCCTGTAAAACAGTGTTGGAGCTCGTACCTCCCCATATATATGTATGGAGTTAATTTGCAATTGAAAATAAACTTTGTGTTCCAAACAGGCTATGTGAAGGATGGCTTTCACACACAATTATCTCTCAGACATGAGCATGTGGAGAGACGTTCGTTCATCTATCACAAAGGGAAAGGTTTGCAAGGGAAACTTTTACTCTGGTTTCTCAGTCTGTTTCCCTGTGCCGGTTTGAACTTCCTGCAGATTTCACTGCAAAACCGAGTTTGAGCTGGTATTCCCCATATATATGTATGGAGTGGGGTTAGCAATAGAAAAGAAACATTGTGTTCCCAACAAGCTAATTAAAGACGGCTTTCACACACATTTATCTTTCAGAACTGAGCATGAGGATAGACGTTCGTTCATCTACCACAAAGGGAACGGGTTGCAGGAGAATATTTTACTATGGTTTCTCAGACTGTTTCCTACTGCCGGTTTTAAGTTCCTGCAGTTTTCACTGTAAAATAGAGTTGGAGCTTGTACCTCCCCATATATATGTATGGAGTGGGGTTTTCAACTGAAAAGAAACTTTGGATTCCCAACAAGTTAGGTGAAGGTCGGCTTTCACTCACATTTATCTCTCAGAAGTGAGCATGAGGAGAGACGTTCGTTCATCTAGCACAAAGGGAACGGGTTGCAGGAGAAACTTTTACTCTGGATTCTCAGTCTGTTTCATAGTGCCGTTTGAAGTTCCTGCAGTTTTCACTGTAAAATCGAGTTGGGCTAGTTCCTCCCCATATATATGTATGGAGTGGAGTTTGCAACTGAAAAGAAACTTTGTGTTCCCAACAAGCTAGGTGAAGGACGTCTTTCACACACAATTATCACTCCGAACTGAGCATGTGGAGATACTTTCGTTCATCTAGGACAAAGGGAACGGGTTACAGGAGAAACTTTTACTCTGTTTTCCCAGTCTGTTTCCTACTGCCGGTTTGAAGTTCCTGCAGTTTTCACTGTAAAATCGAGTAGGAGCTCCTACTTCCCCTTATATATGTATGGAGTGGGGATTGCAACTGAAAAGAAACTTTGTGTTCCCAACAACTAGGTGAAGGACGGCTTTCACACACACTTATCTCTCAGAACTGAGCATGTGGAGAGACGTAAGTTCATCTAGCACAAAGGAAACGGGTTGCAGGGGAATCTTTTACTCTTGTTTCTCAGTCTGTTTCCTACTGCCGGTAAGATGTTCCTGCAGTTTTCACTGTAAAACCGAGTTTGAGCTATTACATACCCTTATATATGTAAGCAGTGGAGTATGCAACTGAAAAGAAACTTTGTGTTCCCAACAAGCTAGGTGCAGTACGGTTTTCATACACAATTATTTCTCAGAACTGAGCATGTGGAGAGACGTTCGTTCATCTAGCACAAAGGGAACGGGTTGCAGGAGAAACTTTTACTCTGGTTTTTCAGTCTGTTTCCTAGTGCCGGTTTGAATTTCCTTCAGATTTCACTGTAAAATCGTGTTGGAACTAGTACCTCCCCATATATATATATTGAGTGGAGTTTGCAAGTGAAAAGAAACTTTGTGTTCCCAACAAGCTAGGTGAAAGACTGCTTTCACACACACTTATCTCTCAGATCTGAGCATGAGGAGAGATGTTCGTTCATCTTGCACAAAGGGAACGGGTTGCAGGGGAAAATATTACTCTGGTTTCTCAGTCTGTTTCCTAGTGCCGGAGTGAATTTCCTGCTGTTTTCACTATAAAACAGTGTTGGAGCTCGTACCTCCCCATATATATGTATGGAGTTAATTTGCAATTGAAAATAAACTTTGTGTTCCAAACAGGCTATGTGAAGGATGGCTTTCACACACAATTATCTCTCAGACATGAGCATGTGGAGAGACGTTCGTTCATCTATCACAAAGGGAACGGTTTGCAAGGGAAACATTTACTCTGGTTTCTCAGTCTGTTTCCCAGTGCCGGTTTGAACTTCCTGCAGTTTTCACTGCAAAAACGAGTTTGAGCTCGTATTCCCCATATATATGTATGGAGTGGGGTTAGCAATAGAAAAAAACTTTGTGTTCCCAACAAGCTAAGTTAAAGACGGCTTTCACACACATTTATCTTTCAGAACTGAGCATGAGGATAGAGGTTCGTTCATCTACCACAAAGGGAACGGGTTGCAGGAGAATATTTTACTCTGGTTTCTCAGACTGTTTCCTACTGCCGGTTTTAAGTTCCTGCAGTTTACACTGTAAAACAGAGTTGGAGCTTGTACCTCCCCATATATATGTATGGAGTGGGGTTTTCAACTGAAAAGAAACTTTGGATTCCCAACAAGCTAGGTGAAGTTCGGCTTTCACTCACACTTATCTCTCAGAACTGAGCATGAGGAGAGACGTTCGTTCATCTAGCACAAAGTGAACGGGTTGCAGGAGAAACTTTTACTCTGGATTCTCAGTCTGTTTCCTAGTGCCGGTTTGAAGTTCCTGCAGTTTTCACTGTGAAACAGAATTGTATCTAGTAAAACCCCATATATATGTATGGAGTGCAGTTTGCAAGTGAAAAGAAACTTTGTGTTCCCAACAAGCTAGGTGAAGGACTGCTTTCACACACACTTATCTCTCAGAATTGAGCATGAGGAGAGATGTTCGTTCATCTTGCACAAAGGGAACGGGTTGCAGGGGAAACAATTACTCTGGTTTCTCAGTCTGTTTCCTAGTTCCGGAATGAATTTCCTGCTGTTTTCACTGTAAAACAGTGTTGGAGCTCGTACCTCCCCATATATATGTATGGAGTGGATTTGCAATTGAAAATAATATTTGTGTTCCAAATAGGCTATGTGAAGTATGGCTTTCACACACAATTATCTCTCAAACCTGAGCATGTGGAGAGACGTTCGTTCATCTATCACAAAGGGAACGATTTGCAAGAGAAACTTTTACTCTGGTTTCTCAGTCTGTTTCCCAGTGCCGGTATGAAGTTCCTGCAGTTTTCACTGTAAAACCGAGATTGAGCACGAATTCCCCTTATATATGTATGGAGTGGGGTTAGCAATAGAAAAGAAACTTTGTGTTCACAACAAGCTAAGTTAAAGACGGCTTTCACACACAATTATCTCTCAGAACTGAGAATGAAGATAGACGTTCGTTCATCTACCATAAAGGGAAAGGGTTGCAGGAGAATCTTTTTCTCTGGTTTCTCAGAATGTTTCCTACTGCCGGTTTTAAGTTCCTGCAGTTTTCACTGTAAAACAGAGTTGGAGCTTGTACCTCCCCATATATATGTATGGAGTGGGGTTTTCAACTGAAGAGAAACTTTGGATTCCCAACAAGCTAGGTGAAGGACGGCTTTAACTCACACTTATCTCTCAGAACTGAGTATGTGGAGAGACTTTCGTTCATCTAACACTAAGGGAACGGGGTGCAGGGGAAACTTTACTCTGGTTTCTCAGTCTGTTTCCTAGTGCTGGTTTGAATTTCCTGCAGTTTTCAATGTAAAACAGAATTGTATCTAGTACAACCCCATATATATGTATGGAGTGCAGTTTGCAACTGAAAAGAAACTTTGTGTTCCCAAAAAGCTAGGTGAAGGACGGCTTTCACACACACTTATCTCTCAGAACTGAGCATGTGGAGAGACGTTCGTTCAACTAGCACAAATGGAACGGGTTGGAGGAGAAAGTATTACTCTGGTTTCTCAGTCTGTTTCAAAGTTCCGGATTGAAGTTCCTGCATTTTTAACTGTAAAACAATGTTGGAGCTCTTACCTCCCCATATATATGTATGGAGTGGATTTGCAAGTTAAAAGAATCTTTGTGTTCCCAACAAGCTAGGTGTAGGATGGCATTCACACACACTTATAACTCGGAAATGAGCATGTGGAGAGACGTTCGTTCATCTAGCACAAAGGGACCGTGTTGCAACAGAAACTTTTTCTCTGTTTTCTCAGTCTGTTTCCTACTGCCGGTTTGAAGTTACTGCAGTTTTCACTGTAAAATCGAGTTGGAGCTCGTACCAGCCCATATACATGTATGGAGTGGGGTTTGCAACTGAAAAGAAACTTTGTGTTCCCAACAACTAGGTGAAGGACGGCTTTCACACACACTTATCTCTCAGAACTGAGAATGTGGAGAGACGTTCGTTCATCTAGCACAAAGGGAACGGGTTGCAGGAGAATCTTTTACTCTGGTTTCTCAGCCTGTTTCCAACTGCCGGTTTGAATTTCCTGCAGTTTTCACTGTAAAACCGAGTTGGAGCTTGTACATCCCCATATATATGTATGGAGTGCAGTTTGCAACTGAAAAGAAACTTTGTGTTCCCAAAAAGCTAGGTGAAGGACGGCTTTCACACACAATTATCTCTCAGAACTGAGCATGTGGAGAGACGCTCGTTCATCTAGCACAAAGGGAAAGGGTTGCAGGGGAAATTTTTACTCTGGTTTCTCAGTCTGTTTCCTACTGCCGGATTGAAGTTCCTGCAGTTTTCACTGTAAAACTGTGTTGGAGCACGGACCTCCCCATATATATGAATGGAGTGGATTTGCAAGTTAAAAGAATCTTTGTATTCCCAACAAGCTAGGTGAAGGAGGGCTTTCACACACAATTATCTCTCAGAAATGAGCATGTGGAGAGACGTTCGTTCATCTAGCACAAAGGGAACGGGTTGCAGGAGAAACTTTTACTCTGGTTTCTCAGTCTGTTTCCTAGTGCCGGTTTGAAGTTCCTGCAGTTTTCACTGTAAAACAGAATTGTATCTAGTAAAACCCCATATATATATATATGGAATGGAGTTTGCAACTGAAAAGAAACTTTGTGTTCCCAACAAGCTTGGTGAAGGACGGCTTTCACACACACTTATCTCTCAGAACTGAGTATGTGGAGAGACTTTCGTTCATCTAACACTAAGGGAACGGGGTGCAGGGGAAACTTTACTCTGGTTTCTCAGTCTGTTTCCTAGTGCTGGTTTGAATTTCCTGCAGTTTTCAATGTAAAACAGAATTGTATCTAGTACAACCCCATATATATGTATGGAGTGCAGTTTGCAACTGAAAAGAAACTTTGTGTTCCCAAAAAGCTAGGTGAAGGACGGCTTTCACACACACTTATCTCTCAGAACTGAGCATGTGGAGAGACGTTCGTTCAACTAGCACAAATGGAACGGGTTGGAGGAGAAAGTATTACTCTGGTTTCTCAGTCTGTTTCAAAGTTCCGGATTGAAGTTCCTGCATTTTTAACTGTAAAACAATGTTGGAGCTCTTACCTCCCCATATATATGTATGGAGTGGATTTGCAAGTTAAAAGAATCTTTGTGTTCCCAACAAGCTAGGTGTAGGATGGCATTCACACACACTTATAACTCGGAAATGAGCATGTGGAGAGACGTTCGTTCATCTAGCACAAAGGGACCGTGTTGCAACAGAAACTTTTTCTCTGTTTTCTCAGTCTGTTTCCTACTGCCGGTTTGAAGTTACTGCAGTTTTCACTGTAAAATCGAGTTGGAGCTCGTACCAGCCCATATACATGTATGGAGTGGGGTTTGCAACTGAAAAGAAACTTTGTGTTCCCAACAACTAGGTGAAGGACGGCTTTCACACACACTTATCTCTCAGAACTGAGAATGTGGAGAGACGTTCGTTCATCTAGCACAAAGGGAACGGGTTGCAGGAGAATCTTTTACTCTGGTTTCTCAGCCTGTTTCCAACTGCCGGTTTGAATTTCCTGCAGTTTTCACTGTAAAACCCAGTTGGAGCTTGTACATCCCCATATATATGTATGGAGTGCAGTTTGCAACTGAAAAGAAACTTTGTGTTCCCAAAAAGCTAGGTGAAGGACGGCTTTCACACACAATTATCTCTCAGAACTGAGCATGTGGAGAGACGCTCGTTCATCTAGCACAAAGGGAAAGGGTTGCAGGGGAAATTTTTACTCTGGTTTCTCAGTCTGTTTCCTACTGCCGGATTGAAGTTCCTGCAGTTTTCACTGTAAAACTGTGTTGGAGCACGGACCTCCCCATATATATGAATGGAGTGGATTTGCAAGTTAAAAGAATCTTTGTATTCCCAACAAGCTATGTGAAGGAGGGCTTTCACACACAATTATCTCTCAGAAATGAGCATGTGGAGAGACGTTCGTTCATCTAGCACAAAGGGATCGGGTTGCAAGAGAATCTTTTACTCTGGTGTCTCAGTCTGTTTCATAGTGCCGTTTGAAGCTCCTGCAGTTTTCACTGTAAAATCGAGTTGGGCTAGTACCTCCCCATATATATGTATGGAGTGGAGTTTGCAACTGAAAAGAAACTTTGTGTTCCCAACAAGCTAGGTGAAGGACGTCTTTCACACACAATTATCACTCCGAACTGAGCATGTGGAGATACTTTCGTTCATCTAGGACAAAGGGAATGGGTTACAGGAGAAACTTTTACTCTGTTTTCCCAGTCTGTTTCCTACTGCCGGTTTGAAGTTCCTGCAGTTTTCACTGTAAAATCGAGTTGGAGCTCCTACTTCCCCTTATATATGTATGGAGTGGAGATTGCAACTGAAAAGAAACTTTTGTGTTCCCAACAACTAGGTGAAGGACGGCTTTCACACACACTTATCTCTCAGAACTGAGCATGTGGAGAGACGTAAGTTCATCTAGCACAAAGGAAACGGGTTGCAGGAGAATCTTTTACTCTTGTTTCTCAGTCTGTTTCCTACTGCCGGTAAGATGTTCCTGCAGTTTTCACTGTAAAACCGAGTTTGAGCTATTACATACCCTTATATATGTAAGCAGTGGAGTATGCAACTGAAAAGAAACTTTGTGTTCCCAACAAGCTAGGTGCAGTACGGTTTTCACACACAATTATTTCTCAGAACTGAGCATGTGGAGGGACGTTCGTTCATCTAGCACAAAGGGAACGGGTTGCAGGAGAAACTTTTACTCTGGTTTTTCAGTCTGTTTCCTAGTGCCGGTTTGAATTTCCTGCTGTTTTCACTGTAAAATGTGTTGGAGCTCGTACCTCCCCGTATAAATGTATGGAGTGGATTTGCAATTGAAAATAATCTTTGTTTTCCAAACAGGCTATGTGAAGGATGGCTTTCACACACAATTATCTCTCAGAACTGAGCATGTGGAGAGACGTTCGTTCATCTATCACAAAGGGAACGGTTTGCAAGGGAAACTTTTACTCTGGTTTCTCAGTCTGTTTCCCAGTGCCGGTTTGAACTTCCTGCAGTTTTCACTGTAAAACCGAGTTTGAGCTCGTATTCCCCATATATATTTATGGAGTGGGGTTAGCAATAGAAAAGAAAGTATGTGTTCCCAACAAGCTAAGTTAAAGACGGCTTTCACACACATTTATCTTTCAGAACTGAGCATGAGGATAGACGTTCGTTCATCTAACACTAAGGGAACCGGGTGCAGGGGAAATTTTACTCTGGTTTCTCAGTCTGTTTCCTAGTGCAGGTTTGAATTTCCTGCAGTTTTCACTGTAAAACCGAATTGTATCTAGTAAAACCCCATATATATGTATGGAGTGCAGTTTGCAACTGAAAAGAAACTTTGTGTTCCCAAAAAGCTAGGTGAAGGACGGCTTTCACACACACTTATATCTCAGAACTGAGCATGTGGAGAGACGTTCGTTCAACTAGCACAAATGGAACGGGTTGCAGGAGAAAATTTACTCTGGTTTCTCAGTCTGTTTCCTAGTGCCGGTTTGAAGTGCCTGCAGTTTTCACTGTAAAACAGTGTTGGAGCTCTTACATCCCCATATATATGTATGGAGTGGAGTTTGCAAGTGAAAAGGAACTTTGAGTTCAAAACAAGCTAGGTGAAGGACGGCTTTAACACACAATTATCTCTCAGAACTGAGCATGTGGAGAGACGTTCTTTCATCTAGCACAAAGGAACGGGTTGTAGGGGAAACTATTACTCTGGTTTCTCAGTCTGTTTCCTAGTGCCGGTTTGAAGTTCCTGCAGTTATCACTGTAAAACCGAGTTTTAGCTAGTACCTACCCATATATATGTATGGAGTGGAGTTTGCAAGTGAAAAGAAACTTTGTGTTCCCAACAAGCTAGGTGAAGGACGGCTTTCACACACAATTATTTCTCAGAAATGAGCATGTGGAGAGACGTTCGTTCATCTAGCACAAAGGGAAAGGGTTGCAGGAGAAACTTTTAATCTGGTTTCTCAGTCTGTTTCCTACTGCCGGATTGAAGTTCCTGCAGTTTTCACTGTAAAACAGTGTTGGAGCTCGTACCTCCCCATATATGTATGTATGGAGTGGGGTTAGCATTTGAAAAGAAACTTTGTGATCCCAAAAAGCTAGGTGAAGGATGGCTTTCACACACAATTATCTCTCAAAACTGACCATGTGGAGAGACTTTCGTGCATCTAGCACAAAGGGATCGGGTTGCAGGAGAAACTTTTACTCTGGTTTCTCAGTCTGTTTCATAGTGCCAGTTTGAAGTTCCTGCAGTTTTCACTGTAAAATCGAGTTGGAGCTCGTACCTCCCCATATATATGTATGGAATGGAGTTTGCAACTGAAAAGAAACATTGTGTTCCCAACAACTATTTGAAGGACGGCTTTCACACACACATATCTCTCAGAACTGAGCATGTGGAGAGACGTTCGTTTATCTAGCACAAAGGGAACGGGTTCCAGGAGAATCATTTACTCCAGATTCTCAGTCTGTTTCCTAGTGCCTGTTTGAATTTCCTGCAGTTTTCACTGTAAAATCGAGTTGGAGCTCGTACCTCCCCATTTATATGTATGGACTGGATTTTGCAAGTGAAAAGAAACTTTGTGTTCCCAACAAGCTATGTGAAGTACGACTTTCACACACAATTATCTCTCAGAACTGACCATGTGGAGAGACGTTCGTTCATCTAGCACAAATGGAACGGGTTGCAGGAGAAATTTTTACTCTGCTTTCTCAGTCTGTTTCCTACTGCCGGTTTGAAGTTCCTGCAATTTTCACTGTAAAACACAGTTGGAGCTCGTACCTCCCCATATACATGTATGGAGTGGAGATTGCTTCTGAAAAGAAACTTTGTGTTCCCAACAAGCTTGGTGAAGGACGGCTTTCACACACACTTATCTCTCAGAACTGAGCATGTGGAGAGACGTTCGTTCATGTAGCACAAAGGGAACGGTTTGCAGGAGAAACTTTAACTCTGGATTCTCAGTCTATTTCCTAGTGCCGGGTTGAAGTTCCTGCAGTTTTCACTGTAAAACCGAGTTGGAACTTGTACCTCCCATATATATGTATGGAGTGGAGTTTGCAACTGAAAAGAAACTTTGTGTTCCCAACAATCTAGGTGAAGGACGGCTTTCACACACAATTATCTCTTAGAACTGAGCATGTGGAGAGACGTTCGTTAATCTAGCACAAAGGGAACGGGTAGCAGGAGAAATTTTACTCCGGGTTCTCAGTCTGTTTCCTAGTGCCTGTTTGAAGTTCCTGCAGTTTTCACTGTAAAACCGAGTTGGAGCTCGTAAGTCCCCATATATTTGTATGGAGTGGTGTTTGCAAGTGGAAAGAAACTTTGTGTTCCCAACAAGCTAGGTGAAGGACGGCTTTCACACACACATATCTCGCAGAACTGAGAATGTGGAGAGAGTTTCTTTCATCTAGCACAAAGGGAACGGTTTGCAGGACAAACTTTTACTCTGGATTCTAATTCTGTTTCCTAGTGCCGATTTGAAGTTCCTGCAGTTTTCACTGTAAAACCGAGTTGGAGCTCGTACCTCCCCATTTATATGTATGGACTGGAGTTTGCAAGTGAAAAGAAACTTTGTGTTCCCAACAAGCTATGTGAAGGACGGCTTTCACACACAATTATCTCTCAGAACTGACCAGGTGGAGAGACTTTCGTTCATCTAGCACAAATGGAACGGGTTGCAGGAGAAATTTTTACTCTGGTTTCTCAGTCGGTTTCTTACTGCCGGTTTGAAGTTCCTGCAATTTTCACTGTAAAACAGAGTTGGAGCTCGTACCTCCCCATATACATGTATGGAATGGAGTTTGCAACTGAAAAGAAACTTTGTGTTCCCAACAAGCTTGGTGAAGGACGGCTTTCACACACACTTATCTCTCAGAACTTAGCATGTGGAGAGACGTTCGTTCATGTAGCACAAAGGGAACGGTTTGCAGGAGAAAATTTAACTCTGGTTTCTAATTCTGTTTCCTAGTGACGGTTTGAAGTTCCTGCAGTATTCACTCTAAACCGAGTTGGAGCTCGTACCTCCCCATATATATGTATGGAGTGGTGTTTGCAAGTGGAAAGAAACTTTGTGTTCCCAACAAGCTAGGTGAAGGACGGCTTTCACACACACATATCTCTCAGAACTGAGAATGTGGAGAGAGTTTCTTTCATCTAGCACAAATGGAACGGGTTGAAGGGCAAACTTTTACTCTGGATTCTAATTCTGTTTCCTAGTGCCGGTTTGAAGTTCCTGCAGTTTTCACTGTAAACCGAGTTGGAGCTATTATATACCCATATATATGTATGCAGTGGAGTTTGCAACTGAAAAGAAACTTTGTGTTCCCAACAAGATAGTTGAAGAACGGCTCTCAAACACACTTATCTCTCAGAACTGAGCATGTGGAGAGACGTTCGTTAATCTAGCACAAAGGGAACGGGTTGCAGGAGAAATTTTACTCTGGTTTCTCAGTATTTTTCCTAGTGCCTGTTTGAAGTTCCTGCAGTTTTCACTGTAAAACCGAGTTGCAGCTCGTACCACCCCATATATATGTATGGAGTGGTGTTTGCATTTGGAAAGAAACTTTGTGTTCCCAACAAGCTAGGTGAAGGTCGGCTTTCACACACACATATCTCTCAGAACTGAGCAAGTGGAGTGACTTTCTTTCATCTAGCACAAAGGGAACCGGTTGAAGGAGAAACTTTTACTCTGGATTCTCAGTCTGTTTCATAGTGCCGGTTTGAATTTCCTGCAATTTTCACTGTAAAACCGAGTTGGAGCTATTACATCCCTATATATATATGGAGTGGAGTTTGCAAGTGAAAAGAAACTTTGTGTTCCCAACACGCTAGGTGAAGGACGGTTTTCACACACACTTATCTCTCAGAACTGAGCATGTGGAGAGACGTTCATTCATGTAGAACAAAGGGAACGGTTTTCAGGAGAAACTTTTACTCTTTTTTCCCAGTCTGTTTCCTACTGCCGGTTTGAAGTTCCTGCAGTTTTCACTGTAAAATCGAGTTGGAGCTCCTACTTCCCCTTATATATGTATGGAGTGGAGATTGCAACTGAAAAGAAACTTTGTGTTCCCAACAACTAGGTGAAGGACGGCTTTCACACACACTTATCTCTCAGAACTGAGCATGTGGAGAGACGTAAGTTCATCTAGCACAAAGGAAACGGGTTGCAGGAGAATCTTTTACTCTTGTTTCTCAGTCTGTTTCCTACTGCCGGTAAGATGTTCCTGCAGTTTTCACTGTAAAACCGAGTTTGAGCTATTACATACCCTTATATATGTAAGCAGTGGAGTATGCAACTGAAAAGAAACTTTGTGTTCCCAACAAGCTAGGTGCAGTACGGTTTTCACACACAATTATTTCTCAGAACTGAGCATGTGGAGAGACGTTCGTTCATCTAGCACAAAGGGAACGGGTTGCAGGAGAAACTTTTACTCTGGTTTTTCAGTCTGTTTCCTAGTCCGGTTTGAATTTCCTGCAGATTTCACTGTAAAATCGTGTTGGAACTAGTACCTCCCTATATATATATACATGGAGTGGAGTTTGTAAGTGAAAGGAACTTTGTGTTCCCAACAAGCTAGGTGAAGGACTGCTTTCACACACACTTATCTCTCAGATCTGAGCATGAGGAGAGATGTTCGTTCATCTTGCACAAAGGAAACGGGTTGCAGGGGAAAATATTACTCTGGTTTCTCAGTCTGTTTCCTAGTGCCGGAGTGAATTTCCTGCTGTTTTCACTGTAAAACAGTGTTGGAGCTCGTACCTCCCCATATATATGTATGGAGATAATTTGCAATTGAAAATAAACTTTGTGTTCCAAACAGGCTATGTGAAGGATGGCTTTCACACACAATTATCTCTCAGACATGAGCATGTGGAGAGACGTTCGTTCATCTATCACAAAGGGAAAGGTTTGCAAGGGAAACATTTACTCTGATTTCTCAGTCTGTTTCCCAGTGCCGGTTTGAACTTCCTGCAGTTTTCACTGCAAAACCGAGTTTGAGCTCGTATTCCCCATATATATGTATGGAGTGGGGTTAGCAATAGAAAAGAAACTTTGTGTTCCCAACAAGCTAAGTTAAAGACGGCTTTCACACACATTTATCTTTCAGAACTGAGCATGAGGATAGAGGTTCGTTCATCTACCACAAAGGGAACGGGTTGCAGGAGAATATTTTACTCTGGTTTCTCAGACTGTTTCCTACTGCCGGTTTTAAGTTCCTGCAGTTTTCACTGTAAAACAGAGTTGGAGCTTGTACCTCCCCATATATATGTATGGAGTGGGGTTTTCAACTGAAAAGAAACTTTGGATTCCCAACAAGCTAGGTGAAGGTCGGCTTTCACTCACACTTATCTCTCAGAACTGAGCATGAGGAGAGACGTTCCTTCATCTAGCACAAAGGGAACGGGTTGCAGGAGAAACTTTTACTCTGGATTCTCAGTCTGTTTCCTAGTGCCGGTTTGAAGTTCCTGCAGTTTACACTGTAAAACAGAATTGTATCTAGTAAAACCCCATATATATGTATGGAGTGGAGTTTGCAAGTGAAAAGAAACTTTGTGTTCCCAACAAGCTAGGTGAAGGACTGCTTTCACACACACTTATCTCTCAGAACTGAGCATGAGGAGAGATGTTCGTTCATCTTGCACAAAGGGAACGGGTTGCAGGGGAAACTATTACTCTGGTTTCTCAGTCTGTTTCCTAGTGCCGGACTGAATTTCCTGCTGTTTTCACTGTAAAACAGTGTTGGAGCTCGTACCTCCCCATATATATGTATGGAGTGGATTTGCAATTGAAAATAATATTTGTGTTCCAAATAGGCTATGTGAAGTATGGCTTTCACACACAATTATCTCTCAGACTGAGCATGTGGAGAGACGTTCGTTCATCTAACACAAAGGGAATGATTTGCAAGAGAAACTTTTACTCTGGTTTCTCAGTCTGTTTCCCAGTGCCGGTTTGAAGTTCCTGCAGTTTTCACTGTAAAACCGAGATTGAGCTCGTATTCCCCTTATATATGTATGGAGTGGGGTTAGCAATAGAAAAGAAACTTTGTGTTCACAACAAGCTAAGTTAAAGACGGCTTTCACACACAATTATCTCTCAGAACTGAGAATGAAGATAGACGTTCGTTCATCTACCATAAAGGGAAAGGGTTGCAGGAGAATCTTTTTCTCTGGTTTCTCAGAATGTTTCCTACTGCCGGTTTTAAGTTCCTGCAGTTTTCACTGTAAAACAGATTTGGAGCTTGTACCTCCCCATATATATGTATGGAGTGGGGTTTTCAACTGAAGAGAAACTTTGGATTCCCAACAAGCTAGGTGAAGGTCGGCTTTAACTCACACTTATCTCTCAGAACTGAGCATGTGGAGAGACGTTCGTTCATCTAGCACAAAGGGAACGGGTTGCAGGAGAAACTTTTACTCTGGTTTCTCAGTCTGTTTCCTAGTGCCGGTTTGAAGTTCCTGCAGTTTTCACTGTAAAACAGAATTGTATCTAGTAAAACCCCATATATATATATATGGAATGGAGTTTGCAACTGAAAAGAAACTTTGTGTTCCCAACAAGCTAGGTGAAGGACGGCTTTCACACACACTTATCTCTCAGAACTGAGTATGTGGAGAGACTTTCGTTCATCTAACACTAAGGGAACGGGGTGCAGGGGAAACTTTACTCTGGTTTCTCAGTCTGTTTCCTAGTGCCGGTTTGAATTTCCTGCAGTTTTCAATGTAAAACAGAATTGTATCTAGTACAACCCCATATATATGTATGGAGTGCAGTTTGCAACTGAAAAGAAACTTTGTGTTCCCAAAAAGCTAGGTGAAGCACGGCTTTCACACACACTTATCTCTCAGAACTGAGCATGTGGAGAGACGTTCTTTCAACTAGCACAAATGAACGGGTTGCAGGAGAAAGTATTACTCTGGTTTCTCAGTCTGTTTCAAAGTTCCGGATTGAAGTTCCTGCAGTTTTAACTGTAATACAATGTTGGAGCTCTTACCTCCCCATATATATGTATGGAGTGGATTTGCAAGTTAAAAGAATCTTTGTGTTCCCAACAAGCTAGGTGTAGGATGGCATTCACACACACTTATCTCTCGGAAATGAGCATGTGGAGAGACGTTCGTTCATCTAGCACAAAGGGACCGTGTTGCAACAGAAACTTTTTCTCTGTTTTCTCAGTCTGTTTCCTACTGCCGGTTTGAAGTTACTGCAGTTTTCACTGTAAAACCGAGTTGGAGCTTGTACATCCCTATATATATGTATGGAGTGCAGTTTGCAACTGAAAAGAAACTTTGTGTTCCCAAAAAGCTAGGTGAAGGACGGCTTTCACACACAATTATCTCTCAGAACTGAGCATGTGGAGAGACGCTCGTTCATCTAGCACAAAGGGAAAGGGTTGCAGGGGAAATTTTTACTCTGGTTTCTCAGTCTGTTTCCTACTGCCGGATTGAAGTTCCTGCAGTTTTCACTGTAAAACTGTGTTGGAGCTCGGACCTCCCCATATATATGAATGGAGTGGATTTGCAAGTTAAAAGAATCTTTGTATTCCCAACAAGCTAGGTGAAGGAGGGCTTTCACATACAATTATCTCTCAGAAATGAGCATGTGGAGAGACGTTCGTTCATCTAGCACAAAGGGATCGGGTTGCAAGAGAATCTTTTACTCTGGTGTCTCAGTCTGTTTCATAGTGCCGTTTGAAGTTCCTGCAGTTTTCACTGTAAAATCGAGTTGGGCTAGTACCTCCCCATATATATGTATGGAGTGGAGTTTGCAACTGAAAAGAAACTTTGTGTTCCCAACAAGCTAGGTGAAGGACGTCTTTCACACACAATTATCACTCCGAACTGAGCATGTGGAGATACTTTCGTTCATCTAGGACAAAGGGAACGGGTTACAGGAGAAACTTTTACTCTGTTTTCCCAGTCTGTTTCCTACTGCCGGTTTGAAGTTCCTGCAGTTTTCACTGTAAAATCGAGTTGGAGCTCCTACTTCCCCTTATATATGTATGGAGTGGAGATTGCAACTGAAAAGAAACTTTGTGTTCCCAACAACTAGGTGAAGGACGGCTTTCACACACACTTATCTCTCAGAACTGAGCATGTGGAGAGACGTTCATTCATCTAGCACAAAGGAAACGGGTTGCAGGAGAATCTTTTACTCTTGTTTCTCAGTCTGTTTCCTACTGCCGGTAAGATGTTCCTGCAGTTTTCACTGTAAAACCGAGTTTGAGCTATTACATACCCTTATATATGTAAGCAGTGGAGTATGCAACTGAAAAGAAACTTTGTGTTCCCAACAAGCTAGGTGCAGTACGGTTTTCACACACAATTATTTCTCAGAACTGAGCATGTGGAGAGACGTTCGTTCATCTAGCACAAAGGGAACGGGTTGCAGGAGAAACTTTTACTCTGGTTTTTCAGTCTGTTTCCTAGTGCCGGTTTGAATTTCCTGCAGATTTCACTGTAAAATCGTGTTGGAACTAGTACCTCCCCATATATATTTATGGAGTGGAGTTTGCAATGAAAAGAAACTTTGTGTTCCCAACAAGCTAGGTGAAGGACTGCTTTCACACACACTTATCTCTCAGATCTGAGCATGAGGAGAGATGTTCGTTCATCTTGCACAAAGGGAACGGGTTGCAGGGGAAAATATTACTCTGGTTTTTCAGTCTGTTTCCTAGTGCCGGAGTGAATTTCCTGCTGTTTTCACTGTAAAATGTGTTGGAGCTCGTACCTCCCCGTATATATGTATGGAGTGGATTTGCAATTGAAAATAATCTTTGTGTTCCAAACAGGCTATGTGAAGGATGGCTTTCACACACAATTATCTCTCAGAACTGAGCATGTGGAGAGACGTTCGTTCATCTATCACAAAGGGAAGGGTTTGCAAGGGAAACTTTTACTCTTGTTTCTCAGTCTGTTTCCCAGTGCCGGTTTGAACTTCCTGCAGTTTTCACTGTAAAACCGAGTTTGAGCTCGTATTCCCCATATATATTTATGGAGTGGGGTTAGCAATAGAAAAGAAACTTTGTGTTTCCAACAAGCTAAGTTAAAGACGGCTTTCACACACATTTATCTTTCAGAACTGAGAATGAACATAGACGTTCGTTCATCTACCATAAAGGGAAAGGGTTGCAGGAGAATCTATTACTCTGGTTTCTCAGACTGTTTCCTACTGCCGGTTTTAAGTTCCTGCAGTTTTCACTGTAAAACAGAGTTGGAGCTTGTACCTCCCCATATATATGTATGGAGTGGGGTTTTCAACTGAAGAGAAACTTTGGATTCCCAACAAGCTAGGTGAAGGTCGGCTTTCACTCACACTTATCTCTCAGAACTGAGCATGTGGAGAGACGTTCGTTCATCTAGCACAAAGGGAACGGGTTGCAGGAGAAACTTTTACTCTGGTTTCTCAGTCTGTTTCCTAGTGCCGGTTTGAAGTTCCTGCAGTTTTCACTGTAAAACAGAATTGTATCCAGTAAAACCCCATATATATATATATGGAATGGAGTTTGCAACTGAAAAGAAACTTTGTGTTCCCAACAAGCTAGGTGAAGGACGGCTTTCACACACACTTATCTCTCAGAACTGAGTATGTGGAGAGACTTTCGTTCATCTAACACAAAGGGAACGGGGTGCAGGGGAAACTTTACTCTGGTTTCTCAGTCTGTTTCCTAGTGCCGGTTTGAATTTCCTGCAGTTTTCAATGTAAAACAGAATTGTATCTAGTACAACCACATATATATGTATGGAGTGCAGTTTGCAACTGAAAAGAAACTTTGTGTTCCCAAAAAGCTAGGTGAAGGACGGCTTTCACACACACTTATCTCTCAGAACTGAGCATGTGGAGAGACGTTCGTTCAACTAGCACAAATGGAACGGGTTGCAGGAAAAAGTATTACTCTGGTTTCTCAGTCTGTTTCAAAGTTCCGGATTGAAGTTCCTGCATTTTTAACTGTAAAACAATGTTGGAGCTTTTACCTCCCCATATATATGTATGGAGTGGATTTGCAAGTTAAAAGAATCTTTGTGTTCCCAACAAGCTAGGTGTAGGATGGCATTCACACACACTTATCTCTCGGAAATGAGCATGTGGAGAGACGTTTGTTCATCTAGCACAAAGGGACCGTGTTGCAACAGAAACTTTTTCTCTGTTTTCTCAGTCTGTTTCCTACTGCCGGTTTGAAGTTACTGCAGTTTTCACTGTAAAATCGAGTTGTAGCTCGTACCAGCCCATATATATGTATGGAGTGGGGTTTGCAACTGAAAAGAAACTTTGTGTTCCCAACAACTAGGTGAAGGACGGCTTTCACACACACTTATCTCTCAGAACTGAGAATGTGGAGAGACGTTCGTTCATCTAGCACAAAGGGAACGGGTTGCAGGTGAATCTTTTACTCTGGTTTCTCAGTCTGTTTCCAACTGCCGGTTTGAATTTCCTGCAGTTTTCACTGTAAAACCGAGTTGGAGCTTGTACATCCCCATATATATGTGTGGAGTGCAGTTTGCAACTGAAAAGAAACTTTGTGTTCCCAAAAAGCTAGGTGAAGGACGGCTTTCACACACAATTATCTCTCAGAACTGAGCATGTGGAGAGACGCTCGTTCATCTAGCACAAAGGGAAAGGGTTGCAGGGGAAATTTTTACTCTGGTTTCTCAGTCTGTTTCCTACTGCCGGATTGAAGTTCCTGCAGTTTTCACTGTAAAACTGTGTTGGAGCTCGGACCTCCCCATATATATGAATGGAGTGGATTTGCAAGTTAAAAGAATCTTTGTATTCCCAACAAGCTAGGTGAAGGAGGGCTTTCACACACAATTATCTCTCAGAAATGAGCATGTGGAGAGACGTTCGTTCATCTAGCACAAAGGGATCGGGTTGCAAGAGAATCTTTTACTCTGGTGTCTCAGTCTGTTTCATAGTGCCGTTTGAAGCTCCTGCAGTTTTCACTGTAAAATCGAGTTGGGCTAGTACCTCCCCATATATATGTATGGAGTGGAGTTTGCAACTGAAAAGAAACTTTGTGTTCCCAACAAGCTAGGTGAAGGACGTCTTTCACACACAATTATCACTCCGAACTGAGCATGTGGAGATACTTTCGTTCATCTAGGACAAAGGGAATGGGTTACAGGAGAAACTTTTACTCTGTTTTCCCAGTCTGTTTCCTACTGCCGGTTTGAAGTTCCTGCAGTTTTCACTGTAAAATCGAGTTGGAGCTCCTACTTCCCCTTATATATGTATGGAGTGGAGATTGCAACTGAAAAGAAACTTTGTGTTCCCAACAACTAGGTGAAGGACGGCTTTCACACACACTTATCTCTCAGAACTGAGCATGTGGAGAGACGTTCATTCATCTAGCACAAAGGAAACGGGTTGCAGGAGAAACTTTTACTCTTGTTTCTCAGTCTGTTTCCTACTGCCGGTAAGATGTTCCTGCAGTTTTCACTGTAAAACCGAGTTTGAGCTATTAAATACCCTTATATATGTAAGCAGTGGAGTATGCAACTGAAAAGAAACTTTGTGTTCCCAACAAGCTAGGTGCAGTACGGTTTTCACACACAATTATTTCTCAGAACTGAGCATGTGGAGGGACGTTCGTTCATCTAGCACAAACGGAACGGGTTGCAGGAGAAACTTTTACTCTGGTTTTTCAGTCTGTTTCCTAGTGCCGGTTTGAATTTCCTGCTGTTTTCACTGTAAAATGTGTTGGAGCTCGTACCTCCCCGTATAAATGTATGGAGTGGATTTGCAATTGAAAATAATCTTTGTTTTCCAAACAGGCTATGTGAAGGATGGCTTTCACACACAATTATCTCTCAGAACTGAGCATGTGGAGAGACGTTCGTTCATCTATCACAAAGGGAACGGTTTGCAAGGGAAACTTTTACTCTGGTTTCTCAGTCTGTTTCCCAGTGCCGGTTTGAACTTCCTGCAGTTTTCACTGTAAAACCGAGTTTGAGCTCGTATTCCCCATATATATTTATGGAGTGGGGTTAGCAATAGAAAAGGAAGTATGTGTTCCCAACAAGCTAAGTTAAAGACGGCTTTCACACACATTTATCTTTCAGAACTGAGCATGAGGATAGACGTTCGTTCATCTAACACTAAGGGAACCGGGTGCAGGGGAAATTTTACTCTGGTTTCTCAGTCTGTTTCCTAGTGCAGGTTTGAATTTCCTGCAGTTTTCACTGTAAAACCGAATTGTATCTAGTAAAACCCCATATATATGTATGGAGTGCAGTTTGCAACTGAAAAGAAACTTTGTGTTCCCAAAAAGCTAGGTGAAGGACGGCTTTCACACACACTTATATCTCAGAACTGAGCATGTGGAGAGACGTTCGTTCAACTAGCACAAATGGAACGGGTTGCAGGAGAAAATTTACTCTGGTTTCTCAGTCTGTTTCCTAGTGCCGGTTTGAAGTGCCTGCAGTTTTCACTGTAAAACAGTGTTGGAGCTCTTACATCCCCATATATATGTATGGAGTGGAGTTTGCAAGTGAAAAGGAACTTTGAGTTCAAAACAAGCTAGGTGAAGGACGGCTTTAACACACAATTATCTCTCAGAACTGAGCATGTGGAGAGACGTTCTTTCATCTAGCACAAAGGAACGGGTTGTAGGGGAAACTATTACTCTGGTTTCTCAGTCTGTTTCCTAGTGCCGGTTTGAAGTTCCTGCAGTTATCACTGTAAAACCGAGTTTTAGCTAGTACCTACCCATATATATGTATGGAGTGGAGTTTGCAAGTGAAAAGAAACTTTGTGTTCCCAACAAGCTAGGTGAAGGACGGCTTTCACACACAATTATTTCTCAGAAATGAGCATGTGGAGAGACGTTCGTTCATCTAGCACAAAGGGAAAGGGTTGCAGGAGAAACTTTTAATTTGGTTTCTCAGTCTGTTTCCTACTGCCGGATTGAAGTTCCTGCAGTTTTCCCTGTAAAACAGTGTTGGAGCTCGTACCTCCCCATATATGTATGTATGGAGTGGGGTTAGCATTTGAAAAGAAACTTTGTGATCCCAAAAAGCTAGGTGAAGGATGGCTTTCACACACAATTATCTCTCAAAACTGACCATGTGGAGAGACTTTCGTGCATCTAGCACAAAGGGATCGGGTTGCAGGAGAAACTTTTACTCTGGTTTCTCAGTCTGTTTCATAGTGCCAGTTTGAAGTTCCTGCAGTTTTCACTGTAAAACCGAGTTGGAGCTCGTACCTCCCCATATATATGTATGGAATGGAGTTTGCAACTGAAAAGAAACATTGTGTTCCCAACAACTATTTGAAGGACGGCTTTCACACACACATATCCCTCAGAACTGAGCATGTGGAGATACTTTCGTTTATCTAGCACAAAGGGAACGGGTTCCAGGAGAATCATTTACTCCAGATTCTCAGTCTGTTTCCTAGTGCCTGTTTGAATTTCCTGCAGTTTTCACTGTAAAATCGAGTTGGAGCTCGTACCTCCCCATTTATATGTATGGACTGGATTTTGCAAGTGAAAAGAAACTTTGTGTTCCCAACAAGCTATGTGAAGTACGACTTTCAAACACAATTATCTCTCAGAACTGACCATGTGGAGAGACGTTCGTTCATCTAGCACAAATGGAACGGGTTGCAGGAGAAATTTTTACTCTGCTTTCTCAGTCTGTTTCCTACTGCCGGTTTGAAGTTCCTGCAATTTTCACTGTAAAACACAGTTGGAGCTCGTACCTCCCCATATACATGTATGGAGTGGAGTTTGCTTCTGAAAAGAAACTTTGTGTTCCCAACAAGCTTGGTGAAGGACGGTTTTCACACACACTTATCTCTCAGAACTGAGCATGTGGAGAGACGTTCGTTCATGTAGCACAAAGGGAACGGTTTGCAGGAGAAACTTTAACTCTGGATTCTCAGTCTGTTTCCTAGTGCCGGGTTGAAGTTCCTGCAGTTTTCACTGTAAAACCGAGTTGGAACTTGTACCTCCCATATATATGTATGGAGTGGAGTTTGCAACTGAAAAGAAACTTTGTGTTCCCAACAATCTAGGTGAAGGACGGCTTTCACACACAATTATCTCTTAGAACTGAGCATGTGGAGAGACGTTCGTTAATCTAGCACAAAGGGAACGGGTAGCAGGAGAAATTTTACTCCGGTTTCTCAGTCTGTTTCCTAGTGCCTGTTTGAAGTTCCTGCAGTTTTCACTGTAAAACCGAGTTGGAGCTCGTAAGTCCCCATATATTTGTATGGAGTGGTGTTTGCAAGTGGAAAGAAACTTTGTGTTCCCAACAAGCTAGGTGAAGGACGGCTTTCACACACACATATCTCGCAGAAATGAGAATGTGGAGAGAGTTTCTTTCATCTAGCACAAAGGGAACGTGTTGCAGGACAAACTTTTACTCTGGATTCTAATTCTGTTTCCTAGTGCCGGTTTGAAGTTCCTGCAGTTTTCACTGTAAAACCGAGTTGGAGCTCGTACCTCCCCATTTATATGTATGGACTGGAGTTTGCAAGTGAAAAGAAACTTTGTGTTCCCAACAAGCTATGTGAAGGACGGCTTTCACACACAATTATCTCTCAGAACTGACCAGGTGGAGAGACTTTCGTTCATCTAGCACAAATGGAACGGGTTGCAGGAGAAATTTTTACTCTGGTTTCTCAGTCGGTTTCTTACTGCCGGTTTGAAGTTCCTGCAATTTTCACTGTAAAACAGAGTTGGAGCTCGTACCTCCCCATATACATGTATGGAATGGAGTTTGCAACTGAAAAGAAACTTTGTGATCCCAACAAGCTTGGTGAAGGACGGCTTTCACACACACTTATCTCTCAGAACTTAGCATGTGGAGAGACGTTCGTTCATGTAGCACAAAGGGAACGGTTTGCAGGAGAAATTTTAACTCTGGTTTCTAATTCTGTTTCCTAGTGACGGTTTGAAGTTCCTGCAGTATTCACTCTAAACCGAGTTGGAGCTCGTACCTCCCCATATATATGTATGGAGTGGTGTTTGCAAGTGGAAAGAAACTTTGTGTATCCAACAAGCTAGGTGAAGGACGGCTTTCACACACACATATCTCTCAGAACTGAGAATGTGGAGAGAGTTTCTTTCATCTAGCACAAAGGGAACGGGTTGAAGGGCAAACTTTTACTCTGGATTCTAATTCTGTTTCCTAGTGCCGGTTTGAAGTTCCTGCAGTTTTCACTGTAAACCGAGTTGGAGCTATTATATACCCATATATATGTATGCAGTGGAGTTTGCAACTGAAAAGAAACTTTGTGTTCCCAACAAGCTAGTTGAAGGACGGCTCTCAAACACACTTATCTCTCAGAACTGAGCATGTGGAGAGACGTTCGTTAATCTAGCACAAAGGGAACGGTTTGCAGGAGAAATTTTACTCTGGTTTCTCAGTATTTTTCTTAGTGCCTGTTTGAACTTCCTGCAGTTTTCACTGTAAAACCGAGTTGCAGCTCGTACCACCCCATATATATGTATGGAGTGGTGTTTGCATTTGGAAAGAAACTTTGTGTTCCCAACAAGCTAGGTGAAGGTCGGCTTTCACACACACATATCTCTCAGAACTGAGCAAGTGGAGTGACTTTCTTTCATCTAGCACAAAGGGAACCGGTTGAAGAAGAAACTTTTACTCTGGATTCTCATTCTGTTTCATAGTGCCGGTTTGAATTTCCTGCAATTTTCACTGTAAAACCGAGTTGGAGCTATTACATCCCTATATATATATGGAGTGGAGTTTGCAAGGGTAAAGAAACTTTGTGTTCCCAACACGCTAGGTGAAGGACGGTTTTCACACACACTTATCTCTCAGAACTGAGCATGTGGAGAGACGTTCATTCATGTAGAACAAAGGGAACGGTTTTCAGGAGAAACTTTTACTCTTTTTTCCCAGTCTGTTTCCTACTGCCGGTTTGAAGTTCCTGCAGTTTTCACTGTAAAATCGAGTTGGAGCTCCTACTTCCCCTTATATATGTATGGAGTGGAGATTGCAACTGAAAAGAAACTTTGTGTTCCCAACAACTAGGTGAAGGACGGCTTTCACACACACTTATCTCTCAGAACTGAGCATGTGGAGAGACGTACGTTCATCTAGCACAAAGGAAACGGGTTGCAGGAGAATCTTTTACTCTTGTTTCTCAGTCTGTTTCCTACTGCCGGTAAGATGTTCCTGCAGTTTTCACTGTAAAACCGAGTTTGAGCTATTACATACCCTTATATATGTAAGCAGTGGAGTATGCAACTGAAAAGAAACTTTGTGTTCCCAACAAGCTAGGTGCAGTACGGTTTTCACACACAATTATTTCTCAGAACTGAGCATGTGGAGAGACGTTCGTTCATCTAGCACAAAGGGAACGGGTTGCAGGAGAAACTTTTACTCTGGTTTTTCAGTCTGTTTCCTAGTCCGGTTTGAATTTCCTGCAGATTTCACTGTAAAATCGTGTTGGAACTAGTACCTCCCCATATATATATATATGGAGTGGAGTTTGTAAGTGAAAGGAACTTTGTGTTCCCAACAAGCTAGGTGAAGGACTGCTTTCACACACACTTATCTCTCAGATCTGAGCATGAGGAGAGATGTTCGTTCATCTTGCACAAAGGGAACGGGTTGCAGGGGAAAATATTACTCTGGTTTCTCAGTCTGTTTCCTAGTGCCGGAGTGAATTTCCTGCTGTTTTCACTGTAAAACAGTGTTGGAGCTCGTACCTCCCCATATATATGTATGGAGATAATTTGCAATTGAAAATAAACTTTGTGTTCCAAACAGGCTATGTGAAGGATGGCTTTCACACACAATTATCTCTCAGACATGAGCATGTGGAGAGACGTTCGTTCATCTATCACAAAGGGAAAGGTTTGCAAGGGAAACATTTACTCTGATTTCTCAGTCTGTTTCCCAGTGCCGGTTTGAACTTCCTGCAGTTTTCACTGCAAAACCGAGTTTGAGCTCGTATTCCCCATATATATGTATGGAGTGGGGTTAGCAATAGAAAAGAAACTTTGTGTTCCCAACAAGCTAAGTTAAAGACGGCTTTCACACACATTTATCTTTCAGAACTGAGCATGAGGATAGAGGTTCGTTCATCTACCACAAAGGGAACGGGTTGCAGGAGAATATTTTACTCTGGTTTCTCAGACTGTTTCCTACTGCCGGTTTTAAGTTCCTGCAGTTTTCACTGTAAAACAGAGTTGGAGCTTGTACCTCCCCATATATATGTATGGAGTGGGGTTTTCAACTGAAAAGAAACTTTGGATTCCCAACAAGCTAGGTGAAGGTCGGCTTTCACTCACACTTATCTCTCAGAACTGAGCATGAGGAGAGACGTTCGTTCATCTAGCACAAAGGGAACGGGTTGCAGGAGAAACTTTTACTCTGGATTCTCAGTCTGTTTCCTAGTGCCGGTTTGAAGTTCCTGCAGTTTACACTGTAAAACAGAATTGTATCTAGTAAAACCCCATATATATGTATGGAGTGGAGTTTGCAAGTGAAAAGAAACTTTGTGTTCCCAACAAGCTAGGTGAAGGACTGCTTTCACACACACTTATCTCTCAGAACTGAGCATGAGGAGAGATGTTCGTTCATCTTGCACAAAGGGAACGGGTTGCAGGGGAAACTATTACTCTGGTTTCTCAGTCTGTTTCCTAGTGCCGGACTGAATTTCCTGCTGTTTTCACTGTAAAACAGTGTTGGAGCTCGTACCTCCCCATATATATGTATGGAGTGGATTTGCAATTGAAAATAATATTTGTGTTCCAAATAGGCTATGTGAAGTATGGCTTTCACACACAATTATCTCTCAGACCTGAGCATGTGGAGACACGTTCGTTCATCTAACACAAAGGGAATGATTTGCAAGAGAAACTTTTACTCTGGTTTCTCAGTCTGTTTCCCAGTGCCGGTTTGAAGTTCCTGCAGTTTTCACTGTAAAACCGAGATTGAGCTCGTATTCCCCTTATATATGTATGGAGTGGGGTTAGCAATAGAAAAGAAACTTTGTGTTCACAACAAGCTAAGTTAAAGACGGCTTTCACACACAATTATCTCTCAGAACTGAGAATGAAGATAGACGTTCGTTCATCTACCATAAAGGGAAAGGGTTGCAGGAGAATCTTTTTCTCTGGTTTCTCAGAATGTTTCTTACTGCCGGTTTTAAGTTCCTGCAGTTTTCACTGTAAAACAGATTTGGAGCTTGTACCTCCCCATATATATGTATGGAGTGGGGTTTTCAACTGAAGAGAAACTTTGGATTCCCAACAAGCTAGGTGAAGGTCGGCTTTCACTCACACTTATCTCTCAGAACTGAGCATGTGGAGAGACGTTCGTTCATCTAGCACAAAGGGAACGGGTTGCAGGAGAAACTTTTACTCTGGTTTCTCAGTCTGTTTCCTAGTGACGGTTTGAAGTTCCTGCAGTTTTCACTGTAAAACAGAATTGTATCTAGTAAAACCCCATATATATATATATGGAATGGAGTTTGCAACTGAAAAGAAACTTTGTGTTCCCAACAAGCTAGGTGAAGGACGGCTTTCACACACACTTATCTCTCAGAACTGAGTATGTGGAGAGACTTTCGTTCATCTAACACTAAGGGAACGGGGTGCAGGGGAAACTTTACTCTGGTTTCTCAGTCTGTTTCCTAGTGCCGGTTTGAATTTCCTGCAGTTTTCAATGTAAAACAGAATTGTATCTAGTACAACCACATATATATGTATGGAGTGCAGTTTGCAACTGAAAAGAAACTTTGTGTTCCAAAAAAGCTAGGTGAAGGACGGCTTTCACACACACTTATCTCTCAGAACTGAGCATGTGGAGAGACGTTCGTTCAACTAGCACAAATGGAACGGGTTGCAGGAGAAAGTATTACTCTGGTTTCTCAGTCTGTTTCAAAGTTCCGGATTGAAGTTCCTGCAGTTTTAACTGTAATACAATGTTGGAGCTCTTACCTCCCCATATATATGTATGGAGTGGATTTGCAAGTTAAAAGAATCTTTGTGTTCCCAACAAGCTAGGTGTAGGATGGCATTCACACACACTTATCTCTCGGAAATGAGCATGTGGAGAGACGTTCGTTCATCTAGCACAAAGGGACCGTGTTGCAACAGAAACTTTTTCTCTGTTTTCTCAGTCTGTTTCCTACTGCCGGTTTGAAGTTACTGCAGTTTTCACTGTAAAACCGAGTTGTAGCTCGTACCAGCCCATATATATGTATGGAGTGGGTTTTGCAACTGAAAAGAAACTTTGTGTTCCCAACAACTAGGTGAAGGACGGCTTTCACACACACTTATCTCTCAGAACTGAGAATGTGGAGAGACGTTCGTTCATCTAGCACAAAGGGAACGGGTTGCAGGAGAATCTTTTACTCTGGTTTCTCAGTCTGTTTCCAACTGCCGGTTTGAATTTCCTGCAGTTTTCACTGTAAAACTGTGTTGGAGCTCGGACCTCCCCATATATATGAATGGAGTGGATTTGCAAGTTAAAAGAATCTTTGTATTCCCAACAAGCTAGGTGAAGGAGGGCTTTCACATACAATTATCTCTCAGAAATGAGCATGTGGAGAGACGTTCGTTCATCTAGCTCAAAGGGATCGGGTTGCAAGAGAATCTTTTACTCTGGTGTCTCAGTCTGTTTCATAGTGCCGTTTGAAGTTCCTGCAGTTTTCACTGTAAAATCGAGTTGGGCTAGTACCTCCCCATATATATGTATGGAGTGGAGTTTGCAACTGAAAAGAAACTTTGTGTTCCCAACAAGCTAGGTGAAGGACGTCTTTCACACACAATTATCACTCCGAACTGAGCATGTGGAGATACTTTCGTTCATCTAGGACAAAGGGAACGGGTTACAGGAGAAACTTTTACTCTGTTTTCACAGTCTGTTTCCTACTGCCGGTTTGAAGTTCCTGCAGTTTTCACTGTAAAATCGAGTTGGAGCTCCTACTTCCCCTTATATATGTATGGAGTGGAGATTGCAACTGAAAAGAAACTTTGTGTTCCCAACAACTAGGTGAAGAACGGCTTTCACACACACTTATCTCTCAGAACTGAGCATGTGGAGAGACGTTCATTCATCTAGCACAAAGGAAACGGGTTGCAGGAGAATCTTTTACTCTTGTTTCTCAGTCTGTTTCCTACTGCCGGTAAGATGTTCCTGCAGTTTTCACTGTAAAACCGAGTTTGAGCTATTACATACCTTTATATATGTAAGCAGTGGAGTATGCAACTGAAAAGAAACTTTGTGTTCCCAACAAGCTAGGTGCAGTACGGTTTTCACACACAATTATTTCTCAGAACTGAGCATGTGGAGAGACGTTCGTTCATCTAGCACAAAGGGAACGGGTTGCAGGAGAAACTTTTACTCTGGTTTTTCAGTCTGTTTCCTAGTGCCGGTTTGAATTTCCTGCAGATTTCACTGTAAAATCGTGTTGGAACTAGTACCTCCCCATATATATTTATGGAGTGGAGTTTGCAATGAAAAGAAACTTTGTGTTCCCAACAAGCTAGGTGAAGGACTGCTTTCACACACACTTATCTCTCAGATCTGAGCATGAGGAGAGATGTTCGTTCATCTTGCACAAAGGGAACGGGTTGCAGGGGAAAATATTACTCTGGTTTTTCAGTCTGTTTCCTAGTGCCGGAGTGAATTTCCTGCTGTTTTCACTGTAAAATGTGTTGGAGCTCGTACCTCCCCGTATATATGTATGGAGTGGATTTGCAATTGAAAATAATCTTTGTGTTCCAAACAGGCTATGTGAAGGATGGCTTTCACACACAATTATCTCTCAGAACTGAGCATGTGGAGAGACGTTCGTTCATCTATCACAAAGGGAACGGTTTGCAAGGGAAACTTTTACTCTTGTTTCTCAGTCTGTTTCCCAGTGCCGGTTTGAACTTCCTGCAGTTTTCACTGTAAAACCGAGTTTGAGCTCGTATTCCCCATATATATTTATGGAGTGGGGTTAGCAATAGAAAAGAAACTTTGTGTTTCCAACAAGCTAAGTTAAAGACGGCTTTCACACACATTTATCTTTCAGAACTGAGAATGAACATAGACGTTCGTTCATCTACCATAAATGGAAAGGGTTGCAGGAGAATCTTTTACTCTGTTTTCTCAGACTGTTTCCTACTGCCGGTTTTAAGTTCCTGCAGTTTTCACTGTAAAACAGAGTTGGAGCTTGTACCTCCCCATATATATGTATGGAGTGGGGTTTTCAACTTAAGAGAAACTTTGGATTCCCAACAAGCTAGGTGAAGGTCGGCTTTAACTCACACTTATCTCTCAGAACTGAGCATGTGGAGAGACGTTCGTTCATCTAGCACAAAGGGAACGGGTTGCAGGAGAAACTTTTACTCTGGTTTCTCAGTCTGTTTCCTAGTGCCGGTTTGAAGTTCCTGCAGTTTTCACTGTAAAACAGAATTGTATCTAGTAAAACCCCATATATATATATATGGAATGGAGTTTGCAACTGAAAAGAAACTTTGTGTTCCCAACAAGCTAGGTGAAGGACGGCTTTCACACACACTTATCTCTCAGAACTGAGTATGTGGAGAGACTTTCGTTCATCTAACACTAAGGGAACGGGGTGCAGGGGAAACTTTACTCTGGTTTCTCAGTCTGTTTCCTAGTGCCGGTTTGAATTTCCTGCAGTTTTCAATGTAAAACAGAATTGTATCTAGTACAACCCCATATATATGTATGGAGTGCAGTTTGCAACTGAAAAGAAACTTTGTGTTCCCAAAAAGCTAGGTGAAGGACGGCTTTCACACACACTTATCTCTCAGAACTGAGCATGTGGAGAGACGTTCGTTCAACTAGCACAAATGGAACGGGTTGCAGGAGAAAGTATTACTCTGGTTTCTCAGTCTGTTTCAAAGTTCCGGATTGAAGTTCCTGCATTTTTAACTGTAAAACAATGTTGGAGCTCTTACCTCCCCATATATATGTATGGAGTGGATTTGCAAGTTAAAAGAATCTTTGTGTTCCCAACAAGCTAGGTATAGGATGGCATTCACACACACTTATCTCTCGGAAATGAGCATGTGGAGAGACGTACGTTCATCTAGCACAAAGGGACCGTGTTGCAACAGAAACTTTTTCTCTGTTTTCTCAGTCTGTTTCCTACTGCCGGTTTGAAGTTACTGCAGTTTTCACTGTAAAATCGAGTTGTAGCTCGTACCAGCCCATATATATGTATGGAGTGGGGTTTGCAACTGAAAAGAAACTTTGTGTTCCCAACAACTAGGTGAAGGACGGCTTTCACACACACTTATCTCTCAGAACTGAGAATGTGGAGAGACGTTCGTTCATCTAGCACAAAGGGAACGGGTTGCAGGAGAATCTTTTACTCTGGTTTCTCAGTCTGTTTCCAACTGCCGGTTTGAAATTCCTGCAGTTTTCACTGTAAAACCGAGTTGGAGCTTGTACATCCCCATATATATGTGTGGAGTGCAGTTTGCAACTGAAAAGAAACTTTGTGTTCCCAAAAAGCTAGGTGAAGGACGGCTTTCACACACAATTATCTCTCAGAACTGAGCATGTGGAGAGACGCTCGTTCATCTAGCACAAAGGGAAAGGGTTGCAGGGGAAATTTTTACTCTGGTTTCTCAGTCTGTTTCCTACTGCCGGATTGAAGTTCCTGCAGTTTTCACTGTAAAACTGTGTTGGAGCTCGGACCTCCCCATATATATGAATGGAGTGGATTTGCAAGTTAAAAGAATCTTTGTATTCCCAACAAGCTAGGTGAAGGAGGGCTTTCACACACAATTATCTCTCAGAAATGAGCATGTGGAGAGACGTTCGTTCATCTAGCACAAAGGGATCAGGTTGCAAGAGAATCTTTTACTCTGGTGTCTCAGTCTGTTTCATAGTGCCGTTGAAGTTCCTGCAGTTTTCACTGTAAAATCGAGTTGGGCTAGTACCTCCCCATATATATGTATGGAGTGGAGTTTGCAACTGAAAAGAAACTTTGTGTTCCCAACAAGCTAGGTGAAGGACGTCTTTCACACACAATTATCACTCCGAACTGAGCATGTGGAGATACATTCGTTCATCTAGGACAAAGGGAACGGGTTACAGGAGAAACTTTTACTCTGTTTTCCCAGTCTGTTTCCTACTGCCGGTTTGAAGTTCCTGCAGTTTTCACTTTAAAATCGAGTTGGAGCTCCTACTTCCCCTTATATATGTATGGAGTGGAAATTGCAACTGAAAAGAAACTTTGTGTTCCCAACAACTAGGTGAAGGACGGCTTTCACACACACTTATCTCTCAGAACTTAGCATGTGGAGAGACGTTCATTCATTTAGCACAAAGGAAACGGGTTGCAGGAGAATCTTTTACTCTTGTTTCTCAGTCTGTTTCCTACTGCCGGTAAGATGTTCCTGCAGTTTTCACTGTAAAACCGAGTTTGAGCTATTACATACCCTTATATATGTAAGCAGTGGAGTATGCAACTGAAAAGAAACTTTGTGTTCCCAACAAGCTAGGTGCAGTACGGTTTTCACACACAATTATTTCTCAGAACTGAGCATGTGGAGAGACGTTCGTTCATCTAGCACAAAGGGAACGGGTTGCAGGAGTAACTTTTACTCTGGTTTTTCAGTCTGTTTCCTAGTGCCGGTTTTAATTTCCTGCAGATTTCACTGTAAAATCGTGTTGGAACAAGTAACTCCCCATATATATTTATGGAGTGGAGTTTGCAATGAAAAGAAACTTTGTGTTCCCAACAAGCTAGGTGAAGGACTGCTTTCACACACACTTATCTCTCAGATCTGAGCATGAGGAGAGATGTTCGTTCATCTTGCACAAAGGGAACGTGTTGCAGGGGAAAATATTACTCTGGTTTCTCAGTCTGTTTCCTAGTGCCGGAGTGAATTTCCTGCTGTTTTCACTGTAAAATGTGTTGGAGCTCGTACCTCCCCGTATATATGTATGGAGTGGATTTGCAATTGAAAATAATCTTTGTGTTCCAAACAGGCTATGTGAAGGATGGCTTTCACACACAATTATCTCTCAGAACTGAGCATGTGGAGAGACGTTCGTTCATCTATCACAAAGGGAACGGTTTGCAAGGGAAACTTTTACTCTGGTTTCTCAGTCTGTTTCCCAGTGCCGGTTTGAACTTCCTGCAGTTTTCACTGTAAAACCGAGTTTGAGCTCGTATTCCCCATATATATTTATGGAGTGGGGTTAGCAATAGAAAAGAAACTTTGTGTTCTCAACAAGCTAAGTTAAAGACGGCTTTCACACACATTTATCTTTCAGAACTGAGCATGAGGATAGACGTTCGTTCATCTAACACTAAGGGAACCGGGTGCAGGGGAAATTTTACTCTGGTTTCTTAGTCTGTTTCCTAGTGCAGGTTTGAATTTCCTGCAGTTTTCACTGTAAAACAGAATTCTATCTAGTAAAACCCCATATATATGTATGGAGTGCAGTTTGCAACTGAAAAGAAACTTTGTGTTCCCAAAAAGCTAGGTGAAGGACGGCTTTCACACACACTTATATCTCAGAACTGAGCATGTGGAGAGACGTTCGTTCAACTAGCAAAAATGGAACGGGTTGCAGGAGAAAATTTACTCTGGTTTCTCAGTCTGTTTCCTAGTGCCGGTTTGAAGTGCCTGCAGTTTTCACTGTAAAACAGTGTTGGAGCTCTTACATCCCCATATATATGTATGGAGTGGAGTTTGCAAGTGAAAAGGAACTTTGAGTTCAAAACAAGCTAAGTGAAGGACGGCTATCTCACACACATTTCTCTCAGAACTGAGCATGTGGAGAGACGTTCTTTCATCTAGCACAAAGGAACGGGTTGTAGGGGAAACTATTACTCTGGTTTCTCAGTCTGTTCCCTAGTGCCGGTTTAAAGTTCCTGCAGTTATCACTGTAAAACCGAGTTTTAGCTAGTACCTACCCATATATATGTATGGAGTGGAGTTTGCAAGTGAAAAGAAACTTTGTGTTCCCAACAAGCTAGGTGAAGGACGGCTTTCACACACAATTATTTCTCAGAAATGAGCATGTGGAGAGACGTTCGTTCATCTAGCACAAAGGGAAAGGGTTGCAGGAGTAACTTTTAATCTGGTTTCTCAGTCTGTTTCCTACTGCCGGATTGAAGTTCCTGCAGTTTTCACTGTAAAACAGTGTTGGAGCTCATACCTCCCCATATATGTATGTATGGAGTGGGGTTAGCATTTGAAAAGAAACTTTGTGATCCCAACAAGCTAGGTGAAGGATGGCTTTCACACACAATTATCTCTCAAAACTGACCATGTGGAGAGACTTTCGTGCATCTAGCACAAAGGGATCGGGTTGCAGGAGAAACTTTTACTCTGGGTTCTCAGTCTGTTTCATAGTGCCAGTTTGAAGTTCCTGCAGTTTTCACTGTAAAACCGAGTTGGAGCTCGTACCTCCCCATATATATGTATGGAATGGAGTTTGCAACTGAAAAGAAACATTGTGTTCCCAACAACTATTTGAAGGACGGCATTCACACACACATGTCTCTCAGAACTGAGCATGTGGAGAGACGTTCGTTTATCTAGCACAAATGGAACGGGTTGCAGGAGAAATTTTTACTCTGCTTTCTCAGTCTGTTTCCTACTGCCGGTTTGAAGTTCCTGCAGTTTTCACTGTAAAACAGATTTGGAGCTCGTAAGTCCCCATATATTTGTATGGAGTGGTGTTTGCAAGTGGAAAGAAACTTTGTGTTCCCAACAAGCTAGGTGAAGGACGGCTTTCACACACACATATCTCGCAGAACTGAGAATGTGGAGAGAGTTTCTTTCATCTAGCACAAAGGGAACGTGTTGCAGGACAAACTTTTACTCTGGATTCTAATTCTGTTTCCTAGTGCCGGTTTGAAGTTCCTGCAGTTTTCACTGTAAACCGAGTTGGAGGTATTAAATCCCCATATATATGTATGCAGTGGAGTTTGCAACTGAAAAGAAACTTTGTGTTCCCAACAAGCTAGTTGAAGGACGGCTCTCACACACAATTATCTCTTAGAACTGAGCATGTGGAGAGACGTTCGTTAATCTAGCACAAAGGGAACGGGTAGCAGGAGAAATTTTACTCCGGTTTCTCAGTCTGTTTCCTAGTGCCTGTTTGAAGTTCCTGCAGTTTTCACTATAAAACCGAGTTGGAGCTCGTACCACCACATATATATGTATGGAGTGGTGTTTGCATTTGGAAAGAAACTTTGAGTTCCCAACAAGCTAGGTGAAGGTCGGCTTTCACACACACATCTTTCTCAGAACTGAGCAAGTGGACAGACTTTCTTTCATCTAGCACAAAGGGAACCGGTTGAAGGAGAAACTTTTACTCTGATTTCTCAGTCTGTTTCCTAGTGCCGGTTTGAAATTCCTGCAATTTTCACTGTAAAACCGTGTTGGAGCTCTTACATCCCCATATATATTTGGAGTGGAGTTTGCAAGTGAAAAGAAACTTTGTGTTCCCAACAAGCTAGGTGAAGGATGGCTTTCACACACACTTATCTCTCAGAACTGAGCATGTGGAGAGACGTTCATTCATGTAGCACAAAGGGAACGGTTTTCAGGTGAAACTTTAACCCTGGTTTCTCAGTCTGTTTCCTACAGCCGGTTTGAAGTTCCTGCAATTTTCACTGTAAAACCGAGTTGGAGCTCGTACCTCCCCATATATATATATGGAGTGGAGTTTGCAAGTGAAAAGAAACTATGTATTCCCAACAACTTATGTGAAGGATGTCTTTCACACACAATTATCTCTCAGAATGGACCATGTGGAGAGACGTTCGTTCATCTAGCACAAAGGGAATGGGTTGCAGGAGAAACTTTTACTCTGGTTTCTCAGTCTGATTCCTAGTGCCGGTTTGAAGTTCCTGCAGTTTTCACTGTAAAACCGAGTTGGAGCTAGGACCTCCCATATATATGTATGGAGTGGAATTTGCAAGTGAAAAGAAAATTTGTGTTCCTAACAAGCTATATGAAGGACGTCTTTCACACCAATTATCTCTCAGAACTGACCATGTGGAGAGACGTTCGTTCATCTAGCACAAATGGAACGGGTTGCAGGAGAAATTTTTACTGTGGTTTATCAGTCTGTTTCCTACTGCCGGTTTGCATTTCCTGCAATTTTCACTGTAAAACAGATTTGGAGCTCGTACCTCCCCATATATATGTATGGAGTGGAGTTTGCAACTGAAAAGAAACTTTGTGTTCCCAACAAGCTTGTTGAAGGATGGCTTTCACACACACTTTTCTCTCAGAACTGAGCATGTGGAGAGACGTACGTTCATATAGCACAAAGGGAACGGTTTGCAGGAGAAACTTTAACTCTGGATTCTCAGTCTGTTTCCTAGTGCCGGTTTGAAGTTCCTGCAGTTTTCACTGTAAAACCGAGTTGGAGCTAGTACCTCCCATATATATGTATGGAGTGGAGTTTGCAACTGAAAAGAACTTTGTGTTCCAAACAAGCTAGTTGAAGGACGGCTTTCACACACAATTATCTCTCAGAACTGAGCATGTGGAGAGACTTTCGTTAATCTAGCACAAAGGGAACGGGTAGCAGGAGAAATTTTACTCCGGTTTCTCAGTCTGTTTCCTAGTGCCTGTTTGAAGTTCCTGTATTTTTCACTGTAAAACAGAGTTGGAGCTAGTACCTCCCCATATATATGTATGGAATGGTGTTTGCTAGTGGAAAGAAACTTTGTGTTCCCAACAACATAGGTGAAGGACGGCTTTCACACTCACATATCTCTCAGAACTGAGCATGTGGAGAGACGTTCGTTTATCTAGCACAAAGGGAACGTGTTGCAGGAGAAATTTTACTCCAGATTCTCAGTCTGTTTCCTAGTGCCTGTTTGAATTTCCTGCAGTTTTCACTGTAAAACCGAGTTGGAGCTCGTACCTCCCCATTTATATGTATGGACTGGAGTTTGCAAGTGAAAAGAAACTTTGTGTTCCCAACAAGCTATGTGAAGGACGGCTTTCACACACAATTATCTCTCAGAACTGACCAGGTGGAGAGACTTTCGTTCATCTAGCACAAATTGAACGGGTTGCAGGAGAAATTTTTACTCTGGTTTCTCAGTCGGTTTCTTACTGCCGGTTTGAAGTTCCTGCAATTTTCACTGTAAAACAGAGTTGGAGCTCGTACCTCCCCATATACATGTATGGAATGGAGTTTGCAACTGAAAAGAAACTTTGTGTTCCCAACAAGCTTGGTGAAGGACGGCTTTCACACACACTTATCTCTAAGAACTTAGCATGTGGAGAGACATTCGTTCATGTAGCACAAAGGGAACGGTTTGCAGGAGAAACTTTAATTCTGGATTCTAATTCTGTTTCCTAGTGACGGTTTGAAGTTCCTGCAGTTTTCACTCTAAACCGAGTTGGAGCTCGTACCTCCCCATATATATGTATGGATTGGTGTTTGCAAGTGGAAAGAAACTTTGTGTTCCCAACAAGCTAGGTGAAGGACGGCTTTCACACACACATATCTCTCAGAACTGAGAATGTGGAGAGAGTTTCTTTCATCTAGCACAAAGGGAACGGGTTGCAGGTCAAATTTTTACTCTGGATTCTAATTCTGTTTCCTAGTGCCGGTTTGAAGTTCCTGCAGTTTTCACTGTAAACCGAGTTGGAGCTATTATATACCCATATATATGTATGCAGTGGAGTTTGCAACTGAAAAGAAACTTTGTGTTCCCAACAAGCTAGTTGAAGGACGGCTCTCAAACACACTTATCTCTCAGAACTGAGCATGTGGAGAGACGTTCGTTAATCTAGCACAAAGGGAACGGTTTGCAGGAGAAATTTTACTCTGGTTTCTCAGTATTTTTCCTAGTGCCTGTTTGAAGTTCCTGCAGTTTTCACTGTAAAACCGAGTTGCAGCTCGTACCACCCCATATATATGTATGGAGTGGTGTTTGCATTTGAAAAGAAACTTTGTGTTCCCAACAAGCTAGGTGAAGTTCGGCTTTCACACACACATATCTCTCAGAACTGAGCAAGTGGAGTGACTTTCTTTCATCTAGCACAAAGGGAACCGGTTGAAGGAGAAAATTTTACTCTGGTTTCTCAGTCTGTTTCCTAGTGCCGGTTTGAAGTTCCTGCAATTTTCACTGTAAAACCGAGTTGGAGCTATTACATCCCTATATATATATGGAGTGGAGTTTGCAAGTGAAAAGAAACTTTGTGTTCCCAACAAGCTAGGTGAAGGACGGCTTTCACACACACTTATCTCTCAGAACTGAGCATGTGGAGAGACGTTCATTCATGTAGAACAAAGGGAACGGTTTTCAGCAGAAACTTTAACTCTGGTTTGTCAGTCTGTTTCCTACAGCCGGTTTGAAGTTCCTGCAATTTTCACTGTAAAACCGAGTTGGAGCTCGTACCTCCCCATATATATGTATGGAGTGGGGTTTGCAACTGAAAAGAAACTTTGTTTTCCCAACAAGCTTGTTGAAGGATGGCTTTCACACACACTTATCTCTCAGAACTGAGCATGTGGAGAGACGTACGTTCATGTAGCACAAAGGGAACGGTTTGCAGGAGAAACTTTAACTCTGGATTCTCAGTCTGTTTCCTAGTGCCGGTTTGAAGTTCCTGCAGTTTTCACTGTAAAACCGAGTTGGAGCTAGTACCTCCCATATATATGTATGGAGTGGAGTTTGCAACTGAAAAGAACTTTGTGTTCCAAACAGGCTAGTTGAAGGACGGCTTTCACACACAATTATCTCTCAGAACTGAGCATGTGGAGAGACTTTCGTTAATCTAGCACAAAGGGAACGGGTAGAAGGAGAAATTTTACTCCGGTTTCTTAGTCTGTTTCCTAGTGCCTGTTTGAAGTTCCTGTATTTTTCACTGTAAAACAGAGTTGGAGCTAGTACCTCCCCATATATATGTATGGAATGGTGTTTGCTAGTGGAAAGAAACTTTGTGTTCCCAACAACATAGGTGAAGGACGGCTTTCACACTCACATATCTCTCAGAACTGAGCATGTGGAGAGACGTTCGTTTATCTAGCACAAAGGGAACGGGTTGCAGGAGAAATTTTACTCCAGATTCTCAGTCTGTTTCCTAGTGCCTGTTTGAATTTCCTGCAGTTTTCACTGTAAAACCGAGTTGGAGCTCGTACCTCCCCATTTATATGTATGGACTGGAGTTTGCAAGTGAAAAGAAACTTTGTGTTCCCAACAAGCTATGTGAAGGACGGCTTTCACACACAATTATCTCTCAGAACTGACCAGGTGGAGAGACTTTCGTTCATCTAGCACAAATGGAACGGGTTGCAGGAGAAATTTTTACTCTGGTTTCTCAGTCTGTTTCTTACTGCCGGTTTGAAGTTCCTGCAATTTTCACTGTAAAACAGAGTTGGAGCTCGTACCTCCCCATATACATGTATGGAATGGAGTTTGCAACTGAAAAGAAACTTTGTGTTCCCAACAAGCTTGGTGAAGGACGGCTTTCACACACACTTATCTCTAAGAACTTAGCATGTGGAGAGACATTCGTTCATGTAGCACAAAGGGAACGGTTTGCAGGAGAAACTTTAACTCTGGTTTCTAATTCTGTTTCCTAGTGACGGTTTGAAGTTCCTGCAGTTTTCACTCTAAACCGAGTTGGAGCTCGTACCTCCCCATATATATGTATGGAGTGGTGTATGCAAGTGGAAAGAAACTTTGTGTTCCCAACAAGCTAGGTGAAGGACGGCTTTCACACACACATATCTCTCAGAACTGAGAATGTGGAGAGAGTTTCTTTCATCTAGCACAAAGGGAACGGGTTGCAGGTCAAATTTTTACTCTGGATTCTAATTCTGTTTCCTAGTGCCGGTTTGAAGTTCCTGCAGTTTTCACTGTAAACCGAGTTGGAGCTATTATATACCCATATATATGTATGCAGTGGAGTTTGCAACTGAAAAGAAACTTTGTGTTCCCAACAAGCTAGTTGAAGGACGGCTCTCAAACACACTTATCTCTCAGAACTGAGCATGTGGAGAGACGTTCGTTAATCTAGCACAAAGGGAACGGTTTGCAGGAGAAATTTTACTCTGGTTTCTCAGTATTTTTCCTAGTGCCTGTTTGAAGTTCCTGCAGTTTTCACTGTAAAACCGAGTTGCAGCTCGTACCACCCCATATATATGTATGGAGTGGTGTTTGCATTTGGAAAGAAACTTTGTGTTCCCAACAAGCTAGGTGAAGGTCGGCTTTCACACACACATATCTCTCAGAACTGAGCAAGTGGAGTGACTTTCTTTCATCTAGCACAAAGGGAACCGGTTGAAGGAGAAAATTTTACTCTGGTTTCTCAGTCTGTTTCCTAGTGCCGGTTTGAAGTTCCTGCAATTTTCACTGTAAAACCGAGTTGGAGCTATTACATCCCTATATATATATGGAGTGGAGTTTGCAAGTGAAAAGAAACTTTGTGTTCCCAACAAGCTAGGTGAAGGACGGCTTTCACACACACTTATCTCTCAGAACTGAGCATGTGGAGAGAAGTTCATTCATGTAGAACAAAGGGAACGGTTTTCATGAGAAACTTTAACTCTGGTTTGTCAGTCTGTTTCCTACAGCCGGTTTGAAGTTCCTGCAATTTTCACTGTAAAACCGAGTTGGAGCTCGTACCTCCCCATATATATATATGGAGAGGGGTTTGCAAGTGAAAAGAAACTATGTATTCCGAACATGTTTTGTGAAGGACGTCTTTCACACACAATTATCTCTCAGAATTGACCATGTGGAGAGACGTTCGTTCATCTAGCACAAAGGGAATGGGTTGCAGGAGAAACTTTTACTCTGGTTTCTCAGTCTGTTTCCTAGTGCCGGTTTGAAGTTCCTGCAGTTTTCACTGTAAAACCGAGTTGGAGCTAGGACCTCCCATATATATGTATGGAGTGGAGTTTGCAAGTGAAAAGAAACTTTGTGTTCCCAACAAGCTAGGTGAAGGACGGCTTTCACACACACTTATCTCTCAGAACTGAGCATGTGGAGAGACGTTCATTCATGTAGAACAAAGGGAACGGTTTTCAGGAGAAACTTTAACTCTGGTTTGTCAGTCTGTTTCCTACAGCCGGTTTGAAGTTCCTGCAATTTTCACTGTAAAACCGAGTTGGAGCTCGTACCTCCCCATATATATGTATGGAGTGGAGTTTGCAACTGAAAAGAATCTTTGTTTTCCCAACAAGCTTGTTGAAGGATGGCTTTCACACACACTTATCTCTCAGAACTGAGCATGTGGAGAGACGTACGTTCATGTAGCACAAAGGGAACGGTTTGCAGGTGAAACTTTAACTCTGGATTCTCAGTCTGTTTCCTAGTGCCGGTTTGAAGTTCCTGCAGTTTTCACTGTAAAACCGAGTTGGAGCTAGTACCTCCCATATATATGTATGGAGTGGAGTTTGCAACTGAAAAGAACTTTGTGTTCCAACAGGCTAGTTGAAGGACGGCTTTCACACACAATTATCTCTCAGAACTGAGCATGTGGAGAGACTTTCGTTAATCTAGCACAAAGGGAACGGGTAGAAGGAGAAATTTTACTCCGGTTTCTCAGTCTGTTTCCTAGTGCCTGTTTGAAGTTCCTGTATTTTTCACTGTAAAACAGAGTTGGAGCTAGTACCTCCCCATATATATGTATGGAATGGTGTTTGCTAGTGGAAAGAAACTTTGTGTTCCCAACAACATAGGTGAAGGACGGCTTTCACACTCACATATCTTTCAGAACTGAGCATGTGGAGAGACGTTCGTTTATCTAGCACAAAGGGAACGTGTTGCAGGAGAAATTTTACTCCAGATTCTCAGTCTGTTTCCTAGTGCCTGTTTGAATTTCCTGCAGTTTTCACTGTAAAACCGAGTTGGAGCTCGTACCTCCCCATTTATATGTATGGACTGGAGTTTGCAAGTGAAAAGAAACTTTGTGTTCCCAACAAGCTATGTGAAGGACGGCTTTCACACACAATTATCTCTCAGAACTGACCAGGTGGAGAGACTTTCGTTCATCTAGCACAAATGGAACGGGTTGCAGGAGAAATTTTTACTCTGGTTTCTCAGTCGGTTTCTTACTGCCGGTTTGAAGTTCCTGCAATTTTCACTGTAAAACAGAGTTGGAGCTCGTACCTCCCCATATACATGTATGGAATGGAGTTTGCAACTGAAAAGAAACTTTGTGTTCCCAACAAGCTTGGTGAAGGACGGCTTTCACACACACTTATCTCTAAGAACTTAGCATGTGGAGAGACGTTCGTTCATGTAGCAAAAAGGGAACGGTTTGCAGGAGAAACTTTAACTCTTTTTTCTAATTCTGTTTCCTAGTGACGGTTTGAAGTTCCTGCAGTTTTCACTCTAAACCGAGTTGGAGCTCGTACCTCCCCATATATATGTATGGAGTGGTGTTTGCAAGTGGAAAGAAACTTTGTGTTCCCAACAAGCTAGGTGAAGGACGGCTTTCACACACACATATCTCTCAGAACTGAGAATGTGGAGAGAGTTTCTTTCATCTAGCACAAAGGGAACGGGTTGCAGGTCAAATTTTTACTCTGGATTCTAATTCTGTTTCCTAGTGCCGGTTTGAAGTTCCTGCAGTTTTCACTGTAAACCGAGTTGGAGCTATTATATACTCATATATATGTATGCAGTGGAGTTTGCAACTGAAAAGAAACTTTGTGTTCCCAACAAGCTAGTTGAAGGACGGCTCTCAAACACACTTATCTCTCAGAACTGAGCATGTGGAGAGACGTTCGTTAATCTAGCACAAAGGGAACGGGTTGCAGGAGAAATTTTACTCTGGTTTCTCAGTATTTTTCCTAGTGCCTGTTTGAAGTTCCTGCAGTTTTCACTGTAAAACCGAGTTGCAGCTCGTACCACCCCATATATATGTATGGAGTGGTGTTTGCATTTGGAAAGAAACTTTGTGTTCCCAACAAGCTAGGTGAAGGTCGGCTTTCACACACACATATCTCTCAGAACTGAGCAAGTGGAGTGACTTTCTTTCATCTAGCACAAAGGGAACCGGTTGAAGGAGAAAATTTTACTCTGGTTTCTCAGTCTGTTTCCTAGTGCCGGTTTGAAGTTCCTGCAATTTTCACTGTAAAACCGAGTTGGAGCTATTACATCCCTATATATATATGGAGTGGAGTTTGCAAGTGAAAAGAAACTTTGTGTTCCCAACAAGCTAGGTGAAGGACGGCTTTCACACACACTTATCTCTCAGAACTGAGCATGTGGAGAGACGTTCATTCATGTAGAACAAAGGGAACGGTTTTCAGGAGAAACTTTAACTCTGGTTTGTCAGTCTGTTTCCTACAGCCGGTTTGAAGTTCCTGCAATTTTCACTGTAAAACCGAGTTGGAGCTCGTACCTCCCCATATATATGTATGGAGTGGAGTTTGCAACTGAAAAGAAACTTTGTTTTCCCAACAAGCTTGTTGAAGGATGGCTTTCACACACACTTATCTCTCAGAACTGAGCATGTGGAGAGACGTACGTTCATGTAGCACAAAGGGAACGGTTTGCAGGAGAAACTTTAACTCTGGATTCTCAGTCTGTTTCCTAGTGCCGGTTTGAAGTTCCTGCAGTTTTCACTGTAAAACCGAGTTGGAGCTAGTACCTCCCATATATATGTATGGAGTGGAGTTTGCAACTGAAAAGCACTTTGTGTTCCAAACAGGCTAGTTGAAGGACGGCTTTCACACACAATTATCTCTCAGAACTGAGCATGTGGAGAGACTTTCGTTAATCTAGCACAAAGGGAACGGGTAGAAGGAGAAATTTTACTCCGGTTTCTCAGTCTGTTTCCTAGTGCCTGTTTGAAGTTCCTGTATTTTTCACTGTAAAACAGAGTTGGAGCTAGTACCTCCCCATATATATGTATGGAATGGTGTTTGCTAGTGGAAAGAAACTTTGTGTTCCCAACAAAATAGGTGAAGGACGGCTTTCACACTCACATATCTCTCAGAACTGAGCATGTGGAGAGACGTTCGTTTATCTAGCACAAAGGGAACGTGTTGCAGGAGAAATTTTACTCCAGATTCTCAGTCTGTTTCCTAGTGCCTGTTTGAATTTCCTGCAGTTTTCACTGTAAAACCGAGTTGGAGATCGTACCTCCCCATTTATATGTATGGACTGGAGTTTGCAAGTGAAAAGAAACTTTGTGTTCCCAACAAGCTATGTGAAGGACGGCTTTCACACACAATTATCTCTCAGAACTGATCAGGTGGAGAGACTTTCGTTCATCTAGCACAAATGGAACGGGTTGCAGGAGAAATTTTTACTCTGGTTTCTCAGTCGGTTTCTTACTGCCGGTTTGAAGTTCCTGCAATTTTCACTGTAAAACAGAGTTGGAGCTCGTACCTCCCCATATACATGTATGGAATGGAGTTTGCAACTGAAAAGAAACTTTGTGTTCCCAACAAGCTTGGTGAAGGACGGCTTTCACACACACTTATCTCTAAGAACTTAGCATGTGGAGAGACGTTCGTTCATGTAGCACAAAGGGAACGGTTTGCAGGAGAATCTTTAACTCTGGTTTCTAATTCTGTTTCCTAGTGACGGTTTGAAGTTCCTGCAGTTTTCACTCTAAACCGAGTTGGAGCTCGTACCTCCCCATATATATGTATGGAGTGGTGTTTGCAAGTGGAAAGAAACTTTGTGTTCCCAACAAGCTAGGTGAAGGACGGCTTTCACACACACATATCTCTCAGAACTGAGAATGTGGAGAGAGTTTCTTTCATCTAGCAAAAAGGGAACGGGTTGCAGGTCAAATTTTAACTCTGGATTCTAATTCTGTTTCCTAGTGCCGGTTTGAAGTTCCTGCAGTTTTCACTGTAAACCGAGTTGGAGCTATTATATACCCATATATATGTATGCAGTGGAGTTTGCAACTGAAAAGAAACTTTGTGTTCCCAACAAGCTAGTTGAAGGACGGCTCTCAAACACACTTATCTCTCAGAACTGAGCATGTGGAGAGACGTTCGTTAATCTAGCACAAAGGGAACGGGTTGCAGGAGAAATTTTACTCTGGTTTCTCAGTATTTTTCCTAGTGCCTGTTTGAAGTTCCTGCAGTTTTCACTGTAAAACCGAGTTGCAGCTCGTACCACCCCATATATATGTATGGAGTGGTGTTTGCATTTGGAAAGAAACTTTGTGTTCCCAACAAGCTAGGTGAAGGTCGGCTTTCACACACACATATCTCTCAGAACTGAGCAAGTGGAGTGACTTTCTTTCATCTAGCACAAAGGGAACCGGTTGAAGGAGAAAATTTTACTCTGGTTTCTCAGTCTGTTTCCTAGTGCCGGTTTGAAGTTCCTGCAATTTTCACTGTAAAACCGAGTTGGAGCTATTACATCCCTATATATATATGGAGTGGAGTTTGCAAGTGAAAAGAAACTTTGTGTTCCCAACAAGCTAGGTGAAGGACGGCTTTCACACACAATTATCTCTCAGAACTGAGCATGTGGAGAGACGTTCATTCATGTAGAACAAAGGGAACGGTTTTCAGGAGAAACTTTAACTCTGGTTTGTCAGTCTGTTTCCTACAGCCGGTTTGAAGTTCCTGCAATTTTCACTGTAAAACCGAGTTGGAGCTCGTACCTCCCCATATATATATATGGAGTGGGGTTTGCAAGTGAAAAGAAACTATGTATTCCCAACATGTTTTGTGAAGGACGTCTTTCACACACAATTATCTCTCAGAACTGAGCATGTGGAGAGACGTTCATTCATGTAGAACAAAGGGAACGGTTTTCAGGAGAAACTTTAACTCTGGTTTCTCAGTCTGTTTCCTAGTGCCGGTTTGAAGTTCCTGCAGTTTTCACTGTAAAACCGTGTTGGAGCTAGGACCTCCCATATATATGTATGGAGTGGAATTTGCAAGTGAAAAGAAACTTTGTGTTCCCAACAAGCTATGTGAAGGACGTCTTTCACAACAATTATCTCTCAGAACTGACCATGTGGAGAGACTTTCGTTCATCTAGCACAAAAGGAACGGGTTGCAGGAGAAATTTTTACTGTGGTTTATCAGTCTGTTTCCTACTGCCGGTTTGCATTTCCTGCAATTTTCACTGTAAAACAGATTTGGAGCTCGTACCTCCCCATATATATGTATAGAGTGGAGTTTGCAACTGAAAAGAAACTTTGTGTTCCCAACAAGCTTGTTGAAGGACGGCTTTCACACACACTTATCTCTCAGAACTGAGCATGTGGAGAGACGTTCGTTCATCTAGCACAAAGGGAACGGTTTGCAGGAGAAATTTTAACTCTGGATTCTCAGTCTGTTTCCTAGTGCCTGTTTGAAGTTCCTGCAGTTTTCACTGTAAAACTGAGTTGGAGCTAGTACCTCCCATATATATGTATGGAATGGTGTTTGCTAGTGGAAAGAAACTTTGTGTTCCCAACAACATAGGTGAAGGACGGCTTTCACACTCACATATCTCTCAGAACTGAGCATGTGGAGAGACGTTCGTTTATCTAGAACAAAGGGAACGGGTTGCAGGAGAAATTTTACTCCAGATTCTCAGTCTGTTTCCTAGTGCCTGTTTGAATTTCCTGCAGTTTTCACTGTAAAACCGAGTTGGAGCTCGTACCTCCCCATTTACATGTATGGACTGGAGTTTGCAAGTGAAAAGAAACTTTGTGTTCCCAACAAGCTATGTGAAGGACGGCTTTCACACACAAACATCTCTCAGAACTGACCAGGTGGAGAGACTTTCGTTCATCTAGCACAAATGGAACGGGTTGCAGGAGAAATTTTTACTCTGGTTTCTCAGTCGGTTTCCTACTGCCGGTTTGAAGTTCCTGCAATTTTCACTGTAAAACAGAGTTGGAGCTCGTACCTCCCCATATACATGTATGGAATGGAGTTTGCAACTGAAAAGAAACTTTGTGTTCCCAACAAGCTTGGTGAAGGACGGCTTTCACACACACTTCTCTCTCAGAACTGAGCATGTGGATAGACGTTAGTTCATGTAGATCAAAGGGAACTGTTTGCAGGAGAAACTTTAACTCTGGTTTCTAATTCTGTTTCCTAGTGACGGTTTGAAGTTCCTGCATTTTTCACTCTAAACCGAGTTGAATCTATTACATCCCCATATATATGTATGCAGTGGAGTTTGCAACTGAACAGAAACTTTGTGTTCCCTACAAGCTATTTGAAGGACGGCTTTCACACACACTTATCTCTAAGAACTGAGCATGTGGAGAGACGTTCGTTAATCTAGCACAAAGGGAACGGGTAGAAGGAGAAATTTTACTCCGGTTTCTCAGTCTGTTTCCTAGTGCCTGTTTGAAGTTCCTGTATTTTTCACTGTAAAACAGAGTTGGAGCTAGTACCTCCCCATATATATGTATGGAATGGTGTTTGCTAGTGGAAAGAAACTTTGTGTTCCCAACAACATAGGTGAAGGACGGCTTTCACACTCACATATCTCTCAGAACTGAGCATGTGGAGAGACGTTCGTTTATCTAGCACAAAGGGAACGTGTTGCAGGAGAAATTTTACTCCAGATTCTCAGTCTGTTTCCTAGTGCCTGTTTGAATTTCCTGCAGTTTTCACTGTAAAACCGAGTTGGAGCTCGTACCTCCCCATTTATATGTATGGACTGGAGTTTGCAAGTGAAAAGAAACTTTGTGTTCCCAACAAGCTATGTGAAGGACGGCTTTCACACACAATTATCTCTCAGAACTGATCAGGTGGAGAGACTTTCGTTCATCTAGCACAAATGGAACGGGTTGCAGGAGAAATTTTTACTCTGGTTTCTCAGTCGGTTTCTTACTGCCGGTTTGAAGTTCCTGCAATTTTCACTGTAAAACAGAGTTGGAGCTCGTACCTCCCCATATAAATGTATGGAATGGAGTTTGCAACTGAAAAGAAACTTTGTGTTCCCAACAAGCTTGGTGAAGGACGGCTTTCACACACACTTATCTCTAAGAACTTAGCATGTGGAGAGACGTTCGTTCATGTAGCACAAAGGGAACGGTTTGCAGGAGAAACTTTAACTCTGGTTTCAAATTCTGTTTCCTAGTGACGGTTTGAAGTTCCTGCAGTTTTCACTCTAAACCGAGTTGGAGCTCGTACCTCCCCATATATATGTATGGAGTGGTGTTTGCAAGTGGAAAGAAACTTTGTGTTCCCAACAAGCTAGGTGAAGGACGGCTTTCACACACACATATCTCTCAGAACTGAGAATGTGGAGAGAGTTTCTTTCATCTAGCACAAAGGGAACGGGTTGCAGGTCAAATTTTTACTCTGGATTCTAATTCTGTTTCCTAGTGCCGGTTTGAAGTTCCTGCAGTTTTCACTGTAAACCGAGTTGGAGCTATTATATACCCATATATATGTATGCAGTGGAGTTTGCAACTGAAAAGAAACTTTGTGTTCCCAACAAGCTAGTTGAAGGACGGCTCTCAAACACACTTATCTCTCAGAACTGAGCATGTGGAGAGACGTTCGTTAATCTAGCACAAAGGGAACGGGTTGCAGGAGAAATTTTACTCTGGTTTCTCAGTATTTTTCCTAGTGCCTGTTTGAAGTTCCTGCAGTTTTCACTGTAAAACCGAGTTGCAGCTCGTACCACCCCATATATATGTATGGAGTGGTGTTTGCATTTGGAAAGAAACTTTGTGTTCCCAACAAGCTAGGTGAAGGTCGGCTTTCACACACACATATCTCTCAGAACTGAGCAAGTGGAGTGACTTTCTTTCATCTAGCACAAAGGGAACCGGTTGAAGGAGAAAATTTTACTCTGGTTTCTCAGTCTGTTTCCTAGTGCCGGTTTGAAGTTCCTGCAATTTTCACTGTAAAACCGAGTTGGAGCTATTACATCCCTATATATATATGGAGTGGAGTTTGCAAGTGAAAAGAAACTTTGTGTTCCCAACAAGCTAGGTGAAGGACGGCTTTCACACACACTTATCTCTCAGAACTGAGCATGTGGAGAGACGTTCATTCATGTAGAACAAAGGGAACGGTTTTCAGGAGAAACTTTAACTCTGGTTTGTCAGTCTGTTTCCTAAAGCCGGTTTGAAGTTCCTGCAATTTTCACTGTAAAACCGAGTTGGAGCTCGTACCTCCCCATATATATGTATGGAGTGGAGTTTGCAACTGAAAAGAAACTTTGTTTTCCCAACAAGCTTGTTGAAGGATGGCTTTCACACACACTTATCTCTCAGAACTGAGCATGTGGAGAGACGTACGTTCATGTAGCACAAAGGGAACGGTTTGCAGGAGAAACTTTAACTCTGGATTCTAATTCTGTTTCCTAGTGCCGGTTTGAAGTTCCTGCAGTTTTCACTGTAAAACCGAGTTGGAGCTAGTACCTCCCATATATATGTATGGAGTGGAGTTTGCAACTGAAAAGAACTTTGTGTTCCAAACAGGCTAGTTGAAGGACGGCTTTCACACACAATTATCTCTCAGAACTGAGCATGTGGAGAGACTTTCGTTAATCTAGCACAAAGGGAACGGGTAGAAGGAGAAATTTTACTCCGGTTTCTCAGTCTGTTTCCTAGTGCCTGTTTGAAGTTCCTGTATTTTTCACTGTAAAACAGATTTGGAGCTAGTACCTCCCCATATATATGTATGGAATGGTGTTTGCTAGTGGAAAGAAACTTTGTGTTCCCAACAAAATAGGTGAAGGACGGCTTTCACACTCACATATCTCTCAGAACTGAGCATGTGGAGAGACGTTCGTTTATCTAGCACAAAGGGAACGTGTTGCAGGAGAAATTTTACTCCAGATTCTCAGTCTGTTTCCTAGTGCCTGTTTGAATTTCCTGCAGTTTTCACTGTAAAACCGAGTTGGAGCTCGTACCTCCCCATTTATATGTATGGACTGGAGTTTGCAAGTGAAAAGAAACTTTGTGTTCCCAACAAGCTATGTGAAGGACGGCTTTCACACACAATTATCTCTCAGAACTGACCAGGTGGAGAGACTTTCGTTCATCTAGCACAAATGGAACGGGTTGCAGGAGAAATTTTTACTCTGGTTTCTCAGTCGGTTTCTTACTGCCGGTTTGAAGTTCCTGCAATTTTCACTGTAAAACAGAGTTGGAGCTCGTACCTCCCCATATACATGTATGGAATGGAGTTTGCAACTGAAAAGAAACTTTGTGTTCCCAACAAGCTTGGTGAAGGACGGCTTTCACACACACTTATCTCTAAGAACTTAGCATGTGGAGAGACGTTCGTTCATGTAGCACAAAGGGAACGGTTTGCAGGAGAATCTTTAACTCTGGTTTCTAATTCTGTTTCATAGTGACGGTTTGAAGTTCCTGCAGTTTTCACTCTAAACCGAGTTGGAGCTCGTACCTCCCCATATATATGTATGGAGTGGTGTTTGCAAGTGGAAAGAAACTTTGTGTTCCCAACAAGCTAGGTGAAGGACGGCTTTCACACACACATATCTCTCAGAACTGAGAATGTGGAGAGAGTTTCTTTCATCTAGCAAAAAGGGAACGGGTTGCAGGTCAAATTTTAACTCTGGATTCTAATTCTGTTTCCTAGTGCCGGTTTGAAGTTCCTGCAGTTTTCACTGTAAACCGAGTTGGAGCTATTATATACCCATATATATGTATGCAGTGGAGTTTGCAACTGAAAAGAAACTTTGTGTTCCCAACAAGCTAGTTGAAGGACGGCTCTCAAACACACTTATCTCTCAGAACTGAGCATGTGGAGAGACGTTCGTTAATCTAGCACAAAGGGAACGGGTTGCAGGAGAAATTTTACTCTGGTTTCTCAGTATTTTTCCTAGTGCCTGTTTGAAGTTCCTGCAGTTTTCACTGTAAAACCGAGTTGCAGCTCGTACCACCCCATATATATGTATGGAGTGGTGTTTGCATTTGGAAAGAAACTTTGTGTTCCCAACAAGCTAGGTGAAGGTCGGCTTTCACACACACATATCTCTCAGAACTGAGCAAGTGGAGTGACTTTCTTTCATCTAGCACAAAGGGAACCGGTTGAAGGAGAAAATTTTACTCTGGTTTCTCAGTCTGTTTCCTAGTGCCGGTTTGAAGTTCCTGCAATTTTCACTGTAAAACCGAGTTGGAGCTATTACATCCCTATATATATATGGAGTGGAGTTTGCAAGTGAAAAGAAACTTTGTGTTCCCAACAAGCTAGGTGAAGGACGGCTTTCACACACACTTATCTCTCAGAACTGAGCATGTGGAGAGAAGTTCATTCATGTAGAACAAAGGGAACGGTTTTCAGGAGAAACTTTAACTCTGGTTTGTCAGTCTGTTTCCTACAGCCGGTTTGAAGTTCCTGCAATTTTCACTGTAAAACCGAGTTGGAGCTAGGACCTCCCATATATATGTATGGAGTGGAATTTGCAAGTGAAAAGAAACTTTGTGTTCCCAACAAGCTATGTGAAGGACGTCTTTCACAACAATTATCTCTCAGAACTGACCATGTGGAGAGACGTTCGTTCATCTAGCACAAAAGGAACGGGTTGCAGGAGAAATTTTTACTGTGGTTTATCAGTCTGTTTCCTACTGCCGGTTTGCATTTCCTGCAATTTTCACTGTAAAACAGATTTGGAGCTCGTACCTCCCCATATATATGTATAGAGTGGAGTTTGCAACTGAAAAGAAACTTTGTGTTCCCAACAAGCTTGTTGAAGGACGGCTTTCACACACACTTATCTCTCAGAACTGAGCATGTGGGGAGACGTTCGTTCATCTAGCACAAAGGGAACGGTTTGCAGGAGAAATTTTAACTCTGGATTCTCAGTCTGTTTCCTAGTGCCTGTTTGAAGTTCCTGCAGTTTTCACTGTAAAACTGAGTTGGAGCTAGTACCTCCCATATATATGTATGGAATGGTGTTTGCTAGTGGAAAGAAACTTTGTGTTCCCAACAACATAGGTGAAGGACGGCTTTCACACTCACATATCTCTCAGAACTGAGCATGTGGAGAGACGTTCGTTTATCTAGAACAAAGGGAACGGGTTGCAGGAGAAATTTTACTCCAGATTCTCAGTCTGTTTCCTAGTGCCTGTTTGAATTTCCTGCAGTTTTCACTGTAAAACCGAGTTGGAGCTCGTACCTCCCCATTTACATGTATGGACTGGAGTTTGCAAGTGAAAAGAGACTTTGTGTTCCCAACAAGCAATGTGAAGGACGGCTTTCACACACAAACATCTCTCAGAACTGACCAGGTGGAGAGACTTTCGTTCATCTAGCACAAATGGAACGGGTTGCAGGAGAAATTTTTACTCTGGTTTCTCAGTCGGTTTCCTACTGCCGGTTTGAAGTTCCTGCAATTTTCACTGTAAAACAGAGTTGGAGCTCGTACCTCCCCATATACATGTATGGAATGGAGTTTGCAACTGAAAAGAAACTTTGTGTTCCCAACAAGCTTGGTGAAGGACGGCTTTCACACACACTTATCTCTCAGAACTGAGCATGTGGATAGACGTTAGTTCATGTAGATCAAAGGGAACTGTTTGCAGGAGAAACTTTAACTCTGGTTTCTAATTCTGTTTCCTAGTGACGGTTTGAAGTTCCTGCATTTTTCACTCTAAACCGAGTTGAAGCTATTACATCCCCATATATATGTATGCAGTGGAGTTTGCAACTGAACAGAAACTTTGTGTTCCCTACAAGCTATTTGAAGGACGGCTTTCACACACACTTATCTCTAAGAACTGAGCATGTGGAGAGACGTTCGTTAATCTAGCACAAAGGGAACGGGTTGCAGGAGAAATTTTACTCCGGTTTCTCAGTATTTTTCCTAGTGCCTTTTTGAATTTCCTGCAGTTTTCACTGTAAAACCGAATTGGAGCTCGTACCTCCCCATAAATATGTATGGAGTGGTGTTTGCAAGTGGAAAGGAACTTTGTGTTCGAAACAAGCTAGGTGAAGGTCGGCTTTCACACACACATAACCCTCAGAACTGAGCATGTGGAGAGACTTTCTTTCATCTAGCACAAAGGGAACCGGTTGAAGGAGAAACTTTTACTCTGGTTTCTCAGCCTGTTTCCTAGTGCCGGTTTGAAGTTCCTGCAGTTTTCACTGTAAAACCGTGTTGAAGCTATTACATCCCCGTATATATATGGAGTGGAGTTTGCAAGTGAAAAGAAACTTTGTGTTCCCAACCAGCTAGGTGAAGGACTGCTTTCACACACACTTATATCTCAGAACTGAGCATGTGGAGAGACGTTCGTTCATGTAGCACAAAGGGAATGGTTTGCAGGAGAAACTTTATCTCTGGTTTCTCAGTCTGTTTCCTACAGCCGGTTTGAAGTTACTGCAATTTTCACTGTAAAACCGAGTTGGAGCTCGTACCTCCCCATATATATGTATGGAGTGGAGTTTGCAAGTGAAAAGAAACTTTGTGTTCCCAACAAGCTATGTGAATGACGTCTTTCACACACAGTTATCTCTCAGAACTGACCATGTGGAGAGTGTTCGTTCATCTAGCAAAAAGGGAACGGGTTGCATGGGAAACTTTTACTCTGGTTTCTCAGTCTGTTTCCTAGTACCGGTTTGAAGTTCCTGCAGTTTTCACTGTAAAACCGAGTTGGAGCTACTACTTCCCATATATATGTATGGAGTGGAATTTGCAACTGAAAAGAAACTTTGTGTTCCCAACAAGCTAGGTGAAGGACGGCTTTCACACACACTTATATCTCAGAACTGAGCATGTGGAGAGACATTCGTTTATCTAGCACAAAGAGAACGGGTTGCAGGAGAAATTTTACTCCAGATTCTCAGTATGTTTCCTAGTGCATGTTTGAATTTCCTGCAGTTTTCACAGTAAAACCGAGTTGGAGCTCGTACCTACCCATATATATGAATGGACTGGAGATTGCAAGTGAACAGAAACTTTGTGTTCCCAACAAGCTATGTGAAGGAAGTCTTTCACACCAATTATCTCTCAGAACTGACCATGTGGAGAGACGTTCGTTCATCTAGCACAAATGGAACGTGTTGCAGGAGAAATTTTTACTGTGGTTTATCAGTCTGTTTCCTACTGCCGGTTTGAAGTTCCTGCAATTTTCACTGTAAAACAGAGTTGGAGCTCGTACCTCCCCATATATATGTATGGAGTGGAGTTTGCAACTGAAAAGAAACTTTGTGTTCCCAACAAGCTTGGTGAAGGACGGCTTTCACACACACTTTTCTCTCAGAACTGAGCATGTGGAGAGAAGTTCGTTCATGTAGCACAAAGGGAACGGTTTGCAGGGGAATCTTTAACTCTGGATTCTCAGTCTGTTTCCTAGTGCCGGTTTGAAGTTCCTGCAGTTTTCACTGTAAAACCTAGTTGGAGATAGTACCTCCCATATATATATATGGAGTGGAGTTTGCAACTGAAAAGAAACTTTGTGTTCCCCACAAGCTAGGTGAAGGGCGGCTTTCACACACAATTATCTCTCAGAACTGAGCATGTGGAGAGACTTTCGTTAATCTAGCACAAAGGAACGGGTAGCAGGAGAAATTTTACTCAGGTTTCTCAGTTTGTTTCCTAGTGCCTGTTTGAAGTTCCTGCATTTTTCACTGTAAAACCGAGTTGGAGCTAGTACCTCCCCATATATATGAATGGAATGGTGTTTGCAAGTGGAAAGAAACTTTGTGTTCCCAACAAGCTAGGTGAAGGATGGCTTTCACACTCACATATCTCTCAGAACTGAGCATGTGGAGAGACTTTCTTTCATCTAGCACAAAGGAACGGTTTGCAGGAGAAACTTTTACTCTGGTTTCTCATTCTGTTTCCTAGTGCCGGTTTGAAGTTCCTGCAGTTTTCACTGTAAAACAGAGTTGGAGCTATTACATCCCCATATATATGTATGCAGTGCAGTTTGCAACTGAAAAGAAACTTTGTGTTCCCAAAAAGCTAGGTGAAGGACGGCTTTCACACACACTTATCTCTCAGAACTGAGCATGTGGAGAGACGTTCGTTCAACTAGCACAAATGGAACGGGTTGCAGGAGAAACTTTTACTCTGGTTTCTCAGTATGTTTCCTAGTGCCGTTTGAAGTGCCTGCAGTTTTCACTGTAAAACAGATTTGGAGCTCGTACCTCCCCATATATATGAATGGGGTGGATTTGCAAGTTAAAAGAATCTTTGTGTTCCCAACAAGCTAGGTTAAGGAGGGCTTTCACACACAATTATCTCTCAGAAATAAGCATGTGGAGAGATGTCGTTCATCTAGCACAATGGGATCGGGTTGCAAGAGAAACTTTTACTCTGGTTTCTCAGTCTGTTTCATAGTGCCGTTTGAAGTTCCTGCAGTTTTCACTGTAAAAGCGAGTTGGGTATTAACTCCCCATATATATGTATGGAGTGGAGTTTGCAACTGAAAAGAAACTTTGTTTTCCCAACAAGCTAGTTGAAGGACGGCTTTCACAGACAATTATCTCTCAGAACTGAGCATGTGGAGATATGTTCGTTCATCTAGCACAAAGGGAACGGGTTGCATTGGAAACTATTACTCTGGTTTCTCAGTCTGTTTCCTAGTGCCGGTTTAAAGTTCCTGCAGTTATCACTGTAAAACCGAGTTTTAGGTGGTAACACCCCTCATTTATGTATGGATTGGAGTTTGCAACTGAAAAGAAACTTTGTGTTCCCAACAATGTAGGTGAAGGACGGCTTTCACACACACTTATCTCTCAGAACTTAGCATGTGGAGAGACGTTCGTTCATCTAGAACAATGGGAACGGTTTGCAGGAGAAATTTTACTCTGTTTTCTCAGTCTGTTTCCTACTGCCATTTTGAAGTTCCTGCAGTTTTCACTGTAAAACCGAGTTGGACCTCGTACCTACCCATATATATTTATGGAGTGGAGTTTGCAAGTGAAAAGAAACTTTGTGTTCCCAACAAGCTAGGTGAAGGACGGCTTTCAAACACACTTATCTCTCAGAACTGAGCATGTGGAAATACTTTCGTTCATCTAGCACAAAGGGAACGGGTTGAGGAGAAACATTTACTCTTGTTTCTCAGTCTGTTTCCTATGCCTGTTTGAAATTCCTGCAGTTTGCACTGTTAAACCGAGTTGGAGCTTGTACCACCCCATATATATGTATGGGGAGGAGTTGGCAAGTGAAAAGAAACTTTGTGTTCCCAACAAGCTAGGTGAAGAACGGCTTACACACACACTTATCTCTCAGAACTGAGCATCTGGAGAGAAATTCGTTCATCTAGCACAAAAGGAACGGGTTGAAGGAGCAAATTTTACTCTGGTTTCTCAGTCTGTTTCCTAGTGCCGGACTGAATTTCCTGCTTTTTTCACTGTAAAACAGTGTTGGAGCTCGTACCTCCCCATATATGTATGTATGGAGTGGGGTTAGCATTTGAAAAGAAACGTTGTGATCCCAACAAGCTAGGTGAAGGATGGCTTTCACACACAATTATCTCTCAGAACTGACCATGTGGAGAGACTTTCGTTCATCTAGCACAAAGGAACGGGTTGCAGGAGAAACTTTTACTCTGGTTTCTCAGTCTGTTTCCTAGTGCCAGTTTGAAGTTCCTGCAGTTTTCACTGTAAAACCGAGTTTGAGCTATTACATACCCTTATATACGTAAGCAGTGGAGTATACAACTGAAAAGAAAATTTGTGTTCCCAACAAGGTAGGTGAAGGACGGCTTCACACACACTTATCTCTCAGAACTGAGCATGTGGAGAGACGTTCGTTAATCTAGCACAAAGGATCCAGTTGCAGGAAAAATTTTACTCTGGTTTCACAGTCTGTTTCCTAGTGCCTGTTTGAAGTTCCTGCAGTTTTCACTGTAAAACCGAGTTGGAGCTCGTACATACCCATATATATGTATGGAGTGGAGTTTGCAAGTGAAAAGAAACTTTTGTGTTCCCAAAAAGATAGGTGAAGCAAGGCTTTCACACACACATATCTCTCAGAACTGAGCATGTGGAGAGACGTTCGTTCATCTAGCACAAATGGTACGGTTTGCAGGGGTAACTTTTACTCTGGTTTCTCAGTCTGTTTCCTAGTGCCGGTTTGAAGTTCCTGCAATTTTCACTGTAAATCCGAGTTGGAACTAGTACCTACCATATATATGTATGGAGTGGAGTTTGCAACTGAAAATAAACTTTGTGTTCCCAACAAGCTAGTTGAAGGACGGCTTTCAGACACACTTATCTCTCAGAACTGAGCATGTGGAGAGACGTTCGTTAATCCAGCACAAAGGGAACGGTTTGCAGGGGAAATTTTACTCCGGGTTCTCAGTCTGTTTCGTAGGTCCTGTTTGAAGTTCCTGCAGTTTTCACTGTAAAACCGAGTTGGAGCTCGTACCTCCCCATATATATGTATGGAGTGGAGTTTACAAGTGAAAAGAAACTTTGTGTTCCCAACAAGCTAGGTGAAGGACGGCTTTCACACACACTTCTCTCTCAGAACGGAGCATTGGATAGACGTTTGTTCATGTAGCACAAAGGAACGGATTGCAGATGTAAATTTTACTCTGGTTTCTCAGTCTGTTTCCTACTGCAGGTTTGAAGTGTCTGCAAATTTCACTGTAAAACCGAGTTGGAGCTCGTACCTCCCCATATATATGTTTGGAGTGGATTTTGCAACTGAAAAGAAACTTTGTGTTCCCAAAATGCTAGGTGAAGGTCGGTTTTCACACACACTTATCTCTCAGAACTGAGCTTGTGGAGAGACGTTCGTTCATCTAGCACAAAGGGAACGGTTTGCAGGAGAAACTTTTACTCTGGTATCTCAGTCACTTTCCTACTGCCGGTTTGAAGTTCCTGCAGTTTTCACTGTAAAACCGAGATGGAGCTAGTACCTCCCCATATATATGTATGGATTGGAGTTTGCAACTGAAAAGAAGCTTTGTGTTCCCAACAACTATGTGAAGGACGGCTTTCACACACACATATCTCTCAGAACTCAGCATGTGGAGAGACGTTCGTTTATCTAGCACAAAGGGAACGGGTTCCAGGAGAAAAATTTACTCCAGATTCTCAGTCTGTTTCCTAGTGCCTGTTTGAATTTCCTGCAGTTTTCACTGTAAAACCGAGTTGGAGCTCGTACCTCCCCATTTATATGTATGGACTGGATTTTGCAAGTGAAAAGAAACTTTGTGTTCCCAACAAGCTATGTGAAGTACGGCTTTCACACACAATTATCTCTCAGAACTGACCATGTGGAGAGACGTTCGTTCATCTAGCACAAATGGAACGGGTTGCAGGAGAAATTTTTACTCTGGTTTCTCAGTGTGTTTCCTAGTGCCGGTTTGAAGTTCCTGCAATTTTCACTGTAAAACACAGTTGGAGCTCGTACCTCCCCATATACATGTATGGAGTGGAGTTTGCTTCTGAAAAGAAACTTTGTGTTCCCAACAAGCTTGGTGAAGGCCGGCTTTCACACACACTTATCTCTCAGAACTGAGCATGTGGAGAGACGTTCGTTCATGTAGCACAAAGGGAACGGTTTGCAGGAGAAACTTTAACTCTGGATTCTCAGTCTATTTCCTAGTGCCGGGTTGAAGTTCCTGCAGTTTTCACTGTAAAACCGAGTTTGAGCTATTACATACCCTTATATATGTAAGCAGTGGAGTATGCAACTGAAAAGAAAATTTGTGTTCCCAACAAAGTAGGTGAAGGACGGCTTCACACACACTTATCTCTCAGAACTGAGCATGTGGAGAGACGTTCGTTAATCTAGCACAAAGGAACCAGTTGCAGGAAAAATTTTACTCTGGTTTCACAGTCTGTTTCCTAGTGCCTGTTTGAAGTTCCTGCAGTTTTCACTGTAAAACCGAGTTGGAGCTCGTACATACCCATATATATGTATGGAGTGGAGTTTGCAAGTGAAAAGAAACTTTTGTGTTCCCAAAAAGATAGGTGAAGCAAGGCTTTCACACACACTTATCTCTCAGAACTGAGCATGTGGAGAGACGTTCGTTCATCTAGCACAAATGGTACGGTTTGCAGGGGTAACTTTTACTCTGGTTTCTCAGTCTGTTTCCTAGTGCCGGTTTGAAGTTCCTGCAATTTTCACTGTAAAACCGAGTTGGAACTAGTACCTCCCATATATATGTATGGAGTGGAGTTTCCAACTGAAAAGAAACTTTGTGTTCCCAACAAGCTAGGTGAAGGACGGCTTTCAGACAAACTTATCTCTCAGAACTGAGCATGTGGAGAGACGTTCGTTAATTCAGCACAAAGGGAACGGTTTGCAGGGGAAATTTTACTCCGGGTTCTCAGGCTGTTTCGTAGGTCCTGTTTGAAGTTCCTGCAGTTTTCACTGTAAAACCGAGTTGGAGCTCGTACCTCCCCATATATATGTATGGATTGGAGTTTACAAGTGAAAAGAAACTTTGTGTTCCCAACAAGCTAGGTGAAGGACGACTTTCACACACACTTCTCTCTCAGAACGGAGCATTGGATAGACGTTCGTTCATGTAGCACAAAGGAAAAGTTTGCAGATGTAACTTTTACTCTGGTTTTTCAGTCTGTTTCCTACTGCCGGTTTGAAGTGTCTGCAAATTTCACTGTAAAACCGAGTTGGAGCTCGTACCTCCCCATATATATGTTTGGAGTGGATTTTGCAACTGAAAAGAAACTTTGTGTTCCCAACAAGCTAGGTGAAGGTCGGCTTTCACACACACTTATCTCTCAGAACTGAGCTTGTGGAGAGACTTTCGTTCATCTAGCACAAAGGGAACGGTTTGCAGGAGAAACATTTACTCTGGTATCTCAGTCACTTTCCTACTGCCGGTTTGAAGTTCCTGCAGTTTTCACTGTAAAACCGAGATGGAGCTAGTACCTCCCCATATATATGTATGGATTGGAGTTTGCAACTGAAAAGAAGCTTTGTGTTCCCAACAACTATGTGAAGGACGGCTTTCACACACACATATCTCTCAGAACTGAGCATGTGGAGAGACGTTCGTTTATCTAGCACAAAGGGAACGGGTTGCAGGAGAAATTTTACTCCGGTTTCTCAGTATTTTTCCTAGTGCCTTTTTGAATTTCCTGCAGTTTTCACTGTAAAACCGAGTTGGAGCTCGTACCTCCCCATATATATGTATGGAGTGGTGTTTGCAAGTGGAAAGGAACTTTGTGTTCCCAACAAGCTATGTGAAGGACGGCTTTCACACACACATAACCCTCAGAACTGAGCATGTGGAGAGACTTTCTTTCATCTAGCACAAAGGGAACCGGTTGAAAGAGAAACTTTTACTCTGGTTTCTCAGCCTGTTTCCTAGTGCCGGTTTGAAGTTCCTGCAGTTTTCACTGTAAAACCGTGTTGGAGCTATTACATCCCCATATATATATGGAGTGGAGTTTGCAAGTGAAAAGAAACTTTGTGTTCCCAACCAGCTAGGTGAAGGACTGCTTTCACACACACTTATATCTCAGAACTGAGCATGTGGAGAGACGTTCGTTCATGTAGCACAAAGGGAATGGTTTGCAGGAGAAACTTTAACTCTGGTTTCTCAGTCTGTTTCCTACAGCCGGTTTGAAGTTACTGCAATTTTCACTGTAAAACCGAGTTGGAGCTCGTACCTCCCCATATATATGTATGGAGTGGAGTTTGCACTTGAAAAGAAACTTTGTTTTCCCAACTAGCTATGTGAATGACGTCTTTCACACACAGTTATCTCTCAGAACTGACCATGTGGAGAGACGTTCGTTCATCTAGCATAAAGGGAACGGGTTGCAAGGAAACTTTTACTCTGGTTTCTCAGTCTGTTTCCTAGTACCGGTTTGAAGTTCCTGCAGTTTTCACTGTAAAACCGAGTTGGAGCTAGTACCTCCCATATATATGTATGGAGTGGAATTTGCAACTGAAAAGAAACTTTGTGTTCCCAACAAGCTAGGTGAAGGTCGGCTTTCACACACACATATCTCTCAGAACTGAGCAAGTGGAGTGACTTTCTTTCATCTAGCACAAAAGGAACCGGTTGAAGGAGAAAATTTTACTCTGGTTTCTCAGTCTGTTTCCTAGTGCCGGTTTGAAGTTCCTGCAATTTTCAGTGTAAAACCGAGTTGGAGCTATTACATCCCTATATATATATGGAGTGGAGTTTGCAAGTGAAAAGAAACTTTGTGTTCCCAACAAGCTAGGTGAAGGACGGCTTTCACACACACTTATCTCTCAGAACTGAGCATGTGGAGAGACGTTCATTCATGTAGAACAAAGGGAACGGTTTTCAGGAGAAACTTTAACTCTGGTTTGTCAGTCTGTTTCCTACAGCCGGTTTGAAGTTCCTGCAATTTTCACTGTAAAACCGAGTTGGAGCTCGTACCTCCCCATATATATGTATGGAGTGGAGTTTGCAACTGAAAAGAAACTTTGTTTTCCCAACAAGCTTGTTGAAGGATGGCTTTCACACACACTTATCTCTCAGAACTGAGCATGTGGAGAGACGTACGTTCATGTAGCACAAAGGGAACGGTTTGCAGGAGAAACTTTAACTCTGGATTCTCAGTCTGTTTCCTAGTGCCGGTTTGAAGTTCCTGCAGTTTTCACTGTAAAACCGAGTTGGAGCTAGTACCTCCCATATATATGTATGGAGTGGAGTTTGCAACTGAAAAGAACTTTGTGTTCCAAAAGGCTAGTTGAAGGACGGCTTTCACACACAATTATCTCTCAGAACTGAGCATGTGGAGAGACTTTCGTTAATCTAGCACAAAGGGAACGGGTAGAAGGAGAAATTTTACTCCAGTTTCTCAGTCTGTTTCCTAGTGCCTGTTTGAATTTCCTGTATTTTTCACTGTAAAACAGAGTTGGAGCTAGTACCTCCCCATATATATGTATGGAATGGTGTTTGCTAGTGGAAAGAAACTTTGTGTTCCCAACAAAATAGGTGAAGGACGGCTTTCACACTCACATATCTCTCAGAACTGAGCATGTGGAGAGACGTTCGTTTATCTAGCACAAAGGGAACGTGTTGCAGGAGAAATTTTACTCCAGATTCTCAGTCTGTTTCCTAGTGCCTGTTTGAATTTCCTGCAGTATTCACTGTAAAACCGAGTTGGAGCTCGTACCTCCCCATTTATATGTATGGACTGGAGTTTGCAAGTGAAAAGAAACTTTGTGTTCCCAACAAGCTATGTGAAGGACGGCTTTCACACACAATTATCTCTCAGAACTGACCAGGTGGAGAGACTTTCGTTCATCTAGCACAAATGGAACGGGTTGCAGGAGAAATTTTTACTCTGGTTTCTCAGTCGGTTTCTTACTGCCGGTTTGAAGTTCCTGCAATTTTCACTGTAAAACAGAGTTGGAGCTCGTACCTCCCCATATACATGTATGGAATGGAGTTTGCAACTGAAAAGAAACTTTGTGTTCCCAACAAGCTTGGTGAAGGACGGCTTTCACACACACTTACTCTAAGAACTTAGCATGTAGAGAGACGTTCGTTCATGTAGCACAAAGGGAACTGTTTGCAGGAGAATCTTTATCCCTGGTTTCTAATTCTGTTTCCTAGTGACGGTTTGAAGTTCCTGCAGTTTTCACTCTAAACCGAGTTGGAGCTCGTACCTCCCCATATATATGTATGGAGTGGTGTTTGCAAGTGGAAAGAAACTTTGTGTTCCCAACAAGCTAGGTGAAGGACGGCTTTCACACACACTTATCTCTAAGAACTTAGCATGTGGAGAGACGTTCGTTCATGTAGCACAAAGGGAACTGTTTGCAGGAGAATCTTTAACTCTGGTTTCTAATTCTGTTTCCTAGTGACGGTTTGAAGTTCCTGCAGTTTTCACTCTAAACCGAGTTGGAGCTCGTACCTCCCCATATATATGTATGGAGTGGTGTTTGCAAGTGGAAAGAAACTTTGTGTTCCCAACAAGCTAGGTGAAGGACGGCTTTCACACACACATATCTCTCAGAACTGAGAATGTGGAGAGAGTTTCTTTCATCTAGCAAAAAGGGAACGGGTTGCAGGTCAAATTTTAACTCTGGATTCTAATTCTGTTTCCTAGTGCCGGTTTGAAGTTCCTGCAGTTTTCACTGTAAACCGAGTTGGAGCTATTATATACCCATATATATGTATGCAGTGGAGTTTGCAACTGAAAAGAAACTTTGTGTTCCCAACAAGCTAGTTGAAGGACGGCTCTCAAACACACTTATCTCTCAGATCTGAGCATGTGGAGAGACGTTCGTTAATCTAGCACAAAGGGAACGGGTTGCAGGAGAAATTTTACTCTGGTTTCTCAGTATTTTTCCTAGTGCCTGTTTGAAGTTCCTGCAGTATTCACTGTAAAACCGAGTTGCAGCTCGTACCACCCCATATATATGTATGGAGTGGTGTTTGCATTTGGAAAGAAACTTTGTGTTCCCAACAAGCTAGGTGAAGGTCGGCTTTCACACACACATATCTCTCAGAACTGAGCAAGTGGAGTGACTTTCTTTCATCTAGCACAAAGGGAACCGGTTGAAGGAGAAAATTTTACTCAGGTTTCTTCAGTCTGTTTCCTAGTGCCGGTTTGAAGTTCCTGCAGTTTTCACTGTAAAACCGAGATGGAGCTAGTACCTCCCCATATATATGTATGGATTGGAGTTTGCAACTGAAAAGAAGCTTTGTGTTCCCAACAACTATGTGAAGGACGGCTTTCACACACACATATCTCTCAGAACTGAGCATGTGGAGAGACGTTCGTTTATCTAGCACAAAGGGAACGGGTTCCAGGAGAAAAATTTACTCCAGATTCTCAGTCTGTTTCCTAGTGCCTGTTTGAATTTCCTGCAGTTTTCACTGTAAAGCCGAGTTGGAGCTCGTACCTCCCCATTTATATGTATGGACTGGATTTTGCAAGTGAAAAGAAACTTTGTGTTCCCAACAAGCTATGTGAAGTACGACTTTCACACACAATTATCTCTCAGAACTGACCATGTGGAGAGACGTTCGTTCATCTAGCACAAATGGAACGGGTTGCAGGAGAAATTTTTACTCTGGTTTCTCAGTGTGTTTCCTAGTGCCGGTTTGAAGTTCCTGCAATTTTCACTGTAAAACACAGTTGGAGCTCGTACCTCCCCATATACATGTATGGAGTGGAGTTTGCTTCTGAAAAGAAACTTTGTGTTCCCAACAAGCTTGGTGAAGGCCGGCTTTCACACACACTTATCTCTCAGAACTGAGCATGTGGAGAGACGTTCGTTCATGTAGCACAAAGGGAACGGTTTGCAGGAGAAACTTTAACTCTGGATTCTCAGTCTATTTCCTAGTGCCGGGTTGAAGTTCCTGCAGTTTTCACTGTAAAACCGAGTTTGAGCTATTACATACCCTTATATATGTAAGCAGTGGAGTATGCAACTGAAAAGAAAATTTGTGTTCCCAACAAAGTAGGTGAAGGACGGCTTCACACACACTTATCTCTCAGAACTGAGCATGTGGAGAGACGTTCGTTAATCTAGAACAAAGGAACCAGTTGCAGGAAAAATTTTACTCTGGTTTCACAGTCTGTTTCCTAGTGCCTGTTTGAAGTTCCTGCAGTTTTCACTGTAAAACCGAGTTGGAGCTCGTACATACCCATATATATGTATGGAGTGGAGTTTGCAAGTGAAAAGAAACTTTTGTGTTCCCAAAAAGATAGGTGAAGCAAGGCTTTCACACACACTTATCTCTCAGAACTGAGCATGTGGAGAGACGTTCGTTCATCTAGCACAAATGGTACGGTTTGCAGGGGTAACTTTTACTCTGGTTTCTCAGTCTGTTTCCTAGTGCCGGTTTGAAGTTCCTGCAATTTTCACTGTAAAACCGAGTTGGAACTAGTACCTCCCATATATATGTATGGAGTGGAGTTTCCAACTGAAAAGAAACTTTGTGTTCCCAACAAGCTAGGTGAAGGACGGCTTTCAGACAAACTTATCTCTCAGAACTGACCATGTGGAGAGACGTTCGTTCATCTAGCATAAAGGGAACGGGTTGCAAGGAAACTTTTACTCTGGTTTCTCAGTCTGTTTCCTAGTACCGGTTTGAAGTTCCTGCATTTTTCACTGTAAAACCGAGTTGGAGCTAGTACCTCCCATATATATGTATGGAGTGGTGTTTGCATTTGGAAAGAAACTTTGTGTTCCCAACAAGCTAGGTGAAGGTCGGCTTTCACACACACATATCTCTCAGAACTGAGCAAGTGGAGTGACTTTCTTTCATCTAGCACAAAGGGAACCGGTTGAAGGAGAAAATTTTACTCTGGTTTCTCAGTCTGTTTCCTAGTGCCGGTTTGAAGTTCCTGCAATTTTCACTGTAAAACCGAGTTGGAGCTTTTACATCCCTATATATATATGGAGTGGAGTTTGCAAGTGAAAAGAAACTTTGTGTTCCCAACAAGCTAGGTGAAGGACGGCTTTCACACACACTTATCTCTCAGAACTGAGCATGTGGAGAGACGTTCATTCATGTAGAACAAAGGGAACGGTTTTCAGGAGAAACTTTAACTCTGGTTTGTCAGTCTGTTTCCTACAGCCGGTTTGAAGTTCCTGCAATTTTCACTGTAAAACCGAGTTGGAGCTCGTACCTCCCCATATATATGTATGGAGTGGAGTTTGCAACTGAAAAGAAACTTTGTTTTCCCAACAAGCTTGTTGAAGGATGGCTTTCACACACACTTATCTCTCAGAACTGAGCATGTGGAGAGACGTACGTTCATGTAGCACAAAGGGAACGGTTTGCAGGAGAAACTTTAACTCTGGATTCTCAGTCTGTTTCCTAGTGATGGTTTGAAGTTCCTGCAGTTTTCACTGTAAAACCGAGTTATAGCTAGTACCTCCCATATATATGTATGGAGTGGAGTTTGCAACTGAAAAGAACTTTGTGTTCCAACAGGCTAGTTGAAGGACGGCTTTCACACACAATTATCTCTCAGAACTGAGCATGTGGAGAGACTTTCGTTAATCTAGCACAAAGGGAACGGGTAGAAGGAGAAATTTTACTCCGGTTTCTCAGTCTGTTTCCTAGTGCCTGTTTGAATTTCCTGTATTTTTCACTGTAAAACAGAGTTGGAGCTAGTACCTCCCCATATATATGTATGGAATGGTGTTTGCTAGTGGAAAGAAACTTTGTGTTCCCAACAAAATAGGTGAAGGACGGCTTTCACACTCACATATCTCTCAGAACTGAGCATGTGGAGAGACGTTCGTTTATCTAGCACAAAGGGAACGTGTTGCAGGGGAAATTTTACTCCAGATTCTCAGTCTGTTTCCTAGTGCCTGTTTGAATTTCCTGCAGTTTTCACTGTAAAACCGAGTTGGAGCTCGTACCTCCCCATTTATTTGTATGGACTGGAGTTTGCATGTGAAAAGAAACTTTGTGTTCCCAACAAGCTATGTGAAGGACGGCTTTCACACACAATTATCTCTCAGAACTGACCAGGTGGAGAGACTTTCGTTCATCTAGCACAAATGGAACGGGTTGCAGGAGAAATTTTTACTCTGGTTTCTCAGTCGGTTTCTTACTGCCGGTTTGAAGTTCCTGCAATTTTCACTGTAAAACAGAGTTGGAGCTCGTACCTCCCCATATACATGTATGGAATGGAGTTTGCAACTGAAAAGAAACTTTGTGTTCCCAACAAGCTTGGTGAAGGACGGCTTTCACACACACTTATCTCTAAGAACTTAGCATGTGGAGAGACGTTCGTTCATGTAGCACAAAGGGAACTGTTTGCAGGAGAATCTTTATCCCTGGTTTCTAATTCTGTTTCCTAGTGACGGTTTGAAGTTCCTGCAGTTTTCACTCTAAACCGAGTTGGAGCTCGTACCTCCCCATATATATGTATGGAGTGGTGTTTGCAAGTGGAAAGAAACTTTGTGTTCCCAACAAGCTAGGTGAAGGACGGCTTTCACACACACATATCTCTCAGAACTGAGAATGTGGAAAGAGTTTCTTTCATCTAGCAAAAAGGGAACGGGTTGCAGGTCAAATTTTAACTCTGGATTCTAATTCTGTTTCCTAGTGCCGGTTTGAAATTCCTGCAGTTTTCACTGTAAACCGAGTTGGAGCTATTATATACCCATATATATGTATGCAGTGGAGTTTGCAACTGAAAAGAAACTTTGTGTTCCCAACAAGCTAGTTGAAGAACGGCTCTCAAACACACTTATCTCTCAGAACTGAGCATGTGGAGAGACGTTCGTTAATCTAGCACAAAGGGAACGGGTTGCAGGAGAAATTTTACTCTGGTTTCTCAGTATTTTTCCTAGTGCCTCTTTGAAGTTCCTGCAGTTTTCACTGTAAAACCGAGTTGCAGCTCGTACCACCCCATATATATGTATGGAGTGGTGTTAGCATTTGGAAAGAAACTTTGTGTTCCCAACAAGCTAGGTGAAGGTCGGCTTTCACACACACATATCTCTCAGAACTGAGCAAGTGGAGTGACTTTCTTTCATCTAGCACAAAGGGAACCGGTTGAAGGAGAAAATTTTACTCTGGTTTCTCAGTCTGTTTCCTAGTGCCGGTTTGAAGTTCCTGCAATTTTCACTGTAAAACCGAGTTGGAGCTATTACATCCCTATATATATATGGAGTGGAGTTTGCAAGTGAAAAGAAACTTTGTGTTCCCAACAAGCTATGTGAAGGACGTCTTTCACAACAATTATCTCTCAGAACTGACCATGTGGGGAGACGTTCGTTCATCTAGCACAAAAGGAACGGGTTGCAGGAGAAATTTTTACTGTGGTTTATCAGTCTGTTTCCTACTGCCGGTTTGCATTTCCTGCAATTTTCACTGTAAAACAGATTTGGAGCTCGTACCTCCCCATATATATGTATAGAGTGGAGTTTGCAACTGAAAAGAAACTTTGTGTTCCCAACAAGCTTGTTGAAGGACGGCTTTCACACACAATTATCTCTCAGAACTGAGCATGTGGAGAGACGTTCGTTCATCTAGCACAAAGGGAACGGTTTGCAGGAGAAATTTTAACTCTGGATTCTCAGTCTGTTTCCTAGTGCCGGTTTGAAGTTCCTGCAGTTTTCACTGTAAAACTGAGTTGGAGCTAGTACCTCCCATATATATGTATGGAATGGTGTTTGCTAGTGGAAAGAAACTTTGTGTTCCCAACAACATAGGTGAAGGACGGCTTTCACACTCACATATCTCTCAGAACTGAGCATGTGGAGAGACGTTCGTTTATCTAGAACAAATGGAACGGGTTGCAGGAGAAATTTTACTCCAGATTCTCAGTCTGTTTCCTAGTGCCTGTTTGAATTTCCTGCAGTTTTCACTGTAAAACCGAGTTGGAGCTCGTACCTCCCCATTTACATGTATGGACTGGAGTTTGCAAGTGAAAAGAAACTTTGTGTTCCCAACAAGCTATATGAAGGACGGCTTTCACAAACAAACATCTCTCAGAACTGACCAGGTGGAGAGACTTTCGTTCATCTAGCACAAATGGAACGGGTTGCAGGAGAAATTTTTACTCTGGTTTCTCAGTCGGTTTCCTACTGCCGGTTTGAAGTTCCTGCAATTTTCACTGTAAAACAGAGTTGGAGCTCGTACCTCCACATATACATGTATGGAATGGAGTTTGCAACTGAAAAGAAACTTTGTGTTCCCAACAAGCTTGGTGAAGGACGGCTTTCACACACACTTATCTCTCAGAACTGAGCATGTGGATAGACGTTCGTTCATGTAGATCAAAGGGAACTGTTTGCAGGAGAAACTTTAACTCTGGTTTCAAATTCTGTTTCCTAGTGACGGTTTGAAGTTCCTGCATTTTTCACTCTAAACCGAGTTGAAGCTATTACATCCCCATATATATGTATGCAGTGGAGTTTGCAACTGAACAGAAACTTTGTGTTCCCTACAAGCTATTTGAAGGACGGCTTTCACACACACTTATCTCTAAGAACTGAGCATGTGGAGAGACGTTCGTTAATCTAGCACAAAGGGAACGGGTTGCAGGAGAAATTTTACTCCGGTTTCTCAGTATTTTTCCTAGTGCCTTTTTGAATTTCCTGCAGTTTTCACTGTAAAACCGAATTGGAACTCGTACCTCCCCATATATATGTATGGAGTGGTGTTTGCAAGTGGAAAGGAACTTTGTGTTCGAAACAAGCTAGGTGAAGGTCGGCTTTCACACACACATAACCCTCAGAACTGAGCATGTGGAGAGACTTTCTTTCATCTAGCACAAAGGGAACCGGTTGAAGGAGAAACTTTTACTCTGGTTTCTCAGCCTGTTTCCTAGTGCCGGTTTGAAGTTCCTGCAGTTTTCACTGTAAAACCGTGTTGAAGCTATTACATCCCCGTATATATATGGAGTGGAGTTTGCAAGTGAAAAGAAACTTTGTGTTCCAAACCAGCTAGGTGAAGGACTGCTTTCACACACACTTATATCTCAGAACTGAGCATGTGGAGAGACGTTCGTTCATGTAGCACAAAGGGAATGGTTTGCAGGAGAAACTTTATCTCTGGTTTCTCAGTCTGTTTCCTACAGCCGGTTTGAAGTTACTGCAATTTTCACTGTAAAACCGAGCTGGAGCTCGTACCTCCCCATATATATGTATGGAGTGGAGTTTGCAAGTGAAAAGAAACTTTGTGTTCCCAACAAGCTATGTGAATGACGTCTTTCACACACAGTTATCTCTCAGAACTGACCATGTGGAGAGTGTTCGTTCATCTAGCACAAAGGGAACGGGTTGCATGGGAAACTTTTACTCTGGTTTCTCAGTCTGTTTCCTAGTACCGGTTTGAAGTTCCTGCAGTTTTCACTGTAAAACCGAGTTGGAGCTACTACTTCCCATATATATGTATGGAGTGGAATTTGCAACTGAAAAGAAACTTTGTGTTCCCAACAAGCTAGGTGAAGGACGGCTTTCACACACACTTATATCTCAGAACTGAGCATGTGGAGAGACATTCGTTTATCTAGCACAAAGAGAACGGGTTGCAGGAGAAATTTTACTCCAGATTCTCAGTATTTTTCCTAGTGCATGTTTGAATTTCCTGCAGTTTTCACAGTAAAACCGAGTTGGAGCTCGTACCTACCCATATATATGAATGGACTGGAGTTTGCAAGTGAACAGAAACTTTGTGTTCCCAACAAGCTATGTGAAGGAAGTCTTTCACACCAATTATCTCTCAGAACTGACCATGTGGAGAGATGTTCGTTCATCTAGCACAAATGGAACGTGTTGCAGGAGAAATTTTTACTGTGGTTTATCAGTCTGTTTCCTACTGCCGGTTTGAAGTTCCTGCAATTTTCACTGTAAAACAGAGTTGGAGCTCGTACCTCCCCATATATATGTATGGAGTGGAGTTTGCAACTGAAAAGAAACTTTGTGTTCCCAACAAGCTTGGTGAAGGACGGCTTTCACACACACTTTTCTCTCAGAACTGAGCATGTGGAGAGAAGTTCGTTCATGTAGCACAAAGGGAACAGTTTGCAGGGGAATCTTTAACTCTGGATTCTCAGTCTGTTTCCTAGTGCCGGTTTGAAGTTCCTGCAGTTTTCACTCTAAAACCTAGTTGGAGATAGTACCTCCCATATATATATATGGAGTGGAGTTTGCAACTGAAAAGAAACTTTGTGTTCCCCACAAGCTAGGTGAAGGGCGGCTTTCACACACAATTATCTCTCAGAACTGAGCATGTGGAGAGACTTTCGTTAATCTAGCACAAAGGAACGGGTAGCAGGAGAAATTTTACTCCGGTTTCTCAGTTTGTTTCCTAGTGCCTGTTTGAAGTTCCTGCATTTTTCACTGTAAAACCGAGTTGGAGCTAGTACCTTCCCATATATATGAATGGAATGGTGTTTGCAAGTGGAAAGAAACTTTGTGTTCCCAACAAGCTAGGTGAAGGATGGCTTTCACACTCACATATCTCTCAGAACTGAGCATGTGGAGAGACTTTCTTTCATCTAGCACAAAGGAACGGGTTGCAGGAGAAACTTTTACTCTGGTTTCTCATTCTGTTTCCTAGTGCCGGTTTGAAGTTCCTGCAGTTTTCACTGTAAAACAGAGTTGGAGCTATTACATCCCCATATATATGTATGCAGTGCAGTTTGCAACTGAAAAGAAACTTTGTGTTCCCAAAAAGCTAGGTGAAGGACGGCTTTCACACACACTTATCTCTCAGAACTGAGCATGTGGAGAGACGTTCGTTCAACTAGCACAAATGGAACGGGTTGCAGGAGAAACTTTTACTCTGGTTTCTCAGTATGTTTCCTAGTGCCGTTTTGAAGTGCCTGCAATTTTCACTGTAAAACAGATTTGGAGCTCGTACCTCCCCATATATATGAATGGGGTGGATTTGCAAGTTAAAAGAATCTTTGTGTTCCCAACAAGCTAGGTTAAGGAGGGCTTTCACACACAATTATCTCTCAGAAATAAGCATGTGGAGAGATGTCGTTCATCTAGCACAAAGGGATCGGGTTGCAAGAGAAACTTTTACTCTGGTTTCTCAGTCTGTTTCATAGTGCCGTTTGAAGTTCCTGCAGTTTTCACTGTAAAAGCGAGTTGGGTATTAACTCCCCGTATATATGTATGGAGTGGAGTTTGCAACTGAAAAGAAACTTTGTTTTCCCAACAAGCTAGTTGAAGGACGGCTTTCACAGACAATTATCTCTCAGAACTGAGCATGTGGAGATACGTTCGTTCATCTAGCACAAAGGGAACGGGTTGCAGGGGAAACTATTACTCTGGTTTCTCAGTCTGTTTCCTAGTGCCGGTTTAAAGTTCCTGCAGTTATCACTGTAAAACCGAGTTTTAGGTGGTAACACCCCTCATTTATGTATGGATTGGAGTTTGCAACTGAAAAGAAACTTTGTGTTCCCAACAATGTAGGTGAAGGACGGCTTTCACACACAATTATCTCTCAGAACTTAGCATGTGGAGAGACGTTCGTTCATCTAGAACAATGGGAACGGTTTGCAGGAGAAATTTTACTCTGTTTTCTCAGTCTGTTTCCTACTGCCATTTTGAAGTTCCTGCAGTTTTCACTGTAAAACCGAGTTGGAACTCGTACCTACCCATATATATTTATGGAGTGGAGTTTGCAAGTGAAAAGAAACTTTGTGTTCCCAACAAGCTAGGTGAAGGACGGCTTTCAAACACACTTATCTCTCAGAACTGAGCATGTGGAAATACTTTCGTTCATCTAGCACAAAGGGAACGGGTTGAGGAGAAACATTTACTCTTGTTTCTCAGTCTGTTTCCTATGCCTGTTTGAAATTCCTGCAGTTTGCACTGTTAAACCGAGTTGGAGCTTGTACCACCCCATATATATGTATGGGGAGGAGTTGGCAAGTGAAAAGAAACTTTGTGTTCCCAACAAGCTAGGTGAAGAACGGCTTACACACACACTTATCTCTCAAAATTGAGAATCTGGAGAGAATTTCGTTCATCTAGCACAAAAGGAACGGGTTGAAGGAGCAAACTTTACTCTGGTTTCTCAGTCTGTTTCCTAGTGCCGGACTGAATTTCCTGCTTTTTTCACTGTAAAACAGTGTTGGAGCTCGTACATCCACATATATGTATGTATGGAGTGGGGTTAGCATTTGAAAAGAAACGTTGTGATCACAACAAGCTAGGTGAAGGATGGCTTTCACACACAATTATCTCTCAGAACTGACCATGTGGAGAGACTTTCGTTCATCTAGCACAAAGGAACGGGTTGCAGGAGAAACTTTTACTCTGGTTTCTCAGTCTGTTTCCTAGTGCCAGTTTGAAGTTCCTGCAGTTTTCACTGTAAAACCGAGTTTGAGCTATTACATACCCTTATATACGTAAGCAGTGGAGTATACAACTGAAAAGAATATTTGTGTTACCAACAAGGTAGGTGAAGGACGGCTTCACACACACTTATCTCTCAGAACTGAGCATGTGGAGAGACGTTCGTTAATCCAGCACAAAGGAACCAGTTGCAGGAAAAATTTTACTCTGGTTTCACAGTCTGTTTCCTAGTGCCTGTTTGAAGTTCCTGCAGTTTTCACTGTAAAACCGAGTTGGAGCTCGTACATACCCATATATATGTATGGAGTGGAGTTTGCAAGTGAAAAGAAACTTTTGTGTTCCCAAAAAGATAGGTGAAGCAAGGCTTTCACACACACATATCTCTCAGAACTGAGCATGTGGAGAGACGTTCGTTCATCTAGCACAAATGGTACGGTTTGCAGGTGTAACTTTTACTCTGGTTTCTCAGTCTGTTTCCTAGTGCCGGTTTGAAGTTCCTGCAATTTTCACTGTAAATCCGAGTTGGAACTAGTACCTACCATATATATGTATGGAGTGGAGTTTGCAACTGAAAAGAAACTTTGTGTTCCCAACAAGCTAGTTGAAGGACGGCTTTCAGACACACTTATCTCTCAGAACTGAGCATGTGGAGAGACGTTCGTTAATCCAGCACAAAGGGAACGGTTTGCAGGGGAAATTTTACTCCGGGTTCTCAGTCTGTTTCGTAGGTCCTGTTTGAAGTTCCTGCAGTTTTCACTGTAAAACCGAGTTGGAGCTCGTACCTCCCCATATATATGTATGGAGTGGAGTTTACAAGTGAAAAGAAACTTTGTGTTCCCAACAAGCTAGGTGAAGGACGGCTTTCACACACACTTCTCTCTCAGAACGGAGCATTGGATAGACGTTCGTTCATGTAGCACAAAGGAACGGATTGCAGATGTAAATTTTACTCTGGTTTCTCAGTCTGTTTCCTACTGCAGGTTTGAAGTGTCTGCAAATTTCACTGTAAAACCGAGTTGGAGCTCGTACCTCCCCATATATATGTTTGGAGTGGATTTTGCAACTGAAAAGAAACTTTGTGTTCCCAACATGCTAGGTGAAGGTCGGTTTTCACACACACTTATCTCTCAGAACTGAGCATGTGGAGAGACGTTCGTTTATCTAGCACAAAGGGAACGGGTTCCAGGAGAAAAATTTACACCAGATTCTCAGTCTGTTTCCTAGTGCCTGTTTGAATTTCCTGCAGTTTTCACTGTAAAACCGAGTTGGAGCTCGTACCTCCCCATTTATATGTATGGACTGGATTTTGCAAGTGAAAAGAAACTTTGTGTTCCCAACAAGCTATGTGAAGTACGGCTTTCACACACAATTATCTCTCAGAACTGACCATGTGGAGAGACGTTCGTTCATCTAGCACAAATGGAACGGGTTGCAGGAGAAATTTTTACTCTGGTTTCTCAGTGTGTTTCCTAGTGCCGGTTTGAAGTTCCTGCAATTTTCACTGTAAAACACAGTTGGAGCTCGTACCTCCCCATATACATGTATGGAGTGGAGTTTGCTTCTGAAAAGAAACTTTGTGTTCCCAACAAGCTTGGTGAAGGCCGGCTTTCACACACACTTATCTCTCAGAACTGAGCATGTGGAGAGACGTTCGTTCATGTAGCACAAAGGGAACGGTTTGCAGGAGAAATTTTAACTCTGGATTCTCAGTCTATTTCCTAGTGCCGGGTTGAAGTTCCTGCAGTTTTCACTGTAAAACCGAGTTTGAGCTATTACATACCCTTATATATGTAAGCAGTGGAGTATGCAACTGAAAAGAAAATTTGTGTTCCCAACAAAGTAGGTGAAGGACGGCTTCACACACACTTATCTCTCAGAACTGAGTATGTGGAGAGACGTTCGTTAATCTAGCACAAAGGAACCAGTTGCAGGAAAAATTTTACTCTGGTTTCACAGTCTGTTTCCTAGTGCCTGTTTGAAGTTCCTGCAGTTTTCACTGTAAAACCGAGTTGGAGCTCGTACATACCCATATATATGTATGGAGTGGAGTTTGCAAGTGATAAGAAACTTTTGTGTTCCCAAAAAGATAGGTGAAGCAAGGCTTTCACACACACTTATCTCTCAGAACTGAGCATGTGGAGAGACGTTCGTTCATGTAGCACAAACGGTACGGTTTGCAGGGGTAACTTTTACTCTGGTTTCTCAGTCTGTTTCCTAGTGCCGGTTTGAAGTTCCTGCAATTTTCACTGTAAAACCGAGTTGGAAATAGTACCTCCCATATATATGTATGGAGTGGAGTTTCCAACTGAAAAGAAACTTTGTGTTCCCAACAAGCTAGGTGAAGGACGGCTTTCAGACAAACTTATCTCTCAGAACTGAGCATGTGGAGAGACGTTCGTTAATTCAGCACAAAGGGAACGGTTTGCAGGGGAAATTTTACTCCGGGTTCTCAGGCTGTTTCGTAGGTCCTGTTTGAAGTTCCTGCAGTTTTCACTGTAAAACCGAGTTGGAGCTCGTACCTCCCCATATATATGTATGGATTGGAGTTTACAAGTGAAAAGAAACTTTGTGTTCCCAACAAGCTAGGTGAAGGACGGCTTTCACACACACTTCTCTCTCAGAACGGAGCATTGGATAGACGTTCGTTCATGTAGCACAAAGGAACGGTTTGCAGATGTAACTTTTACTCTGGTTTCTCAGTCTGTTTCCTACTGCCGGTTTGAAGTGTCTGCAAATTTCACTGTAAAACCGAGTTGGAGCTCGTACCTCCCCATATATATGTTTGGAGTGGATTTTGCAACTGACAAGAAACTTTGTGTTCCCAACAAGCTAGGTGAAGGTCGGCTTTCACACACACTTATCTCTCAGAACTGAGCTTGTGGAGAGACTTTCGTTCATCTAGCACAAAGGGAACGGTTTGCAGGAGAAACATTTACTCTGGTATCTCAGTCACTTTCCTACTGCCGGTTTGAAGTTCCTGCAGTTTTCACTGTAAAACTGAGATGGAGCTAGTACCTCCCCATATATATGTATGGATTGGAGTTTGCAACTGAAATGAAGCTTTGTGTTCCCAACAACTATGTGAAGGACGGCTTTCACACACACATATCTCTCAGAACTGAGCATGTGGAGAGACGTTCGTTTATCTAGCACAAAGGGAACGGGTTGCAGGAGAAATTTTACTCCGGTTTCTCAGTATTTTTCCTAGTGCCTTTTTGAATTTCCTGCAGGTTTCACTGTAAAACCGAGTTGGAGCTCGTACCTCCCCATATATATGTATGGAGTGGTGTTTGCAAGTGGAAAGGAACTTTGTGTTCCCAACAAGCTAGGTGAAGGACGGCTTTCAAACACACTTATCTCTCAGAACTGAGCATGTGGAAATACTTTCGTTCATCTAGCACAAAGGGAACGGGTTGAGGAGAAACATTTACTCTTGTTTCTCAGTCTGTTTCCTATGCCTGTTTGAAATTCCTGCAGTTTGCACTGTTAAACCGAGTTGGAGCTTGTACCACCCCATATATATGTATGGGGAGGAGTTGGCAAGTGAAAAGATACTTTGTGTTCCCAACAAACTAGGTGAAGAACGGTTTACACACACATTTATCTCTCAGAACTGAGCATCTGGAGAGAATTTCGTTCATCTAGCACAAAAGGAACGGGTTGAAGGAGCAAATTTTACTCTGGTTTCTCAGTCTGTTTCCTAGTGCCGGACTGAATTTCCTGCTTTTTTCACTGTAAAACAGTGTTGGAGCTCGTACCTCCCCATATATGTATGTATGGAGTGGGGTTAGCATTTGAAAAGAAACGTTGTGATCCCAACAAGCTAGGTGAAGGATGGCTTTCACACACAATTATCTCTCAGAACTGACCATGTGGAGAGACTTTCGTTCATCTAGCACAAAGGGAACGGGTTGCAGGAGAAACTTTTACTCTGGTTTCTCAGTCTGTTTCCTAGTGCCAGTTTGAAGTTCCTGCAGTTTTCACTGTAAAACCGAGTTTGAGCTATTACATACCCTTATATATGTAAGCAGTGGAGTATGCAACTGAAAAGAAAATTTGTGTTCCCAACAAGGTAGGTGAAGGACGGCTTCACACACACTTATCTCTCAGAACTGAGCATGTGGAGAGACGTTCGTTAATCTAGCACAAAGGAACCAGATGCAGGAAAAATTTTACTCTGGTTTCACAGTCTTTTTCCTAGTGCCTGTTTGAAGTTCCTGCAGTTTTCACTGTAAAACCGAGTTGGAGCTCGTACATACCCATATATATGTATGGAGTGGAGTTTGCAACTGAAAAGAAACTTTGTGTTCCCAACAAGCTAGGTGAAGGACGGCTTTCAGACAAACTTATCTCTCAGAACTGAGCATGTGGAGAGACGTTCGTTAATCCAGCACAAATGGAACGATTTGCAGGGGAAATTTTACTCCGGGTTCTCAGTCTGTTTCGTAGGTCCTGTTTGAAGTTCCTGCAGTTTTCACTGTAAAACAGAGTTGGAGCTCGTACCTCCCCATATATATGTATGGAGTGGAGTTTACAAGTGATAAGAAACTTTGTGTTCCCAACAAGCTAGGTGAAGGACGGCTTTCACACACACTTCTCTCTCAGAACGGAGCATTGGATAGACGTTCGTTCATGTAGCACAAAGGAACGGTTTTCAGATGTAACTTTTACTCTGGTTTCTCAGTCTGTTTCCTACTGCCGGTTTGAAGTGTCTGCAAATTTCACTGTAAAACCGAGTTGGAGCTCGTACCTCCCCATATATATGTTTGGAGTGGATTTTGCAACTGAAAAGAAACTTTGTGTTCCCAAAAAGCTAAGTGAAGTTCGGCTTTCACACACACTTATCTCTCAGAAATGAGCATGTGGAGAGACATTCGTTCATCTAGCACAAAGGGAACGGTTTGCAGGAGAAACTTTTACTCTGGTATCTCAGTCACTTTCCTACTGCCGGTTTGAAGTTCCTGCACTTTTCACTGTAAAACCGAGTTGGAGCTAGTACTTCCCCATATATATGTATGGATTGGAGTTTGCAACTGAAAAGAAGCTTTGTGTTCCCAACAACTATGTGAAGGACGGCTTTCACACACACATATCTCTCAGAACTGAGCATGTGGAGAGAAGTTCGTTTATCTAGCACAAAGGGAACGGGTTCCAGGAGAAAAATTTACTCCAGATTCTCAGTCTGTTTCCTAGTGCCTGTTTGAATTTCCTGCAGTTTTCACTGTAAAACCGAGTTGGAGCTCGAACCTCCCCATTTATATGTATGGACTGGATTTTGCAAGTGAAAAGATACTTTGTGTTCCCAACAAGCTATGTGAAATACGGCTTTCACACACAATTATCTCTCAGAACTGACCATGTGGAGAGACGTTCGTTCATCTAGCACAAATGGAACGGGTTGCAGGAGAAATTTTTACTCTGCTTTCTCAGTCTGTTTCCTACTGCCGGTTTGAAGTTCCTGCAATTTTCACTGTAAAACACAGTTGGAGCTCGTACCTCCCCATAAACATGTATGGAGTGGAGTTTGCTTCTGAAAAGAAACTTTGTGTTCCCAACAAGCTTGGTGAAGGACGGCTTTCACACACACTTATCTCTCAGAACGGAGCATGTGGAGAGACGATCATTCATGTAGCACAAAGGGAACGGTTTGAGGAGAAACTTTAACTCCGGTTTCTCAGTCTGTTTCCTAGTGCCTGTTTGAAGTTCCTGCAGTTTTCACTGTAAAACCGCGTTGGAGCTCGTACCTCCCCATATATAAGTATGGAGTGGTGTTTGCAAGTGGAAAGAAACTTTGTGTTCCCAACAAGCTAGGTGAAGGACGGCTTTCACACACACATATCTCTCAGAACTGAGAATGTGGAGAGAGTTTCTTTCATCTAGCACAAAGGGAACGGGTTGCAGGACAAACTTTTACTCTGGATTCTAATTCTGTTTCCTAGTGCCAGTTTGAAGTTCCTGCAGTTTTCACTGTAAACCGAGTTGGAGCTATTAAATCCCCATATATATATATGCAGTGGAGTTTGCAACTGAAAAGAAACTTTGTGTTCCCAACAAACTATTTGAAGGACGGCTCTCACACACACTTATCTCTCAGAACTGAGCATGTGGAGAGACGTTCGTTAATCTAGCACAAAGGGAACGGGTTGCAGGAGAAATTTTACTCTGGTTTCTCAGTCTGTTTCCTAGTGCCGTTTTAAAGTTCCTGCAGTTATCACTGTAAAACCGAGTTTTAGGTAGTAACACCCCTCATTTATGTATGGATTGGAGTTTGCAACTGAAAAGAAACTTTGTGTTCCCAACAATGTAGGTGAAGGACGGCTTTCACACACACTTATCTCTCAGAACTTAGCATGTGGAGAGACGTTCGTTCATCTAGAACAATGGGAACGGTTTGCAGGAGAAATTTTACTCTGTTTTCTCAGTTTGTTTCCTACTGCCATTTTGAAGTTCCTGCAGTTTTCTCTGTAAAACCGAGTTGGAACTCGTACCTACCCATATATATTTATGGAGTGGAGTTTGCAAGTGAAAAGAAACTTTGTGTTCCCAACAAGCTAGGTGAAGGACGGCTTTCAAACACACTTATCTCTCAGAACTGAGCATGTGGAATTACTTTCGTTCATCTAGCACAAAGGGAACGGGTTGAGGAGAAACATTTACTCTTGTTTCTCAGTCTGTTTCCTATGCCTGTTTGAAATTCCTGCAGTTTGCACTGTTAAACCGAGTTGGAGCTTGTACCACCCCATATATATGTATGGGGAGGAGTTGGCAAGTGAAAAGAAACTTTGTGTTCCCAACAAGCTAGGTGAAGAACGGCTTACACACACACTTATCTCTCAGAATTGAGCATCTGGAGAGAATTTCGTTCATCTAGCACAAAAGGAACGGGTTGAAGGAGCAAATTTTACTCTGGTTTCTCAGTCTGTTTCCTAGTGCCGAACTGAACTTCCTGCAGTTTTCACTGTAAAACCGTGTTGGAGCTCGTACATACCCATATATATGTATGGAGTGGAGTTTGCAAGTGAAAAGAAACTTTTGTGTTCCCAAAAATATAGGTGAAGAAAGGCTTTCACACACACTTATCTCTCAGAACTGAGCATGTGGAGAGACGTTCGTTCATCTAGCACAAATGGTACAGTTTGCAGGGGTCACTTTTACTCTGGTTTCTCAGTCTGTTTCCTAGTGCCGGTTTGAAGTTCCTGCAATTTTCACTGTAAAACCGAGTTGGAACTAGTATCTCCCATATATATGTATGGAGTGGAGTTTGCAACTGAAAACAAACTTTGTGTTCCCAACAAGCTAGGTGAAGGACGGTTTTCACACAAACTTATCTCTCAGACCTGAGCATGTGGAGAGACGTTCGTTAATCCAGCACAAAGGGAACGGTTTGCAGGGGAAATTTTACTCCGGGTTCTCAGTCTGTTTCGTAGGTCCTGTTTGAAGTTCCTGCAGTTTTCACTGTAAAACCGAGTTTCAGCTCGTACCTCCCCATATATATGTATGGAGTGGAGTTTACAAGTGAAAAGAAACTTTGTGTTCCCAACAAGCTAGGTGAAGGACGGCTTTCACACACACTTCTCTCTCAGAACGGAGCATTGGATAGACGTTCGTTCATGTAGCACAAAGGAACGGTTTGCAGATGTAACTTTTACTCTGGTTTCTCAGTCTGTTTCCTACTGCCGGTTTGAAGTGTCTGCAAATTTCACTGTAAAACCGAGTTGGAGCTCGTACCTCCCCATATATATGTTTGGTGTGGATTTTGCAACTGACAAGAAACTTTGTGTTCCCAACAAGCTAGGTGAAGGTCGGCTTTCACACACACTTATCTCTCAGAACTGAGCTTGTGGAGAGACGTTCGTTCATCTAGCACAAAGGGAACGGTTTGCAGGAGAAACTTTTACTCTGGTATCTCAGTCAGTTTCCTACTGCCGGTTTGAAGTTCCTACAGTTTTCACTGTAAAACCGAGATGGAGCTAGTACCTCCCCATATATATGTATGGATTGGAGTTTGCAACTGAAAAGAAGCTTTGTGTTCCCAACAACTATGTGAAGGACGGCTTTCACACACACATATCTCTCAGAACTGAGCATGTGGAGAGACGTTCGTTTATCTAGCACAAAGGGAACGGGTTCCAGGAGAAAAATTTACTCCAGATTCTCAGTCTGTTTCCTAGTGCCTGTTTGAATTTCCTGCAGTTTTCACTGTAAAACCGAGTTGGAGCTCGTACCTCCCCATTTATATGTATGGACTGGATTTTGCAATTGAAAAGAAACTTTGTGTTCCCAACAAGCTATGTGAAGTACGGCTTTCACACACAATTATCTCTCAGAACTGACCATGTGGAGAGACGTTCGTTCATCTAGCACAAATGGAACGGGTTGCAAGAGAAATTTTTTCTCTGCTTTCTCAGTCTGTTTCCTACTGCCGGTTTGACGTTCCTGCAATTTTCACTGTAAAACACAGTTGGAGCTCGTACCTCCCCATATACATGTATGGAGTGGAGTTTGCTTCTGAAAAGAAACTTTGTGTTCCCGAAAAGCTTGGTGAAGGACGGCTTTCACACACACTTATCTCTCAGAACTGAGCATGTGGAGAGACGTTCGTTCATGTAGCACAAAGGGAACGGTTTGCAGGAGAAAGTTTAACTCTGGATTCTCAGTCTATTTCCTAGTGCCTGGTTGAAGTTCCTGCAGTTTTCACTGTAAAACCGAGTTGGAACTAGTACTTCCCATATATATGTATGGAGTGGAGTTTGCAACTGAAAAGAAACTTTGTGTTCCCAACAATCTAGGTGAAGGACGGCTTTCACACACAATTATCTCTTAGAACTGAGCATGTGGAGAGACGTTCGTTAATCTAGCACAAAGGGAACGGGTAGCAGGAGAAATTTTACTCCGGTTTCTCAGTCTGTTTCCTAGTGCCTGTTTGAAGTTCCTGCAGTTTTCACTGTAAAACCGAGTTGGAGCTCGTACCTCCCCATATATATGTATGGAGTGGTGTTTGCAAGTGGAAAGAAACTTTGTGTTCCCAACAAGCTAGGTGAAGTGCGGCTTTCACACACACATATCTCTCAGAACTGAGAATGTGGAGAGAGTTTCTTTCATCTAGCACAAAGGGAACGGGTTGCAGGACAAACTTTTACTCTGGATTCTAATTCTGTTTCCTAGTGCTAGTTTGAAGTTCCTGCAGTTTTCACTGTAAACCGAGTTGGAGCTATTAAATCCCCATATATATGTATGCAGTGGAGTATGCAACTGAAAAGAAACTTTGTGTTCCCAACAAACTAGTTGAAGTACGGCTCTCACACACACTTATCTCTCAGAACTGAGCATGTGGAGAGACGTTCGTTAATGTAGCACAAAGGGAACGGTTTGCAGGAGAAATTTTACTCTGGTTTCTCAGTATTTTTCCTAGTGCCTGTATGAAGTTCCTGCAGTTTTCACTGTAAAACCGAGTTGGAGCTCGTACCTCCCCATAAATATGTATGGAGTGGTGTTTGCATTTGGAAAGATACTTTGTGTTCCCAACAAGCTAGGTGAAGGTCGGCTTTCACACACACATATCTCTCAGAACTGAGCAAGTGGAGAGACTTTCTTTCATCTAGCACAAACTGAACCGGTTGAAGGAGAAACTTTTACTCTTGTTTCTCAGTCTGTTTCCTAGTGCCGGTTTGAAGTTCCTGCAATTTTCACTGTAAAACCCAGTTGGAGCTATTACATCCCCATATATATATGGAGTGGAGTTTGCAAGTGAAAAGAAACTTTGTGTTCCCAACAAGCTAGGTGAAGGACGGCTTTCACACACACTTATCTCTCAGAACTGAGCATGTGGAGAGACGTTCATTCATGTAGCACCAAGGGAACGGTTTGCAGGAGAAACTTTAACTCTGGATTCTCAGTCTGTTTCCTACAGCCGGTTTGAAGTTCCTGCAATTTTCACTGTAAAACCGAGTTGGAGCTCGTACCTCCCCATATATATATATGGAGTGGAGTTTGCAAGTGAAAAGAAACTATGTATTCCCAACAAGTTATGTGAAGGACGTCTTTCACACACAATTATCTCTCTGAACTGACCATGTGGAGAGACGTTCGTTCATCTAGCACAAAGGGAATGGGTTGCAGGAGAAACTTTCACTCTGGATTCTCAGTCTGTTTCCTAGTGCCGGTTTCAAGTTCCTGCAGTTTTCACTGTAAAACCGAGTTGGAGCTAGGACATCCCATATATATGTATGGAGTGGAATTTGCAAGTGAAAAGAAACTTTGTGTTCCCAACAAGCTATGTGAAGGACGTCTTTCACACCAATTATCTCTCAGAACTGACCATGTGGAAACACGTTCGTTCATCTAGCACAAATGGAACGGGTTGCAGGAGAAATTTTTACTGTGGTTTATCAGTCTGTTTCCTACTGCCGGTTTGAAGTTCCTGCAATTTTCACTGTAATACCGAGTTGGAGCTAGTACCTTCCCATATATATGTATGGAATGGTGTTTGCTAGTGGAAAGAAACTTTGTGTTCCCAACATCATAGGTGAAGGACGGCTTTCACACTCATATATCTCTCAGAACTGAGCATGTGGAGAGACTTTCGTTTATCTAGCACAAAGGGAACGGGTTGCAGGAGAAATTTCACTCCAGACTCTCAGTCTGTTTCCTAGTGCCTGTTTGAATTTCCTGCAGTTTTCACTGTAAAACCGAGTTGGAGCTCGTACCTCCCCATTTATATGTATGGACTGGAGTTTGCAAGTGAAAAGAAACTTTGTGTTCCCAACAAGCTATGTGAAGGACGGCTTTCACACACAATTATCTCTGAGAACTGACCATGTGGAGAGACTTTCGTTCATCTAGCACAAATGGAACGGGTTGCAGGAGAAATTTTTACTCTGGTTTCTCAGTCGGTTTCCTACTGCCGGTTTGAGTTATTGCAATTTTCACTGTAAAACAGAGTTGGAGCTCGTACCTCCCCATATACATGTATGGAGTGGAGTTTGCAACTGAAAAGAAACTTTGTGTTCCCAACAAGCTTGGTGAAGGACGGCTTTCACACACACTTATCTCTCAGAACTGAGCATGTGGAGAGACGTTCGTTCATGTAGCACAAAGGGAACGGTATGCAGGAGAAACTTTAAATCTGGTTTCTAATTCTGTTTCCTAGTGACGGTTTGAAGTTCCTGCAGTTTTCACTCTAAACCGAGTTGAAGCTATTACATCCCCATATATATGTATGCAGTGGAGTTTGCAACTGAACAGAAACTTTGTGTTCCCAACAAGCTAGTTGAAGGACGGCTTTCACACACACATATCTCTCAGAACTGAGCATGTGGAGAGACGTTCGTTAATCTAGCACAAAGGGAACGGGTTGCAGGGGAAATTTTACTCTGGTTTCTCAGTATTTTTCCTAGTGCCTGTTTGAAGTTCCTGCAGTTTTCACTGTAAAACAGAGTTGGAGCTCGTACCACCCCATATATATGTATGGAGTGGTGTTTGCAAGTGGAAAGGAACTTTGTGTTCCCAACAAGCTAGGTGAAGGACGGCTTTCACACACACAAAACCCTCAGAACTGAGCATGTGGAGAGACTATCTTTCATCTAGCACAAAGGGAACCTGTTGAAGGGGAAACTTTTACTCTGGTTTCTCAGCCTGTTTCCTAGTGCCGATTTGAAGTTCCTGCAGTTTTCACTGTAAAACCGAGTTGGAGCTATTATATCCCCATATATATATGGAGTGGAGTTTGCTAGTGAAAAGAAACTTTGTGTTCCCAACAAGCTAGGTGAAGGACTGCTTTCACACACACTTATATCTCAGAACTGAGCATGAGGAGAGACGTTCGTTCATGTAGCACAAAGGGAAAGGTTTGCAGGAGAAACTTTAACTCTGGTTTCTCAGTCTGTTTCCTACAGCCGGTTTGAAGTTCCTGCAATTTTCCCTGTAAAACCGAGTTGGAGCTCGTACCTCCCCATATATATGTATGGAGTGGAGTTTGCAAGTGAAAAGAAACTTTGTGTTCCTAACAAGCTATGTGAATGACGTCTTTCACACACAGTTATCTCTGAGAACTGACCATGTTTATAGACGTTCGTTCATCTAGCACAAAGGGAACGGGTTGCAGGGGAAACTTTTACTCTGGTTTCTCAGTCTGTTTCCTAGTACCGGTTTGATGTTCCTGCAGTTTTCACTGTAAAACCGAGTTGGAGCTAGTACCACCCATATATATGCATGGAGTGGAATTTGCAACTGAAAAGAAACTTTGTGTTCCCAACAAGCTAGGTGAAGGACGGCTTTCACACACACTTATCTCTCAGAACTGAGCATGTGGAGAGACGTTCGTTTATCTAGCACAAATGGAACGGGTTGCAAGAGAAATTTTACTCCAGATTCTCAGTATGTTTCCTAGTGCCTGTTTGAATTTCCTGCAGTTTTCACAGTAAAACCGAGTTGGAGCTCGTACCTACCCATATATATGTATGGAGTGGAGTTTGCAAGTGAAAAGAAACTTTGTGTTCTCAACAAGCTAGGTGAAGGACGGCTTTCACACACAATTATCTCTCAGAACTGAGCATGTGGAGAGACGTTCGTTCATGTAGCACAAAGGGAAATGTTTGCAGGAGAAACTATAACTCTGGTTTCTCAGACTGATTCCTACTGCCGGTTGAAGTTCCTGCAATTTTTACAGCAAAACCTAGTTGGAGATCGTACCTCCCCATATATATTTATGGATTGGAGTTTGCAAGTGAAAAGAAACTTTGTGTTCCCAAAATGCTAGGTGAAGGAAGGCTTTCACACACAATTATCTCTCAGAACTGAGCATGTGGAGAGACGTTCGTTCATCTAGCACAAATGAAAGTGTTGCAGGAAAAACCTTTACTCTGGTTTCTCAGTCTGTTTCCTAGTGCCGGTTTGAAGTTCCTGCAGATTTCACTGTAAAACCGAGTTGGAGCTAGTACCTCCCATATATATGTATGGAGTGGAGTTTGCAAATGGAAAGAAACTTTGTGTTCCCAACAAGCTAGGTGAAGGACGGCTTTCACACACACATATCTCTCAGAACTGAGCATGTGGAGAGACGTTCGTTAATCTAGCCAAAGGGAACGGGTAGAAGAGAAATTTTACTCCGGTTTCTCAGTCTGTTTCCTAGTGCCTGTTTGAAGTTCCTGCATTTTTCACTGTAAAACCGAGTTGGAGCTAGTACCTCCCCATATATATGTATGGAATGGTGTTTGCAAGTGGAAAGAAACTTTGTGTTCCCAACAAGCTAGGTGAAGGACGGCTTTCAACTCACATTTCTCTCAGAACTGAGCATGTGGAGAGACTTTCTTTCATCTAGCACAAAGGAACCGGTTGCAGGAGAATCTTTTACTCTGGTTTCACATTCTGTTTCCTAGTGCCGGTTTGAAGTTCCTGCAGTTTTCACTGTAAAACAGAGTTGGAGCTATTGCATCCCCATATATATGTATGCAGTGGGGCTGGCAACTGAAAAGAAACTTTGAGTTCCCAACAAGCTAGGTGAAGGACGGCTTTCACACACTTTTATCTCTCAGAACTGAGCATGTGGAGAGACGTTCGTTCATGTAGCACAAAGGGAAATGTTTGCAGGAGTAACTATATCTCTGGTTTCTCAGACTGTTTCCTACTGCCGGTTTGAAGTTCCTGCAATTTTCACAAAAAAACCGAGTTGGTGATCGTGCCTCCCCATATATATGTATGGACTGGAGTTTGCAAGTGAAAGGAAAATGTGTTCCCAAAAAGCTATGTGAAGGACGGCTTTCACACACAATTATCTCTCAGTACTGACCATGTGGAGAGACGTTCGTTCATCTACCACAAATGGAACGGGTTGCAGGAGAAATTTTTACTCTTGTTTCTCAGTATGTTTCCTACTGCTTGTTTGAAGATCCTGCAGTTTTCACTGTAAAACCGTGTTGGAGTTAGTACCTCCCCATATATATTTATGGAGTGGTGTTTGCAAATGAAAAGAAGCTTTGTGTTCCCAACAAGCTAGATGAAGGACGGCTTTCACACACACTTATCTCTCAGAACAGAGCATGTGGGGAGACGTTCGTTCATGTAGCACAAATGGAACGGTTTGCAAGAGTAACTTTAACTCTGGTTTCTCAGTCTGTTCCTACTGCCGGATAGACGTTCCTGCAATTTTCACTGTAAAACCGAGTTGGAGCTCTTACCTCCATATATATATGTATGGAGTGGAGTTTACAAGTGAAAAGAAACTTTGTGTTCCCAACAAGATAGGTGAAGTTCGGCTTTCACACACACTTATCTCTCAGAACGGAGCATGTGGAGAGACGTTCGTTCATGTAGCACAAAGGGAACGGTTTGCAGGAGAAACTTTAACTCTGGTTTCTCAGTCTGTTTCCTACAGCCTGTTTGAAGTTCCTGCAATTTTCACTGTAAAACCGAGTTAGAGCTCGTACCTCCCCATATATATGTATGGAGTGGAGTTTGCAAGTGAAAAGAAACTTTGTGTACCCAACAAGCTATGTGAATGACGTCTTTCACACACAGTTATCTCTGAGAACTGACCATGTTTAGAGACGTTCGTTCATCTAGCACAAAGGGAACGGGTTGCAGGGGAAACTTTTACTCTGGTTTCTCAGTCTGTTTCCTAGTACCGGTTTGAAGTTCCTGCAGTTTTCACTGTAAAACCGAGTTGGAGCTAGTACCTCCCATATATATGTATGGAGTGGAATTTGCAACTGAAAAGAAACTTTGTGTTCCCAACAAGCTAGGTGAAGGATGGCTTTCACACACAATTATCTCTCAGAACTGAGCATGTGGAGAGACGTTCGTTTATCTAGCACAAATGGAACGGGTTGCAGGAGAAATTTACTCCAGATTCTCAGTATGTTTCCTAGTGCCTGTTTGAATTTCCTGCAGTTTTCACAGTAAAACCGAGTTGGAGCTCGTACCTACCCATATATATGAATGGACTGGAGATTGCAAGTGAACAGAAACTTTGTGTTCCCAACAACTATGTGAAGGAAGTCTTTCACACCAATTATCTCTCAGAACTGACCATGTGGAGAGACGTTCGTTCATCTAGCACAATTGGAACGGGTTGCAGTAGAAATTTTTATTGTGGTTTATCAGTCTGTTTCCTACTGCCGGTTTGAAGTTCCTGCAGTTTTCACTGTAAAACAGAGTTGGAGCTATTACATCCCCATATATATGTATGCTGTGGATTTTGCAACTGAAAAGAAACTTTGTGTTCCCAACAAGCTAGGTGAAGGACGGCTTTCACACACTATTATCTCTCAGAACTGAGCATGTGGAGAGACGTTCGTTCATGTAACACAAAGGGAAATGTTTGCAGGAGAAACTATAACTCTGGTTTCTCAGACTGTTTCTTACTGCCGGTTGAAGTTCCTGCAATTTTCACAGTAAAACCAATTTGGAGATCGTACCTCCCCATATATATGTATGGAGTGGAGTTTGCAAGTGAAAAGAAACTTTGTGTTCCCAACATGCTAGGTGAAGGACGGCTTTCACACACAATTATCTCTCAGAACTGACCATGTGGAGAGACGTTCGTTCATCTAGCACAAAGGAAAGTGTTGCAGGAAAAACCTTTACTCTGGTTTCTCAGTCTGTTTCCTAGTGCCGCTTTGAAGTTCCTGCAGATTTCACTGTAAAACCGAGTTGGAGCTAGTACTTCCCATATATATGTATAGGGTGGAATTTGCAAATGGAAAGAAACTTTGGGTTCCCAACAAGCTAGGTGAAGGACGTCTTTCACACACTCTTATCACTCAGAACTGAGCATGTGGAGAGACGTTCGTTAATCTAGCACAAAGGGAACGGGTAGCAGGAGAAATTTTACTCCGGTTTCTCAGTCTGTTTCCTAGTGCCTGTTTGAAGTTCCTGCATTTTTCACTGTAAAACCGAGTTGGAGCTAGTACCTCCCCATATATATGTATGGAATGGTGTTTTCAAGTGGAAAGAAACTTTGTGTTCCCAACAAGCTAGGTGAAGGACGGCTTTCACACTCACATTTCTCTCAGAACTGAGCATGTGTAGAGACTTTCTTTCATCTAGCACAAAGGAACCGGTTGCAGGAGAAACTTTTACTCTTGTTTCACATTCTGTTTCCTAGTGCCGGTTTGAAGTTCCTGCAGTTTTCACTGTAAAACAGAGTTGGAGCTATTGCATCCCCATATATATGTATGCAGTGGAGTTTGCAACTGAAAAGAAACTTTGAGTTCCCAACAAGCTATGAGAAGGACGGCTTTCACACACATTTATCTCTCAGAACTGAGCATGTGGAGACACGTTCGTTCATGTAGCACAAAGGGAAATGTTTGCAGGAGTAACTATATCTCTGGTTTCTCAGACTGTTTCCTACTGCCGGTTTGAAGTTCCTGCAATTTTCACAGTAAAACCGAGTTGGTGATCGTACCTCCCCATATATATGTATGGACTGCAGTTTGCAAGTGAAAAGAAACTTTGTGTTCCCAAAAAGCTATGTGAAGGACGGCTTTCACACACAATTATCTCTCAGTACTGACCATGTGGAGAGACGTTCGTTCATCTACCACAAATGGAACGGGTTGCAGGAGATATTTTTACTCTGGTTTCTCAGTCTGTTTCCTAATGCCGGTTTGAAGTTAATGCAATTTTCACTGTAAAACCGAGTTGGAGCTCGTACCACCCCATATATATGTATGGAGTGGTGTTTGCAACTGAAAAGAAACTTTGTGTTCCCAACAAGCTAGGTGAAGGACGGCTTTCACATCCACTTATCTCTCAGGACTGAGCTTGTGGAGAGACGTTCGTTCATCTAGCACAAATGGAACGGTTGGCAGGAGAAACTTTTTCTCATGTTTCTCAGTCTGTTTCCTACTGCTTGTTTGAAGTTCCTGCAGTTTTCACTGTAAAACCTAGTTGGGGTTAGTACCTCCCCATATATATGTATGGAGTGGTGTTTGCAAATGAAAAGAAACTTTGTGTTCCCAACAAGCTAGATGAAGGACGGCTTTCACACACACTTATCTCTCAGAACGGAGCATGTGGAGAGACGTTCGTTCATGTAGCACAAAGGGAACGGTTTGCAGGTGTAACTTTAACTCTGGTTTCTCAGACTGTTTCCTACTGCCGGATAGAATTTCCTGCAATATTCACTGTAAAACCGAGTTGGAGCCCTTACCTCCCCATATATATGTATGGAGAGGAGTTTGCAAGTGAAAAGAAACTTTGTGTTCCCAACAAGCTAGGTGAAGGAATGTTTTCACACACAATTATCTCTCAGAACTGACCATGTGGAGAGACGTTCGTTCATCTAGCACAAAGGGAACGGGTTGCAGGAGAAAATTTTTCTCTGGTTTCTCAGTCTGTTTCCTAGTGCCGTTTTGATGTTCCTGCAGTTTTCACTGTAAAACTGAGTTGGAGCTGGTACCTCCCATATATATGTGTGGAATGGAGTTTGCAACTGAAAAGAAAATTTGTGTTCCCAACAAGCTAGCTGAAGGACGGCTTTCACACACACTTGTCTCTCAGAACTGAGCATGTGGATAGACGTTCGTTAATCTAGCACAAAGGAACGGGTTGCAGGAGAAATTATACTCCGGTTACTCAGTATGTTTCCTAGTGCCTCTTTGAAGTTCCTGCTGTTTTCACTGTAAAACCGAGTTGGAACTCGTACCTCCCCATATATATGTATGGAGTGGAGTTTGCAAGTGAAAAGAAACTTTTTGTTCCCAACAAGCTAGGTGAAGGACGGCTTTCACACACACTTATCTCTCAGAAATGAGCATGTGGAGATACGTTCATTCATCTAGCACAAAGTGAACGGGTTGTAGGAGAAATTTTTACTCTGGATTCTCAGTCTGTTTCCTACTGCCGGTTTGAAGTTCCTGCAGTTTGCACTGTAAAACCGAGTTGGAGCTCGTACATCCCCATATATATGTATGGAGTGGAGTTTGCAACTGAAAAAAACTTTGTGTTCCCAACAACTAGTTGAAGGACGGCTTTCACACACACTTATCTCTCAGAAATTAGCATGTGGAGAGACGTTCGTTCATCTAGCACAAAGGGAACGGTTTGCAGGAGAAACTTTTCTCTGGTTTCTCAGTCTGTTTCCTACTGCCGGTTTGAAGTTTCTGCAATTTTCACTGTAAATCCGAATTGGAGCTCGTACCTCCCCATATATATGTATGGAGTGGAGTTTACAAGTGAAAAGAAACTTTGTGTTCCCAACAAGCTAGGTGAAGGACGGCTTTCACACACACTTATCTCTCAGAACTGAGCTTGTGGAGAGATGTTCGTTCATGTAGCACAAAGGGAACAGTTTTCAGGAGAAACTTTAACTCTGGTTTCTCAGTCTGTTTCCTACTGCCGATTTGAAGTTCCTGCAATTTTCACTGTAAAACCGAGTTGGAGCTCGTACCTCCCCATATATATGTATGGAGTGGAGTTTGCATGTGAAAAGAAACTTTGTGTTCCCAACATGCTAGGTGAAGGACGGCTTTCACACACACTTATCTCTCAGAACTGAGCTTGTGGAGAGATGTTCGTTCATGTAGCACCACGGGAACGGTTTTCAGGAGAAACTTTAACTCTGGTTTCTCAGTCTGTTTCCTACTGCCGATTTGAAGTCCCTGCAATTTTCACTGTAAAACCGAGTTGGAGCTCGTACCTCCCCATATATATGTATGGAGTGGGGTTTGCATGTGAAAAGAAACTTTGTGTTCCCAACATGCTAGGTGAAGGACGGCTTTCACACACAATTATCTCTCAGAACTGACCATGTGGAGAGACGTTCTTTCATCTAGCACAAAGGGAACGGTTTGCAGGAGGAATTCTACTCCGGTTTCTCAGTTTGTTTGCTAGTGCCTGTTTGAAGTTCCTGCAGTTTTCACTGTAAAACAGAGTTGGAGCTCGTACCTCCCCATATATATGTATGGAGTGGAGTTTGCAAGTGAAAAGAAACTTTGTGTTCCCAACAAGCTGGGTGTAGTACGGCTTTAACTCACACACATCTCTCAGAACTGAGCATGTGGAGAGATTTTCTTTCATCTAGCACAAAAGGAACTGGTTGCAGTAGAAACTTATACTCTGGATTCTCATTATGTTTCCTAGTGCCGGTTTGAAGTTCCTGCAGTTTTCACTGTAAAACCGAGTTGGAGCTATTACATCCCCTTATATATGTATGCAGTGGAGTTTGCAACTGAAAAGAATATTTGTGTTCCCAACAAGCTAGGTGAAGGACGGCTTTCACACACACTTATCTCTCAGAACTGAGCATGTGGAGAGACGTTCGTTAATCTAGCACAAAGGAACGGGTTGAGGAAAAATTTAACTCTGCTTTCTCAGTCTGTTTCCTAGTGCCTGTTTGAAGTTCCTGCATTTTTCACAGTAAATCCGAGTTGGAGCTCGTACATCCCCATATATAAGTATGGAGTGAAGTTTGCAACTGAAAAGAAACTTTGTGTTCCCAACAAACTAGGTGAAGGACGGCTTTCAAACACACTTATTTCTCAGAACTGAGCATGTGGATAGACGTTCGTTCATCTAGCACAAAGGGAACGGTTTGCAGGAGAAACGTTTACTGTGGTTTCTCAGTCTGTTTCCTACTGCCGGTTTGAAGTTCCTGCAATTTTCAGTGTAAAACCGAGTTGGGGCTCGTACCTTCCCATATATATCTATTTAGTGGAGTTTGCAACGGAAGGAAACATTGTGTTCCCAACAACTAGGTGAAGGACGGCTTTCACACACTCATCTCTCAGAAATGAGCATGTGGAGAGACGTTCGTTCATCTAGCACATAGGGAACAGGTTGCAGGAGAAACTTTTACTCTGGTTTCTCAGTCTGTTTCCTACTGCCGGTTTTAAGTTCCTGCAATTTTCACTGTAAATCCGAGTTGGAGCTCGTACCTCCCCATATATATTTATGGAGTGGAGATTTCAAGTGAAAAGAAAATTCCTATTCCCAACAAGCTATGTGGAGTACGGCTTACACACACACTTATCTCTCAGAACGGAGCATTTGAAAAGACGTTCATTCATATAGCACAAACTGAATGGTTTGCAGGAGAATCTTAACTATGGTTTCTCAGTCTGTTTCCTACTGCCGGTTTGAAGTTCCTCAATTTTCACTATAAAACCGAGTTGGAGCTCCTACCTCCCCATATATATATATGGAGTGGAGTTTGCAAGTGAAAAGAAACTTTGTGTTCCCAGCAAGCTGGGTGAAATACGGCTTTCACATACAATTATCCCTCAGAACTGACCATGTGGAGAGACGTTCGTTCATCTAGCACAAAGGGAACGGGTTGCAGGAGAAACTTTTACTCTAGTTTCTCAGTCTGCTTCCTACTGCCGGTATAAAGTTCCTGCAATTTTCACTGTAAAACCGAGTTGGAGCTCGTAACTACCCATATATATGTATGGAGTGGAGATTGCAAGTGAAAAGAAACTTTGCGTTCCCAACAAGCTAGGTGAAGGACGGCTTTCACACACACTTATCTCTCAGACCTGAGCATGTGGAGAGACGTTCGTTCATCTAGCACAAATGGAAAGGTTTGCAGGAGAAATTTTACTCTGGTTTCTCAGTCTGTTTCCTAGTGCCGGTTTGAAGTTCCTGCAGTTTTCACTGTAAAACTGAGTTGGAGCTAGTACTTCCCCATATATTTGTATTGAGTGGAATTTGCAACTGAAAAGAAACTTTGTGTTCCCAAAAAGCTAGGTGAATGGCAGCTTTCACACACACTTATTTTTCAGAACTGAGCATGTGGACAGACGTTCGTTCATCTAGCACGAAAGGAATGGTTTGTAGGGGAAACTTTACTCTGGTTTCTCAAACTGTTTCCTACTGCCGGTTTGAAGTTCCTGCAGTTTTCACTGTAAAACCGAGTTGGAGTATGTACCTCCCCATATATATAAATGGTGTGGAGTTTACAACTGAAAAGAAGCTTTGTGTTCCCAACAAGCTAGGTGAAGCACGACTTTCACACACACTGATCTCTCAGAAATGAGCTTGTGGAGAGACGTTCGTTCATCTAGCCAAAGGGAACGAGGTGCAGGGAAATTTTACTCTGGTTTCTCATTCGGTTTCCTACTGCCGGTTTGAATTTCCTGCAGTTTTCACTGTAAAACCGAGTTGGAGCTCGTACCTCCCCATATAAATGTATGGAGTGGAGTTTGCAAGTGAAAAGAAACTTTGTGTTCCCAACAAGCTAGGTGAAGTGCGGCTTTCACACACATAAACCTCTCAGAACTGAGCATGTGGAGAGACTTTCTTTCATCTAGCACAAAGGGAATGGTTTGTGGGTGAAACTTTAAATCTGATTTCTCAGTCTGTTTCCTACTGCCAGTTTTAAGTTCCTGCAATTTTCACTGTAAAACCGATTTGGAGCTAGTACCTCCCCATATATATTTGTATGGATAGGAGTTAACAAGTGAAAAGAAACTTTGTGTTCCCATCAAGCTAGGAGAAGGACGGCTTTTACACACACTTTTCTCTCAGAACTGAGCATGTGGAGAGACGTTCGTTCATGTAGCCCAAAGGGAATGGTTTGCAGGAGAAACTTTAACTCTGGTTTCTCAGTCTGTTTCCTACTGCCGGTTTGAAGTTCCTGGAATTTTCACTGTAAAACCGAGTTGGAGCTCGTACCACCCCATATATATGTATTGAGTGTAGTTTACAAGTGAAAAGAAACTATGTGTTCCTAAAAAGCTAGGTGAAGTACGGCTTTCAAACACACTTCTCTCTCAGAACTGGGCATGTGGAGAGACTTTTGTTAATATAGCACAAAGGGAACGTGTTGCAGGAGAAATTTTACTCCGGTTTCTCAGTCTGTTTCCTAGTGCCGTATTGAAGTTCCTGCAGTATTCACTGTAAAACAGTGTTGGATCTCGTACCTCACCATATATATGTATGGAGTGGATTTGCAAGTGAAAAGAATCTTTGTTTTCCCAACAGGCTATGTGAAGTATGGCTTTCACACACAATTATCTCTCAGAAATTAGCATGTGGAGAGACGTTCGTTCATCTATCACAAAGGGAATGGGTTGCAATGACACTTTTACTCTGGTTTCTCAGTGTGTTTCTTACTGCCGGGTTGAAGTTCCTGAGGTTTCACTGTAAAACCGAGTTGGAACTCGTACTTCCCCATATATATGTATGGAGTGGAGTTGAAAACTGAAAAGAAACTTTGTGTTCCCAACAAGCTAGGTGAAGTACGGCTTTTACACACATTTATCTCTCAAAACTGAGCATGTGGGGCAACGTTCTTTTATCTAGCACAAAGGGAAATTGTTGCAGGAGAAAATTTTACTCAGGTCTCCCAGGCTGTTTCCTAGTGCCGGTATGAAGTTCCTGCATATTTCAGTGTATAAACGATTTGGAGTTTGTACCTTCTCATATATATGTATGGAGTGGAGTTTGCAACAGAAAAGAAAACTTTTTGTTCAAAACAAGCTAGGTGAACAGCGGCTTTTGCACACACTTATCTCTCAGAACTGTGCATGTGGAGAGACGTTCGTTCATCTAGCACAAAGGGATCGGGTTGCAGGAGAAACTTTTACTCTGGTTTCTCAGCCTGTTTCCTAGTGCCGTTTTGAAGTTCCTGCAGTTTTCACTGTAAAACCGAGTTTGAGCATGTACCTTCCCATATATATGTATGGAGTGGAGTTGGAAACTGAAAAGAAACTTTGTGTTCAAAACAATCTAGTTGAAGGACGACTTTCACACACACTTATCTCTCAGAACTGAGCATGTGGAGAGACGTTCGTTCCTCTACCATAAAGGGAACGGGTTGCCGGAGAAACTTTTACTCTGGTTTCTCAGTCTGTTTCCTAGTGCCAGTTTGAATTTCCTGCAGTTTTCACTGTAAACACGATTTGTAGCTTGTACCATCCCATATATATGTATGGAATGGCGTTGGCAACTGAAAAGAAACTTTGTGTTCCCAACAAGCTAGGTGAAGGACGGCTTTCACACACACTTATCTCTCAGAACTTAGCATGTTTAGAGACTTTCGTTCATCTAACACAAAGGGAACGGGGTGCAGGTGAAATTTTACTCTGGTTTCTCAGTTTGTTTCCTAGTGCCGGTTTGAAATTCCTGCAGTTTTCACTGTTAAACCGAGTTGGAGCTTGTACCACCCCATATATATGTATGGAGAGGAGTTTGCAAGTGAAAAGTAACTTTGTGTTCCCAACAAGCTAGGTGAAGGACGGCTTAAACACACACTTATCTCTCAGAATTGAGCATGTGAAGAGACGTTCGTTCATCTAGCACAAAAGGAACGGATTGCAGGGGAAACTTTTACTCTGGTTTCTCAGTCTGTTTCCTAGTGCCGGTTTGAAGTTCCTTCAATTTTCACTGTAAAACCGAGTTGCAGCTGGTACCTCCCCATATATATGTATGGAGTGGAGATTGCAACTGAAAAGAAACTTTGTGTTCCCAACAACAAGGTGAAGGACAGCTTTCACACACACTTATCTCTCAGAACTGGGCATGTTGAGAGACGTTCGTTCATCTAGCACAATGGGAAGTGGTTTCAGGAGAAACTTTTACTCTGGTTTCTCAGTCTGTTTCCTACTGCCGGGTTGAAGTTCCTGAGGTTTCACTGTAAAACCGAGTTGGAGCTCGTACTTCCCCATATATATGTATGGAGTGGAGTTGAAAACTTAAAAGAAACTTTGTGTTCCCAACAAGCTAGGTGAAGTACGGCTTTTAAACACATTTATCTCTCAAAACTTAGCATGTGGGAGACGTTCTTTTATCTAGCACAAAGGGAACGTGTTGCAGGAGAAACTTTTACTCAGGTTTCCCAGGCTGTTTCCTAGTGCCGGTTTGAAGTTCCTGCATTTTTCAGTGTATAAACGATTTGGAGTTTTTACCTTCCTATATATATGTATGGAGTGGAGTTTGCAACTGAAAAGAAACTATGTGTTCCCAACTAGATAGGTGAAGGACGGCTTTCACACACACTTATCTCTCAGAACTCAGCCTGTGGAGAGACGTTCGTTCATCTAGAACAAAGGAAACGGGATGCAGGAGAAATTTTACTCAGGTTTCTCAGTCTGTTTCCTAGTGCCGGTTTGAAGTTCCTGCAGTTTTCACTGTAAAACCGAGTTGTAGACAGTACCTCCCCATATATATATATGGAGTGGAGTTTGCAACTGAAAAGAAACATTTTGTTCCCAACAAGCTATGTGAAGGACGGCTTTCACACACACTTATCTCTCAGAACTGGGCATGTGGAGAGACGTTCGCTCATTTAGCACAAAGGGAACGGGGTGAAGGGGAAACTTTTACTCTGGTTTCTCATTCTGTTTCCTAATGCCGGTGTGAAGTTCCTACAGTTTTCACTGTAAAACCGAATTTTAGCTAGTACCTCCCCATATAATTCTATGGAGTGGAGATTGCAACTGAAAAGAAAATTTGTGTTCCCAACAACAAGGTGAAGGACGGCTTTCACACACACTTATCTCTCAGAACTGGGCATGTGGAGAGACGTTCGTTCATCTAGCACAATGGGAAGGGGTTGCAGGAGAAACATTTACTCTGGTTTCTCAGTCTATTTCCTACTGCCGGTTTGAAGTTCTTGAAGTTTTCACTGTAAAACAGATTTGGAGATTGTACCACCCATATATATATATATATAGTGGGGTATTCAACTGAATAGAAACTTTGGATTCCCAACAAGATAGGTGAAGGACGGCTTTCACACACACTTATCTCTCAGAACTGAGCATGTGGAGAGACGTTCGTTCATCTAGCACAAAGGGAACGGGTTGCAGGAGAAACTTTACTCTGGTTTCTCAGTCTGTTTCCTAGTGCCGGTTTGAAGTTCCTGCATTTTTCACTGTAAAACATTGTTGGAGCTCGTACCTCCCCATATATATGTATGGAGTGGAGTTTGCAAGTGAAAAGAAACTTTGTGTTACCAACAAGCTACGTGAAGGACGGCTTTCACACACAATTATCTCTCAGAACTGAGCATGTGGAGAGACTTTCGTTCATCTAACACAAAGGGAACGTGGTGCAGGGGAAATTTTACTCTGGTTTCTCAGTCTGTGTCCTAGTGCCGGTTTGAAGTTCCTGCAGTTTTCACTGTAAAACCGAGTTTTAGCTATTACATCCCCATATATATGTATGGAGTGGAGTTTGCAACTGAAAAGAAACTTTGTGTTCCCAACAAGGTATGTGAAGAACTTCTTTCACACACAGTTATCTCTCACAACTGAGCATGTGGAGAGACGTTCTTTCATCTAGCAGAAAGGGAACGGTTTGCAAGAGAAACTTTACTCTGGTTTCTCAGTCTGTTTCCTAGTGCCGGTTTGATGTTCCTGCAGTTTTCACTGTAAAACAGTGTTGGAGCTCGTACCTACCCATATATATTTATGGAGTGGAGTTTACAAGTGAAAAGAAACTTTGTGTTCCCAAAAAGCTAGGTGAAGGACGGCTTTCACACACACTTATCTTTCAGAACTGAGCATGTGGAGAGACTTTCGTACATCGAGCACAAAATGAACGGTTTGCAGGAGAATCTATTACTCTGGTTTTTCAGTCTGTTTCTTACTGCCGGTTTGAAGTTCCTGAGGTTTCACTGTAAAACCGAGTTGGAGTTCGTACTTCCCCATATATATGTATGGAGTGGAGATTGCAACTGAAAAGAAACTGTGTTCCCAACAACTAGGTGAAGGACGGCTTTCACACACACTTATCTCTCAGAACTGAGCATGTGGAGAGACTTTCGTTCATCCAGCAAAATAGGAACGTGTTGCAGGAGAAACTTTTAGTCCGGTATCTCAGTCTGTTTCCTAGTGCCGGATTGAAGTTCCTGCAGTTTTCACTGTAAAACAGTTTTGGAGCTCGTACCTCCCCATATATATGTATGGAGTGGATTTGCAAGTGAAAAGAATCTTTGTGTTCCCAACAGGCTATGTGAAGTATGGCTTTCACACACAATTATCTCTCAGAAATGAGCATGTGGAGAGACGTTCGTTCATCTATCACAAAGGGAACGGGTTGCAAGGAAAATTTTACTCTGGTTTCTCAGTCTGTTTCCTAGTGCCGGTTTGAAGTTCCTGCAGTTTTCACTGTAAAACCGAGTTGGAATTTGAACATCCCCATATATATGTATGGAGTGTAGTATGCAACTGAAAAGAAACTTTGTGTTCCCAACAAGGTAGGTGAAGAACGGATGTCACACACATTATCTCTCAGAAATTAGTATGTGGAGTGACGTTCGTTCATCTAGCACAAAGGGAACGGTTTGCAGGAGAAATTTTACTCTGGTTTCCCAGTCTGTTTCCTACTGCCGGTTTGAAGTTCCTGCAGTTTTCACTGTAAAACCGAGTTGGAGATCGTACCTCCCCATATATTTGTATGCATTGGAGTTTGCAAGTGAAAAGAAACTTTGTTTTCCCAACAAGCTAGTTGAAGGACGGCTTTCACACACACTTATCTCTCAGAACTGAGCATGTGGAGAGACGTTCGTTCATTTATCACAAAGGGAACGGGTTACAAGGAAACTTTTACTCTGGATTCTCAGTCTGTTTCCTACTGCCCGTTTGAAGTTCCTGCAGATTTCACTGTAAAACCGAGTTGGAGCACGTACCTCGCCATAAATATGTATGGATTGGAGTTTGCAAATGAAAAGAAACTTTGTGTACCCAACAAGCTAGGTGAAGGACGGCTTTCACACACAATTTTCTCTCAGAACTGAGCATGTGGAGAGACGTTCGTTCATCTAGCACAAAGGGAACGGGTTGCAGGAGAAACATTTACTCTGATTTCTCAGTCTGTTTCCTAAGTCCGGTATGAATTCCTGCAGTTTTCACTGTAAAACTGTGTTGGAGCACGTACCTCCCCATATATATGTATGGAGTGGAGTTTGCAAGTGAAATGAAACTTTGTGTTCCCAACAAGCTAGGTGAAGGACGTCTTTCACACACACTTATCTCTCAGAAATGAGCATGTGGAGTGACGTTCGTTCATCTATCACAAAGGGAACGGGGTGCAGGGGACACTTTTACTGTGGTTTCTCAGTCTGTTTCCTAGTGCCGCTTTGAGGTTCCTGCAGTTTTCACTGTAAAACCGAGTTTTAGCTAGTACCTCCCCATATATATATATGGATTGGAGTTTGCAACTGAAAAGAAACTTTGTGTTCCCAACAAGCTAGGTGAAGGACGGCTTTCACACACAGTTATCTCTCAGAACTGAGGATGTGGAGAGACATTCGTTTATCTAGCACAAAGGGAACTTGTTGGAGGAGAAATTTTATTCTGGTTTCTCAGTCTGTTTCCTAGTGCCGGTTTGAAGTTCCTGCAGTTTTCACTGTAAAACCGAGTTGGAGCTAGTACATTCCCATATATATGTATGGAGTGTAGTTTGCAACTTAAAAGAAACTTTGTGTTCCCAACAAGGTAAGTGAAGGACGGCTTTCACACACACTTATCTCTCAGAACATAGCATGTGGAGAGACGTTCGTTCATCTAGCACAAAAGGAACATGTTGCAGGAGAAATTTTTACTCTGGTTTCTCAGTCTGTTTCCTAGTGACGAATAAAATTTCCTGCAGTTTTCACTGTAAAACAGTGTTGGAGCTCGTACCCCCACATATAAATTTATGGAGTGGATTTGCAAGTGAAAAATATCTTTGTGATCCCAACAGGCTAGGTGAACATGGGCTTTAACACACACATATCTCTCAGAACTGAGCATGTGGAGAGACGTTCGTTCATCTAGCACAAAGGGAACGGGTTGCAGGAGAAACTTTACTCTGGTTTCTCAGTCTGTTTCCCAGTGCCGGTTTGATGTTCCTGCAGTTTTCACTGTAAAACCGAGTTGGAGCTAGAACCCCCCCATATATATGTATGGAGTGGAGTTTGCAAGTGAATAGAAACTCTGTGTTTCCAATAAGCTAGGTGAAGGACGGCTTTCACACACACTTATCTCTCAGAAATGAGCATGTGGAGAGACATTCGTTAATCGACCACAAAGTGAACGGTTTGCATGAGAAAATTTTACTCTGGTTTTTCAGTCTGTTTCTTACTGCCGGTTTGAAATTCCTGAGGTTTCACTGTAAAACAGATTTGGAGCTCGTACTTCCCCATATATATGTATGGAGTGGAGTCTGCAAGTGAAAAAAACTTTGTGTTCCCTACAAGCTAGGTGAAGGACGGCTTTCACACACACTTATCTCTCAGAACTGAGCATGTGGAGAAACGTTCGTTCAGTTAGCACAAATGGAACGGGGTGCAGGGGAAACTTTTACTCTGGTTTCTCAGTCTGTTTCCTAATGCCGGTGTGAAGTTCCTGCAGTTTTCACTGTAAAACCGAGTTTTAGCTAGTACTTCCCCATATAATTTTATGGAGTGGAGTTTGCAAATGAAAAGAAAATTTGTGTTCCCAACAAGCTAGGTGAAGGACAGCTTTCACACAAAATTATCTCTCAGAACTGAACATGTGGAGAGACGTTCGTTCATCTAGCACAAAGGGAACGTGTTGCAGGAGAAACTTTTACTCTGGTTTCTCAGTCTGTTTCCAACTGCCGGTTTGAAGTTCCTGCAGTTTTCACAGTAAAACAGAGTTGGAGCTCGTACCTACCCATATATATGTATGGAGAGGAGTTTGCAAATGAAAAGAATCTTTGTGTTCCCAACAAGCTAGGTGAAGGACGGCTTTCACACACACTTTTCTCTCAGAACTGAGCATGTGGAGAGACGTTCGTTCATCTAGCACAAAGGGAACGGTTTGCAGGAGAAACTTTACTCTGGTTTCTCAGTGTGTTTCCTAGTGGCGGTTTGAAGTTACTGCATTTTTCACTGTAAAATCAAGTTGGAGCTCGTACATCCCATATATTTGTATGGTGTGGAGTTTGCAACTAAAAACAAACTATGTGTTCCCAACAAGCTAGTTGAAGGACGGCTTTCACAAACTCTTATCTCTCAGAACTGAGCATGTGGAGAGACGTTCGTTCATCTAGCACAAAGGGAACGGGTTGCAGGAGAAACCTTTTCTCTGGTTTCTTTGTCTGTTTCCTATTGCCATTTTGAAGTTCCTGCAGTTTTCACTGTAAAACCGATTTGGAGCTCGTACCTCCCCATATATATGTATGGACTGGAATTTACAAGTGAAAAGAAACTTTGTGTTCCCAACAAGCTAGGTGAAGGACGGCTTTCACACACACTTATCTCTCAGAACTGAGCATGTGGAGAGACGTTCGTTCATTTATCACAAAGGGAACGGGTTACAAGGAAACTTTTACTCTGGATTCTCAGTCTGTTTCCTACTGCCCGTTTGAAGTTCCTGCAGATTTCACTGTAAAACCGAGTTGGAGCACGTACCTCGCCATAAATATGTATGGATTGGAGTTTGCAAATGAAAAGAAACTTTGTGTACCCAACAAGCTAGGTGAAGGACGGCTTTCACACACAATTATCTCTCAGAACTGAGCATGTGGAGAGACGTTCGTTCATCTAGCACAAAGGGAACGGGTTGCAGGAGAAACATTTACTCTGATTTCTCAGTCTGTTTCCTAAGTCCGGTATGAATTCCTGCAGTTTTCACTGTAAAACTGTGTTGGAGCACGTACCTCCCCATATATATGTATGGAGTGGAGTTTGCAAGTGAAATGAAACTTTGTGTTCCCAACAAGCTAGGTGAAGGACGTCTTTCACACACACTTATCTCTCAGAAATGAGCATGTGGAGTGACGTTCGTTCATCTATCACAAAGGGAACGGGGTGCAGGGGACACTTTTACTGTGGTTTCTCAGTCTGTTTCCTAGTGCCGCTTTGAGGTTCCTGCAGTTTTCACTGTAAAACCGAGTTTTAGCTAGTACCTCCCCATATATATATATGGATTGGAGTTTGCAACTGAAAAGAAACTTTGTGTTCCCAACAAGCTAGGTGAAGGACGGCTTTCACACACAGTTATCTCTCAGAACTGAGGATGTGGAGAGACATTCGTTTATCTAGCACAAAGGGAACTTGTTGGAGGAGAAATTTTATTCTGGTTTCTCAGTCTGTTTCCTAGTGCCGGTTTGAAGTTCCTGCAGTTTTCACTGTAAAACCGAGTTGGAGCTAGTACATTCCCATATATATGTATGGAGTGTAGTTTGCAACTTAAAAGAAACTTTGTGTTCCCAACAAGGTAAGTGAAGGACGGCTTTCACACACACTTATCTCTCAGAACATAGCATGTGGAGAGACGTTCGTTCATCTAGCACAAAAGGAACATGTTGCAGGAGAAATTTTTACTCTGGTTTCTCAGTCTGTTTCCTAGTGACGAATAAAATTTCCTGCAGTTTTCACTGTAAAACAGTGTTGGAGCTCGTACCCCCACATATAAATTTATGGAGTGGATTTGCAAGTGAAAAATATCTTTGTGATCCCAACAGGCTAGGTGAACATGGGCTTTAACACACACATATCTCTCAGAACTGAGCATGTGGAGAGACGTTCGTTCATCTAGCACAAAGGGAACGGGTTGCAGGAGAAACTTTACTCTGGTTTCTCAGTCTGTTTCCCAGTGCCGGTTTGATGTTCCTGCAGTTTTCACTGTAAAACCGAGTTGGAGCTAGAACCCCCCCATATATATGTATGGAGTGGAGTTTGCAAGTGAATAGAAACTCTGTGTTTCCAATAAGCTAGGTGAAGGACGGCTTTCACACACACTTATCTCTCAGAAATGAGCATGTGGAGAGACATTCGTTAATCGACCACAAAGTGAACGGTTTGCATGAGAAAATTTTACTCTGGTTTTTCAGTCTGTTTCTTACTGCCGGTTTGAAATTCCTGAGGTTTCACTGTAAAACAGATTTGGAGCTCGTACTTCCCCATATATATGTATGGAGTGGAGTCTGCAAGTGAAAAAAACTTTGTGTTCCCTACAAGCTAGGTGAAGGACGGCTTTCACACACACTTATCTCTCAGAACTGAGCATGTGGAGAAACGTTCGTTCAGTTAGCACAAATGGAACGGGGTGCAGGGGAAACTTTTACTCTGGTTTCTCAGTCTGTTTCCTAATGCCGGTGTGAAGTTCCTGCAGTTTTCACTGTAAAACCGAGTTTTAGCTAGTACTTCCCCATATAATTTTATGGAGTGGAGTTTGCAAATGAAAAGAAAATTTGTGTTCCCAACAAGCTAGGTGAAGGACAGCTTTCACACAAAATTATCTCTCAGAACTGAACATGTGGAGAGACGTTCGTTCATCTAGCACAAAGGGAACGTGTTGCAGGAGAAACTTTTACTCTGGTTTCTCAGTCTGTTTCCAACTGCCGGTTTGAAGTTCCTGCAGTTTTCACAGTAAAACAGAGTTGGAGCTCGTACCTACCCATATATATGTATGGAGAGGAGTTTGCAAATGAAAAGAATCTTTGTGTTCCCAACAAGCTAGGTGAAGGACGGCTTTCACACACACTTTTCTCTCAGAACTGAGCATGTGGAGAGACGTTCGTTCATCTAGCACAAAGGGAACGGTTTGCAGGAGAAACTTTACTCTGGTTTCTCAGTGTGTTTCCTAGTGGCGGTTTGAAGTTACTGCATTTTTCACTGTAAAATCAAGTTGGAGCTCGTACATCCCATATATTTGTATGGTGTGGAGTTTGCAACTAAAAACAAACTATGTGTTCCCAACAAGCTAGTTGAAGGACGGCTTTCACAAACTCTTATCTCTCAGAACTGAGCATGTGGAGAGACGTTCGTTCATCTAGCACAAAGGGAACGGGTTGCAGGAGAAACCTTTTCTCTGGTTTCTTTGTCTGTTTCCTATTGCCATTTTGAAGTTCCTGCAGTTTTCACTGTAAAACCGATTTGGAGCTCGTACCTCCCCATATATATGTATGGACTGGAATTTACAAGTGAAAAGAAACTTTGTGTTCCCAACAAGCTAGGTGAAGGACGGCTTTCACACACACTTATCTCTCAGAACTGAGCATGTGGAGAGACATTCGTTCAACTAGCACAAAGGGAACGGGTGCAGGGGAAATTTTTACTCTGGTTTCTCAGTCTGTTTCCCAGTGCCGGTTTGAATTTACTGCAGTTTTCTCTGTAAAACCGAGTTGGAGCTCGTACCTCCCCATATATATGTATGGAGATGAGTTTGCAACTGAAAAGAAACTTTGTTTTCCCAACAATCTAGGTGAAGGACGGCTTTCACACACACATAATTCTCAGAACTGAGCATGTGGAGAGACGTTCGTTCATCTAGCACAAAGTGAAAGGGTTGCAGGAGAAAATTTTACTCTGTTTTCTCTGTCTGTTTCCTACTGCCGGTTTGAAAGTCCTGCAGTTTTCACTGGAAAAACGGGTTGGAGCTCGTACCTACCCATATATATGTATGGAGAGGGGTTTGCAACTGAAAAGAAACTTTACGTTCCCAACAAGCTAGGTGAAGGACGGCTTTCACACACAATTATCTCTGAGAACAGAGCATGTGGAGAGACGTTCGTTCATCTAGCACAATGGGAACGGTTTGCAGGAGAAACTTTTACTCTGGTTTCTCAGTCTGTTTCCTAGTGCCTGTTTAAGTTACTGCAGTTTTCACTGTAAAACCGACTTGGAGCTCGTAATTCCCCATATATATGTATGGAGTGGAATTTGCAAGTGAAAGAAAATTTGTGTTCCCAACAATTGAGTGGAAGTTCGGCTTTCACACACACTTATCTCTCAGAACTGAGCATGTGGAGAGACGTTCTTTCATCTAGCACAAAGGGAACGGTTTGCAGGAGAAACTTTTACTCTGGTTTCTCAGTCTGTTTCCTAGTGCCGGTTTGAATTTCCTGCAGTTTTTACTGTAAAACCGAGTTGGAGCTCATACCTCCCCATATATATATATGGAGGGTTTTTGCACCTGAAAAGAAAATTTGTGTTCCCTACAAGCTAGGTGAAAGACGGCTTTCACACACAATTATCTCTCAGAACTGACCATGTGGAGAGACGTTCGTTCATCTAGCACAAAGGGAAAGGTTTGCAGGAGAAACTTTTAATCTGGTTTCTCAGTCTGTTTCCTAGTGCCGGTTTGAAGTTACTGCAGTTTTCACTGTAAAACCGAGTTGGAACTCGTACCTCCCCGTATATATGTATGGAGTGGTGTTTGCAAGTGAAAAGAAACTTTGTGTTACCAACAAGCTAGGAGAAGGACAGCTTTCACACAAACTTATCTCTCATAACTGAGCATGTGGAGAGAATTTCGTTCATCTAGCACAAAGGGAACTGGTTGCAGGAGAAACTTTTACTCTGGTTTCTCAGTCTGTTTCCTACTGCCGGTTTGAAGTTCCTGCAGGTTTCACAGTAAAACAGAGTTGGAGCTCGTACCTACCCATATATATATATGGAGAGGAGTTTGGAAATGAAAAGAAACTTTGTTTTCCCAACAAGCTCGGTGAAGGACGGCTTTCACACACACTTTTCTCTCAGAAGTGAGCATGTGGAGAGACGTTCGTTTATCTAGCACAAAGGGAAAGGTTTTCAGGAGAAACTTTTACTCTGGTTTCTCAGTCTGTTTCCAACTGCCGGTTTGAAGTTCCTGCAGTTTTCTCAGTAAAACCGAGTTGGAGCTCGTACCTACCCATATATATGTATGGACAGGAGTTTGCAAATGAAAAGAATCTTTGTGTTCCCAACAAGCTAGGTGAAGGACGGCTTTCACACACTCTTTTCTCGCAGAACTGAGCATGTGGAGAGACGTTCGTTCATCTAGCACAAAGGGAACGGTTTGCAGGAGAAACTTTACTCTGGTTTTTCAGTGTGTTTCCTAGTGGCGGTTTGATGTTACTGCATTTTTCACTATAAAATCAAGTTGGAGCTCGTACATCCCATATATTTGTATGGAGTGGAGTTTGCAGATAAAAAGAAACTATGTGTTCCCAACAAGCTAGTTGAAGGACGGCTTTCACAAACACTTATCTCTCAGAACTGAGCATGTTGAGAGATGTTCGTTCATCTAGCACAAAGGGAACGGGTTGCAGGAGAAACTTTTTCTCTGGTTTCTCTGTCTGTTTCCTACTGCCATTTTGAAGTTCCTGCAGTTTTCACTTTAAAAGCGATTTGGATCTCGTACCTCCCCATATATATTTATAGAGTGGGGTTTGGAAGTGAAAAGAACTTTGTGTTCCCAACATGCTAGGTGAAGGGCGGCTTTCACACACACATATCTCTGAGAAATGAGCATGTGGAGAGACGTTCGTTCATCTAGCTCAAATGGAACGTGTTGCAGGAGAAACTTTTACTCTGGTTTCTCAGTCTGTTTCCTAGTGCCGGTTTTAAATTCCTGCAGTTTTCCCTGTTAAACCGAGTTGGAGCTTGTACCACCACATATATATGTATGGAGAGGCGTTTGCAAGTGAAAAGAAACTTTGTGTTCCCAACAAGCTAGGAGAAGGACGGCATTCACACACACATATCTCTCAGAACTGAGCATGTGGAGAGACGTTCGTTCATCTAGCAGAAAGGGAACGGGTTGAAGGAGAAACTTTACTCAAGTTTCTCAATCTGTTTCCTAGTGCCGGTTTGAAGTTCCTGCAGATTTCACTGTAAAATGGTGTTGGAGCTCGTACCTCCCCATATATATGTATGGACTGGAATTTACAAGTGAAAAGAAACTTTGTGTTCCCAACAAGCTAGGTGAAGGACGGCTTTCACACACACTTATCTCTCAGAACTGAGCATGTGGAGAGACGATCGTTCAACTAGCACAAAGGGAACGGGTGCAGGGGAAATTTTTACTCTGGTTTCTCAGTCTGTTTCCTAGTGCCGGTTTGAATTTACTGCAGTTTTCTCTGTAAAACCGAGTTGGAGATCGTACGTCCCCATATATATGTAAGGAATGGAGTTTGCAACAGAAAAGAAACTTTGTGTTCCCAACAAGCTAGGTGAAGCACGGCTTTCACACCCACTTATCTCTCAGAACTGAGCACGTGGAGAGACGTTCGTTCATCTAGCACAAAGGGAACGGGTTGCAGGATAAAGTATTTCTCTGGTTTCTCAGTCTGTTTCCTACTGCCGGTTTGAAGTTCCTGCACTTTTCACTGTAAAATCGAGTTGGAGCTCGTACCTACCCATATATATGTATGCAGAGGAATTTGCAACTGAAATAAACTTTGTGTTCCCAACAATCTAGGTGAAGGATGGCTTTCACACAAACATCTCTCAGAAGTGAGCATGTGGAGAGACTTTCGTTCATCTAGCACATAGGGAAAGGGTTGCAGGAGAAACTTTTACTCTGGTTTCTCAGTTTGTTTCCTAGTGCCTTTTTGAAGTTACTGCAGTTTACACTGTAAACCCGAGTTGGAGCTCGTACCTCCCCATATATATGTATGGAATTTAGTTTGCAAGTGAAAAGAAACTTTGTGTTCCCAACAAGCTATGTTAAAACGGCTTTCACACACACTTATCTCTCAGAACTGAGCATGTGGAGAGACGTTCGTTCATCTAGCACAAAGGGAACGTGTTGCAGGAGAAACTTTTACTATGGTTTCTCAGTCTGTTTCTTACTGCCGGTTTGAAGTTACTGCAGTTTTCACTGTAAAACAGAGTTGGAGCTCGTACCTACCCATATATATGTATGGAGATGAGTTTGCACCTGAAAAGAAACTTTGTGTTCCCAACAAGCTAGGTGAAGTACGGCTTTCTCACTCACTTATCTCTCAGAACTGAGCATGTGGAGAGACGTTCGTTCATCTAGCACAAAATGAACGGTTTGAAGGAGAAACTAGTTCTCTGGATTCTCAGTCTGTTTCCTAGTGCCGGTTTGAACTTCCTGCAGTTTTCACTGTAAAACCGAGTTGGAGCTCGTACATACCATATATATGTATGGAGTGGAGTTTGCAACTGAAAAGAAACTTTGTGTTCCCAACAATCTAGGTGAAGGACGGCTTTCACACACACATATTTCTCAGAACTGAGCATGTGGAGAGACGTTCGTTCATCTAGCACAAAGGGAAAGGGTTGCAGGAGAAACTTTTACTCTGGTTTCTCTGTCTGTTTCCTAGTGCCTGTTTGAAGTTACTGCAGTTTTCACTGTAAAACCGAGTTGGATCTCGTACCTCCCCATATATATGTATGGAGTGGAGTTTGCAAGTGAAAAGAAACTTTGTGTTACCAACAAGCTAGGAGAAGGACAGCTTTCACACAAACTTATCTCTCAGAACTGAGCATGTGGAGAGAAGTTCGTTCATCTAGCACAAAGTGAACTGGTTGCAGGAGAAACTTTTACTCTGGTTTCTCAGTCTGTTTCCTATTGCCGGTTTGAAGTTACTGCATTTTTCACTGTAAAACCAAGTTGGAGCTCGTACATCCCATATATTTGTATGGAGTGAGTTTTGTAACTAAAAAGATACTATGTGTTCCCAACAAGCTAGTTGAAGGAAGGCTTTTACAAACACTTATCTCTCAGAAGTGAGCATGTGGATTGACGTTCGTTCATCTAGCAAAAATGGAACGGGTTGCAGGAGAAACTTTTTCTCTGGTTTTTCTGTCTGTTTCCTACTGCCGGTTTGAAGTTCCTGCAGTTTTCACTCTAAAACCGAGTTGGAGCTCGTACCTCCCCATGAATATGTATGGAGTGGAGTTTGCAAATGAAAAGAAACTTTGTGTACCCAACAAGCTAGGTGAAGGACGGCTTTCACATACAATTATCTCTCAGAACTGAGCATGTGGAGAGACGTTCGTTCATCTAGCACAAAGGGAACGGGTTGCAGGAGAAACATTTACTCTGATTTCTCAGTCTGTTTCCTAAGGCCGGTATGAATTCCTGCAGTTTTCACTGTAAAACTGTGTTGGAGCACGTACCTCCCCATATATATGTATGGAGTGGAGTTTGCAAGTGAAATGAAACTTTGTGTTCCCAACAAGCTATGTGAAGGACGGCTTTCACACACACTTATCTCTCAGAACTGAGCATGTGGAGAGACGTTCGTTCATCTAGCACAAAGGGAACGTGTTGCAGGAGAAACTTTTACTATGGTTTCTCAGTCTGTTTCTTACTGCCGGTTTGATGTTACTGCAGTTTTCACTGTAAAACAGAGTTGGAGCTCGTACCTACCCATATATATGTATGGAGATGAGTTTGCACCTGAAAAGAAACTTTGTGTTCCCAACAAGCTAGGTGAAGTACGGCTTTCTCACTCACTTATCTCTCAGAACTGAGCATGTGGAGAGACGTTCGTTCATCTAGCACAAAATGAACGGTTTGAAGGAGAAACTAGTTCTCTGGATTCTCAGTCTGTTTCCTAGTGCCGGTTTGAACTTCCTGCAGTTTTCACTGTAAAACCGAGTTGGAGCTCGTACATACCATATATATGTATGGAGTGGAGTTTGAAACTGAAAAGAAACTATGTGTTCCCAACAAGCTTGGTGAAGGACGGCTTTCACACACAATTATCTCTCAGAACTGAGCATGTGGAGAGACGTTTGTTCATCTAGCACAAAGTGAACGGGTTGCAGGGGAAACTTTTTCTCTGGATTCTCAGTCTGTTTCTTACTGCCATTTTGAAGTTCCTGCAGTTTTCACTGTAAAACCTAGTTGGAGCTCGTACCTCCCCATATATATGTATGGAGATGAGTTTGCAACTGAAAAGGAACTTTGTTTTCCCAACAAGCTAGGTAAAGGACGGCTTTCACACACAATTATCTCTCAGAACTGAGCATGTGGAGGGACTTTCGTTCATCTAGCACAAAGAGAACGGGTTGCAGGAGAAACTTTTACTCTGGTTTCTCAGTCTGTTTCCTAGTGCCGGTTTGAAGGTACTGCAGTTTTCACTGTAAAACCGAGTTGGAGCTCGTACAACCCATATATATGTATGGAGTGGAGTTTGCAACTGAAAAGAAACTTTGTGTTCCCAACAATCTAGGTGAAGGACGGCTTTCACACACACATATTTCTCAGAACTGAGCATGTGGAGAGACGTTCGTTCATCTAGCACAAAGGGAAAGGGTTGCAGGAGAAAATTTTACTCTGTTTTCTCTGTCTGTTTCCTACTGCCGGTTTGAAATTCCTGCAGTTTTCACTGGAAAAACGGGTTGGAGCTCGTACCTACCCATATATATGTATGGAGAGGGGTTTGCCACTGAAAAGAAACTTTGTGTTCCCAACAAGCTAGGTGAAGGACGGCTTTCACACACAATTATCTCTGAGAACAGAGCATGTGGAGAGACGTTCGTTCATCTAGCACAATGGGAACGGTTTGCAGGAGAAACTTTTACTCTGGTTTCTCAGTCTGTTTCCTAGTGTCTGTTTAAGTTACTGCAGTTTTCACTGTAAAACCGATTTGGAGCTCGTACTTCCCCATATATATGTATGGAGTGGATTTTGCAAGTGAAAGAAACTTTGAGTTCCCAACAATCGAGTGGAAGGTCGGCTTTCACTCACACTTATCTCTCAGAACTGAGCATGTGGAGAGACGTTCGTTCATCTAGCACAAAGGGAACGGTTTGCAGGAGAAACTTTTACTCTGGTTTCTCAGTCTGTTTCCTAGTGCCGGTTTGAATTTCCTGCAGATTTTACTGTAAAACCGAGTTGGAGCTCATACCTACCCATATATATGTATGCAGGGTTTTTGCACCTGAAAAGAAACTTTGTGTTCCCAACAAGCTAGGTGAAAGACGGCTTTCACACACAATTATCTCTCAGAACTGACCATGTGGAGAGACGTTCGTTCATCTAGCACAAAGGGAAAGGTTTGCAGGAGAAACTTTTACTCTGGTTTCTCTGTCTGTTTCCTAGTGCCTGTTTGAAGTTACTGCAGTTTTCACTGTAAAACCGAGTTGAAACTCGTACCTCCCCATATATATGTATGGAGTGGAGTTTGCAAGTGAAAAGAAACTTTGTGTTACCAACAAGCTAGGAGAAGGGCAGCTTTCACACAAACTTATCTCTCAGAACTGAGCATGTGGAGAGAAGTTCGTTCATCTAGCACAAAGTGAACTGGTTGCAGGAGAAACTTTTACTCTGGTTTCTCAGTCTGTTTCCTATTGCCGGTTTGAAGTTACTGCATTTTTCACTGTAAAGCCAAGTTGGAGCTCGTAAATCCCATATATTTGTATGGAGTGAGGTTTGTAACTAAAAAGATACTATGTGTTCCCAACAAGCTAGTTGAAGGAAGGCTTTCACACACAATTATCTCTCAGAACTGAGCATGAGGAGAGACGTTCGTTCATCTAGCACAAAGGAACGGGTTGCAGGAAAAACTTTTACTCTTGTTTCTCAGTCTGTTTCCTAGTGCCGGTTTGAAGTTCCTGCATTTTTCACTGTAAAACCAAGTTGGAGCTCGTAAATCCCATTTATTTGTATGGAGTGAGGTTTGTAACTAAAAAGATACTATGTGTTCCCAACAAGCTAGTTGAAGGAAGGCTTTCACAAACACTTATCTCTCAGAAGTGAGCATGTGGATTGACGTTCGTTCATCTAGCAAAAATGGAACGGGTTGCAGGAGAAACTTTTTCTCTGGTTTTTCTGTCTGTTTCCTACTGTCGGTTTGAAGTTCCTGCAGTTTTCACTCTAAAACCGAGTTGGAGCTCGTACCTCCCCATGAATATGTATGGAGTGGAGTTTGCAAATGAAAAGAAACTTTGTGTACACAACAAGCTAGGTGAAGGACGGCTTTCACATACAATTATCTCTCAGAACTGAGCATGTGGAGAGACGTTCGTTCATCTAGCACAAAGGGAACGGGTTGCAGGAGAAACATTTACTCTGATTTCTCAGTCTGTTTCCTAAGGCCGGTATGAATTCCTGCAGTTTTCACTGTAAAACTGTGTTGGAGCACGTACCTCCCCATATATATGTATGGAGTGGAGTTTGCAAGTGAAATGAAACTTTGTGTTCCCAACAAGCTAGGTGAAGGACGGCTTTCACACACACTTATCTCTCAGAAATGAGCATGTGGAGTGACGTTCGTTCATCTATCACAAAGGGAACGGGGTGCAGGGGACACTTTTACTGTGGTTTCTCAGTCTGTTTCCTAGTGCCGCTTTGAGGTTCCTGCAGTTTTCACTGTAAAACCGAGTTTTAGCTAGTACCTCCCCATATATATATATGGAGTGGAGTTTGCAACTGAAAAGAAACTTTGTGTTCCCAACAAGCTAGGTGAAGGACGGCTTTCACACACACTTATCTCTCAGAACTGAGCATGTGGAGAGACGTTCGTTCATCTAGCACAAAGGGAACTTGTTGGAGGAGAAATTAAATTCTGGTTTCTCAGTCTGTTTCCTAGTGCCGCTTTGATGTTCCTGCAGTTTTCACTGTAAAACCGAGTTGGAGCTAGTACATTCCCATATATATGTATGGAGTGTAGTATGCAAATTAAAAGAAACTTTGTGTTCCCAACAAGGTAAGTGAAGGACGGCTTTCACACACACTTATCTCTCAGAACATAGCATGTGGAGAGACGTTCGTTCATCAAGCACAAAAGGAACATGTTGCAGGAGAAATTTTTACTCTGGTTTCTCAGTCTGTTTCCTAGTGACGAATAAAATTTCCTGCAGTTTTCACTGTAAAACAGTGTTGGAGCTCATACTTCCACATATAAATTTATGGAGTGGATTTGCAACTGAAAAGAAACTTTGTGTTCCCAACAAGCTAGGTGAAGGACGGCTTTCACACACACTTATCTCTCAGAACTGAGCATGTGGAGAGACGTTCGTTCAGTTAGCACAAATGGATCAGGGTGCAGGGGAAACTTTTACTCTGGTTTCTCAGTCTGTTTCCTAATGCCGGTGTGAAGTTCCTGCAGTTTTCACTGTAAAACCGAGTTTTAGCTAGTACTTCCCCATATAATTTTATGGAGTGGAGTTTGCAAATGAAAAGAAAATTTGTGTTCCCAACAAGCTAGGTGAAGGAGAGCTTTCACACAAAATTATCTCTCAGAACTGAGCATGTGGAGAGACGTTCGTTCATCTAGCACAAATGGAATGTGTTGCAGGAGAAACTTTTACTCTGGTTTCTCAGTCTGTTTCCAACTGCCGGTTTGAAGTTCCTGCAGTTTTCACAGTAAAACAGAGTTGGAGCTCGTACCTACCCATATATATGTATGGAGAGGAGTTTGCAAATGAAAAGAATCTTTGTGTTCCCAACAAGCTAGGTGAAAGACGGCTTTCACACACACTTTTCTCTCAGAACTGAGCATGTGGAGAGACGTTCGTTCATCTAGCACCAAGGGAACGGGTTGCAGGACAAACTTTACTCTGGTTTCTCAGTCTGTTTCCTAGTGCCGGTTTGAAGTTACTGCATTTTTCACTGTAAAATCAAGTTGGAGCTCGTACATCCCATATATTGTATGGAGATGAGTTTGCAACTGAAAAGAAACTTTGTTTTCCAAACAAGCTAGGTAAAGGACGGCTTTCACACACAATTATTTCTCAGAACTGAGCATGTGGAGGGACTTTCGTTCATCTAGCACAAAGAGAACGGGTTGCAGGAGAAACTTTTACTCTGGTTTCTCAGTCTGTTTCCTAGTGCCGGTTTGAATGTACTACAGTTTTCACTGTAAAACCGAGTTTGAGCTCGAAAAACCCATATATATGTATGGAGTGGAGTTTGCAACTGAAAAGAAACTTTGTGTTCCCAACAATCTAGGTGAAGGACGGCTTTCACACACACATATTTCTCAGAACTGAGCATGTGGAGAGACGTTCGTTCATCTAGCACAAAGTTAAAGTTTGCAGGGGAAAATGTTACTCTGTTTTCTCTGTCTGTTTCCTACTGCCGGTTTGAAATTCCTGCAGTTTTCACTGGAAAAACGGGTTGGAGCTCGTACCTACCCATATATATGTATGGAGAGGGGTTTGCAACTGAAAAGAAACTTTGTGTTCCCAACAAGCTAGGTGAAGGACGGCTTTCACACACAATTATCTCTGAGAACAGAGCATGTGGAGAGACGTTCGTTCATCTAGCACAATGGGAACGGTTTGCAGGAGAAACTTTTACTCTGGTTTCTCAGTCTGTTTCCTAGTGCCTGTTTAAGTTACTGCAGTTTTAACTGTAAAACCGATTTGGAGCTCATACTTCCCCATATATATGTATGGAGTGGATTTTGCAAGTGAAAGAATCTTTGTGTTCCCAATAATCGAGTTGAAGTTCGGCTTTCACACACACTTATCTCTCAGAACTGAGCATGTGGAGAGACGTTCGTTCATCTAGCACAAAGGGAACGGTTTGCAGGAGAAACTTTTACTCTGGTTTCTCAGTCTGTTTCCTAGTGCCGGTTTGAATTTCCTGCAGTTTTTACTGTAAAACCGAGTTGGAGCTCATTCCTCCCCATATATATGTATGGAGGGTTTTTGCACCTGAAAAGAAACTTTGTGTTCCCAACAAGCTAGGTGAAAGACGGCTTTCACACACAATTATCTCTCAGAACTGACCATGTGGAGAGACGTTCGTTCATCTAGCACAAAGGGAAAGGTTTGCAGGAGAAACTTTTACTCTGGTTTCTCAGTCTGTTTCCTAATGCCGGTTTGAATTTACTGCAGTTTTCACTGTAAAACCGAGTTGGAGCTCGTACCTCCCCATATATATGTATGGAGAGGGGTTTGCAACTGAAAAGAAACTTTGTGTTCCCAACAAGCTAGGTGAAGGACGGCTTTCACACACAATTATCTCTGAGAACAGAGCATGTGGAGAGACGTTCGTTCATCTAGCACAATGGGAACGGTTTGCAGGAGAAACTTTTACTCTGGTTTCTCAGTCTGTTTCCTAGTGCCTGTTTAAGTTACTGCAGTTTTCACTGTAAAATCGATTTGGAGCTCATACTTCCCCATATATATGTATGGAGTGGATTTTGCAAGTGAAACAAACTTTGTGTTCCCAATAATCGAGTTGAATTTCGGCTTTCACACACACTTATCTCTCAGAACTGAGCATGTGGAGAGACGTTCGTTCATCTAGCACAAAGGGAACGGTTTGCAGGAGAAACTTTTACTCTTGTTTCTCAGTCTGTTTCCTAGTGCTGGTTTGAATTTCCTGCAGTTTTTACTGTAAAACCGAGTTGGAGCTCATATCTCCCCATATATATGTATGGAGGGTTTTTGCACCTGAAAAGAAACTTTGTGTTCCCAACAAGCTAGGTGAAAGACGGCTTTCACACACAATTATCTCTCAGAACTGACCATGTGGAGAGACGTTCGTTCATCTAGCACAAAGGGAAAGGTTTGCAGGAGAAACTTTTACTCTGGTTTCTCAGTCTGTTTCCTAGTGCCGGTTTGAAGTTACTGCAGTTTTCACTGTAAAACCGAGTTGGAGCTCGTACCTCCCCATATATATGTATGGAGTGGAGTTTGCAAGTGAAAAGAAACTTTGTGTTACCAACAAGCTAGGAGAAGGACAGCTTTCACACAAACTTATCTCTCAGAACTGAGCATGTGGAGAGAAGTTCGTTCATCTAGCACAAAGGGAAAGGGTTGCAGGAGAAAATTTTACTCTGGTTTCTCAGTCTGTTTCCTACTGCCGGTTTGAAGTTCCTGCAGTTTTCACAGTAAAACAGAGTTGGAGCTCGTACCTACCCATATATATGTATGGAGAGGAGTTTGGAAATGAAAAGAAACTTTGTGTTCCCAACAAGCTAGGTGAAGGACGGCTTTCACACACACTTTTCTCTCAGAACTGAGCATGTGGAAAGACGTTCGTTTATCTAGCACAAAGGGAAAGGTTTTCAGGAGAAACTTTTACTCTGGTTTCTCAGTCTGTTTCCTATTGCCGGTTTGAAGTTACTGCATTTTTCACTGTAAAATCAAGTTGGAGCTCGTACATCCCATATATTTGTATGGAGTGGGGTTTTTAACTAAATAGAAACTTTGTGTTCCCAACAAGCTAGGTGAAGGACGGCTTTCACACACACTTATCTCTCAGAACTGAGCATGTGGAGAGACGTTCGTTCATCTAGCACAAAGAGAACGGGTTGCAGGAGAAACTTTTACTCTGTTTTCTCAGTCTGTTTCCTAGTGCCGGTTTGAAGTTACTGCAGTATTCACTGTAAAACCGAGTTGGAGCTCGTACCTCCCCATATATATGTATGGAGTGGAGTTTGCAAGTGAAAAGAAACTATGTGTTACCAACAAGCTAGGTGAAGGACGGCTTTCACACCCACTTATGTCTCAGAACTGAGCATGTGGAGAGACGTTCGTTCATCTAGCACAAAGGGAACGGGTTTCTTGGGAAACTTTAACTCTGGTTTCTCAGTCTGTTTCCTAATGCAGGTTTGAAGTTCCTGCAGTATTCACAGTAAAACCGAGTTGGGGCTCTTACCTCCCCATATATATATGGAGTGTAGTTAGCAAGTTAAAAGAAACTTTGTGTTCCCAACAAGCTTGGTGAAGGACGGCTTTCACACACACTTTTCTCTCAGAACTGAGCATGTGGAAAGACTTTCATTCATCTAGCACAAAGGGAACGGGTTGCAGGAGAAACTATTACTCTGTTTTCTCAGTCTGTTTCCTGCTGCCGGTTTGATGTTCCTGCAGTTTTCAATGTAAAACCGAGTTGGAGCTCGTACCTCCCGATATATATGTATAGAGTGGAGTTTGCTAGTGAAAAGAACCTTTTTATTCCCAACAAGCTAGGTGAAGGACGGCTTTCACACACACTTATCTCTCAGAACTGAGCATGTGGAGAAACGTTCGTTCATCTAGCACAAACAGAACGAGTTGCAGGAGAAACTTTTACTCTGGTTCCTCAGTGTGTTTCCTAGTGCCGGTTTGAAGTTATTGCCGTTTTCACTGTAATACCGAGTTGGAGCTCGTACCTCCCCATATAAATGTATGCAGTGGAGTTTGCAACTGAAAAGAAAATTTGTGTTCCCATCAAGCTCGGTGAAGGACGGCTTTCACACACATTTATCTCTCAGAACTGAGCATGTGGAGAGAGGTTCGTTCTTCTAGCACAAAAGGAACGGGATGCAGGATAAACATTTACTCTGGATTCTCAGTCTGGTTCCTAGTGCCTTTTGGAAGTTCCTGCAGTTTTCACTGTAAAACCGTGTTGGAGCTCGTACCTCCCCATATATATGTATGGATTGGAATTTGCAACTGAAAAGAAACTTTGTGTTTCCAACAAGATAGGTGAAGGACGGCTTTCACACACACTTATCTCTCAGAACTGAGCATGTGGAGAGACGTTCGTTCATCTAGCACAAAGGGAACGGGTTGCAGGGGAAACTTTTACTCTGGTTTCTCAGTCTGTTTCCTAGTGCCGGTTTGAAGTTCCTGCAGTTTTCACTGTAAAAGCGAATTGGATCTAGTAGCTCCCCATATATATATATGGAGTGGAGTTTGCAATTGAAAAGAAACTTTGTGTTCCCAACAAGATACGTGAAGTACGGCTTTCACACACACTTATCTCTCAGAAGTGAGCATGTGGAGAGACGTTCGTTCATCTAGCACAGAGGGAACGGTTTGCGGGAGAAACTTTTACTTTGTTTTCTCAGTCTGTTTCCTAGTGCCGGAATGAAGTTCCTGCAATTTTCACTGTAAAACCGATTTGGAGCTCGTACCTCCCGATATATATGTATGGAGTGGAGTTTGCAAGTGAAAAGAAACTTTGTGTTCCCAACAAGCTAGTTGAAGGACGGCTTTCACACACACTTATCTCTCAGAACTGAGCATGTGGAGAGACGTTCGTTCATCTAGCACAAAGGGAACACATTCCAGGTGAAACTTTAACTCTGGTCTATCAGTCTGTTTCTTAATGCATGTTTGAAGTTCCAGCAGTTTTCACTGTAAAACCGAGTTGGTGCTCTTACCTCCCCATATATATGTATGGAGTGTACTTAGCAAGTTAAAAGAAACTTTGTGTTCCCAACAAGCTAGTTGAAGGATGGCTATCACACACACTTATCTCTCCGAAGTGAGCATGTGGAGATACGTTCGTTCATCTAGCACAAAAGGAACCATTTGCAGGAGAAACTTTTACTCTGGTTTCTCAGTCTGTTTCCTACTGCCGGTTTGAAATTTCTGCAGTTTTCACTGTATAACCGAGTTGAAGCTCGTACCTCCCCTTATATATGTATGGAGTGGAGTTTGCAATTAAAAAGGAACTTTGTGTTCCCAAAAAGCTAGGTGAAGGACGGCTTTCACACACACATACCTCTCAGAACTGAGCATGTGGAGAGACGTTCGTTCATGTAGCACAAAGGAAATGGTTTGCAGGAGAAACTTTTACTCTGGTTTCTCAGTCTGTTTCCTTATGCAGGTTTGAAGTTCCTGCAGTATTCACAGTAAAACCGAGTTGGGGCTCTTACCTCCCCATATATATATGGAGTGTAGTTAGCAAGTTAAAAGAAACTTTGTGTTCCCAACAAGCTTGGTGAAGGACGGCTTTCACACACACTTTTCTCTCAGAACTGAGCATGTGGAAAGACGTTCATTCATCTAGCACAAAGGGAACGGGTTGCAGGAGAAACTATTACTCTGTTTTCTCAGTCTGTTTCCTGCTGCCGGTTTGATGTTCCTGCAGTTTTCAATGTAAAACCGAGTTGGAGCTCGTACCTCCTGATATATATGTATAGAGTGGAGTTTGCAAGTGAAAAGAACCTTTTTATTCCCAACAAGCTAGGTGAAGGACGGCTTTCACACACACTTATCTCTCAGAACTGAGCATGTGGAGAAACGTTCGTTCATCTAGCACAAACAGAACGGGTTGCAGGAGAAACTTTTACTCTGGTTCCTCAGTGTGTTTCCTAGTGCCGGTTTGAAGTTATTGCCGTTTTCACTGTAAAACCGTGTTGGAGCTCGTACCTCCCCATATAAATGTATGGAGTGGAGTTTGCAACTGAAAAGAAAATTTGTGTTCCCATCAAGCTAGGTGAAGGACGGCTTTCACACACATTTATCTCTCAGAACTGAGCATGTGGAGAGAGGTTCGTTCTTCTAGCACAAAAGGAACGGGATGCAGGATAAACATTTACTCTGGATTCTCAGTCTGGTTCCTAGTGCCTTTTGGAAGTTCCTGCAGTTTTCACTGTAAAACCGTGTTGGAGCTCGTATCTCCCCATATATATGTATGGATTGGAATTTGCAACTGAAAAGAAACTTTGTGTTTCCAACAAGATAGGTGAAGGACGGCTTTCACACACACTTATCTCTCAGAACTGAGCATGTGGAGAGACGTTCGTTCATCTAGCACAAAGGGAACGGGTTGCAGGGGAAACTTTTACTCTGGTTTCTCAGTCTGTTTCCTAGTGCCGGTTTGAAGTTCCTGCAGTTTTCACTGTAAAAGCGAATTGGATCTAGTAGCTCCCCATATATATATATGGAGTGGAGTTTGCAATTGAAAAGAAACTTTGTGTTCCCAACAAGATACGTGAAGTACGGCTTTCACACACACTTATCTCTCAGAATTGAGCATGTGGAGAGACGTTCGTTCATCTAGCACAAAATGAACGGGTTGCTGGGGAAACTATTACTCTGGATTCTCAGTCTGTTTCTTAGTGCCGGTATGAAGTTCCTGCAATTTTCACTGTAAATCCGATTTGGAACTCGTACGTCCCCATATATATGTATGAAGTGGAGTTTGCAAGTGAAAAGAAACTTTGTGTTCCCAACAAGCTAGGTGAAGGACGGCTTTCACACACACTTATCTCTCAGAACTGAGCATGTGGAGAATCGTTCGTTCATCTAGCAAAAAAGGAACGGTTTGCAGGAGAAACTTTTACTCTGGTTTCTCAGTCTGTTTCCTACTGCCGGTTTGAAGTTCCTGCAGTTTTCACTGTAAAACCGAGGTGGGGCTCTTACCACCCCATATATATGTATGGAGTGGAGTTTGCAATTGAAAAGAAACTTTGTCTTCCCAAAAAGCTAGGTGAAGGACGGCTTTCACACACACATATCTTTCAGAACTTAGCATGTGGAGAGACGTTCGTTCATGTAGCACAAAGGAAACGGGGTGCAGGAGAAACTTTTACTCTGGTTTCTCAGTCTGTTTCCTAGTGTCGGTTTGAAGTTACTGCAGTTATCACCGTAAAACCGAGTTGGAGCTCGTACCTCCCATATATATGTATGGAGTGGAGTTTGCAAGTGAAAAGAAAATTTGTGTTCCCAAAAAGCTAGGTGAAGTACGGCTTTCACACACACTTATGTCTCAGAACTGAGCATGTGGAGAGACGTTCGTTCATTTAGCACAAAGGGAATGGGTTTCAGGAGAAACTATTACTCTGGTTTCTCAGTCTGTTTCCTAGTGCCGGTTTGAAGTTCCTGCAGTTTACATTGTAAAACCGAGTTGGAGCTAGTAGCTCCCCATATATATATATGGAATGGAGTTTGCAATTGAAAAGAAACTTTGTGTTCCCAACAAGCTAGGTGAAGGACGGCTTTCACACACACTTATCTCTCAGAAGTGAGCATGTGGAGAGACGTTCGTTCATCTAGCACAGAGGGAACGGGTTGCAGGAGAAACTTTTACTCTGTTTTCTCAGTCTGTTTCCTAGTGCCGGAATGAACTTCCTGCAATTTTCACTGTAAAACCGATTTGGAGCTCGTACCTCCCGATATATATGTATGGAGTGGAGTTTGCAAGTGAAAAGAAACTTTGTGTTCCCAACAACCTAGTTGAAGGACGGCTTTCACACACACTTATCTCTCAGAACTGAGCATGTGGAGAGACGTTCGTTCATCTAGCACAAAAAGAAAAGTTTGCAGGAAAAACTTTTACTCTGGTTTCTCAGTCTGTTTCCTAGTGCCGGTTTGAAGTTCCTGCAGTTGTCACTGTAAAGCCGAGTTGGAGCTCGTACCTCCCCATATATATGTATACAGTGGAGTTTGCAAGTGAAAAGAAATTTTTGGTTCCCATCAAGCTAGGTGAAAGACGGCTTTCACACACAAATATCTCTCAGAACTGAGCATGTGGAGAGACGTTCGTTCATCTATCACAAAGTGAACGGATTTCATGAGAAACATTTACTCTGGATTCTCAGTCTGTTTCCTAGTGCCGGTTTGAAGATCCTGCAGTTTTCACTGTTAAAACGATTTGGAGCCCGTAATTCCCCATATTAATGTATGGATTGGAGTTTGCAACTGAAAAGAAACTTTGTGTTCCCAACAAGCTAGATGAAGGACGGCTTTCACACACACGTAACTCTCAGAACTTAGCATATGGAGAGACGTTCGTTCATCTAGCAAAAAAGGAATTGTTTGCAGGGGAAACTTTTACCCTGGTTTCTCAGTCTGTTTCCTAGTGCCGGTTTGAATTTCCTGAAGTTTTCACTGTAAACCCGATTTGGAGCTAGTACATCCCCATATATATGTGTATGGAGTGGAATTTGCAAGATAAAGAAACTTTGGGTTCCCAACAAGCTAGGTGAAATAAGGCTTTCACACACACTTATCTCTCAGAACTGAGCATGTGGAAAGACGTTCGTTCATCTAGCACAAAGGGAACGGTTTGCAGGAGAAACATTTACTCTGGTTTCTCAGTCTGTTTCCTAGTGCCTCTTTGAAGTTCTTGCATTTTTCACTGTAAACCCGATTTGTAGCTAGTACCACCCCATATATATTTATGGAGTGGATTTTGCAACTGAAAAGAAACTTTGTGTTCAGAACAAGCTAGGTGAAAGGCGGCTTTCACACACACTTATCTCTCAGAACTGAGCATGTGGAGAGACGTTCGTTCATCTAGCACAAAGGGAACACATTTCAGGTGAAACTTTAACTCTGGTCTATCAGTCTGTTTCTTAATGCATGTTTGAAGTTCCAGCAGTTTTCACTGTAAAACCGAGTTGGGGCTCTTACCTCCCCATATATATGTATGGAGTGTACTTAGCAAGTTAAAAGAAACTTTGTGTTCCCAACAAGCTTGTTGAAGGACGGCTTTCACACAAACTTTTCTCTCAGAACTGAGCATGTGGAGAGACGTTCGTTCATCTAGCACAAAGGGAACGGGTTGCAGGTGAAACTTTTACTCTGTTTTCTCAGTCTGTTTCCTAGTGCCGGTTTGATGTTCCTGCAGTTTTCACTGTAAACCCGAGTTGGAGCTAGTACCTCCCCTTATGTATGTATGGATTGAGTTTGCAAGTGAAAAGAAAATTTGTCTTCCCATCAAGCTAGGTGAAGGACGTCTTTCACACACACTTATCTCTCAGAACTGAGCATGTGGAGAGAGGTTCGTTCTTCTAGCACAAAAGGAACGGGATGCAGGATAAACATTTACTCTGGATTCTCAGTCTTCTTCCTAGTGCCGTTTTGAAGTTCCTGAAGTTTTCAGTGTAAAACCGAGTTGGAGCTCGTACTTCCGCATATATATGTATCGAGTGGAATTTGCAGCTGAAAAGAAACTTTGTGTTCCCAACAAGCTAGGTGAAGGATGGCTTTCACACACACTTATCTCTCCGAACTGAGCATGTGGAGATACGTTCGTTCATCTAGCACAAAAGGAACCATTTGCAGGAGAAACTTTTACTCTGGTTTCTCAGTCTGTTTCCTACTGCCGGTTTGAAATTTCTGCAGTTTTCACTGTATAACCGAGTTGAAGCTCGTACCTCCCCTTATATATGTATGGAGTGGAGTTTGCAATTAAAAAGGAACTTTGTGTTCCCAAAAAGCTAGGTGAAGGACGGCTTTCACACACACATACCTCTCAGAACTGAGCATGTGGAGAGACGTTCGTTCATGTAGCACAAAGGAAATGGTTTGCAGGAGAAACTTTTACTCTGGTTTCTCAGTCTGTTTCCTTGTGCCAGTTTGAAGTTACTGCAGTTTTCACCGTAAAACCGAGTTCGAGCTCGTACCTCCCATATATATGTATGGAGTGGAGTTTGCAAGTGAAAAGAAAATTTGTGTTCCCAACAAGCTAGTTGAAGTACGGCTTTCACACCCACTTATGTCTCAGAACTGAGCATGTGGAGAGACGTTCGTTCATCTAGCACAAAGGGAACGGGTTTCAGGGGAAACTTTAACTCTGGTTTCTCAGTCTGTTTCCTAATGCAGGTTTGAAGTTCCTGCAGTATTCACAGTAAAACCGAGTTGGGGCTCTTACCTCCCCATATATATATGGAGTGTAGTTAGCAAGTTAAAAGAAACTTTGTGTTCCCAACAAGCTTGGTGAAGGACGGCTTTCACACACACTTTTCTCTCAGAACTGAGCATGTGGAAAGACGTTCATTCATCTATCACAAAGGGAACGGGTTGCAGGAGAAACTATTACTCTGTTTTCTCAGACTGTTTCCTGCTGCCGGTTTGATGTTCCTGCAGTTTTCAATGTAAAACCGAGTTGGAGCTCGTACCTCCCGATATATATGTATAGAGTGGAGTTTGCAAGTGAAAAGAACCTTTTTATTCCCAACAAGCTAGGTGAAGGACGGCTTTCACACACACTTATCTCTCAGAACTGAGCATGTGGAGAAACGTTCGTTCATCTAGCACAAACAGAACGGGTTGCAGGAGAAACTTTTACTCTGGTTCCTCAGTGTGTTTCCTAGTGCCGGTTTGAAGTTATTGCCGTTTTCACTGTAAAACCGAGTTGGAGCTCGTACCTCCCCATATAAATGTATGGAGTGGAGTTTGCAACTGAAAAGAAAATTTGTGTTCCCATCAAGCTAGGTGAAGGACGGCTTTCACACACATTTATCTCTCAGAACTGAGCATGTGGAGAGAGGTTCGTTCTTCTAGCACAAAAGGAACGGGATGCAGGATAAACATTTACTCTGGATTCTCAGTCTGGTTCCTAGTGCCTTTTGGAAGTTCCTGCAGTTTTCACTGTAAAACCGTGTTGGAGCTCGTATCTCCCCATATATATGTATGGATTGGAATTTGCAACTGAAAAGAAACTTTGTGTTTCCAACAAGATAGGTGAAGGACGGCTTTCACACACACTTATCTCTCAGAACTGAGCATGTGGAGAGACGTTCGTTCATCTAGCACAAAGGGAACGGGTTGCAGGGGAAACTTTTACTCTGGTTTCTCAGTCTGTTTCCTAGTGCCGGTTTGAAGTTCCTGCAGTTTTCACTGTAAAAGCGAATTGGATCTAGTAGCTCCCCATATATATATATGGAGTGGAGTTTGCAATTGAAAAGAAACTTTGTGTTCCCAACAAGATACGTGAAGTACGGCTTTCACACACACTTATCTCTCAGAATTGAGCATGTGGAGAGACGTTCGTTCATCTAGCACAAAATGAACGGGTTGCTGGGGAAACTATTACTCTGGATTCTCAGTCTGTTTCTTAGTGCCGGTATGAAGTTCCTGCAATTTTCACTGTAAATCCGATTTGGAACTCGTACGTCCCCATATATATGTATGAAGTGGAGTTTGCAAGTGAAAAGAAACTTTGTGTTCCCAACAAGCTAGGTGAAGGACGGCTTTCACACACACTTATCTCTCAGAACTGAGCATGTGGAGAATCGTTCGTTCATCTAGCAAAAAAGGAACGGTTTGCAGGAGAAACTTTTACTCTGGTTTCTCAGTCTGTTTCCTACTGCCGGTTTGAAGTTCCTGCCGTTTTCACTGTAAAACCGAGGTGGGGCTCTTACCACCCCATATATATGTATGGAGTGGAGTTTGCAATTGAAAAGAAACTTTGTCTTCCCAAAAAGCTAGGTGAAGGACGGCTTTCACACACACATATCTTTCAGAACTTAGCATGTGGAGAGACGTTCGTTCATGTAGCACAAAGGAAACGGGGTGCAGGAGAAACTTTTACTCTGGTTTCTCAGTCTGTTTCCTAGTGTCGGTTTGAAGTTACTGCAGTTATCACCGTAAAACCGAGTTGGAGCTCGTACCTCCCATATAAATGTATGGAGTGGAGTTTGCAAGTGAAAAGAAAATTTGTGTTCCCAAAAAGCTAGGTGAAGTACGGCTTTCACACACACTTATGTCTCAGAACTGAGCATGTGGAGAGACGTTCGTTCATTTAGCACAAAGGGAATGGGTTTCAGGAGAAACTATTACTCTGGTTTCTCAGTCTGTTTCCTAGTGCCGGTTTGAAGTTCCTGCAGTTTACATTGTAAAACCGAGTTGGAGCTAGTAGCTCCCCATATATATATATGGAATGGAGTTTGCAATTGAAAAGAAACTTTGTGTTCCCAACAAGCTAGGTGAAGGACGGCTTTCACACACACTTATCTCTCAGAAGTGAGCATGTGGAGAGACGTTCGTTCATCTAGCACAGAGGGAACGGGTTGCAGGAGAAACTTTTACTCTGTTTTCTCAGTCTGTTTCCTAGTGCCGGAATGAACTTCCTGCAATTTTCACTGTAAAACCGATTTGGAGCTCGTACCTCCCGATATATATGTATGGAGTGGAGTTTGCAAGTGAAAAGAAACTTTGTGTTCCCAACAACCTAGTTGAAGGACGGCTTTCACACACACTTATCTCTCAGAACTGAGCATGTGGAGAGACGTTCGTTCATCTAGCACAAAAAGAAAAGTTTGCAGGAAAAACTTTTACTCTGGTTTCTCAGTCTGTTTCCTAGTGCCGGTTTGAAGTTCCTGCAGTTGTCACTGTAAAGCCGAGTTGGAGCTCGTACCTCCCCATATATATGTATACAGTGGAGTTTGCAAGTGAAAAGAAATTTTTTGTTCCCATCAAGCTAGGTGAAAGACGGCTTTCACACACAAATATCTCTCAGAACTGAGCATGTGGAGAGACGTTCGTTCATCTATCACAAAGTGAACGGATTTCATGAGAAACATTTACTCTGGATTCTCAGTCTGTTTCCTAGTGCCGGTTTGAAGATCCTGCAGTTTTCACTGTTAAAACGATTTGGAGCCCGTAATTCCCCATATTAATATATGGATTGGAGTTTGCAACTGAAAAGAAACTTTGTGTTCCCAACAAGCTAGATGAAGGACGGCTTTCACACACACGTAACTCTCAGAACTTAGCATATGGAGAGACGTTCGTTCATCTAGCAAAAAAGGAATTGTTTGCAGGGGAAACTTTTACCCTGGTTTCTCAGTCTGTTTCCTAGTGCCGGTTTGAATTTCCTGAAGTTTTCACTGTAAACCCGATTTGGAGCTAGTACATCCCCATATATATGTGTATGGAGTGGAATTTGCAAGATAAAGAAACTTTGGGTTCCCAACAAGCTAGGTGAAATAAGGCTTTCACACACACTTATCTCTCAGAACTGAGCATGTGGAAAGACGTTCGTTCATCTAGCACAAAGGGAACGGTTTGCAGGAGAAACATTTACTCTGGTTTCTCAGTCTGTTTCCTAGTGCCTCTTTGAAGTTCTTGCATTTTTCACTGTAAACCCGATTTGTAGCTAGTACCACCCCATATATATTTATGGAGTGGATTTTGCAACTGAAAAGAAACTTTGTGTTCAGAACAAGCTAGGTGAAAGACGGCTTTCACACACACTTATCTCTCAGAACTGAGCATGTGGAGAGACGTTCGTTCATCTAGCACAAAGGGAACACATTTCAGGTGAAACTTTAACTCTGGTCTATCAGTCTGTTTCTTAATGCATGTTTGAAGTTCCAGCAGTTTTCACTGTAAAACCGAGTTGGGGCTCTTACCTCCCCATATATATGTATGGAGTGTACTTAGCAAGTTAAAAGAAACTTTGTGTTCCCAACAAGCTTGTTGAAGGACGGCTTTCACACAAACTTTTCTCTCAGAACTGAGCATGTGGAGAGACGTTCGTTCATCTAGCACAAAGGGAACGGGTTGCAGGTGAAACTTTTACTCTGTTTTCTCAGTCTGTTTCCTAGTGCCGGTTTGATGTTCCTGCAGTTTTCACTGTAAACCCGAGTTGGAGCTAGTACCTCCCCTTATGTATGTATGGAGTGGAGTTTGCAAGTGAAAAGAAAATTTGTCTTCCCATCAAGCTAGGTGAAGGACGTCTTTCACACACACTTATCTCTCAGAACTGAGCATGTGGAGAGAGGTTCGTTCTTCTAGCACAAAAGGAACGGGATGCAGGATAAACATTTACTCTGGATTCTCAGTCTTCTTCCTAGTGCCGTTTTGAAGTTCCTGAAGTTTTCAGTGTAAAACCGAGTTGGAGCTCGTACTTCCGCATATATATGTATCGAGTGGAATTTGCAGCTGAAAAGAAACTTTGTGTTCCCAACAAGCTAGGTGAAGGATGGCTTTCACACACACTTATCTCTCCGAACTGAGCATGTGGAGATACGTTCGTTCATCTAGCACAAAAGGAACCATTTGCAGGAGAAACTTTTACTCTGGTTTCTCAGTCTGTTTCCTACTGCCGGTTTGAAATTTCTGCAGTTTTCACTGTATAACCGAGTTGAAGCTCGTACCTCCCCTTATATATGTATGGAGTGGAGTTTGCAATTAAAAAGAAACTTTGTGTTCCCAAAAAGCTAGGTGAAGGACGGCTTTCACACACACATACCTCTCAGAACTGAGCATGTGGAGAGACGTTCTTTCATCTAGCACAAATGGAACGGATTTCAGGAGAAACTTTAACTCTGGTTTCTCAGTCTGTTTCCTAGTGCCAGTTTGAAGTTACTGCAGTTTTCACCGTAAAACCGAGTTGGAGCTCGTACCTCCCATATATATGTATGGAGTGGAGTTTGCAAGTTAAAAGAAACTTTGTGTTCTCAACAAGCTAGGTGAAGGACGGCTTTCACACACACATATCTTTCAGAAATGAGCATGTGGAGAGACGTTCGTTCATCTAGCACAAAGGGAATGGGTTGCAGGAGAAACTTTTACTCTGTTTTCTCAGTCTCTTTCCTACTGCCGGTTTGATGTTCCTGCAGTTTTCACTATAAAAGCGAGTTGGGGCTCATACCTCCCCATATGTATGTATGGAGTGGAGTTTGCAAGTGATAAGAAACTTTTTATTCCCAACAAGCTAGGTGAAGGACGGCTTTCACACACAATTATCTCTCAGAACTTAGCATGTGGAGAGACGTTCGTTCATCTAGCACAAACGGAACGGGTTGCAGGAGAAATTTTTACTCTGTTTTCTCAGTCTGTTTCCTAGTGCCGTTTTGAAGTTCCTGCAGTTTTCACTGTAAAACCGAGTTGGAGCTCATACCTCCCCATATATATGTATGGATTGGAATTTGCAGCTGAAAAGAAACTTTGTGTTCCCAACAAGGTAGTTGAAGGATGGCTTTCACACACACTTATCTCTCCGAACTGAGCATGTGGAGAGACGTTCGTTCATCTAGCACAAAGGGAACGGGATGCAGGAGGAACTTTTACTCTGGTTTCTCAGTCTGCTTCCTAGAGCCGGTTTGAATTTCCTGCAGTTTTCACTGTAAAACCGAGTTGGAGCTAATAGCTGCCCATATATATATATGGATTAGAGTTTGCAATTGAAAAGAATCTTTGTGTTCCCAACAAGATAGTTGAAGGACGGCTTTCACACACACTTATCTCTCAGAACTGAGCATGTGGAGAGACGTTCATTCATCTAGCACAAAGAGAACGGGTTGCAGGAGAAACTTTTACTCTGGTTTCTCAGTCTGTTTCCTAGTGCCGGTATGAATTTCCTGCAATTTTCACTGTAAAACCGATTTGGAGCTCGTAACTCCCCATATATATGTATGGAGTGGAGTTTGCAAGTGAAAAGAAACTTTTTATTCCCAACAAGCTAGGTGAAGGACGGCTTTCACACACACTTATCTCTCAGAACTGAGCATGTGGAGAATCGTTCGTTCATCTAGCAAAAAAGGAACGGTTTGCAGGAGAAACTTTTACTCTGGTTTCTCAGTCTGTTTCCTACTGCCGGTTTGAAGTTCCTGCCGTTTTCACTGTAAAACCGAGTTGGGGCTCTTACCACCCCATATATATGTATGGAGTGGAGTTTGCAATTGAAAAGAAACTTTGTCTTCCCAAAAAGCTAGGGGAAGGACGGCTTTCACACACACATATCTTTCAGAACTTAGCATGTGGAGAGACGTTCGTTCATGTAGCCCAAAGAAACGGGGTGCAGGAGAAACTTTTACTCTGGTTTCTCAGTCTGTTTCCTAGTGCCGGTTTGAAGTTACTGCAGTTATCACCGTAAAACCGAGTTGGAGCTCGTACCTCCCATATATATGTATGGAGTGGAGTTTGCAAGTGAAAAGAAAATTTGTGTTCCCAAAAAGTTAGGTGAAGTACGGCTTTCACACACACTTATGTCTCAGAAGTGAGCATGTGGAGAGACGTTCGTTCATTTAGCACAAAGGGAATGGGTTTCAGGAGAAACTATTACTCTGGTTTCTCAGTCTATTTCCTAGTGCCGGTTTGAAGTTCCTGCAGTTTTCATTGTAAAACCGAGTTGGAGCTAGTAGCTCCCCATATATATATATGGAATGGAGTTTGCAATTGAAAAGAAACTTTGTGTTCCCAACACGCTAGGTGAAGGACGGCTTTCACACACACTTATCTCTCAGAAGTGAGCATGTGGAGAGACGTTCGTTCATCTAGCACAGAGGGAACGTGTTGCAGGAGAAACTTTTACTCTGTTTTCTCAGTCTGTTTCCTAGTGCCGGAATGAAGTTCCTGCAATTTTCACTGTAAAACCGATTTGGAGCTCGTACCTCCCGATATATATGTATGGAGTGGAGTTTGCAAGTGAAAAGAAACTTTGTGTTCCCAACAAGCTAGTTGAAGGACGGCTTTCACACACACTTATCTCTCAAAACTGAGCATGTGGAGAGACGTTCGTTCATCTAGCACAAAAAGAAAAGTTTGCAGGAAAAACTTTTACTCTGGTTTCTCAGTCTGTTTCCTAGTGCCGGTTTGAAGTTCCTGCAGTTATCTCTGTAAAGCCGAGTTGGAGCTCGTACCTCCCCATATATATGTATACAGTGGAGTTTGCAAGTGAAAAGAAATTTTTTGTTCCCATCAAGCTAGGTGAAAGACGGCTTTCACACACAAATATCTCTCAGAACTGAGCATGTGGAGAGACGTTCGTTCATCTATCACAAAGTGAACGGATTTCATGAGAAACATTTACTCTGGATTCTCAGTCTGTTTCCTAGTGCCGGTTTGAAGATCCTGCAGTTTTCACTGTTAAAACGATTTGGAGCCCGTAATTCCCCATATTAATGTATGGATTGGAGTTTGCAACTGAAAAGAAACTTTGTGTTCCCAACAAGCTAGATGAAGGACGGCTTTCACACACACGTAACTCTCAGAACTTAGCATATGGAGAGACGTTCGTTCATCTAGCAAAAAAGGAATTGTTTGCAGGGGAAACTTTTACCCTGGTTTCTCAGTCTGTTTCCTAGTGCCGGTTTGAATTTCCTGAAGTTTTCACTGTAAACCCGATTTGGAGCTAGTACATCCCCATATATATGTGTATGGAGTGGAATTTGCAAGATAAAGAAACTTTGGGTTCCCAACAAGCTAGGTGAAATAAGGCTTTCACACACACTTATCTCTCAGAACTGAGCATGTGGAAAGACGTTCGTTCATCTAGCACAAAGGGAACGGTTTGCAGGAGAAACATTTACTCTGGTTTCTCAGTCTGTTTCCTAGTGCCTGTTTGAAGTTCTTGCATTTTTCACTGTAAACCCGATTTGTAGCTAGTACCACCCCATATATATTTATGGAGTGGATTTTGCAACTGAAAAGAAACTTTGTGTTCAGAACAAGCTAGGTGAAAGACGGCTTTCACACACACTTATCTCTCAGAACTTAGCATGTGGAGAGACGTTCGTTCATCTAGCACAAAGGGAACACATTTCAGGTGAAACTTTAACTCTGGTCTATCAGTCTGTTTCTTAATGCATGTTTGAAGTTCCAGCAGTTTTCACTGTAAAACCGAGTTGGGGTTCTTACCTCCCCATATATATGTATGGAGTGTACTTAGCAAGTTAAAAGAAACTTTGTGTTCCCAACAAGCTTGTTGAATAACGGCTTTCACACAAACTTTTCTCTCAGAACTGAGCATGTGGAGAGACGTTCGTTCATCTAGCACAAAGGGAACGGGTTGCAGGTGAAACTTTTACTCTGTTTTCTCAGTCTGTTTCCTAGTGCCGGTTTGATGTTCCTGCAGTTTTCACTGTAAACCCGAGTTGGAGCTAGTACCTCCCCTTATGTATGTATGGAGTGGAGTTTGCAAGTTAAAAGAAACTTTGTGTTCTCAACAAGCTAGGTGAAGGACGGCTTTCACACACACATATCTTTCAGAAATGAGCATGTGGAGAGACGTTCGTTCATCTAGCACAAAGGGAACGGGTTGCAGGAGAAACTTTTACTCTGTTTTCTCAGTCTCTTTCCTACTGCCGGTTTGATGTTCCTGCAGTTTTCACTGTAAAACCGAGTTGGGGCTCATACCTCCCCATATGTATGTATGGAGTGGAGTTTGCAAGTGATAAGAAACTTTTTATTCCCAACAAGCTAGGTGAAGGACGGCTTTCACACACAATTATCTCTCAGAACTTAGCATGTGGAGAGACGTTCGTTCATCTAGCACAAACGGAACCGGTTGCAGGAGAAATTTTTACTCTGTTTTCTCAGTCTGTTTCCTAGTGCCGTTTTGAAGTTCCTGCAGTTTTCACTGTAAAACCGAGTTGGAGCTCATACCTCCCCATATATATGTATGGATTGGAATCTGCAGCTGAAAAGAAACTTTGTGTTCCCAACAAGGTAGTTGAAGGATGGCATTCACACACACTTATCTCTCCGAACTGAGCATGTGGAGAGACGTTCGTTCATCTAGCACAAAGGGAACGGGATGCAGGAGGAACTTTTACTCTGGTTTCTCAGTCTGCTTCCTAGAGCCGGTTTGAATTTCCTGCAGTTTTCACTGTAAAACCGAGTTGGAGCTAATAGCTGCCCATATATATATATGGATTAGAGTTTGCAATTGAAAAGAATCTTTGTGTTCCCAACAAGATAGTTGAAGGACGGCTTTCACACACACTTATCTCTCAGAACTGAGCATGTGGAGAGACGTTCATTCATCTAGCACAAAGAGAACGGGTTGCAGGAGAAACTTTTACTCTGGTTTCTCAGTCTGTTTCCTAGTGCCGGTATGAATTTCCTGCAATTTTCACTGTAAAACCGATTTGGAGCTCGTAACTCCCCATATATATGTATGGAGTGGAGTTTGCAAGTGAAAAGAAACTTTTTATTCCCAACAAGCTAGGTGAAGGACGGCTTTCACACACAATTATCTCTCAGAACTGAGCATGTGGAGAGACGTTCGTTCATCTAGCACAAACGGAACGGGTTGCAGGAGAAACTTTTACTCTGTTTTCTCAGTCTGTTTCCTAGTGCCGTTTTGAAGTTCCTGCAGTTTTCACTGTAAAACCGTGTTGGAGCTCGTACCTCCCCATATATATGTATGGATTGGAATTTGCAGCTGAAAAGAAACTTTGTGTTCCCAACAAGCTAGGTGAAGGATGGATTTCACACACACTTATCTCTCCGAACTGAGCATGTGGAGAGACTTTCGTTCATCTAGCACAAAGGGAACGGGTTGCAAGGGAAACTTTTACTCTGGTTTCTCAGTCTGCTTCCTAGTGCCGGTTTTAATTTCCTGCAATTTTCACTGTAAAAACGAGTTGGTGCTAATAACTCCCCATATATATATATGGAGTAGAGTTTGCAATTGAAAAGAATCTTTGTGTTCCCAACAAGATAGGTGAAGGACGGCTTTCACACAGACTTATCTCTCAGAACAGAGCATGTGGAGAGACGTTCGTTCATCTAGCACAAAGGGAACGGGTTGCAGGAGAAACTTTTACTCTGGTTTCTCAGTCTGTTTCCTAGTGCCGGTATGAAGTTCCTGCAATTTTCACTGTAAAACCGATTTGGAGCTCGTACCTCCCGATATATATGTATGGAGTGGATTTTGCAAGTGAAAAGAAACTTTGTGTTCCCAACAAGCTAGGTGAAGGACGGCTTTCACACACACTTATCTCTCAGAACTGAGCATGTGGAGAGACGTTCGTTCATCTAGGACAAAAGGAACGGGTTGCAGGAGAAAATTTTACCCCGGTTTCTCAGTCTGTTTCCTAGTGCCGTTTTGAAGTTCCTGCAGTTTTCACTGTAAGACAGATTTGGAGCTAGTACCACCCCATATATATGTATGGCGTGGAGTTTGCAAGTGAAAACAAACTTTGTGTTCCCAACACGCTAGGTGAAGTACGGCTTTCACACACACTTGTCTCTCAGAACTGAGCATGTGGAGAGACGTTCGTTCATCTAGCACAAACGGAACGGGTTGCAGGAGAAACTTTTACTCTGTTTTCTCAGTCTGTTTCCTAGTGCCGTTTTGAAGTTCCTGCAGTTTTCACTGTAAAACCGTGTTGGAGCTCGTACCTCCCAATATATATGTATGGATTGGAATTTGCAGCTGAAAAGAAACTTTGTGTTCCCAACAAGCTAGGTGAAGGATGGATTTCACACACACTTATCTCTCCGAACTGAGCATGTGGAGAGACTTTCGTTCATCTATCACAAAGGGAACGGGTTGCAAGGGAAACTTTTACTCTGGTTTCTCAGTCTGCTTCCTAGTGCCGGTTTGAATTTCCTGCAATTTTCACTGTAAAAACGAGTTGGAGCTAATAACTCCCCATATATATATATGGAGTAGAGTTTGCAATTGAAAAGAATCTTTGTGTTCCCAACAAGATAGGTGAAGGACGGCTTTCACACAGACTTATCTCTCAGAACAGAGCATGTGGAGAGACGTTCGTTCATCTAGCACAAAGGGAACGGGTTGCAGGAGAAACTTTTACTCTGGTTTCTCAGTCTGTTTCCTAGTGCCGGTATGAAGTTCCTGCAATTTTCACTGTAAAACCGATTTGGAGCTCGTACCTCCCGATATATATGTATGGAGTGGAGTTTGCAAGTGAAAAGAAACTTTGTGTTCCCAACAAGCTAGGTGAAGGACGGCTTTCACACACACTTATCTCTCAGAACTGAGCATGTGGAGAGACGTTCGTTCATCTAGGACAAAAGGAACGGGTTGCAGGAGAAAATTTTACTCTGGTTTCTCAGTCTGTTTCCTAGTGCCGTTTTGAAGTTCCTGCAGTTTTCACTGTAAGACAGATTTGGAGCTAGTACCACCCCATATATATGTATGGAATGGAGTTTGCAAGTGAAAACAATCTTTGTGTTCCCAACAAGCTATGTTAAGTACGGCTTTCACACACACATATCTCTCAGAATATAGCATGTGGAGAGACGTTCGTTCATCTAGAAAAAAGGGAACGGGTTGCAGGGAAACATTTACTCTGGATTCTCAGTCTGTTTCCTAGTGCCGGTTTGATGTTCCTGCAGTTTTCACTGTAAAACCGAGTTGGAGCTCGTACCTCCCCACATATATATATGGAGGGGATTTTGCAACTGAAAAGAACTTTGTGTTCCCAACAAGCTAGCTGAATTACGGCTCTCACAGAAACTTATCTCTCAGAACTGTGCATGTTGAGAGAGGTTCGTTCCTCTAGCAATTAGGGAACGTGTGGCAGGAGAAACTTTTACTCTGGATTCTCAATCTTTTTAGTAGTGTCTGTAGGATGTTCCTGCAGTTTTCACTGTAAAATCGAGTTGGAGCTAGAACCACCCCATATATATATATGGAGTGGATTTTGCAACTGAAAAGAAACTTTGTGTTCCCAAAATGCTAGGTGAAGGACGGCTTTCACACACACTTATCTCTCATAACTGAGCATGTGGAGAGACGTTCGTTCATCTAGCACAAAGGGAACGGGATTCAGGAGAAACTTTTAGTCTGGTTTCTCAGTCTGTTTCCAACTGCCGGTTAGAGGTTCCTGCAGATTTCAATGTTAAACCGAGTTGGAGCCCGTACCTCCCCATATATATGTATGGAGTGGGTTTGCAAGTGAAAAGAAACTTTGTGTTCCCAACAAGCTAGGAGAAGAACGGCTTTCACACACACTTATCTCTCAGAACTGAGAATGAGGAGAGACGTTCGTTCATCTAGCACAAAGGGAACGGGTTGCAGGAGAAATATATTCTCTGGTTACTCAGTCTGTTTCCTAGTGCCGGTTTGAATTTCCTGCAATTTTCACTGTAAAAACGAGTTGGAGCTAATAACTCCCCATATATATATATGGAGTAGAGTTTGCAATTGAAAAGAATCTTTGTGTTCCCAACAAGATAGGTGAAGGACGGCTTTCACACAGACTTATCTCTCAGAACAGAGCATGTGGAGAGACGTTCGTTCATCTAGCACAAAGGGAACGGGTTGCAGGAGAAACTTTTACTCTGGTTTCTCAGTCTGTTTCCTAGTGCCGGTATGAAGTTCCTGCAATTTTCACTGTAAAACCGATTTGGAGCTCGTACCTCCCGATATATATGTATGGAGTGGAGTTTGCAAGTGAAAAGAAACTTTGTGTTCCCAACAAGCTAGGTGAAGGACGGCTTTCACACACACTTATCTCTCAGAACTGAGCATGTGGAGAGACGTTCGTTCATCTAGGACAAAAGGAACGGGTTGCAGGAGAAAATTTTACTCTGGTTTCTCAGTCTGTTTCCTAGTGCCGTTTTGAAGTTCCTGCAGTATTCACTGTAAGACAGATTTGGAGCTAGTACCACCCCATATATATGTATGGCGTGGAGTTTGCAAGTGAAAACAAACTTTGTGTTCCCAACACGCTAGGTGAAGTACGGCTTTCACACACACTTGTCTCTCAGAACTGAGCATGTGGAGAGACGTTCGTTCATCTAGCACAAAAGGAACAGTTTGCAGGAGAAACTTTTACTCTGGTTTCTCAGTCTGTTTCCTAGTGCCGTTTTGAAGTTCCTGCAGTTTTCACTGTAAAACAGATTTGGAGCTAGTACCACCCCATATATATGTATGGAATGGAGTTTGCAAGTGAAAACAATCTTTGTGTTCCCAACAAGCTATGTTAAGTACGGCTTTCACACACACATATCTCTCAGAATATAGCATGTGGAGAGACGTTCGTTCATCTAGAAAAAAGGGAACGGGTTGCAGGGAAACATTTACTCTGGATTCTCAGTCTGTTTCCTAGTGCCGGTTTGATGTTCCTGCAGTTTTCACTGTAAAACCGAGTTGGAGCTCGTACCTCCCCACATATATATATGGAGGGGATTTTGCAACTGAAAAGAACTTTGTGTTCCCAACAAGCTAGCTGAATTACGGCTCTCACAGAAACTTATCTCTCAGAACTGTGCATGTTGAGAGAGGTTCGTTCCTCTAGCAATTAGGGAACGTGTGGCAGGAGAAACTTTTACTCTGGATTCTCAATCTTTTTAGTAGTGTCTGTAGGATGTTCCTGCAGTTTTCACTGTAAAATCGAGTTGGAGCTAGAACCACCCCATATATATATATGGAGTGGATTTTGCAACTGAAAAGAAACTTTGTGTTCCCAAAATGCTAGGTGAAGGACGGCTTTCACACACACTTATCTCTCATAACTGAGCATGTGGAGAGACGTTCGTTCATCTAGCACAAAGGGAACGGGATTCAGGAGAAACTTTTAGTCTGGTTTCTCAGTCTGTTTCCAACTGCCGGTTAGAGGTTCCTGCAGATTTCAATGTTAAACCGAGTTGGAGCCCGTACCTCCCCATATATATGTATGGAGTGGGTTTGCAAGTGAAAAGAAACTTTGTGTTCCCAACAAGCTAGGAGAAGAACGGCTTTCACACACACTTATCTCTCAGAACTGAGAATGAGGAGAGACGTTCGTTCATCTAGCACAAAGGGAACGGGTTGCAGGAGAAATATATTCTCTGGTTACTCAGTCTGTTTCCTAGTGCCGGTTTGAAGTTCCTGCAGTTTTCACTGTAAAACCGAGTTGGAGCTTGTACCACCCCATATATAGTTATAGAGTGAGGTTTGCAACTGAAAAGAAACTTTGTGTTCCCAACAAGCAAGGTGAAGGACGGCTTTCACACACACTTATCTCTCAGAACTGAGAATGTGGAGAGACGTTCGTTCATCTAGCACAAAGGGATCGGGTTGCAGGAGAAACTTTTACTCTGGTTTCTCAGTCTGTTTCCTATTGCCGGTTTGATGTTCCTGCGGTTTTCACTGTAAAACCGAGTTGGAGCTCGTACCTCACCATATATATATATGGAGTGGAGTTTGCAACTGAAAAGAAACTTTGTGTTCCCAACAAGCTAGGTGAAGGACGGCTTTCACCCACACTTATCTCTCAGAACTGAAAATGTGGAGAGACTTTCGTTAATCTAGCACAAATGGAACGGGTTGCAGGAGAAACTTTTACTCTGGTTTCTCAGTCTGTTTACTAGTGCCGGTTTGATGTTCCTCCAGTTTTCACTGTAAAACAGAGTTGGAGCTCGTACCTCCCCATATATATTTATGGAGGGGATTTTGCAACTGAAAAGAAACTTTGTGTTCTCAACAAGCTAGCTGAATTACGGCTCTCACACAAACTTATTTCTCAGAACTGTGCATGTTGAGAGAGTTTCGTTCCTCTAGCACATAGGGAACGTGTGGCAGGAGAAAATTTTACTCTGGATTCTCAATCTGTTTAGTAGTGTCTGTAGGATGTTCCTGCAGTTTTCACTGTAAAACCGAGTTGGAGCTTTTACCACCCCATATATAGTTATGGAGTGAGGTTTGCAACTGAAAAGAAACTTTGTGTTCCCAACAAGCTAGGTGAAGGACGGCTTTCACACACACTTATCTCTCAGAACTGAGAATGTGGAGAGAAGTTCGTTCATCTTGCACAAAGGGATCGGGTTGCAGGAGAAAATTTTACTCTGGATTCTCAGTCTGTTTCCTATTGCCGGTTTGAAGTTACTGCAGTTTTCACTGTAAAATCGTGTTGGAGCTCGTACGTCCCTATATATATGTATGGATTGGAGTTTGCAAGTGAAAAGTAACTTTGTATTCCCAACAAGCTAGTGGAAGGACGGCTTTAACTCACACATATCTCTCAGAAATGAGCATGTGGAGAGACGTTCGTTAATCTAGCAAAAAGGGAACGGGTTGCAGGGGAAACATTTACTCTAGATTCTCAATCTGTTTCCTAGTGCCGGTTTGATGTTCCTGCAGATTTCACTGTAAAACCGAGTTGGAGCTCGTAACTCCCCATATATATTTATGGAGTGGATTTTGCAACTGAAAAGAAAATTTGTGTTCCCAACAAGCTAGCTTAATTACGGCTTTCACACAAACTTTTCTCTCAGAACTGAGCATGTTGAGAGACGTTCGTTCCTCTAGCACATACGGAATGTGAGGCAGGAGAAACTTTTACTCTGGATTCTCAATCTGTTTAGTAGTGTCTGTAGGATATTCCTGCAGTTTTCACTGTAAAACCGAGTTGGAGCTAGAACCACCCCATATATATATATGGAGTGGAATTTGCAACTGAAAAGAAAATTTGTGTTCCCAACAAGCTAGGTGAAGGACGGCTTTAACACACACTTATCTCTCAGAACTGAGCATGGGAGAGACGTTCGTTTATCTAGCAAAAAGGGAACGGTTTGCAGGAGAAACTTTTACTCTGGATTCTCAGTCTGTTTCCTATTGCCGGTTTGAAGATCCTGCAGTTTTCACTGTAATACCGAGTTGGAGCTCGTACCTCCCCATATATATGTATGGAATGGAGTTTGCAACTGAAAAGAAACTTTGTGTTCCCAACAAGCCAGATGAAGGACGGCTTTCACACACACTTATCTCTCAGAACTGAGCATGTGGAGAGACGTTCGTTCATCTAGCAAAAATGGAACGGGTTGCAGTAGAAACTTTTTCTCTGGTTTCTCAGTCTGTTTCGTAGTGCCGGTTTGCTGTTCCTGCAGTTTTCACTGTAAAACCGAGTTGGAGATCGTACCACCCCATATATATGTATGGGGTGGAGTTTGCAACTGAAAAGAATCTTTGTGTTCCCAACAAGCTAGGTTAAGGACGGCTTTCACACACACTTATCTCTCTGAACTGAGCATGTGGAGAGACATTCGTTTATCTAGCACAAAGGGAACGTGTTGCAGGAGAAAATATTACTCTGGTTTCTCAGTCTGTTTTCTAGTGCCGGTTTGAAGTTCCTGCAGTTTTCACTGTAATACCGATTTTAACTCGTAACTCCCCACATATATTTATGGAGTGGAGTTTGCAACTGAAAAGAAACTTTGTGTTCCCAAACAAGCTAGATGAACTACGGCTTTCACACACAATTATCTCTCAGAACTGAGCATGTGGAGAAACGTTCATTCAGCTGGCACAAAAGGAACGGTATGCAGGAGAAACATTTACTCTGGTTTCTCAGTCTGTTTCCTAGTGCCTGTTTGAAGTTCCTGCAGTTTTCACTGTAAAACCGAGTTGGAGCTAGTACCACCCCATATATATGTATGGAGTGGAGTTTGCAACTGAAAAGAAACTTTAGTTCAGAACAAGCTATGTGAAGGACGGCTTTCACACACAATTTTCTCTCAAAACTGAGCATGTGGAGAGAAGTTCGTTCATCTAGCATATATTGAACGGGTTGCAGGGGAAACTTTTACTCTGGTTTCTCAGTGTGTTTCCTAGTGCCGGTTTGAAGTTCCTGCAGTTTTCACTGAAAAACCGAGTTGGAGCTAGTACATCCCCATATATATGTATGGAGTGGAATTTGCAAGATAAAGAAACTTTGTGTTCCCAACAAGCTAGGTGAAGTACTGCTTTCACACACACTTATCTCTCAGAACTGAGCATGTGGAGAGACGTTCGTTCATCTAGCACAAAGGGAACGGGTTGCAGGAGAAATTTTACTCTGGATTCTCAGTCTGTTTCCTAGGGCCGTGTTGAAGTTTCTGCAGTTTTCACTGTAAAACCGAGTTGGAGCTCGTACCTTCCCATATATATGTATGGAATGGAGTATGCATGGGAAAAGTATCTTTGTGTTCCCAATAAGCTAGTTGAAGGACGGCTTACACACACAATTATCTCTCAGAACTGAGCATGTGGAGAGACGTTCATTCATCTAGCACAAAGGGAACTGTATGCAGGAGAAACTTTTACTTTGGATTCTCAGTCTCTTTAGAAGTGCCTGTTTGAATTTCCTGCATTTTTCATTGTAAAACCGAGTTGGAGCTCGTACATCCCCTATATATATGTATGGAATTTAGTGTGCAACTGAAAAAAAAACTTTGTGTTCCTTACAAGCTAGGTGAAGTACAGGTTTCACACACACTTATCTCTCAGAACTGAGCATGTGGAGAGACATTCGTTTATCTAGCACAAAGGAACGGTTTGCAGGAGAAACTTTTCGTCTGGTTTCTCAGTCTGTTTCCTACTACCAGTTTGGAGTTCCTGCGATTTTCACTGTAAAACCGAGTTGGTGCTCGTACGTCCTCGTATATATGTATGGAGTGGATTTTGCAGGTGAAAAGAAACTTTTGGTTCACAAAAAGCTAGGTGAAGGACGGCTTTCACCCACACTTATCTCTCAGAACTGAAAATATGGAGAGACTTTCGTTCATCTAGCACAAATGGAACGGGTTGCAGGAGAAACTTTTACTCTGGTTTCTCAGTCTGTTTACTAGTGCCGTTTTGAAGTTCCTGCAGTTTTCACTGTAAAACAGATTTGGAGCTAGTACCACCCCATATATATGTATGGAGTGTAGTTTGCAAGTGAAAACAAACTTTGTGTTACCAACAAGCTAGGTTAAGGACGGCTTTCACACACACATATCTCTCAGAATAGAGCATGTGGAGAGACGTTCGTTCATCTAGCACAAAGGGAACGGGATTCAGGAGAAACTTTTAGTCTGGTTTCTCAGTCTGTTTCCAACAGCCGGTTAGAGGTTCCTGCAGATTTCAATGTTAAACCGAGTAGGAGCTCGTACTTCCCCATATATATGTATGGAGTGGCTTTGCAAGTGAAAAGAAACTTTGTGTTCCCAACAAGCTAGGAGAAGGACGGCTTTCACACACACTTATCTCTCAGAAATGAGAATGTGGAGAGACGTTCGTTCATCTAGCACAAACGGAACGGGTTGCAGGAGAAATATATACTCTGGTTACTCAGTCTGTTTCCTAGTACCGGTTTGAAGTTCCTGCAGTTTTCACTGTAAAACCGAGTTGGAGCTTGTACCACCCCATATATAGTTATGGAGTGAGGTTTGCAACTGAAAAGAAACTTTGTGTTCCCAACAAGCTAGGTGAAGGACGGCTTTCACACACAATTATCTCTCAGATCTGAGCATGTGGAGAGACGTTCGTTCATCTAGCAAAAAGGGAACGGGTTGAGGGGAAACATTTACTCTAGATTCTCAATATGTTTCCTAGTGCCGGTTTGATGTTCCTGCAGATTTCACTGTAAAACCGAGTTGGAGCTCGTAACTCCCCATATATATTTATGGAGTGGATTTTGCAACTGAAAAGAAAATTTGTGTTCCCAACAAGCTAGCTGAATTACGGCTTTCACACAAACTTTTCTCTCAGAACTGAGCATGTTGAGAGACGTTCGTTCCTCTAGCACATAGGGAACGTGAGGCAGGAGAAACTTTTACTCTGGATTCTCAATCTGTTTAGTAGTGTCTGTAGGATATTCCTGCAGTTTTCACTGTAAAACCGAGTTGGAGCTAGAACCACCACATATATATATATGGAGTGGAATTTGCAACTGAAAACAAACTTTGTGTTCCCAAAAAGCTAGGTGAAGGACGGCTTTAACACACACTTATCTCTCAGAACTGAGCATGTGGAGAGACGTTCGTTCATCTAGCAAAAAGGGAACGGTTTGCAGGAGAAACTTTTACTCTGGATTCTCAGTCTGTTTCCTATTGCCGGTTTGAAGATCCTGCAGTTTTCACTGTAATACCGAGTTGGAGCTCGTACCTCCCCATATATATGTATGGAATGGAGTTTGCAACTGAAAAGAAACTTTGTGTTCCCAACAAGCCAGATGAAGGACGGCTTTCACACACACTTATCTCTCAGAACTGAGCATGTGGAGAGACGTTCGTTCATCTAGCAAAAATGGAACGGGTTGCAGTAGAAACTTTTTCTCTGGTTTCTCAGTCTGTTTCGTAGTGCCGGTTTGCTGTTCCTGCAGTTTTCACTGTAAAACCGAGTTGGAGATCGTACCACCCCATATATATATATGGGGTGGAGTTTGCAACTGAAAAGAATCTTTGTGTTCCAAACAAGCTAGGTTAAGGACGGCTTTCACACACACTTATCTCTCTGAACTGAGCATGTGGAGAGACGTTCGTTAATCTAGCAAAAAGGGAACGGGTTGCAGGGGAAACATTTACTCTAGATTCTCAATCTGTTTCCTAGTGCCGGTTTGATGTTCCTGCAGATTTCACTGTAAAACAGAGTTGGAGCTCGTAACTCCCCATATATATTTATGGAGTGGATTTTGCAACTGAAAAGAAAATTTGTGTTCCCAACAAGCTAGCTGAATTACGGCTTTCACACAAACTTTTCTCTCAGAACTGAGCATGTTGAGAGACGTTCGTTCCTCTAGCACAAAGGGAACGTGTTGCAGGAGAAAATTTTACTCTGGTTTCTCAGTCTGTTTCCTAGTGCCGGTTTGAAGTTCCTGCAGTTTTCACTGTAATACAGATTTTAACTCGTAACTCCCCATATATATTTATGGAGTGGAGTTTGCAACTGAAAACAAACTTTGTGTTCCCAAACAAGCTAGATGAACTACGGCTTTCACACACACTTATCTCTCAGAAATGAGCATGTGGAGAGACGTTCGTTCATCTAGCTCAAATGGAACGGTTTGCAGGAGAAATTTTTACTCTGGATTCTCAGTCTGTTTAGTAGTGCCGTTTTGAAGTTCCTGCAGTTTTCACTGTAAAACCGAGTTGGAGCTCGTACCTCCCCATATATATGTATGGATTCGGGTGTGCAACCGAAAAGAATTTTGTGTTCCCAACAAGATAGATGAAAGACAGATTTCACACACAATTTTCTCTCAGAACTGAGCATGTGGAGAGACATTCATTTGTGTAGCACAAAGAATCGGGTTGCAGAAGGAAATTTACTCTGATTTCTCAGTCTGTTTCCTAGTGCAGGTTTGAAGTTCCTGCAGTTTTCACTGTAAAACTGAGTTGGATTTCTTACTTTCCCATATATATTTATGGAGTGGAGTTTGCAACTGAAAAGAAACTTTGTGTCCCAACAAGCTATGTGAAGGACGGATTCAAATACACATATCTCTCAGAACTGAGCATGTGGAGAGACGTTCGTTCATCTAGCACAAAGGGAACGGTATGCAGGAGAAACTTTTACCCTAGATTCTCAGTCTGTTTCCTAGTGCCGGTTTGAATTTCCTGAAGTTTTCACTGTAAAACCGAGTTGGAGCTACTACATCCCCATATATATGTATGGAGTGGAATTTGCAAGATAAAGAAACTTTGGGTTCCCAACAAGCTAGGTGAAGTTAGGCTTTCACACACACTTATCTCTCAGAAATGAGCATGTGGAGAAACGTTCATTCAGCTAGCACAAAAGGAACGGTATGCACGAGAAACATTTACTCTGGTTTCTCAGTCTGTTTCCTAGTGCCTGTTTGAAGTTCCTTGCAGTTTTCACTGTAAAACCGATTTGGAGCTAGTACCACCCCATATATATGTATGGAGTGGAGTTTGCAACTGAAAAGAAACTTTGTCTTCAGAACAAGCTATGTGAAGGACGGCTTTCACATACAATTTTCTCTCAAAACAGAGCATGTGGAGAGAAGTTCGTTCATCTAGCACAAATGGAACGGGTTGCAGGGGAAACTTTTACTCTGGTTTCTCAGTGTGTTTCCTAGTGCCGGTTTGAAGTTCCTGCAGTTTTCACTGAAAAACCGAGTTGGAGCTAGTACCTCCCCATATATATGTATGGAGTGGAATTTGCAACATAAAGAAGCTTTGTGTTCCCAACAAGCTAGGTGAAGTACGGCTTTCACACACACTTATCTCTCAGAACTGAGCATGTGGAGAGACGTTCATTCATCTAGCACAAAGGGAACTGTATGCAGGAGAAACTTTTACTCTGGATTCTCAGTCTCTTTAGAAGTGCCTGTTTGAAGTTCCTGCATTTTTCATTGTAAAACCGAGTTGGAGCTCGTACTTCCCCTATATATATTTATGGAGTTTAGTGTGCAACTGAAAAAAAAACTTTGTGTTCCCAACAAGCTAGGTGAAGTACAGGTTTCACACACACTTATCTCTCAGAACTGAGCATGTGGAGAGACGTTCGTTGATCTAGCACAAAGGGAACGGTTTGCAGGAGAAACTTTTCCTCTGGTTTCTCAGTCTGTTTCCTACTAACAGTTTGAAGTTCCTGCTATTTTCACTGTAAAACAGAGTTGGTGCTCGTACGACCCAATATATATGTATGGAGTGGATTTTGCAAGTGAAAAGAAACTTTTAGTTCACAAAAAGCTAGGTGAAGGACGGCTTTCACACACACTTAACTCTCAGAATTTAGCATGTGGAGAGACTTTCGTTCATCTAGCACAAAAGGAATTGTTTGCAGGAGAAACATTAACCCTGGTTTCTCAGTCTGTTTCCTAGTGCCGGTTTGAATTTCCTGAAGTTTTCACTGTAAAACCGAGTTGGAGCTAGTACCTCCCCATATATATGTATTTACTGGAATTTGCAAGATAAAGAAACTTTGGGTTCCCAACAAGCTAGGTGAAGTAAGGCTTTCACACACACTTATCTCTCATAACTGAGTATGTGGAGAGACGTTCGTTCATCTAGCTCAAATGGAACGGTTTGCAGGAGAAACTTTTATTCTGGATTCTCAGTCTGTTTAGTAGTGCCGGTTTGAAGTTCCTGCAGTTTTCACTGTAAAACCGAGTTGGAGCTCGTACCTCCCCATATATATGTATGGAGTGGAGTGTGCAACTGAAAAGAATCTTTGTGTTCCCAACAAGATAGGTGAAGGACAGATTTCACACACACTTATCTCTCAGAACTGAGCATGTGGAGAGACATTCATTTATGTAGCACAAAGGAAATGGGTTGCAGGAGAAAATTTACTCTGGTTTCCCAGTCTGTTTCCTAGTGCCGGTTTAAGTTCCTGCAGATTTCACTGTAAAACAGAGTTGGATTTCGTACCTCCCCATATATATTTATGGAGTGGAATTTGCAACTGAAAAGAAACTTTGTGTTCCCAACAAGCTAGGTGAAGTAAGGCTTTCACACACACTTATCCCTCTGAAATGAGCATGTGGAGAGACGTTCGTTCATCTAGCACAAAGGGAACGGTTTGCAGGAGAAACATTTACTCTGGTTTCTCAGTCTGTTTCCTAGTGCCTGTTTGAAGTTCCTGCAGTTTTCACTGTAAAACCGAGTTGGAGCTAGTACCACCCCATATATATGTATGGAGTGGAGTTTGCAACTGAAAAGAAACTTTGTGTTCAGAACAAGCTAGGTGAAGGACGGCTTTCACACACAATTATTTCTCAGAACTGAGCATGTGGAGAGACGTTCGTTCATCTAGCACAAAGGGAACGGGTTGCAGGGGAAACATTTACTCTCGTTTCTCAGTGTGTTTCCTAGTGCCGGTTTGAAGTTCCTGCAGTTTTCATTGTAAAACCGAGTTGGAGCTCGTTCCTCCCCATATATATATATGGAGTGGTGTTTGCAAGTGAAAAGAAACTTTGTGTTCCCAACATGCTAGATGAAGTACGGCTTTCACACACACTTATCTCTCAGAACTGAGCATGTGGAGAGACGTTCGTTCATCTAGCACAAAGGGAACGGGTTGCAGGAGAAATTTTACTCTGGATTCTCAGTCTGTTTCCTAGTGCCGGTTTGAAGTTCCTGCAGTTTTCACTGTAAAACAGAGTTGGATCTCGTACCTCCCCATATATATGTATGGAGTGGAGTTTGCAACTGAAAAGAAACTTTATGTTCCCAACAAGCTAGGTGAAGGACGGCTTTCACACACAATTATTTCTCAGAACTGAGCATGTGGAGAGAGGTTCGTTCATCTAGCACAAAGGGAACGGGTTGCAGGGGAAACATTTACTCTCGTTTCTCAGTGTGTTTCCTAGTGCCGGTTTGAAGTTCCTGCAGTTTTCATTGTAAAACCGTCTTGGAGCTCTTACCTCCCCATATATATGTATGGAATTGAGTATGCATGTGAAAAGAAACATTGTGTTCCCAACAAGCTAGTTGAAGGACGGCTTACACACACACTTATCTCCCAGAAATTAGCATGTGGAGAGACGGTCGTTCATCTAGCACAATGGGAACACGTTGCAGGTGAAACTTTTACTCTGGATTCTCAGTCTGATTCCTAGTGCCGGTTTGAAGTTCCTGCCATTTTCACTGTAAAACAGAGTTGGATCTCGTACCTCCCCATATATATGTATGGAGTGGAGTTTGCAACTTAGAAGAAACTTTGTGTTCCCAACAAGCTAGGTGAAGGACGGCTTTCACACACACTTATCTCTCAGAACTGAGCATGTGGAGAGACGTTCGTTCATCTAGCACAAAGGGAACGGTTTGTAGGGGAAACTTACTCTGGTTTCTCAGTGTTTTTCCTAGTGCCGGTATGAAGTTACTGCAGTTTTCACTGTAAAACTGAGTAGGAGATCGTACCTCCCCATATATATGTATGGATTGGAGTTTGCAACTGAGAAGATACTTTGTGTTCCCAACAAGCTAGGTGAAGCACGGCTTTCACACACACATTTCTCTCAGAACTGAGCAAGTGGAGAGACGTTCGTTCATCTAGCACCAAGGGAACAGGTTGCAGGAGAAACATTTACTGTGGATTCTCAGACTGTTTCCTAGTGCCCGTTTGAATTTACTGCAATTTTCACTGTAAAATCGAGTTGGAGCTCGTACCTACCCATATATATGTATGGAGTGGAGTTATCAAATTGAAAGAAAATTAGTTTTCTCAAGAAGCTAGTTGAAGTACTGCTTTAACTCACACATATCTCTCAGAACTGAGCTTGTGGAGAGACGTTCGTTCATCTAGCAAAAAGGGAACGGGTCGCAGGAGAAAATTTTTCTCTGGTTCTCAGTCTGTTTCGTAGTGCCGGTTTGATGTTCCTCCAGTTTTCATTGTAAAACAGAGTTGGAACTCGTACCTCCCCATATATATGTGTGGATTGGAGATTGCAAGTGAAAAGAAGCTTTGTGTTCCCAACAAGCTAGGTGAAGGACGGCTTTGACACACACTTATCTCTCAGAACTGAGCATGTGGAGAGACGTTCGTTCATCTAGTACAAAGGGAATGGGTTGAAGGAGAAACTTATACTCTGGGTTCTCGTTCTGTTTCCTTGTACCCGTTTGAAGTTCCTGCAGTTTTCACTGTAAAACCGAGTTTGAGCTCGTACCTACCCTTATATATGTATGGAGTGGAGTTTGCAAGTGAAAAGAAACTTTGTGTTCCCAACAAGCTAGGTGAAGGACGGCATTCAGACACACCTATCTCTCAGAACTGAGCATGTGGAGAGACGTTCGTTCATCTAGCTCAAATGGAATGGTTTGCAGGAGAAACTTTTATTCTGGATTCTCAGTCTGTTTAGTAGTGCCGGTTTGAAGTTCCTGCAGTTTTCACTGTAAAACCGAGTTGGAGCTCGTACCTACCCATATATATGTATGGAGTGGAGTGTGCAACTGAAAAGAATCTTTGTGTTCCCAACAAGCTAGGTGAAGTACAGGTTTCACACACACTTATCTCTCAGAACTGAGCATGTGGAGAGACATTCGTTTATCTAGCACAAAGGAACGGTTTGCAGGAGAAACTTTTCGTCTGGTTTCTCAGTCTGTTTCCTACTACCAGTTTGGAGTTCCTGCGATTTTCACTGTAAAACCGAGTTGGTGCTCGTACGTCCCCGTATATATGTATGGAGTGGATTTTGCAGGTGAAAAGAAACTTTTGGTTCACAAAAAGCTAGGTGAAGGACGGCTTTCACCCACACTTATCTCTCAGAACTGAAAATATGGAGAGACTTTCGTTCATCTAGCACAAATGGAACGGGTTGCAGGAGAAACTTTTACTCTGGTTTCTCAGTCTGTTTACTAGTGCCGTTTTGAAGTTCCTGCAGTTTTCACTGTAAAACAGATTTGGAGCTAGTACCACCCCATATATATGTATGGAGTGTAGTTTGCAAGTGAAAACAAACTTTGTGTTACCAACAAGCTAGGTTAAGGACGGCTTTCACACACACATATCTCTCAGAATAGAGCATGTGGAGAGACGTTCGTTCATCTAGCACAAAGGGAACGGGATTCAGGAGAAACTTTTAGTCTGGTTTCTCAGTCTGTTTCCAACAGCCGGTTAGAGGTTCCTGCAGATTTCAATGTTAAACCGAGTAGGAGCTCGTACTTCCCCATATATATGTATGGAGTGGCTTTGCAAGTGAAAAGAAACTTTGTGTTCCCAACAAGCTAGGAGAAGGACGGCTTTCACACACACTTATCTCTCAGAAATGAGAATGTGGAGAGACGTTCGTTCATCTAGCACAAACGGAACGGGTTGCAGGAGAAATATATACTCTGGTTACTCAGTCTGTTTCCTAGTACCGGTTTGAAGTTCCTGCAGTTTTCACTGTAAAACCGAGTTGGAGCTTGTACCACCCCATATATAGTTATGGAGTGAGGTTTGCAACTGAAAAGAAACTTTGTGTTCCCAACAAGCTAGGTGAAGGACGGCTTTCACACACAATTATCTCTCAGATCTGAGCATGTGGAGAGACGTTCGTTCATCTAGCAAAAAGGGAACGGGTTGAGGGGAAACATTTACTCTAGATTCTCAATATGTTTCCTAGTGCCGGTTTGATGTTCCTGCAGATTTCACTGTAAAACCGAGTTGGAGCTCGTAACTCCCCATATATATTTATGGAGTGGATTTTGCAACTGAAAAGAAAATTTGTGTTCCCAACAAGCTAGCTGAATTACGGCTTTCACACAAACTTTTCTCTCAGAACTGAGCATGTTGAGAGACGTTCGTTCCTCTAGCACATAGGGAACGTGAGGCAGGAGAAACTTTTACTCTGGATTCTCAATCTGTTTAGTAGTGTCTGTAGGATATTCCTGCAGTTTTCACTGTAAAACCGAGTTGGAGCTAGAACCACCACATATATATATATTTAGTGGAATTTGCAACTGAAAAGAAACTTTGTGTTCCCAACAAGCTAGGTGAAGGACGGCTTTAACACACACTTATCTCTCAGAAATGAGCATGTGGAGAGACGTTCGTTCATCTAGCAAAAAGGGAACGGTTTGCAGGAGAAACTTTTACTCTGGATTCTCAGTCTGTTTCCTATTGCCGGTTTGAAGATCCTGCAGTTTTCACTGTAATACCGAGTTGGAGCTCGTACCTCCCCATATATATGTATGGAATGGAGTTTGCAACTGAAAAGAAACTTTGTGTTCCCAACAAGCCAGATGAAGGACGGCTTTCACACACACTTATCTCTCAGAACTGAGCATGTGGAGAGACGTACGTTCATCTAGCAAAAATGGAACGGGTTGCAGTAGAAACTTTTTCTCTGGTTTCACAGTCTGTTTCGTAGTGCCGGTTTGCTGTTCCTGCAGTTTTCACTGTAAAACCGAGTTGGAGATCGTACCACCCCATATATATGTATGGGGTGGAGTTTGCAACTGAAAAGAATCTTTGTGTTCCCAACAAGCTAGGTTAAGGACGGCTTTCACACACACTTATCTCTCTGAACTGAGCATGTGGAGAGACATTCGTTTATCTAGCACAAAGGGAACGTGTTGCAGGAGAAAATTTTACTCTGGTTTCTCAGTCTGTTTCCTAGTGCCGGTTTGAAGTTCCTGCAGTTTTCACTGTAATACAGATTTTAACTCGTAACTCCCCATATATATTTATGGAGTGGAGTTTGCAACTGAAAACAAACTTTGTGTTCCCAAACAAGCTAGATGAACTACGGCTTTCACACACACTTATCTCTCAGAAATGAGCATGTGGAGAGACGTTCGTTCATCTAGCTCAAATGGAACGGTTTGCAGGAGAAATTTTTACTCTGGATTCTCAGTCTGTTTAGTAGTGCCGTTTTGAAGTTCCTGCAGTTTTCACTGTAAAACCGAGTTGGAGCTCGTACCTCCCCATATATATGTATGGATTCGGGTGTGCAACCGAAAAGAATTTTGTGTTCCCAACAAGATAGATGAAAGACAGATTTCACACACAATTTTCTCTCAGAACTGAGCATGTGGAGAGACATTCATTTGTGTAGCACAAAGAATCGGGTTGCAGAAGGAAATTTACTCTGATTTCTCAGTCTGTTTCCTAGTGCAGGTTTGAAGTTCCTGCAGTTTTCACTGTAAAACTGTGTTGGATTTCTTACTTTCCCATATATATTTATGGAGTGGAGTTTGCAACTGAAAAGAAACTTTGTGTCCCAACAAGCTATGTGAAGGACGGATTCAAATACACATATCTCTCAGAACTGAGCATGTGGAGAGACGTTCGTTCATCTAGCACAAAGGGAACGGTATGCAGGAGAAACTTTTACCCTAGATTCTCAGTCTGTTTCCTAGTGCCGGTTTGAATTTCCTGAAGTTTTCACTGTAAAACCGTGTTGGAGCTACTACATCCCCATATATATGTATGGAGTGGAATTTGCAAGATAAAGAAACTTTGGGTTCCCAACAAGCTAGGTGAAGTTAGGCTTTCACACACACTTATCTCTCAGAAATGAGCATGTGGAGAAACGTTCATTCAGCTAGCACAAAAGGAACGGTATGCACGAGAAACATTTACTCTGGTTTCTCAGTCTGTTTCCTAGTGCCTGTTTGAAGTTCCTTGCAGTTTTCACTGTAAAACCGATTTGGAGCTAGTACCACCCCATATATATGTATGGAGTGGAGTTTGCAACTGAAAAGAAACTTTGTCTTCAGAACAAGCTATGTGAAGGACGGCTTTCACATACAATTTTCTCTCAAAACAGAGCATGTGGAGAGAAGTTCGTTCATCTAGCACAAATGGAACGGGTTGCAGGGGAAACTTTTACTCTGGTTTCTCAGTGTGTTTCCTAGTGCCGGTTTGAAGTTCCTGCAGTTTTCACTGAAAAACCGAGTTGGAGCTAGTACCTCCCCATATATATGTATGGAGTGGAATTTGCAACATAAAGAAGCTTTGTGTTCCCAACAAGCTAGGTGAAGTACGGCTTTCACACACACTTATCTCTCAGAACTGAGCATGTGGAGAGACGTTCATTCATCTAGCACAAAGGGAACTGTATGCAGGAGAAACTTTTACTCTGGATTCTCAGTCTCTTTAGAAGTGCCTGTTTGAAGTTCCTGCATTTTTCATTGTAAAACCGAGTTGGAGCTCGTACTTCCCCTATATATATTTATGGAGTTTAGTGTGCAACTGAAAAAAAAACTTTGTGTTCCCAACAAGCTAGGTGAAGTACAGGTTTCACACACACTTATCTCTCAGAACTGAGCATGTGGAGAGACGTTCGTTGATCTAGCACAAAGGGAACGGTTTGCAGGAGAAACTTTTCCTCTGGTTTCTCAGTCTGTTTCCTACTAACAGTTTGAAGTTCCTGCTATTTTCACTGTAAAACAGAGTTGGTGCTCGTACGACCCAATATATATGTATGGAGTGGATTTTGCAAGTGAAAAGAAACTTTTAGTTCACAAAAAGCTAGGTGAAGGACGGCTTTCACACACACTTAACTCTCAGAATTTAGCATGTGGAGAGACTTTCGTTCATCTAGCACAAAAGGAATTGTTTGCAGGAGAAACATTAACCCTGGTTTCTCAGTCTGTTTCCTAGTGCCGGGTTGAATTTCCTGAAGTTTTCACTGTAAAACCGAGTTGGAGCTAGTACCTCCCCATATATAAGTATTTACTGGAATTTGCAAGATAAAGAAACTTTGGGTTCCCAACAAGCTAGGTGAAGTAAGGCTTTCACACACACTTATCTCTCATAACTGAGTATGTGGAGAGACGTTCGTTCATCTAGCTCAAATGGAACGGTTTGCAGGAGAAACTTTTATTCTGGATTCTCAGTCTGTTTAGTAGTGCCGGTTTGAAGTTCCTGCAGTTTTCACTGTAAAACCGAGTTGGAGCTCGTACCTCCCCATATATATGTATGGAGTGGAGTGTGCAACTGAAAAGAATCTTTGTGTTCCCAACAAGATAGGTGAAGGACAGATTTCACACACACTTATCTCTCAGAACTGAGCATGTGGAGAGACATTCATTTATGTAGCACAAAGGAAATGGGTTGCAGGAGAAAATTTACTCTGGTTTCCCAGTCTGTTTCCTAGTGCCGGTTTAAGTTCCTGCAGATTTCACTGTAAAACAGAGTTGGATTTCGTACCTCCCCATATATATTTATGGAGTGGAATTTGCAACTGAAAAGAAACTTTGTGTTCCCAACAAGCTAGGTGAAGTAAGGCTTTCACACACACTTATCCCTCTGAAATGAGCATGTGGAGAGACGTTCGTTCATCTAGCACAAAGGGAACGGTTTGCAGGAGAAACATTTACTCTGGTTTCTCAGTCTGTTTCCTAGTGCCTGTTTGAAGTTCCTGCAGTTTTCACTGTAAAACCGAGTTGGAGCTAGTACCACCCCATATATATGTATGGAGTGGAGTTTGCAACTGAAAAGAAACTTTGTGTTCAGAACAAGCTAGGTGAAGGACGGCTTTCACACACAATTATTTCTCAGAACTGAGCATGTGGAGAGACGTTCGTTCATCTAGCACAAAGGGAACGGGTTGCAGGGGAAACATTTACTCTCGTTTCTCAGTGTGTTTCCTAGTGCCGGTTTGAAGTTCCTGCAGTTTTCATTGTAAAACCGAGTTGGAGCTCGTTCCTCCCCATATATATATATGGAGTGGTGTTTGCAAGTGAAAAGAAACTTTGTGTTCCCAACATGCTAGATGAAGTACGGCTTTCACACACACTTATCTCTCAGAACTGAGCATGTGGAGAGACGTTCGTTCATCTAGCACAAAGGGAACGGGTTGCAGGAGAAATTTTACTCTGGATTCTCAGTCTGTTTCCTAGTGCCGGTTTGAAGTTCCTGCAGTTTTCACTGTAAAACAGAGTTGGATCTCGTACCTCCCCATATATATGTTTGGAGTGGAGTTTGCAACTGAAAAGAAACTTTATGTTCCCAACAAGCTAGGTGAAGGACGGCTTTCACACACAATTATTTCTCAGAACTGAGCATGTGGAGAGAGGTTCGTTCATCTAGCACAAAGGGAACGGGTTGCAGGGGAAACATTTACTCTCGTTTCTCAGTGTGTTTCCTAGTGCCGGTTTGAAGTTCCTGCAGTTTTCATTGTAAAACCGTCTTGGAGCTCTTACCTCCCCATATATATGTATGGAATTGAGTATGCATGTGAAAAGAAACATTGTGTTCCCAACAAGCTAGTTGAAGGACGGCTTACACACACACTTATCTCCCAGAAATTAGCATGTGGAGAGACGGTCGTTCATCTAGCACAATGGGAACACGTTGCAGGTGAAACTTTTACTCTGGATTCTCAGTCTGATTCCTAGTGCCGGTTTGAAGTTCCTGCCATTTTCACTGTAAAACAGAGTTGGATCTCGTACCTCCCCATATATATGTATGGAGTGGAGTTTGCAACTTAGAAGAAACTTTGTGTTCCCAACAAGCTAGGTGAAGGACGGCTTTCACACACACTTATCTCTCAGAACTGAGCATGTGGAGAGACGTTCGTTCATCTAGCACAAAGGGAACGGTTTGTAGGGGAAACTTACTCTGGTTTCTCAGTGTTTTTCCTAGTGCCGGTATGAAGTTACTGCAGTTTTCACTGTAAAACTGAGTAGGAGATCGTACCTCCCCATATATATGTATGGATTGGAGTTTGCAACTGAGAAGATACTTTGTGTTCCCAACAAGCTAGGTGAAGCACGGCTTTCACACACACATTTCTCTCAGAACTGAGCAAGTGGAGAGACGTTCGTTCATCTAGCACCAAGGGAACAGGTTGCAGGAGAAACATTTACTGTGGATTCTCAGACTGTTTCCTAGTGCCCGTTTGAATTTACTGCAATTTTCACTGTAAAATCGAGTTGGAGCTCGTACCTACCCATATATATGTATGGAGTGGAGTTATCAAATTGAAAGAAAATTAGTTTTCTCAAGAAGCTAGTTGAAGTACTGCTTTAACTCACACATATCTCTCAGAACTGAGCTTGTGGAGAGACGTTCGTTCATCTAGCAAAAAGGGAACGGGTCGCAGGAGAAAATTTTTCTCTGGTTCTCAGTCTGTTTCGTAGTGCCGGTTTGATGTTCCTCCAGTTTTCATTGTAAAACAGAGTTGGAACTCGTACCTCCCCATATATATGTGTGGATTGGAGATTGCAAGTGAAAAGAAGCTTTGTGTTCCCAACAAGCTAGGTGAAGGACGGCTTTGACACACACTTATCTCTCAGAACTGAGCATGTGGAGAGACGTTCGTTCATCTAGTACAAAGGGAATGGGTTGAAGGAGAAACTTATACTCTGGGTTCTCGTTCTGTTTCCTTGTACCCGTTTGAAGTTCCTGCAGTTTTCACTGTAAAACCGAGTTTGAGCTCGTACCTACCCTTATATATGTATGGAGTGGAGTTTGCAAGTGAAAAGAAACTTTGTGTTCCCAACAAGCTAGGTGAAGGACGGCATTCAGACACACCTATCTCTCAGAACTGAGCATGTGGAGAGACGTTCGTTCATCTAGCTCAAATGGAATGGTTTGCAGGAGAAACTTTTATTCTGGATTCTCAGTCTGTTTAGTAGTGCCGGTTTGAAGTTCCTGCAGTTTTCACTGTAAAACCGAGTTGGAGCTCGTACCTACCCATATATATGTATGGAGTGGAGTGTGCAACTGAAAAGAATCTTTGTGTTCCCAACAAGATAGGTGAAGGACAGATTTCACACACACTTATCTCTTAGAACTGAGCATGTGGAGAGACATTCATTTATGTAGCACAAAGGAAATGGGTTGCAGGAGAAAATTTACTCTGGTTTCTCAGTCTGTTTCCTAGTGCCGGTTTGAAGTTCCTGCAGATTTCACTGTAAAACAGAGTTGGATTTCGTACCTCCCCATATATATATATGGAGTGGTGTTTGCAAGTGAAAAGAAACTTTGTGTTCCCAACATGCTAGATGAAGTACGGCTTTCACACACACTTATCTCTCAGAACTGAGCATGTGGAGAGACGTTCGTTCATCTAGCACAAAGGGAACGGGTTGCAGGAGAAATTTTACTCTGGATTCTCAGTCTGTTTCCTAGTGCCTGTTTGAAGTTCCTGCAGTTTTCACTGTAAAACAGAGTTGGATCTCGTACCTCCCCATATATATGTATGGAGTGGAGTTTGCAACTGAAAAGAAACTTTATGTTCCCAACAAGCTAGGTGAAGGACGGCTTTCACACACAATTATTTCTCAGAACTGAGCATGTGGAGAGAGATTCGTTCATCTAGCACAAAGGGAACGGGTTGCAGGGGAAACATTTACTCTCGTTTCTCAGTGTGTTTCCTAGTGCCGGTTTGAAGTTCCTGCAGTTTTCATTGTAAAACCGAGTTGGAGCTCGTTCCTCCCCATATATATATATGGAGTGGTGTTTGCAAGTGAAAAGAAACTTTGTGTTCCCAACATGCTAGATGAAGTACGGCTTTCACACACACTTATCTCTCAGAACTGAGCATGTGGAGAGACGTTCGTTCATCTAGCACAAAGGGAACGGGTTGCAGGAGAAATTTTACTCTGGATTCTCAGTCTGTTTCCTAGTGCCGGTTTGAAGTTCCTGCAGTTTTCACTGTAAAACAGAGTTGGATCTCGTACCTCCCCATATATATGTATGGAGTGGAGTTTGCAACTGAAAAGAAACTTTATGTTCCCAACAAGCTAGGTGAAGGACGGCTTTCACACACAATTATTTCTCAGAACTGAGCATGTGGAGAGAGGTTCGTTCATCTAGCACAAAGGGAACGGGTTGCAGGGGAAACATTTACTCTCGTTTCTCAGTGTGTTTCCTAGTGCCGGTTTGAAGTTCCTGCAGTTTTCATTGTAAAACCGTCTTGGAGCTCTTACCTCCCCATATATATGTATGGAATTGAGTATGCATGTGAAAAGAAACATTGTGTTCCCAACAAGCTAGTTGAAGGACGGCTTACACACACACTTATCTCCCAGAAATTAGCATGTGGAGAGACGGTCGTTCATCTAGCACAATGGGAACACGTTGCAGGTGAAACTTTTACTCTGGATTCTCAGTCTGATTCCTAGTGCCGGTTTGAAGTTCCTGCCATTTTCACTGTAAAACAGAGTTGGATCTCGTACCTCCCCATATATATGTATGGAGTGGAGTTTGCAACTTAGAAGAAACTTTGTGTTCCCAACAAGCTAGGTGAAGGACGGCTTTCACACACACTTATCTCTCAGAACTGAGCATGTGGAGAGACGTTCGTTCATCTAGCACAAAGGGAACGGTTTGTAGGGGAAACTTACTCTGGTTTCTCAGTGTTTTTCCTAGTGCCGGTATGAAGTTACTGCAGTTTTCACTGTAAAACTGAGTAGGAGATCGTACCTCCCCATATATATGTATGGATTGGAGTTTGCAACTGAGAAGATACTTTGTGTTCCCAACAAGCTAGGTGAAGCACGGCTTTCACACACACATTTCTCTCAGAACTGAGCAAGTGGAGAGACGTTCGTTCATCTAGCACCAAGGGAACAGGTTGCAGGAGAAACATTTACTGTGGATTCTCAGACTGTTTCCTAGTGCCCGTTTGAATTTACTGCAATTTTCACTGTAAAATCGAGTTGGAGCTCGTACCTACCCATATATATGTATGGAGTGGAGTTATCAAATTGAAAGAAAATTAGTTTTCTCAAGAAGCTAGTTGAAGTACTGCTTTAACTCACACATATCTCTCAGAACTGAGCTTGTGGAGAGACGTTCGTTCATCTAGCAAAAAGGGAACGGGTCGCAGGAGAAAATTTTTCTCTGGTTCTCAGTCTGTTTCGTAGTGCCGGTTTGATGTTCCTCCAGTTTTCATTGTAAAACAGAGTTGGAACTCGTACCTCCCCATATATATGTGTGGATTGGAGATTGCAAGTGAAAAGAAGCTTTGTGTTCCCAACAAGCTAGGTGAAGGACGGCTTTGACACACACTTATCTCTCAGAACTGAGCATGTGGAGAGACGTTCGTTCATCTAGTACAAAGGGAATGGGTTGAAGGAGAAACTTATACTCTGGGTTCTCGTTCTGTTTCCTTGTACCCGTTTGAAGTTCCTGCAGTTTTCACTGTAAAACCGAGTTTGAGCTCGTACCTACCCTTATATATGTATGGAGTGGAGTTTGCAAGTGAAAAGAAACTTTGTGTTCCCAACAAGCTAGGTGAAGGACGGCATTCAGACACACCTATCTCTCAGAACTGAGCATGTGGAGAGACGTTCGTTCATCTAGCTCAAATGGAATGGTTTGCAGGAGAAACTTTTATTCTGGATTCTCAGTCTGTTTAGTAGTGCCGGTTTGAAGTTCCTGCAGTTTTCACTGTAAAACCGAGTTGGAGCTCGTACCTACCCATATATATGTATGGAGTGGAGTGTGCAACTGAAAAGAATCTTTGTGTTCCCAACAAGATAGGTGAAGGACAGATTTCACACACACTTATCTCTTAGAACTGAGCATGTGGAGAGACATTCATTTATGTAGCACAAAGGAAATGGGTTGCAGGAGAAAATTTACTCTGGTTTCTCAGTCTGTTTCCTAGTGCCGGTTTGAAGTTCCTGCAGATTTCACTGTAAAACAGAGTTGGATTTCGTACCTCCCCATATATATATATGGAGTGGTGTTTGCAAGTGAAAAGAAACTTTGTGTTCCCAACATGCTAGATGAAGTACGGCTTTCACACACACTTATCTCTCAGAACTGAGCATGTGGAGAGACGTTCGTTCATCTAGCACAAAGGGAACGGGTTGCAGGAGAAATTTTACTCTGGATTCTCAGTCTGTTTCCTAGTGCCTGTTTGAAGTTCCTGCAGTTTTCACTGTAAAACAGAGTTGGATCTCGTACCTCCCCATATATATGTATGGAGTGGAGTTTGCAACTGAAAAGAAACTTTATGTTCCCAACAAGCTAGGTGAAGGACGGCTTTCACACACAATTATTTCTCAGAACTGAGCATGTGGAGAGAGATTCGTTCATCTAGCACAAAGGGAACGGGTTGCAGGGGAAACATTTACTCTCGTTTCTCAGTGTGTTTCCTAGTGCCGGTTTGAAGTTCCTGCAGTTTTCATTGTAAAACCGTCTTGGAGCTCTTACCTCCCCATATATATGTATGGATTTGAGTATGCATGTGAAAAGAAACATTGTGTTCCCAACAAGCTAGTTGAAGGACGGCTTACACACACACTTATCTCTCAGAAATTAGCATGTGGAGAGACGGTCGTTCATCTAGCACAATGGGAACACGTTGCAGGTGAAACTTTTACTCTGGATTCTCAGTCTGATTCCTAGTGCCGGTTTGAAGTTCCTGCCATTTTCACTGTAAAACAGAGTTGGAACTCGTACCTCCCCATATATATGTATGGAGTGGAGTTTGCAACTTAGAAGAAACTTTGTGTTCCCAATAAGCTAGGTGAAGGACGGCTTTCACACACACTTATCTCTCAGAACTGAGCATGTGGAGAGACGTTCGTTCATCTAGCACAAAGGGAACGGTTTGTAGGGGAAACTTACTCTGGTTTCTCAGTGTTTTTCCTAGTGCCGGTATGAAGTTACTGCAGTTTTCACTGTAAAACTGAGTAGGAGATCGTACCTCCCCATATATATGTATGGATTGGAGTTTGCAACTGAGAAGATACTTTGTGTTCCCAACAAGCTAGGTGAAGCACGGCTTTCACACACACATTTCTCTCAGAACTGAGCAAGTGGAGAGACGTTCGTTCATCTAGCACCAAGGGAACAGGTTGCAGGAGAAACATTTACTGTGGATTCTCAGACTGTTTCCTAGTGCCCGTTTGAATTTACTGCAATTTTCACTGTAAAATCGAGTTGGAGCTCGTACCTACCCATATATATGTATGGAGTGGAGTTAGCAAATTGAAAGAAAATTAGTTTTCTCAAGAAGCTAGTTGAAGTACTGCTTTAACTCACACATATCTCTCAGAACTGAGCTTGTGGAGAGACGTTCGTTCATCTAGCAAAAAGGGAACGGGTCGCAGGAGGAAATTTTTCTCTGGTTTCTCAGTCTGTTTCATAGTGCCGGTTTGATGTTCCTCCAGTTTTCATTGTAAAACAGAGTTGGAACTCGTACCTCCCCATATATATGTGTGGATTGGAGATTGCAAGTGAAAAGAAGCTTTGTGTTCCCAACAAGCTAGGTGAAGGACGGCTTTGACACACACTTATCTCTCAGAACTGAGCATGTGGAGAGACGTTCGTTCATCTAGTACAAAGGGAATGGGTTGAAGGAGAAACTTATACTCTGGGTTCTCGTTCTGTTTCCTAGTGCCGGTTTGAAGTTCCTGCAGTTTTCACTGTAAAACCGAGTTGGAGCTCGTACCTACCCTTATATATATATGGAGTGGAGTTTGCAAGTGAAAAGAAACTTTGTGTTCCCAACAAGCTAGGTGAAGGACGGCATTCACACACACCTATCTCTCAGAACTGAGCATGTGGAGAGACGTTCGTTCATCTAGCACAAAGGGAACGGTTTGCAGCAAAAACTTTTACTCTGGATTCTCAGTCTGTTTAGTAGTGCCGGTTTGAAGTTCCTGCAATTTTCACTGTAAAACCGAGTTGGAGCTCGTACCTCCCCATATATATGTATGGAGTGGAGTGTGCAACTGAAAAGAATCTTTGTGCTCCCAACAAGATAGCTGAAGGACAGCTTTCACACACACTTATCTCTCAGAACTGAGCATGTGGAGAGACATTCATTTATCTAGCACAAAGGAAATGATTTGCAGGAGAAATTTTTACTCTGGTTTCTCAGTCTGTTTCCTAGTGCCGGTTTGAAGTTCCTGCAGTTTTCAGTGTAAAACCGATTTGGAGCTAGTTCCTCCCCATATATATGTATGGAGTGGAGTTGGCAACTGAAAAGAAACTTTGTTTTCCCAACATGTTAGGTGAAATACCGCTTTCACACACAGTTTTCTCTCAGAACTCAGCATGTGGGGAGACGTTCGTTCATCTAGCACAAAGGGAACAGCGTGCAGGAGAAACTTTTACTCTGGTTTCTCAGTCTGTTTCCTAGTGCCGGTTTGAAGTTCCTGCAGTTTTCACTGTAAAACCGAGTTGGAGCTCGTACCTCCCCATATATATGTATGGAGTGGAGTTGGCAACTGAAAAGAAAGTTTGTGTTCCCAACAAGCTAGGTGAAGAACGGCTTTCACACACACTTTTCTCTCAGAACTCAGCATGTGGAGAGACGTTCGTTCATCTAGCACAAAGGGAACGGCTTGTAGGAGAAACTTTTACTCTGGTTTCTCAGTCTGTTTCCTAGTGCCGGTTTGAAGTTCCTGCAGTTTTTACTGTAAAACCGAGTTGGAGCTAGTACCTCCCCATATATATGTATGGATTGGAGTTTGCAACTGAAAAGAAACTTTGTGTTCCCTACAAGCTAGGTGAAGGACGGCTTTCACACAAAATTATCTCTCAGAACTGAGCATGTGGAGAGACTTTCGTTCATATAGCACAAAGGAAACGGGTTGCAGGAGAAACTATTACTCGGATTTCTTAGACTGTTTCCTAGTGCCGGTTTGAAGTTCCTACAGTTTTCACCTTAAAACCGAGTTGGAGCTAGTATTTCCCCACATATATGTTTGGAGAGGTTTTTCAACTGAAAAGAAACTTTGTGTTCCCAACAAACTAGGTGAAGGACAGCTTCCACACACAGTTATCTCTCAGAACTGAGCATGTGGAGATACGTTCTTTCATCTAGCACAAAGAGAACGGGTTGCAAGAGAAAATTTTACTCTGTTTTCTCAGTCTGTTTCCTAGTGCCGGTTTGAAGTTCCTGCAGTTTTCATTGTAAAACCGTGTTGGAGCTAGAACCTCCCCAAATATATGTATGTATTGGAGTTGGCAACTGAAAAGAAACTTTGTGTTCCCAAATATCTAGGTGAAGGACGGCTTCCACACACACTTATCTCTCAGAACTGAGCATGTATTGAGACGTTCGTTCATCCAGCACAAAGGGAACGGGTTGCAGGAGAAACTTTTACTCTGTTTTGTCAGTCACTTTCATAGTGCCGGTTTGAAGTTCCTGCTGTTTTCACTGTAAAACCGTGTTGGAGCAAGTACCTCCCCATATATATGTATGGAGAGAAGCTTGCAACTGAAAGGAAACTTTGTTTTCCCAAAAAGCTAGGTGTAGGACGGCTTTCACACACAATTACCTCTCTGAACTGAGCATGTGGAGAGACGTTCGTTCATCCAGTTCAAATGGAATGGGTTGCAGGTGAAACTTTTACTCTGGTTTCTCAGTCTATTTCCTAGTGCCGGTTTGAATTTCCTGCAGTTTTCATTGTAAAACCGAGTTCGAGCTAGTACCTCCCCATATATATGTATGGAGTGGTGTTTGCAACTGAAGAGAAACTTTTTGTTCCCTACCAGCTAGGTGAATTACGGCTTTCACACACACTTTTCACACAGAACTGAGCATGTGGAGAGACGTTCGTTCATCTAGCACAAAGGGAACGGGTTGCTGGAGAAAATTTGTTCTGGTTTCTCAGTCTGTTTCCTAGTGCCGGTTTGAAGTTCCTGCAGTTTTCACTGTAAAACCGAGGGGGAGCTCGTACCTCCCCATATATATATATGGAATGGAGTTGGCAAGTTAAAAGAATGTTTGTGTTCCCAACAAGCTAGTTGAAGGGCCGCTTTCACACACACTTTTCTCTCAGAACTGAGCATATTTAGATACTTTCATTCATCTAGCACAAAGGAAAGGGTTGCAGGAGAAAGTATTACTCTGGTTTCTTAGTCTGTTTCCTAGTGCCGGTTTGAAGTTACTGCAGTTTTCACTGTAAAACCGAGTTGGAACTAGTAGCTCCCCATGTATATGTATGGAGTGGAGTTTGCAAGTGAAAAGAAACTTTGTGTTCCCAACAAGCTAGGTTAAGGGCGGCTTTCACACACACTTATCCCTCAGTACTGAGCATTTGGAGAGATTTTGTTCACCTAGGACAAAGGGAACGGGTTGCAGGAGGAAATTTTACTCTAGTTTCTCAGTCTGTTTCCTACTGCCAGTTTAATGTTAATGCAGTTTTCACTGTGAAACCAATTTGGAGCTCGTACCTCCCCATATATATGTATGGAGTGGAGTTTGCAAGTGAAAATAAACTTTGTGTTCCCAACAAGCTAAGTTAAGGACGGCTTTCACACACAATTATCTCTCAGAACAGAGCATGTGGAGAGACGTTCGTTCATCTAGCACAAAGGAAATGGTTGCAGGAGTAACTTTTACTCTGGTTTCTCAGTCTATTTCCTAGGGCCGTTTTTAAGTTCCTCCAGTTTTCACTGTAAAACCACGTTGGAGCTCGTACCTCCCCATATATATTTATGGAGTAGAATTCGCCAGTGAAAAGAAATTTTGTGTTCCCAACAAGCTAGGTGAAGGCGGCTTTCACACACACTTATCTCTCAGAAATGAGCATGTGGAGAGAAGTTCGTTCGTCAAGCACAAAGGGAAAGGTTTGCAGGAGAAAGTTTTACTCTGGTTTCTCAGTCTGTTTCCTAGTGCCGGTTTGAAGTTCCTGCATTTTTCACTGTAAAACCGAGTTCGAGCTCGTACGTCCCCATATGTATGTATGGAGTGAAGTTTGCAACTGAAAAAAACTTTGTGTTCCCAACAAGCTACGTGAAGGACAGCTTTCTCACACACTTATCTCTCAGAACTGAGCATGTGGAGAGACTTTCGTTCATCTAGCACAAAGGGAATGGTTTGCAGGAGAAACTTTTTCTCTGGTTTCTCAGTCTGATTCCTAGAGCCGGTTTGAAGTTCCTGCAGTTTTCACTGTAAAACCGAGTTGGAGATAGTACCTCCCCATATATATTTAAGGATTGGAGTTTGCAACTGAATAGAAACTTTGTGTTCCCAACAAGCTATTTGAAGGACGGCTTTCACACACACATATCTCTCAGAACTGATCATGTGGAGAGACATTCGTTCATCTAGCACAAATGGAACGGGTTGCAGGTGAAACTTTTACTCTGGTTTCTCAGTCTGTTTCGTAGTGCCTGTTTGATGTTCCTGCAGTTTTCACTGTAAAACCGAGTTGGAGCTCGTATCTACCCATATATATGTATGGAATGGAGTTGGCAAGTTAAAAGAATGTTTGTGTTCCCAACAAGGTATGTGAAGGACGGCTTTCAAACACACTTATCTCTCAGAACTGAGCATGTGGAGAGACGTTCGTTCATCTAGCACAAAAGGAAAGGGTTGCAGGGGAAAATTTTACTTTGGTTTCTCAGTGTGTTTCCTAGTCCCGGTTTGAAGTTCCTGCAGTTTTCACTGTAAAACCGAGTTGGAGCTCGTTCCTCCCCATATATATGTATGGATTGGGGTTTGCAAGTGAAAAGAAACTTTGGGTTTCCAACAAGCTATGTGAAGTACGGGTTTCACACACACTTATCTCTCAGAACTGAGCATGTGGAGAGACGTTCGTTCATCTAGCACAAAGGGAACGGATTGAAGGAGAAATTTTACTCTGGATTCTCAGTCTGTTTCCTAGTGCCGGTTTGAAGTTCCTGCAGTATTCACTGTAAAACCGATTTGGAGCTCGTGCTTCCCCATATATATGTATGGAGTGGAGTATGCATGTGAAAAGGAACATTGTGTTCCCAACAAGATAGGTGAAGTACGGCTTACAAACACACTTATCCCTCAGAACTGAGCATGTGGAGAGACGGTCGTTCATCTAGCACAAAGGGAACGTTTTGCAGGAGAAAATTTTTCTCTGGAATCTCAGTCTGATTAGTAGTGCCGGGTTGAAGATCCTGCAGTATTCACTGTAAAACCGAGTTGGAGCTCATACCTCCCCATATGTATGTATGGATTGGAGTTTGCAACAGAGAAGAAATATTGTGTTCCCAACAAGCTAGTTGAAGCACGGCTTTCACACACAATTATATCTCAGAACTGTGCATGTGGAGAGGCTTTCGTTCATCTAGCACAATGGGAACAGGTGGCAGGAGAAAATTTTCTCTGGTTACTCAGTCTGTTTCCGCCTGCCGTTTTGATGTTCCTGCAGTTTTCACTCTTAAACCGAGTTGGAGCTAGTACTTCCCCATATATATTTATGGAGTGGTGTTTGCAACTGTAAAGAAACTTTGTGTTCCCAACAAGCTAGGTGAAAGACGGCTTTCACACACACTTATCTCTCAGAACTGATCATGTGGGGAGACGTTCGTTCATCTAGCACAAAGGGAAAGGTTTGCAGGAGAAAGTATTACTCTGGTTTCTCAGTCTGTTTCCTAGTGCCGGTTTGAAGTTCCTGCATTTTTCACTGTAAATCAGAGTTGGAGCTCGTACCTCCCCATATATATGTATGGAGTGGAGTTTGCAACTGAAAAGAAAATTTGTGTTCCCAACAAGCTAGGTGAAGGACGGCTTTCTCACACACTTATCTCTCAGAACTGAGCATGTGGAGAGACGTTCGTTCATCTAGCACAAAGGGAACGGGTTGCAGGAGAAACATTTACTCTGGATTCTCAGTCTGTTTCCTAGTGCCGGTTTGAAGTTCCTGCAGTTTTCAGTGTAAATCCGAGTTGGGGCTAGTACCTCCCCATATATATGTATGGATTGGAGTTTGCAACTGAATAGAAACTTTGTGTTCCCAACAAGCTCTTTGAAGGACGGCTTTCACACACACTTATCTCTCAGAACTGAGCATGTGGAGAGACATTCGTTCATCTAGCACAAAGGGAACGGGTTGCAGGTGAAACGTTTACTCTGGTTTCTCAGTCTGTTTCCTAGTGCCTGTTTGAAGTTCCTGCAGTTTTCACTGTAAAAACGAGTTGGAGCTCGTACCTACCCATATATATGAATGGAGTGGAATCTGCAACTTAAAAAACTTTGTGTTCCCAACAAGCTAGGTGAAGGACGGCCTTCACACACACTTATCTCTCAGAAATGAGCATGTGGAGAGACATTCTTTCATCTAGCACAAAGGGAATGGGTTGCAGGTGAAACTTTTACTCTGGTTTCTCAGTCTGTTTCTTAGTGCCTGTTTGAAGTTCCTGCAGTTTTCACTGTAAAACCGAGTTGGAGCTCGTACCTACCCATATATATGTATGGAATGGAGTTGGCAAGTTAAAAGAATGTTTGTGTTCCCAACAAGATATGTGAAGGACGGCTTTCACACACACTTATCTCTCAGAACTGAGCATGTGGAGAGACGTTCGTTCATCTAGCACAAAGGGAACGGATTGAAGGAGAAATTTTACTCTGGATTCTCAGTCTGTTTCCTAGTGCCGGTTTGAAGTTCCTGCAGTTTCCACTGTAAAACCGAGTTGGAGCTCGTGCTTCCCCATATATATGCATGGAGTGGAGTATGCATGTGAAAAGAAAATTTGTGTTCCCAACAAGCTAGGTGAATTACGGCTTACAAACACACTTATCCCTCAGAACTGAACATGTGGAGAGACGTTCGTTCATCTAGCACAAAGGGAACGGGTTGCAGGGGAAACTTTTACTCTGGTTTCTAAGTGTGTTTCCTAGTGCCAGTTTGAAGTTCCTGCAGTTTTCACTGTAAAACCGAGTTGGAGCTCGTTCCTCCCCATATATATGTATGGAATGAGGTTTGCATGTGAAAAGAAACTTTGTTTTCCCAACAAGCTAGGTGAAGTACGGGTTTCAAACACACTTATCTCTCAGAATTGTGCATGTGGAGAGACGTTCGTTCATCTAGCACAAGGGGAATGGATTGCAGGAAAAATTTTACTCTGGATTCTCAGTCTGTTTCCTAGAGCCGGTATGAAGTTCCTGCAGTTTTCACTGTAAAACAGAGTTGGAGCTCGAACCTCCCCATATGTATGTATGGATTGGAGTTTGCAACAGAGAAGAAAATTTGTGTTCCCAACAAGCTAGGTGAAGGACGGCTTTCTCACACACTTATCTCTCAGAACTGAGCATGTGGAGAGACGTTCGTTCATCTAGCACAAAGGGAACGGGTTGCAGGGGAAACATTTACTCTGGATTCTCAGTCTGTTTCCTAGTGCCGGTTTGACGTTCCTGCAGTTTTCACTGTAAAACCGAGTTGGAGATAGTACCTCCCCATATATATTTATGGATTGGAGTTTGCAACTGAATAGAAACTTTGTGTTCCCAACAAGCTATTTGAAGGACGGCTTTCACACACACATATCTCTCAGAACTGATCATATGGAGAGACATTCTTTCATCTAGCACAAATGGAACGGTTTGTAGGTGAAACTTTTACTCTGGTTTCTCAGTCTGTTTCCTAGTGCCTGTTTGAAGTTCCTGCAGTTTTCACTGTAAAACCGAGTTGGAGCTCGTACCTACCGATATATATGTATGGAATGGAGTTGGCAAGTTAAAAGAATGTTTGTGTTCCCAACAAGATATGTGAAGGACGGCTTCCACACACACTTATCTCTCAGAACTGAGCATGTGGAGATACGTTCGTTCATCTAGCACAAAGGGAACGGGTTGCAGGGGAAAATTTTACTCTGGTTTCTCAGTGTGTTTCCTAGTGCCGGTTTGAAGTTCCTGCAGTTTTCACTGTAAAACCGTGTTGGAGCTCGTTCCTCCCCATATATATGTATGGATTCGGGTTTGCAAGTGAAAAGTAACTTTGTGTTCCCAACAAGCTAGGTGAAGTACGGGTTTCACACACACTTATCTCTCAGAACTGAGCATGTGGAGAGACTTTCGTTCATCTAGCACAAAGGGAACGGATTAAAGGAGTAATTTTACTCTGGATTCTCAGACTGTTTCCTACTGCCGGTTTGAAGTTCCTGCAGTTTACACTGTAAAAGCGAGTTGGAGCTCGTGCTTCCCCATATATATGTATGGAGTGGAGTATGCATGTGAAAAGAAACTTTGTGTTCCAACAAGCTAGGTGAAGTACGGCTTACAAACACACTTATCCCTCAGAACTGAGCATGTGGAGAGACGTTCGTTCATCTAGCACAAAGGGAACGGGTTGCAGGGGAAACTTTTACTCTGGTTTCTCAGTGTGTTTCCTAGTGCCGGTTTGAAGTTCCTGCAGTTTTCACTGTAAAACCGAGTTGGAGCTCGTTCCTCCCCATATATATGTATGGATTGGGGTTTGCATGTGAAAGGAAACATTGTTTTCCCAACAAGCTATGTGAAGTACGAGTTTCACACACACTTATCTCTCAGAACTGTGCATGTGGAGAGACGTTCCTTCATCTAGCACAACGGGAACGGATTGCAGGAGAAATTTTACTCTGGATTCTCAGTCTGTTTCCTAGTGCCGGTTTGAAGTTCCTGCAGTTTTCACTGTAAAACCGAGTTGGAGCTCGTACTTCCCCATATATATGTATGGAGTGGAGTATGCATGTGAAAAGGAACATAATGTTCCCAACAAGCTAGGTGAAGTACGGCTTACAAACACACTTATCCCTCAGAACTGAGCATGTGGAGAGACGGTCGTTCATCTAGCACAAAGGGAACGTTTTGCAGGAGAAAATTTTTCTCTGGAATCTCAGTCTGATTAGTAGTGCCGGGTTGAAGATCCTGCAGTATTCACTGTAAAACCGGGTTGGAGCTCGTACCTCCCCATATGTACGTATGGATTGGAGTTTGCAACAGAGAAGAAACTTTGTGTTCCCAACAAGCTACTTGAAGCACGGCTTTCACACACAATTATATCTCAGAACTGTGCATGTGGAGAGGCTTTCGTTCATCTAGCACAATGGGAACGGGTTGCAGGAGAAAATTTTCTCTGGTTACTCAGTCTGTTTCCGCCTGCCGTTTTGATGTTCCTGCAGTTTTCACTGTTAAACCGAGTTGAAGCTAGTACTTCCCCATATATATGTATGGATTGGTGTTTGCAACTGTAAAGAAACTTTGTGTTCCCAACAAGCTAGGTGAAAGACGGCTTTCACACACACTTATCTCTCAGAACTGAGCATGTGGAGAGACGTTCGTTCATCTAGCTTAAATGGAACGGGTTGCAGGAGAAACTATTACTCTGGTTTTTCAGTCTGTTTCCTAGTGCCGGTTTGAATATACTGCAGTTTTCACTGTAAAACTGAGTTGGAGCTCGTACCTCCCCATATATGTGTATTTAGTGGAGTTTGCAACTGAAAAGAAACTTTTTGTTCCCAACAAGCTAGTTGAAGGACGGCTTTCACACACACTTATCTCTCAGAACTGAGCATGTGGAGAGACGTTCGTTCATCTAGCACAAAGGGAACGTTTTGCAGGAGAAAATTTTACTCTGGAATCTCAGTCTGACTAGTAGTGCCGGGTTGAAGATCCTGCAGTATTCACTGTAAAACCGAGTTGGAGCTCGTACCTCCCCATATGAATGTATGGAGTGGTGTTTGCAACAGAGAAGAAACTTTGTGTTCCCAACAAGCTAGGTGAAGGACGGCTTTCACACACACTTATATCTCAGAACAGAGCATGTGGAGAGACTTTCGTTCATCTAGCACAATGGGAACGGGTTGCAGTAGAAAATTTTCTCCGGTTTCTCAGTCTGTTTCCACCTGCAGGTTTGATGTTCCTGAAATTTGCACTGTAAAACCGAGTTGGAGCTAGTACCTCCCCATATATATTTATGGAGTGGTGTTTGCATGTGAAAAGAAACTTTGTGTTCCCAACAAGCTAGGTGAAGTACGGGTTTCACACACAATTATCTCTCAGAACTGAGCATGTGGAGAGACGTTCGTTCATCTAGCAGAAAGGGAACGGATTGAAGGAGAAATTTTACTCTGGATTCTCAGTCTGTTTCCTAGTGCCGGTTTGAAGTTCCTGCAGTATTCACTGTAAAACCGAGTTGGAGCTCGTGCTTCCCCATATATATGTATGGAGTGGAGTATGCATGTGAAAAGAAACTTTGTGTTCCCAACAAGCTAGGTGAAGTACGGCTTACAAACACACTTATCCCTCAGAACTGAGCATGTGGAGAGACGATCGTTCATCTAGCACAAAGGGAACGTGTTGCAGGGGAAACTTTTACTCTGGTTTCTCAGTGTGTTTCCTAGTGCCTGTTCGAAGTTCCTGCAGTTTTCACTGTAAAACCGAGTTGGAGCTCGTTCCTCCCCATATATATGTATGGATAGGGGTTTGCATGTGAAAAGAAACTTTGTGTTCCCAACAAGCTAGGTGAAGTACGGGTTTCACACACACTTATCTCTCAGAACTGTGCATGTGGAGAGACGTTCCTTCATCTAGCACAAGGGGAACGGATTGCAGGAGAAATTTTACTCTGGATTCTCAGTCTGTTTCCTAATGCCGGTTTGAAGTTCCTGCAGTTTTCACTGTAAAACCGAGTTGGAGCTCGTACTTCCCCATATATATGTATGGAGTGGAGTATGCAAGTGAAAAGGAACATTGTGTTCCCAACAAGCTAGGTGAAGTACGGCTTACAAACACACTTATCCCTCAGAACTGAGCATGTGGAGAGACGGTCGTTCATCTAGCACAAAGGGAACGTTTTGCAGGAGAAAATTTTTGTCTGGAATCTCAGTCTGATTAGTAGTGCCGGGTTGAATATCCTGCAGTATTCACTGTAAAACCGAGTTTGAGCTCGTACCTCCCCATATGTATGTATGGATTGGAGTTTGCAACAGAGAAGAAACATTGTGTTCCCAACAAGCTTGTTGAAGCACGGCTTTCACACACAATTATATCTCAGAACTGTGCATGTGGAGAGGCTTTCGTTCATCTAGCACAATGGGAACGGGTTGCAGGAGAAAATTTTCTCTGGTTACTCAGTCTGTTTCCGCCTGCCGTTTTGATGTTCCTGCAGTTTTCACTTTTAAACCGAGTTGGGGCTAGTACTTCCCCATATATATGTATGGAGTGGTGTTTGCAACTGTAAAGAAACTTTGTTTTCCCAACAAGCTAGGTGAAAGACGGCTTTCACACACACTTATCTCTCAGAACTGAGCAAGTGGAGAGACGTTTGTTCATCTCGCATAAATGGAACGGGTTGCAGGAGAAACTATTACTCTGGTTTTTCAGTCTGTTTCCTAGTGCCGGTTTGAATATCCTGCAGTTTTCACTGTAAAACTGAGTTGGAGCTCGTACCTCCCCATATATATGTATTTAGTGGAGTTTGCAACTGAAAAGAAACTTTTTGTTCCCAACAAGCTAGTTGAAGGACGGCTTTCACACACACTTATCTCTCAGAACTGAGCATGTGGAGAGACGTTCGTTCATCTAGCACAAAGGGAACGTTTTGCAGGAGAAAATTTTACTCTGGAATCTCAGTCTGACTAGTAGTGCCGGGTTGAAGATCCTGCAGTATTCACTGTAAAACCGAGTTGGAGCTCGTACCTCCGAATATGAATGTATGGAGTGGAATTTGCATCAGAGAAGAAACTTTGTGTTCCCAACAAGCTAGGTGAAGGACGGCTTTCACACACACTTATATCTCAGAACAGAGCATGTGGAGAGACTTTCGTTCATCTAGCACAATGGGAACGGGTTGCAGTAGAAAATTTTCTCCGGTTTCTCAGTCTGTTTCCGCTTGCCGGTTTGATGTTCCTGAAATTTGCACTGTAAAACCGAGTTGGAGCTAGTACCTCCCCATATATATGTATGGATTGGTGTTTGCAACTGTAAAGAATCTTTGTGTTCCCAACAAGCTAGGTGAAAGACGGCTTTCACACACACTTATCTCTCAGAACTGAGCATGTGGAGAGAATTTCGTTCATCTTGCATAAAGGGAACGGGTTGCAGGAAAAAGTATTACTCTGGTTTCTCAGTCTGTTTCCTAGTGCCGGTTTGAAGATACTGCAGTTTTCACTGTAAAACGGAGTTGGAGCTCGTACTTCCCAATATATATGTATGGAGTGGATTTTGCAACTGAGAAGAAACTTTGTGTTCCCAACAAGCTAGGTGAAGGACGGCTTTCACACACAATTTTCTCTCAGAACTGAGCATGTGGAGAGACGTTCGTTCATCTAGCACAAAGGGAACGTGTTGCATGAGAAACTTTTTCTTTGGTTTCTCATTCTGTTTCCTAGTGCCGGTTTGAAGTTCCTGCAGTTTTCACTTTAAAACCACGTAGGAGCTCGTACCTCCCCATATATATTTATGGAGTGGAATTCGCCTGTGAAAAGAAATTTTGTGTTCCCAACAAGCTAGGTGAAGGGCGGCTTTCACACACACTTATCTCTCAGAACTGAGCATGTGGAGAGACGTTCGTTCATCTAGCACAAAGGGAAAGGTTTGCAGGAGAAAGTATTTCTCTGGTTTCTCAGTCTGTTTCCTAGTGCCGGTTTGAAGTTCCTGCATTTTTCACTGTAAATCAGAGTTGGAGCTCGTACCTCCCCATATATATGTATGGAGTGGAGTTTGCAACTGAAAAGAAAATTTGTGTTCCCAACAAGCTAGGTGAAGGACGGCTTTCTCACACACTTATCTCTCAGAAATGAGCATGTGGAGAGACGTTCGTTCATCTAGCACAATGGGAACGGGTTGCAGGAGAAACATTTACTCTGGATTCTCAGTCTGTTTCCTAGTGCCGGTTTGAAGTTCCTGCAGTTTTCAGTGTAAACCCGAGTTGGAGCTAGTACCTCCCCATATATATGTATGGATTGGAATTTGCAACTGAATAGAAACTTTGTGTTCCCAACAAGCTCTTTGAAGGACGGCTTTCACAAACACTTATCTCTCAGAACTGAGCATGTGGAGAAACATTCGTTCATCTAGCACAAAGGGATCGTGTTGCACGTGAAACTTTTACTCTGAATTCTCAGTCTGTTTCCTAGTGCCTGTTTGAATTTCCTGCAGTTTTCACTGTAAAAACGAGTTGGAGCTCGTACCTACCCATATATATGAATGGAGTGGAATCTGCAACTTAAAAAAACTTTGTGTTCCCAACAAGCTATATGAATGACGGTTTTCACACACACTTATCTCTCAGAACTGAGCATGTGGAAAGACATTCGTTCATCTAGCACAAAAGGAACGGTTTGCAGGAGAAACTTTTACTCTGGTTTCTCACGCTGTTTCCTACTGCCTGTTTGAAGTTCCTGCAGTTAACACTATAAAACCGATTTGGAACTCGAACCTCCCCTTAAATATGTATGGAGTGGAGTTTGCAACTTAAAATAAACTTTGTGTTCCCAACAAGCTCTTTGAAGGACGGCTTTCACACACACTTATCTCTCAGAACTGAGCAGGTGGAGAGATGTTCGTTCATCTAGCACAAAGGTAACGGGATGCAGGAGAAACATTTACTGTGGTTTCTCATTCTGTTTCCTAGTGACGGTTTGAAGTTCCTGCAGTTTTCACTGTAAAACCGTGCTGGAGCTCATACCTCCCCATATATACGTATGGAGTGGAGTTTGCAAGTGAAAAGAAACTTTGTGTTCCCAACAAGCTAGGTGAAGGACGGCTTTCACACACACTTATCTCTGAGAACTGAGCATGTGGAGAGACATTCGTTCATCTAGCACAAAAGGAACGGTTTGCAGGAGAAACATTTACTGTGGTTTCTCATTCTGTTTCCTAGTGCCGGTTTGAAGTTCCTGCAGTTTTCACTGTAAAACCGTGTTGGAGCTCATACCTCCCCATATATACGTATGGAGTGGAGTTTGCAAGTGAAAAGAAACTTTGTGTTCCCAACAAGCTAGGTGAAGGACGGCTTTCACACACACTTATCTCTCAGAACTGAGCATGTGGAGAGACGTTCGTTCATCTAGCACAAAGGGAACGGGTTGCATGAGAAACTTTTACTCTGGTTTCTCAGTCTGTTTCCTAGTGCCGGATTGAAGTTCTTGCAGTTTTCACTGTAAAACCGATTTGGAGCTATTACCTCCCCATATATATGTATGGATTGGATTTTGCAACTGAAAAGAAACTTTGTGTTCCCAACAAGCTAGGTGAAATACGGCTTTCACACACAATTATCTCTCAGAACTGAGCATGTGGAGAGTCGTTCGTTCATCTAGCACAAAGGGAACGTGTTGCAGGGGAAACATTTACTCTGGTTTCTCAGTCTGTTTCCTAGTGCCGGTTTGAAATTCCTGCAGTTTTCACTGTAAAACAGTGTTGGAGCTACTAGCTACCCAAGTATATATATGGAGTGGGGTTTGCAAATGAAAAGAAACTTTGTGTTCCCAACAAGCTAGGTGAAGTGCGGCTTTCACACACACTTATCTCTCAGAACTGAGCATGAGGAGAGACGTTCGTTCATCTAGCACAAAGGGAACGGGTTGCAGGTGAAACTTTTACTCTGGTTTCTCAGTCTGTTTCCTAGTGCCGTTTTGAAGTTCCTGCAGTTTTCACTGTAAAACCGAGTTGGAGCTAGTACCTCCCATTATATATGTATGGAATGGTGTTTACAACTGAAAAGAAACTTTGTGTTCCCAACAAGCTAGGTGAAGGACGGCTTTCACACACACTTAACTCTCAGAAATTAGCATGTGTAGAGATGTTCGTTCGTCTAGCACAAATGGAACGGGTGGAAGGAGGAAATTTTACTCTGGTTTCTCAGTCTGTTTCCTAGTGCCGGTTTGAAGTTCCTGCAGTTTTCACTGTAAAATAGTGTTGGAACTCATACCTCCCCATATATATGTATGGATTGGAGTTTGCAACTGAAAAAGAACTTTGTGTTCCCAACAAGATAGGTGAAGGACTTCTTTCACACACACTTATCTCCCAGATCTGAGCATGTGGAGAGGCGTTCGTTCATCTAGCCCAAAGGGAACGGGATGCAGGATAAACTTTACTCTGGTTTCTCAGTCTGTTTCCTAGTGCCGGTTTGATGTTCCTGCAGTTTTCACTGTAGAACACAGTTGGACCTCGTACCTCCCCATATATATGTATGGATTGGAGTTTGCAACTGAGAAGAAACGTTGTGTTCCCAACAAGCTAGGTGAAGGACAGCTTTCACAAACACTTATCTCTCAGAACTGAGCATGAGGAGAGACTTTCGTTCATCTAGATCAAAGGGAACGGGTTGCAGGAAAAACTTTTACTCTGGTTTCTCAGTCTGTTTCCTAGTGCCGGTTTGAAGTTCCTGCATATTTCACTGTAAAACCGAGTTGGACCTAGTAGCTCCCCATATATATGTATGGAGTGGGGTTTGCAAGTGAAAAGAAACTTTGTGTTCCCAACAAGCTGGTGAAGGACGACATTCACACACAATTATCTCTCAGAACTGACCATGTGGAGAGAAGTTCGTTCATCTAGCACAAAGGGAACGGTTTGAAGGAGAAACTTTTACTCTGTTTTCTCAGTCTGTTTCCTAATGCCGGTTTGAAGTTCCTGCAGTTTTCACTGTAAAATCGATTTGGAGCTAGTAACACCCATATATATGTATGGAGTGGAGTTTGAACCTGAAAAGAAACTTTGTGTTCACAACAAGCTAGGTGAAGGACGGCTTTCACACACACTTATCTCTCAGAACTGAGCATGTGGAGAGACGTTAATTCATCTTGCACAAAGGAAAGGGTTGCAGGAGTAACTTTTACTCTGGTTTCTCAGTCTGTTTCCTAGTGCCGTTTTTAAGTTCCTGCAGTTTTCACTGTAAAAACGCGTTGGAGCTCGTACCTCCCCAGATATATTTATGGAGTGGAATTCGCCAGTGAAAAGAAACTTTGTGTTCCCAACAACTAGGTGAAGGGCCGCTTTCACACACACTTTTCTCTCAGAATTGAGCATGTGGAGAGACGTTCGTTCATCTAGCACAAAGGGAACGGTTTGAAGGAGAAAATTTTAGTCTGGTTTCTCAGTCTGTTTCCTAGTGCCGGATTGAAGTTCTTCCAGTTTCCACTGTAAAACCGTGTTGGAGATTGTACCTCCCCATATAAATGTATGGAGTGTTGTTTGCAACTGAAAAGAAACTTTCTGTTCCCAACAAGCTAGGTGAAGGACGGCTTTCACACACACTTATCTCTCAGAACTGAGCATGAGGAGAGACGTTCGTTCATCTAGCACAAAGGGAACGGGTTGCAGGTGAAACTTTTACTCTGGTTTCTAAGTCTGTTTCCTAGTGCCGTTTTGAAGTTCCTGCAGTTTTCACTGTAAAACCGAGTTGGAGCTAGTACCTCCCATTATATATGTATGGAATGGTGTTTACAACTGAAAAGAAACTTTGTGTTCCCAACAAGCTAGGTGAAGGACGGCTTTCACACACACTTAACTCTCAGAAATTAGCATGTGTAGAGATGTTCGTTCGTCTAGCACAAATGGAACGGGTGGAAGGAGGAAATTTTACTCTGGTTTCTCAGTCTGTTTCCTAGTGCCGGTTTGAAGTTCCTGCAGTTTTCACTGTAAAATAGTGTTGGAACTCATACCTCCCCATATATATGTATGGATTGGAGTTTGCAACTGAAAAAGAACTTTGTGTTCCCAACAAGATAGGTGAAGGACTTCTTTCACACACACTTATCTCCCAGATCTGAGCATGTGGAGAGGCGTTCGTTCATCTAGCCCAAAGGGAACGGGATGCAGGAGAAACTTTACTCTGGTTTCTCAGTCTGTTTCCTAGTGCCGGTTTGATGTTCCTGCAGTTTTCACTGTAAAACACAGTTGGACCTCGTACCTCCCCATATATATGTATGGATTGGAGTTTGCAACTGAGAAGAAACGTTGTGTTCCCAACAAGCTAGGTGAAGGACAGCTTTCACAAACACTTATCTCTCAGAACTGAGCATGAGGAGAGACTTTCGTTCATCTAGAACAAAGGGAACGGGTTGCAGGAAAAACTTTTACTCTGGTTTCTCAGTCTGTTTCCTAGTGCCGGTTTGAAGTTCCTGCATATTTCACTGTAAAACCGAGTTGGACCTAGTAGCTCCCCATATATATGTATGGAGTGGGGTTTGCAAGTGAAAAGAAACTTTGTGTTCCCAACAAGCTGGTGAAGGACGACATTCACACACAATTATCTCTCAGAACTGACCATGTGGAGAGAAGTTCGTTCATCTAGCACAAAGGGAACGGTTTGAAGGAGAAACTTTTACTCTGTTTTCTCAGTCTGTTTCCTAATGCCGGTTTGAAGTTCCTGCAGTTTTCACTGTAAAATCGATTTGGAGCTAGTAACACCCATATATATGTATGGAGTGGAGTTTGAACCTGAAAAGAAACTTTGTGTTCACAACAAGCTAGGTGAAGGATGGCTTTCACACACACTTATCTCTCAGAACTGAGCATGTGGGGAGACGTTAATTCATCTTGCACAAAGGAAAGGGTTGCAGGAGTAACTTTTACTCTGGTTTCTCAGTCTGTTTCCTAGTACCGTTTTTAAGTTCCTGCAGTTTTCACTGTAAAAACGCGTTGGAGCTCGTACCTCCCCAGATATATTTATGGAGTGGAATTCGCCAGTGAAAAGAAACTTTGTGTTCCCAACAACTAGGTGAAGGGCCGCTTTCACACACACTTTTCTCTCAGAATTGAGCATGTGGAGATACGTTCGTTCATCTAGCACAAAGGGAACGGTTTGAAGGAGAAAATTTTAGTCTGGTTTCTCAGTCTGTTTCCTAGTGCCGGATTGAAGTTCTTCCAGTTTCCACTGTAAAACCGTGTTGGAGATTGTACCTCCCCATATAAATGTATGGAGTGTTGTTTGCAACTGAAAAGAAACTTTCTGTTCCCAACAAGCTAGGTGAAGGACGGCTTTCACACACACTTATCTCTCAGAACTGAGCATGTGGATAGACGTTCGTTCATCTAGCACAAATGGAACGGGTTGAAGGAGGAACTTTTTCTCTGGATTCTCAGTCTGTTTCCTAGTGCCGGTTTGAAGTTCCTGCTGTTTTCACTGTAAAACAGAGTTGGAGCTCGTACCTCCCCATATATATGTATGGATTGGAGTTTGCAACTGAAAAGAAACTTTGTGTTCCCAACAAGCTAGGTGAAGGACTTCTTTCACACACACTTATCTCCCAGATCTGATCATGTGGAGAGGCGTTCGTTCATCTAGCACAAAAGGAACGGGTTGCTGGAGAAACTTTTACTCTGGTTTCTCAGTCTGTTTCCTAGTGCCGGTTTGAAGTTCCTGCAGTTTTCACTGTAAAACAGAGTTGGAGATATTACCTCCCCATATATATGTATGGAGTGGTGTTTGCAACTGTAGAGAATCTTTGTGTTCCCAACAAGCTAGGTGAAAGACGGCTTTCACACACAATTATCTCTCAGAACTGAGCATGTGGAGAGACGTTCGTTCATCTAGCCCAAAGGGAACGGGATGAAGGAGAAACTTTACTCTGGTTTCTCAGTCTGTTTCCTAGTGCCGGTTTGATGTTCCTGCAGTTTTCACTGTAAAACACAGTTGGACCTCGTACCTCCCCATATATATGTATGGATTGGAGTTTGCAACCGAGAAGAAACGTTGTGTTCCCAACAAGCTAGGTGAAGGACGGCATTCACAAACGCTTACCTTTCAGAACTGAGCATGTCTAGAGACTTTCGTCATCTAGCACAAAGGGAAAGGTTTGCAGGAGGAAATTTACTCTGGATTCTCCGTCTGTTTCCTAGTGCCGGTTTGAAGTTCCTACAGTTTTTACTGTAAAACAGATTTGGAGCTCGTACCTCCCCATATATATGTATGGATTGGATTTTGCAACTGAAAAGAAACTTTGTGTTCCCAACAAGCTAGGTGAAATACGGCTTTCACACACAATTATCTCTCAGAACTGAGCATGTGGAGAGTCGTTCATTCATCTAGCACAAAGGGAACGGGTTGCAGGGGAAACATTTACTGTGGTTTCTCAGTCTGTTTCCTAGTGCCGGTTTGAAGTTCCTGCAGTTTTCACTGTAAAACAGTGTTGGAGCTACTAGCTCCCCAAGTATATATATGGAGTGGGGTTTGCAAATGAAAAGAAACTTTGTGTTCCCAACAAGCTAGGTGAAGTGCGGCTTTCACACACACTTATCTCTCAGAACTGAGAATGAGGAGAGACGTTCGTTCATCTAGCACAAAGGGAACGGGTTGCAGGTGAAACTTTTACTCTGGTTTCTCAGTCTGTTTCCTAGTGCCGGTTTGAAGTTCCTGCAGTTTTCACTGTAAAACCGAGTTGGAGCTAGTACCTCCCATTATATATGTATGGAGTGGTGTTTACAACTCAAAAGAAACTTTGTGTTCCCAACAAGCTAGGTGAAGGACGGCTTTCACACACACTTAACTCTCAGAAATTAGCATGTGTAGAGATGTTCGTTCGTCTAGCACAAATGGAACGGGTGGAAGGAGGAACTTTTACTCTGGTTTCTCAGTCTGTTTCCTAGTGCCGGTTTGAAGTTCCTACAGTTTTCACTGTAAAATAGAGTTGGAACTCATACCTCCCCATATATATGTATGGATTGGAGTTTGCAACTGAAAAAGAACTTTGTGTTCCCAACAAGATAGGTGAAGGACTTCTTTCACACACACTTATCTCCCAGATCTGAGCATGTGGAGAGGCGTTCGTTCATCTAGCCCAAAGGGAACGGGATGCAGGAGAAACTTTACTCTGGTTTCTCAGTCTGTTTCCTAGTGCCGGTTTGATGTTCCTGCAGATTTCACTGTAAAACACAGTTGGACCTCGTACCTCCCCATATATATGTATGGATTGGAGTTTGCAACTGAGAAGAAACGTTGTGTTCCCAACAAGCTAGGTGAAGGACGGCTTTCACTAAAACTTATCTCTCAGAAATGAGCATGAGGAGAGACATTCGTTCATCTAGAACAAATGGAACGGGTTGCAGGAAAAACTTTTACTCTGGTTTCTCAGTCTGTTTCCTAGTGCCGGTTTGAAGTTCCTGCATATTTCACTGTAAAACCGAGTTGGACCTAGTAGCTCCCCATATATATGTATGGAGTGGGGTTTGCAAGTGAAAAGAAACTTTGTGTTCCCAACAAGCTGGTGAAGGACGACATTCACACACAATTATCTCTCAGAACTGACCATGTGGAGAGAAGTTCGTTCATCTAGCACAAAGGGAACGGTTTGAAGGAGAAACTTTTACTCTGTTTTCTCAGTCTGTTTCCTAATGCCGGTTTGAAGTTCCTGCAGTTTTCACTGTAAAATCGATTTGGGGCTAGTAACACCCATATATATGTATGGAGTGGAGTTTGAACCTGAAAAGAAACTTTGTGTTCACAACAAGCTAGGTGAAGGACGGCTTTCACACACACTTATCTCTCAGAACTGAGCATGTGGAGAGACGTTAATTCATCTTGCACAAAGGAAAGGGTTGCAGGAGTAACTTTTACTCTGGTTTCTCAGTCTGTTTCCTAGTGCCGTTTTTAAGTTCCTGCAGTTTTCACTGTAAAAACGCGTTGGAGCTCGTACCTCCCCAGATATATTTATGGAGTGGAATTCGCCAGTGAAAAGAAACTTTGTGTTCCCAACAATCTAGGTGAAGGGCCGCTTTCACACACACTTATCTCTCAGAATTGAGCATGTGGAGAGACGTTCGTTCATCTAGCAAAAAGGGAACGGTTTGAAGGAGAAAATTTTAGTCTGGTTTCTCAGTCTGTTTCCTAGTGCCGGATTGAAGTTCTTCCAGTTTTCACTGTAAAACCGTGTTGGAGATTGTACCTACCCATATAAATGTATGGAGTGTTGTTTGCTACTGAAAAGAAACTTTCTGTTCCCAACAAGCTAGGTGAAGGACGGCTTTCACACACACTTATCTCTCAGAACTGAGCATGTGGATAGACGTTCGTTCATCTAGCACAAATGGAACGGGTTGAAGGAGGAACTTTTTCTCTGGATTCTCAGTCTGTTTCCTAGTGCCGGTTTGAAGTTCCTGCTGTTTTCACTGTAAAAAAGAGTTGGAGCTCGTACCTCCCCATATATATGTATGGATTGGAGTTTGCAACTGAAAAGAAACTTTGTGTTCCCAACAAGCTAGGTGAAGGACTTCTTTCACACACACATATCTCCCAGATCTGAGCATGTGGAGAGGCGTTCGTTCATCTAGCCCAAAGGGAACGGGTTGCAGGAGAAAATTAACTGTGGTTTCTCAGACTGTTTCCTAGTGCCGGTTTGATGTTCCTGCAGTTTTCACTGTAAAACAGATTTGGAGCTAGTACCTCCCCATATATATGTATGGATTGGAGTTTGCAAGTGAAAAGATGCTTTGTTTTCCCAACAAGCTAGGTGAAGTACGGCTTTCACACACACTTACCTCACAGAACTGGGCATGTGGAGAGACGTTCGTTCATCTAGCACAAAAGGAACGGGTTGCTGGAGAAACTTTTACTCTAGTTTCTCAGTCTGTTTCCTAGTGCCGGTTTGAAGTTCCTGCAGTTTTCACTGTAAAACAGAGTTGGAGATATTACCTCCCCATATATATGTATGGAGTGGTGTTTGCAACTGTAGAGAATTTTTGTGTTCCCAACAAGCTAGGTGAAAGACGGCTTTCACACACAATTATCTCTCAGAACTGAGCATGTGGAGAGACGTTCGTTCATCTAGCACAAAGGGAACGGGTTGCAGATGAAACTTTTACTCTGGTTTCTCAGTCTGTTTCCTAGTGCCGGTTTGAAGTTCCTGCAGTTTTCACTGTAAAACCGAGTTGGAGCTAGTACCTCCCATTATATATGTATGGAATGGTGTTTACAACTGAAAAGAAACTTTGTGTTCCCAACAAGCTAGGTGAAGGACGGCTTTCACACACACTTAACTCTCAGAAATTAGCATGTGTAGAGATGTTCGTTCGTCTAGCACAAATGGAACGGGTGGAAGGAGGAAATTTTACTCTGGTTTCTCAGTCTGTTTCCTAGTGCCGGTTTGAAGTTCCTGCAGTTTTCACTGTAAAATAGTGTTGGAACTCATACCTCCCCATATATATGTATGGATTGGAGTTTGCAACTGAAAAAGAACTTTGTGTTCCCAACAAGATAGGTGAAGGACTTCTTTCACACACACTTATCTCCCAGATCTGAGCATGTGGAGAGGCGTTCGTTCATCTAGCCCAAAGGGAACGGGATGCAGGAGAAACTTTACTCTGGTTTCTCAGTCTGTTTCCTAGTGCCAGTTTGATGTTCCTGCAGTTTTCACTGTAAAACACAGTTGGACCTCGTACCTCCCCATATATATGTATGGAGTGGGGTTTGCAAGTGAAAAGAAACTTTGTGTTCCCAACAAGCTGGTGAAGGACGACATTCACACACAATTATCTCTCAGAACTGACCATGTGGAGAGAAGTTCGTTCATCTAGCACAAAGGGAACGGTTTGAAGGAGAAACTTTTACTCTGTTTTCTCAGTCTGTTTCCTAATGCCGGTTTGAAGTTCCTGCAGTTTTCACTGTAAAATCGATTTGGAGCTAGTAGCACCCATATATATGTATGGAGTGGAGTTTGAACCTGAAAAGAAACTTTGTGTTCACAACAAGCTAGGTGAAGGACGGCTTTCACACACACTTATCTCTCAGAACTGAGCATGTGGAGAGACGTTAATTCATCTTGCACAAAGGAAAGGGTTGCAGGAGTAACTTTTACTCTGGTTTCTCAGTCTGTTTCCTAGTGCCGTTTTTAAGTTCCTGCAGTTTTCACTGTAAAAACGCGTTGGAGCTCGTACCTCCCCAGATATATTTATGGAGTGGAATTCGCCAGTGAAAAGAAACTTTGTGTTCCCAACATCTAGGTGAAGGGCCGATTTCACACACACTTTTCTCTCAGAATTGAGCATGTGGAGAGACGTTCGTTCATCTAGCACAAAGGGAACGGTTTGAAGGAGAAAATTTTAGTCTGGTTTCTCAGTCTGTTTCCTAGTGCCGGATTGAAGTTCTTCCAGTTTCCACTGTAAAACCGTGTTGGAGATTGTACCTCCCCATATAAATGTATGGAGTGTTGTTTGCAACTGAAAAGAAACTTTCTGTTCCCAACAAGCTAGGTGAAGGACGGCTTTCACACACACTTATCTCTCAGAACTGAGCATGTGGATAGACGTTCGTTCATCTAGCACAAATGGAACGGGTTGAAGGAGGAACTTTTACTCTGGTTTCTCAGTCTGTTTCCTACTGCCTGTTTGAAGTTCCTGCATTTTTCACTGTAAAATAGAGTTGGAACTCGTACCTCCCCATATATATGTATGGATTGGAGTTTGCAACTGAAAAGAAACTTTGTGTTCCCAACAAGCTAGGTGAAGGACTTCTTTCACACACACTTATCTCCCAGATCTGAGCATGTGGAGAGGCGTTCGTTCATCTAGCCCAAAGGGAACGGGTTGCAGGAGAAACTTAACTGTGGTTTCTCAGACTGTTTCCTAGTGCCGGTTTGATGTTCCTGCAGTTTTCACTGTAAAACAGATTTGGAGCTAGTACCTCCCCATATATATGTATGGATTGGAGTTTGCAAGTGAAAAGATGCTTTGTTTTCCCAACAAGCTAGGTGAAGTACGGCTTTCACACACACTTATCTCACAGAACTGGGCATGTGGAGAGACGTTCGTTCATCTAGCACAAAAGGAACGGGTTGCTTGAGAAACTTTTACTCTGGTTTCTCAGTCTGTTTCCTAGTGCCGGTTTGAAGTTCCTGCAGTTTTCACTGTAAAACAGAGTTGGAGATATTACCTCCCCATATATATGTATGGAGTGGTGTTTGCAACTGTAGAGATTCTTTGTGTTCCCAACAAGCTAGGTGAAAGACGGCTTTCACACACAATTATCTCTCAGAACTGAGCATGTGGAGAGACGTTCGTTCATCTAGCACAAAGGGAACGGGTTGCAGTTGAAACTTTTACTCTGGTTTCTCAGTCTGTTTCCTACTGCCTGTTTGAAGTTCCTGCAGTTTTCACTGTAAAATAGAGTTGGAACTCATACCTCCCCATATATATGTATGGATTGGAGTTTGCAACTGAAAAAGAACTTTGTGTTCCCAACAAGCTAGGTGAAAGACGGCTTTCACACACAATTATCTCTCACAACTGAGCATGAGGAGAGACGTTCGTTCATCTAGCACAAATGGAACGGGTGGAAGGAGGAACTTTTACTCTGGTTTCTCAGTCTGTTTCCTAGTGCCGGTTTGAAGTTCCTGCAGTTTTCACTGTAAAATAGAGTTGGAACTCATACCTCCCCATATATATGTATGGATTGGAGTTTGCAATTTAAAAAGAACTTTGTGTTCCCAACAAGCTAGGTGAAGGAATTCTTTCACACACACTTATCTCCCAGATCTGAGCATGTGGAGAGGCGTTCGTTCATCTAGCCCAAAGGGAAAGGGATGAAGGAGAAACTTTACTCTGGTTTCTCAGTCTGTTTCCTAGTGCCGGTTTGATGTTCCTGCAGTTTTCACTGTAAAACACAGTTGGACCTCGTACCTCCCCATATATATGTATGGATTGGAGTTTGCAACCGAGAAGAAACGTTGTGTTCCCAACAAGCTAGGTGAAGGACGGCATTCACAAACGCTTACCTTTCAGAACTGAGCATGTCTAGAGACTTTCGTCATCTAGCACAAAGGGAAAGGTTTGCAGGAGGAAATTTACTCTGGATTCTCCGTCTGTTTCCTAGTGCCGGTTTGAAGTTCCTACAGTTTTCACTGTAAAACAGATTTGGAGCTCGTACCTCCCCATATATATGTATGGATTTTATTTTGCAACTGAAAAGAAACTTTGTGTTCCCAACAAGCTAGGTGAAATACGGCTTTCACACACAATTATCTCTCAGAACTGAGCATGTGGAGAGTCGTTCGTTCATCTAGCACAAAGGGAACGGGTTGCAGGGGAAACATTTACTCTGGTTTCTCAGTCTGTTTCCTAGTGCCGGTTTGAAGTTCCTGCAGTTTTCACTGTAAAACAGTGTTGGAGCTACTAGCTCCCCAAGTATATATATGGAGTGGGGTTTGCAAATGAAAAGAAACTTTGTGTTCCCAACAAGCTAGGTGAAGTGCGGCTTTCACACACACTTATCTCTCAGAACTGAGCATGAGGAGAGGCGTTCGTTCATCTAGCACAAAGGGAACGGGTTGCTGGTGAAACTTTTACTCTGGTTTCTCAGTCTGTTTCCTAGTGCCGGTTTGAAGTTCCTGCAGTTTTCACTGTAAAACCGAGTTGGAGCTAGTACCTCCCATTATATATGTATGGAGTGGTGTTTACAACTGAAAAGAAACTTTGTGTTCCCAACAAGCTAGGTGAAGGACGGCTTTCACACACACTTAACTCTCAGAAATTAGCATGTGTAGAGATGTTCGTTCGTCTAGCACAAATGGAACGGGTGGAAGGAGGAACTTTTACTCTGGTTTCTCAGTCTGTTTCCCAGTGCCGGTTTGAAGTTCCTGCAGTTTTCACTGTAAAATAGAGTTGGAACTCATACCTCCCCATATATATGTATGGATTGGAGTTTGCAACTGAAAAAGGACTTTGTGTTCCCAACAAGATAGGTGAAGGACTTCTTTCACACACACTTATCTCCCAGATCTGAGCATGTGGAGAGGCGTTCGTTCATCTAGCCCAAAGGGAACGGGATGCAGGAGAAACTTTACTCTGGTTTCTCAGTCTGTTTCCTAGTGCCGGTTTGATGTTCCTGCAGTTTTCACTGTAAAACACAGTTGGACCTCGTACCTCCCCATATATATGTATGGATTGGAGTTTGCAACTGAGAAGAAACGTTGTGTTCCCAACAAGCTAGGTGAAGGACGGCTTTCACAAACACTTATCTCTCAGAACTGAGCATGAGGAGAGACATTCGTTCATCTAGAACAAATGGAACGGGTTGCAGGAAAAACTTTTACTCTGGTTTCTCAGTCTGTTTCCTAGTGCCGGTTTGCAGTTCCTGCATATTTCACTGTAAAACCGAGGTGGACCTAGTAGCTCCCCATATATATGTATGGAGTGGGGTTTGCAAGTGAAAAGAAACTTTGTGTTCCCAACAAGCTGGTGAAGGACGACATTCACACACAATTATCTCTCAGAACTGACCATGTGGAGAGAAGTTCGTTCATCTAGCACAAAGGGAACGGTTTGAAGGAGAAACTTTTACTCTGTTTTCTCAGTCTGTTTCCTAATGCCGGTTTGAAGTTCCTGCAGTTTTCACTGTAAAATCGATTTGGAGCTAGTAACACCCATATATATGTATGGAGTGGAGTTTGAACCTGAAAAGAAACTTTGTGTTCACAACAAGCTAGGTGAAGGACGGCTTTCACACACACTTATCTCTCAGAACTGAGCATGTGGAGAGACGTTAATTCATCTTGCACAAAGGAAAGGGTTGCAGGAGTAACTTTTACTCTGGTTTCTCAGTCTGTTTCCTAGTGCCGTTTTTAAGTTCCTGCAGTTTTCACTGTAAAAACGCGTTGGAGCTCGTACCTCCCCATATATATTTATGGAGTGGAATTCGCCAGTGAAAAGAAACTTTGTGTTCCCAACAAGCTAGGTGAAGGGCCGCTTTCACACACACTTATCTCTCAGAATTGAGCATGTGGAGAGACGTTCGTTCATCTAGCACAAAGGGAACGGTTTGAAAGAGAAAATTTTAGTCTGGTTTCTCAGTCTGTTTCCTAGTGCCGGATTGAAGTTCTTCCAGTTTTCACTGTAAAACCGTGTTGGAGATTGTACCTACCCATATAAATGTATGGAGTGTTGTTTGCAACTGAAAAGAAACTTTCTGTTCCCAACAAGCTAGGTGAAGGACGGCTTTCACACACACTTATCTCTCAGAACTGAGCATGTGGATAGACGTTCGTTCATCTAGCACAAATGGAACGGGTTGAAGGAGGAACTTTTTCTCTGGATTCTCAGTCTGTTTCCTAGTGCCGGTTTGAAGTTCCTGCTGTTTTCACTGTAAAACAGAGTTGGAGCTCGTACCTCCCCATATATATGTATGGATTGGAGTTTGCAACTGAAAAGAAACTTTGTGTTCCCAACAAGCTAGGTGAAGGACTTCTTTCACACACACTTATCTCCCAGATCTGAGCATGTGGAGAGGCGTTCGTTCATCTAGCCCAAAGGGAACGGGTTGAAGGAGAAACTTAACTGTGGTTTCTCAGACTGTTTCCTAGTGCCGGTTTGATGTTCCTGCAGTTTTCACTGTAAAAGAGATTTGGAGCTAGTACCTCCCCATATATATGTATGGATTGGAGTTTGCAAGTGAAAAGATGCTTTGTTTTCCCAACAAGCTAGGTGAAGTACGGCTTTCACACACACTTATCTCACAGAACTGGGCATGTGTAGAGATGTTCGTTCGTCTAGCACAAATGGAACGGTTGGAAGGAGGAACTTTTACTCTGGTTTCTCAGTCTGTTTCCTAGTGCCGGTTTGAAGTTCCTGCAGTTTTCACTGTAAAATAGTGTTGGAACTCATACCTCCCCATATATATGTATGGATTGGTGTTTGCAACTGAAAAAGAACTTTGTGTTCCCAACAAGATAGGTGAAGGACTTCTTTCACACACACTTATCTCCCAGATCTGAGCATGTGGAGAGGCGTTCGTTCATCTAGCCCAAAGGGAACGGGATGCAGGAGAAACTTTACTCTGGTTTCTCAGTCTGTTTCCTAGTGCCGGTTTGATGTTCCTGCAGTTTTCACTGTAAAACACAGTTGGACCTCGTACCTCCCCATATATATGTATGGATTGGAGTTTGCAACTGAGAAGAAACGTTGTGTTCCCAACAAGCTAGGTGAAGGACGGCTTTCACAAACACTTATCTCTCAGAACTGAGCATGAGGAGAGACATTCGTTCATCTAGAACAAATGGAACGGGTTGCAGGAAAAACTTTTACTCTGGTTTCTCAGTCTGTTTCCTAGTGCCGGTTTGAAGTTCCTGCATATTTCACTGTAAAATCGAGTTGGACCTAGTAGCTCCCCATATATATGTATGGAGTGGGGTTTGCAAGTGAAAAGAAACTTTGTGTTCCCAACAAGCTGGTGAAGGACGACATTCACACACAATTATCTCTCAGAACTGACCATGTGGAGAGAAGTTCGTTCATCTAGCACAAAGGGAACGGTTTGAAGGAGAAACTTTTACTCTGTTTTCTCAGTCTGTTTCCTAATGCCGGTTTAAAGTTCCTGCAGTTTTCACTGTAAAATCGATTTGGAGCTAGTAACACCCATATATATGTATGGAGTGGAGTTTGAACCTGAAAAGAAACTTTGTGTTCACAACAAGCTAGGTGAAGGACGGCTTTCACACACACTTATCTCTCAGAACTGAGCATGTGGAGAGACGTTAATTCATCTTGCACAAAGGAAAGGGTTGCAGGAGTAACTTTTACTCTGGTTTCTCAGTCTGTTTCCTAGTGCCGTTTTTAAGTTCCTGCAGTTTTCACTGTAAAAACGCGTTGGAGCTCGTACCTCCCCATATATATTTATGGAGTGGAATTCGCCAGTGAAAAGAAACTTTGTGTTCCCAACAAGCTAGGTGAAGGGCCGCTTTCACACACACTTATCTCTCAGAATTGAGCATGTGGAGAGACGTTCGTTCATCTAGCACAAAGGGAACGGTTTGAAAGAGAAAATTTTAGTCTGGTTTCTCAGTCTGTTTCCTAGTGCCGGATTGAAGTTCTTCCAGTTTTCACTGTAAAACCGTGTTGGATATTGTACCTACCCATATAAATGTATGGAGTGTTGTTTGCAACTGAAAAGAAACTTTCTGTTCCCAACAAGCTAGGTGAAGGACGGCTTTCACACACACTTATCTCTCAGAACTGAGCATGTGGATAGACGTTCGTTCATCTAGCACAAATGGAACGGGTTGAAGGAGGAACTTTTTCTCTGGATTCTCAGTCTGTTTCCTAGTGCCGGTTTGAAGTTCCTGCTGTTTTCACTGTAAAACAGAGTTGGAGCTCGTACCTCCCCATATATATGTATGGATTGGAGTTTGCAACTGAAAAGAAACTTTGTGTTCCCAACAAGCTAGGTGAAGGACTTCTTTCACACACACTTATCTCCCAGATCTGAGCATGTGGAGAGGCGTTCGTTCATCTAGCCCAAAGGGAACGGGTTGAAGGAGAAACTTAACTGTGGTTTCTCAGACTGTTTCCTAGTGCCGGTTTGATGTTCCTGCAGTTTTCACTGTAAAAGAGATTTGGAGCTAGTACCTCCCCATATATATGTATGGATTGGAGTTTGCAAGTGAAAAGATGCTTTGTTTTCCCAACAAGCTAGGTGAAGTACGGCTTTCACACACACTTATCTCACAGAACTGGGCATGTGTAGAGATGTTCGTTCGTCTAGCACAAATGGAACGGTTGGAAGGAGGAACTTTTACTCTGGTTTCTCAGTCTGTTTCCTAGTGCCGGTTTGAAGTTCCTGCAGTTTTCACTGTAAAATAGTGTTGGAACTCATACCTCCCCATATATATGTATGGATTGGTGTTTGCAACTGAAAAAGAACTTTGTGTTCCCAACAAGATAGGTGAAGGACTTCTTTCACACACACTTATCTCCCAGATCTGAGCATGTGGAGAGGCGTTCGTTCATCTAGCCCAAAGGGAACGGGATGCAGGAGAAACTTTACTCTGGTTTCTCAGTCTGTTTCCTAGTGCCGGTTTGATGTTCCTGCAGTTTTCACTGTAAAACACAGTTGGACCTCGTACCTCCCCATATATATGTATGGATTGGAGTTTGCAACTGAGAAGAAACGTTGTGTTCCCAACAAGCTAGGTGAAGGACGGCTTTCACAAACACTTATCTCTCAGAACTGAGCATGAGGAGAGACATTCGTTCATCTAGAACAAATGGAACGGGTTGCAGGAAAAACTTTTACTCTGGTTTCTCAGTCTGTTTCCTAGTGCCGGTTTGAAGTTCCTGCATATTTCACTGTAAAACCGAGTTGGACCTAGTAGCTCCCCATATATATGTATGGAGTGGGGTTTGCAAGTGAAAAGAAACTTTGTGTTCCCAACAAGCTGGTGAAGGACGACATTCACACACAATTATCTCTCAGAACTGACCATGTGGAGAGAAGTTCGTTCATCTAGCACAAAGGGAACGGTTTGAAGGAGAAACTTTTACTCTGTTTTCTCAGTCTGTTTCCTAATGCCGGTTTGAAGTTCCTGCAGTTTTCACTGTAAAATCGATTTGGAGCTAGTAACACCCATATATATGTATGGAGTGGAGTTTGAACCTGAAAAGAAACTTTGTGTTCACAACAAGCTAGGTGAAGGACGGCTTTCACACACACTTATCTCTCAGAACTGAGCATGTGGAGAGACGTTAATTCATCTTGCACAAAGGAAAGGGTTGCAGGAGTAACTTTTACTCTGGTTTCTCAGTCTGTTTCCTAGTGCCGTTTTTAAGTTCCTGCAGTTTTCACTGTAAAAACGCGTTGGAGCTCGTACCTCCCCATATATATTTATGGAGTGGAATTCGCCAGTGAAAAGAAACTTTGTGTTCCCAACAAGCTAGGTGAAGGGCCGCTTTCACACACACTTATCTCTCAGAATTGAGCATGTGGAGAGACGTTCGTTCATCTAGCACAAAGGGAACGGTTTGAAAGAGAAAATTTTAGTCTGGTTTCTCAGTCTGTTTCCTAGTGCCGGATTGAAGTTCTTCCAGTTTTCACTGTAAAACCGTGTTGGAGATTGTACCTACCCATATAAATGTATGGAGTGTTGTTTGCAACTGAAAAGAAACTTTCTGTTCCCAACAAGCTAGGTGAAGGACGGCTTTCACACACACTTATCTCTCAGAACTGAGCATGTGGATAGACGTTCGTTCATCTAGCACAAATGGAACGGGTTGAAGGAGGAACTTTTTCTCTGGATTCTCAGTCTGTTTCCTAGTGCCGGTTTGAAGTTCCTGCTGTTTTCACTGTAAAACAGAGTTGGAGCTCGTACCTCCCCATATATATGTATGGATTGGAGTTTGCAACTGAAAAGAAACTTTGTGTTCCCAACAAGCTAGGTGAAGGACTTCTTTCACACACACTTATCTCCCAGATCTGAGCATGTGGAGAGGCGTTCGTTCATCTAGCCCAAAGGGAACGGGTTGAAGGAGAAACTTAACTGTGGTTTCTCAGACTGTTTCCTAGTGCCGGTTTGATGTTCCTGCAGTTTTCACTGTAAAAGAGATTTGGAGCTAGTACCTCCCCATATATATGTATGGATTGGAGTTTGCAAGTGAAAAGATGCTTTGTTTTCCCAACAAGCTAGGTGAAGTACGGCTTTCACACACACTTATCTCACAGAACTGGGCATGTGTAGAGATGTTCGTTCGTCTAGCACAAATGGAACGGTTGGAAGGAGGAACTTTTACTCTGGTTTCTCAGTCTGTTTCCTAGTGCCGGTTTGAAGTTCCTGCAGTTTTCACTGTAAAATAGTGTTGGAACTCATACCTCCCCATATATATGTATGGATTGGTGTTTGCAACTGAAAAAGAACTTTGTGTTCCCAACAAGATAGGTGAAGGACTTCTTTCACACACACTTATCTCCCAGATCTGAGCATGTGGAGAGGCGTTCGTTCATCTAGCCCAAAGGGAACGGGATGCAGGAGAAACTTTACTCTGGTTTCTCAGTCTGTTTCCTAGTGCCGGTTTGATGTTCCTGCAGTTTTCACTGTAAAACACAGTTGGACCTCGTACCTCCCCATATATATGTATGGATTGGAGTTTGCAACTGAGAAGAAACGTTGTGTTCCCAACAAGCTAGGTGAAGGACGGCTTTCACAAACACTTATCTCTCAGAACTGAGCATGAGGAGAGACATTCGTTCATCTAGAACAAATGGAACGGGTTGCAGGAAAAACTTTTACTCTGGTTTCTCAGTCTGTTTCCTAGTGCCGGTTTGAAGTTCCTGCAGTTTTCACTGTAAAACAGTGTTGGAGCTACTAGCTCCCCAAGTATACGTATGGAGTGGGGTTTGCAACTGAAAAGAAACTTTGTGTTCCCAACAAGCTATGTGAAGTGCGGCTTTCACACACACTTATCTCTCAGAACTGAGCATGAGGAGAGACTTTCGTTCATCTAGCACAAAGGGAACGGGTTGCAGGGAAAACTTTTACTCTGGTTTCTCAGTCTGTTTCCTAGTGCCGGTTTGAAGTTCCTGCATATTTCACTGTAAAACGGAGTTGGACCTAGTAGCTCCCCATATATATGTATGGAGTGGGGTTTGCAAGTGAAAAGAAACTTTGTGTTCCCAACAAGCTTGGTGAAGGACGACATTCACACACAATTATCTCTCAGATCTGACCATGTGGAGAGAAGTTCGTTCACCTAGCACAAGGGGAACGGTTGGAAGGAGAAACTTTTACTCTGTTTTCTCAGTCTGTTTCCTAATGCCGGTTTGAAGTTCCTGCAGTTTTCACTGTAAAATCGATTTGGAGCTAGTAACACCCATATATATGTATGGAGTGGAGTTTGAACCTGAAAAGAAACTTTGTGTTCACAACAAGCTAGGTGAAGGACGGCTTTCACACACACTTATCTCTCAGAACTGAGCATGTGGTGAGACGTTAATTCATCTTGCACGAATTAAAGGGTTGCAGGAGTAACTTTTACTCTGGTTTCTCAGTCTGTTTCCTAGTGCCGTTTTTAAGTTCCTGCAGTTTTCACTGTAAAACCGCGTTGGAGCTCGTACCTCCCCAGATATATTTATGGAGTGGAATTCGCCAGTGAAAAGAAACTTTGTGTTCCCAACAAGCTAGGTGAAGGGCCGCTTTCACACACACTTATCTCTCAGAATTGAGCATGTGGAGAGACGTTCGTTCATCTAGCAAAAAGGTAACGGTTTGCATGAGAAACTTTTAGTCTGGATTCTCAGTCTGTTTCCTAGTGCCGGATTGAAGTTCTTCCAGTTTTCACTGTAAAATCGTGTTGGAGATTGTACCTCCCCTTATAAATGTATGGAGTGTTGTTTGCAACTGAAAAGAAACTTTCTGTTCCCAACAAGCTAGGTGAAGGACGGCTTTCACACACACTTATCTCTCAGAACTGAGCATGTGGATAGACGTTCGTTCATCTAGCACAAATGGAACGGGTTGAAGGAGGAACTTTTTCTCTGGATTCTCAGTCTGTTTCCTAGTGCCGGTTTGAAGTTCCTGCTGTTTTCACTGTAAAACAGAGTTGGAGCTCGTACCTCCCCATATATATGTATGGATTGGAGTTTGCAAGTGAAAAGATGCTTTGTTTTCCCAACAAGCTAGGTGAAGTACGGCTTTCACACACACTTATCTCACAGAACTGGGCATGTGGGGAGGCGTTCGTTCATCTAGCACAAAAGGAACGGGTTGCTGGAGAAACTTTTACTCTGGTTTCTCAGTCTGATTCCTAGTTCCGGTTTGAAGTTCCTGCAGTTTTCACTGTAAAACAGAGTTGGAGATATTACCTCCCCATATATATGTATGGAGTGGTGTTTGCAACTGTAGAGAATCTTTGTGTTCCCAACAAGCTAGGTGAAAGAAGGCTTTCACACACACTTATCTCTCAGAACTGAGCATGTGGAGAGACGTTCGTTCATCTAGCACAAAGGGAACGGGTTGCAGGTCAAACTTTTACTCTGGTTTCTCAGTCTGTTTCCTACTGCCTGTTTGAAGTTCCTGCAATTTTCACTGTAAAACCGAGTTGGAGCTAGTACCTCCCCATATATATGTATGGATTGGAGTTTGCAACTGAGAAGAAACGTTGTGTTCCCAACAAGCTAGGTGAAGGACGGCTTTCACAAACACTTATCTCTCAGAACTGAGCATGAGGAGAGACTTTCGTCATCTAGCACAAAGGGAACGGTTTGCAGGAGAAAATTTACTCTGGATTCTCCGTCTGTTTCCTAGTGCCGGTTTGAAGTTCCTACAGTTTTCACTGTAAAACAGATTTGGAGCTCGTACCTCCCCATATATATGTATGGATTGGATTTTGCAACTGAAAAGAAACGTTGTGTTCCCAACAAGCTAGGTGAAATACGGCTTTCACACACAATTATCTCTCAGAACTGAGCATGTGGAGAGTCGTTCGTTCATCTAGCACAAAGGGAACGGGTTGCAGGGGAAACATTTACTCTGGTTTCTCAGTCTGTTTCCTAGTGCCGGTTTGAAGTTCCTGCAGTTTTCACTGTAAAATCGATTTGGAGCTAGTAACACCCATATATATGTATGGAGTGGAATTTGAACCTGAAAAGAAACTTTGTGTTCACAACAAGCTAGGTGAAGGACGGCTTTCACACACACTTATCTCTCAGAACTGAGCATGTGGAGAGACGTTAATTCATCTTGCACAAAGGAAAGGGTTGCAGGAGTAACTTTTACTCTGGTTTCTCAGTCTGTTTCCTAGTGCCGTTTTTAAGTTCCTGCAGTTTTCACTGTAAAACCGCGTTGGAGCTCGTACCTCCCCAGATATATTTATGGAGTGGAATTCGCCAGTGAAAAGAAACTTTGTGTTCCCAACAAGCTAGGTGAAGGGCCGCTTTCACACACACTTATCTCTCAGAATTGAGCATGTGGAGAGACGTTCGTTCATCTAGCAAAAAGGTAACGGTTTGCATGAGAAACTTTTAGTCTGGATTCTCAGTCTGTTTCCTAGTGCCGGATTGAAGTTCTTCCAGTTTTCACTGTAAAATCGTGTTGGAGATTGTACCTCCCCTTATAAATGTATGGAGTGTTGTTTGCAACTGAAAAGAAACTTTCTGTTCCCAACAAGCTAGGTGAAGGACGGCTTTCACACACACTTATCTCTCAGAACTGAGCATGTGGATAGACGTTCGTTCATCTAGCACAAATGGAACGGGTTGAAGGAGGAACTTTTTCTCTGGATTCTCAGTCTGTTTCCTAGTGCCGGTTTGAAGTTCCTGCTGTTTTCACTGTAAAACAGAGTTGGAGCTCGTACCTCCCCATATATATGTATGGATTGGAGTTTGCAAGTGAAAAGATGCTTTGTTTTCCCAACAAGCTAGGTGAAGTACGGCTTTCACACACACTTATCTCACAGAACTGGGCATGTGGGGAGGCGTTCGTTCATCTAGCACAAAAGGAACGGGTTGCTGGAGAAACTTTTACTCTGGTTTCTCAGTCTGATTCCTAGTTCCGGTTTGAAGTTCCTGCAGTTTTCACTGTAAAACAGAGTTGGAGATTTTACCTCCCCATATATATGTATGGAGTGGTGTTTGCAACTGTAGAGAATCTTTGTGTTCCCAACAAGCTAGGTGAAAGAAGGCTTTCACACACACTTATCTCTCAGAACTGAGCATGTGGAGAGACGTTCGTTCATCTAGCACAAAGGGAACGGGTTGCAGGTCAAACTTTTACTCTGGTTTCTCAGTCTGTTTCCTACTGCCTGTTTGAAGTTCCTGCAATTTTCACTGTAAAACCGAGTTGGAGCTAGTACCTCCCCATATATATGTATGGATTGGAGTTTGAAACTGAGAAGAAACGTTGTGTTCCCAACAAGCTAGGTGAAGGACGGCTTTCACAAACACTTATCTCTCAGAACTGAGCATGAGGAGAGACTTTCGTCATCTAGCACAAAGGGAACGGTTTGCAGGAGAAAATTTACTCTGGATTCTCCGTCTGTTTCCTAGTGCCGGTTTGAAGTTCCTACAGTTTTCACTGTAAAACAGATTTGGAGCTCGTACCTCCCCATATATATGTATGGATTGGATTTTGCAACTGAAAAGAAACGTTGTGTTCCCAACAAGCTAGGTGAAATACGGCTTTCACACACAATTATCTCTCAGAACTGAGCATGTGGAGAGTCGTTCGTTCATCTAGCACAAAGGGAACGGGTTGCAGGGGAAACATTTACTCTGGTTTCTCAGTCTGTTTCCTAGTGCCGGTTTGAAGTTCCTGCAGTTTTCACTGTAAAATCGATTTGGAGCTAGTAACACCCATATATATGTATGGAGTGGAATTTGAACCTGAAAAGAAACTTTGTGTTCACAACAAGCTAGGTGAAGGACGGCTTTCACACACACTTATCTCTCAGAACTGAGCATGTGGAGAGACGTTAATTCATCTTGCACAAAGGAAAGGGTTGCAGGAGTAACTTTTACTCTGGTTTCTCAGTCTGTTTCCTAGTGCCGTTTTTAAGTTCCTGCAGTTTTCACTGTAAAACCGCGTTGGAGCTCGTACCTCCCCAGATATATTTATGGAGTGGAATTCGCCAGTGAAAAGAAACTTTGTGTTCCCAACAAGCTAGGTGAAGGGCCGCTTTCACACACACTTATCTCTCAGAATTGAGCATGTGTAGAGACGTTCGTTCATCTAGCAAAAAGGTAACGATTTGCATGAGAAACTTTTAGTCTGGTATCTCAGTCTGTTTCCAAGTGCCGGATTGAAGTTCTTCCAGTTTTCACTGTAAAATCGTGTTGGAGATTGTACCTCCCCTTATAAATGTATGGAGTGTTGTTTGCAACTGAAAAGAAACTTTCTGTTCCCAACAAGCTAGGTGAAGGACGGCTTTCACACACACTTATCTCTCAGAACTGAGCATGTGGATAGACGTTCGTTCATCTAGCACAAATGGAACGGGTTGAAGGAGGAACTTTTTCTCTGGATTCTCAGTCTGTTTCCTAGTGCCGGTTTGAAGTTCCTGCTGTTTTCACTGTAAAACAGTTTTGGAGCTCGTACCTCCCCATATATATGTATGGATTGGAGTTTGCAACTGAAAAGAAACTTTGTGTTCCCAACAAGCTAGGTGAAGGACTTCTTTCACACACACTTATCTCCCAGATCTGAGCATGTGGAGAGGCGTTCGTTCATCTAGCCCAAAGGGAACGGGTTGCAGGAGAAACTTAACTGTGGTTTCTCAGACTGATTCCAAGTGCCGGTTTGATGTTCCTGCAGTTTTCACTGTAAAACAGATTTGGAGCTAGTACCTCCCCATATATATGTATGGATTGGAGTTTGCAAGTGAAAAGATGCTTTGTTTTCCCAACAAGCTAGGTGAAGTACGGCTTTCACACACACTTATCTCACAGAACTGGGCATGTGGAGAGACGTTCGTTCATCTAGCACAAAAGGAAAGGGTTGCTGGAGAAACTTTTACTCTGGTTTCTCAGTCTGATTCCTAGTTCCGGTTTGAAGTTCCTGCAGTTTTCACTGTAAAACAGAGTTGGAGATATTACCTCCCCATATATATGTATGGAGTGGTGTTTGCAACTGTAGAGAATCTTTGTGTTCCCAACAAGCAAGGTGAAACACGGCTTTCACACACACTTATCTCTCAAAACTGAGCATGTGGAGAGACGTTCGTTCATCTAGCACAAAGGGAACGGGTTGCAGGTGAAACTTTTACTCTGGTTTCTCAGTCTGTTTCCTACTGCCTGTTTGAAGTTCCTGCAGTTTTCACTGTAAAACCGAGTTGGAGCTAGTACCTCCCATTATATATGTATGGAGTGGTGTTTAAACTGAAAAGAAACTTTGTGTTCCCAACAAGCTTGGTGAAGGTCGGCTTTCACACACACTTAACTCTCAGAAATGAGCATGTGTAGAGATGTTCGTTCATCTAGCACAAATGGAACGGGTGGAAGGAGGAACTTTTACTCTGGTTTCTCAGTCTGTTTCCTAGTGCCGGTTAGAAGTTCCTGAATTTTTTCACTGTAAAATAGAGTTGGAACTCATACCTCCCCATATATATGTATGGATTGGAGTTTGCAACTGAAAAAGAACTTTGTGTTCCAAACAAGCTAGGTGAAATACGGCTTTCACACACAATTATCTCTCAGAACTGAGCATGTGGAGAGTCGTTCGTTCATCTAGCACAAAGGGAACGGGTTGCAGGGGAAACATTTACTCTGGTTTCTCAGTCTGTTTCCTAGTGCCGGTTTGAAGTTCCTGCAGTTTTCACTGTAAAATCGATTTGGAGCTAGTAACACCCATATATATGTATGGAGTGGAGTTTGATCCTGAAAAGAAACTTTGTGTTCACAACAAGCTAGGTGAAGGACGGCTTTCACACACACTTATCTCTCAGAACTGAGCATGTGGAGAGAAGTTAATTCATCTTGCACAAAGGAAAGGTTTGCAGGAGTAAATTTTACTCTGGTTTCTCAGTCTGTTTCCTAGTGCCGTTTTTAAGTTTCTGCAGTTTTCACTGTAAAACCGCGTTGGAGCTCGTACCTCCCCAGATATATTTATGGAGTGGAATTCGCCAGTGAAAAGAAACTTTGTGTTCCCAACAAGCTAGGTGAAGGGCCGCTTTCACACACACTTATCTCTCAGAATTGAGCATGTGGAGAGACGTTCGTTCATCTAGCAAAAAGGTAACGGTTTGCATGAGAAACTTTTAGTCTGGTTTCTCAGACTGTTTCCAAGTGCCGGATTGAAGTTCTTCCAGTTTTCACTGTAAAATCGTGTTGGAGATTGTAATTCCCCTTATAAATGTATGGAGTGTTGTTTGCAACTGAAAAGAAACTTTCTGTTCCCAACAAGCTAGGTGAAGGACGGCTTTCACACACACTTATCTCTCAGAACTGAGCATGTGGATAGACGTTCGTTCATCTAGCACAAATGGAACGGGTTGAAGGAGGAACTTTTTCTCTGGATTCTCAGTCTGTTTCCTAGTGCCGGTTTGAAGTTCCTGCTGTTTTCACTGTAAAACAGTTTTGGAGCTCGTACCTCCCCATATATATGTATGGATTGGAGTTTGCAAATGAAAAGAAACTTTGTGTTCCCAACAAGCTAGGTGAAGGACTTCTTTCACACACACTTATCTCCCAGATCTGAGCATGTGGAGAGGCGTTCGTTCATCTAGCCCAAAGTTAACGGGTTGCAGGAGAAACTTAACTGTGGTTTCTCAGACTGTTTCCTAGTGCCGGTTTGATGTTCCTGCAGTTTTCACTGTAAAACAGATTTGGAGCTAGTACCTCCCCATATATATGTATGGATTGGAGTTTGCAAGTGAAAAGATGCTTTGTTTTCCCAACAAGCTAGGTGAAGTACGGCTTTCACACACACTTATCTCACAGAAATGGGCATGTGGAGAGACGTTCGTTCATCTAGCACAAAAGGAATGGGTTGCTGGAGAAACTTTTACTCTGGTTTCTCAGTCTGATTCCTAGTTCCGGTTTGAAGTTCCTGCATATTTCACTGTAAAACCGAGTTGGACCTAGTAGCTCCCCATATATATGTATGGAGTGGGGTTTGCAAGTGAAAAGAAACTTTGTGTTCCCAACAAGCTGGTGAAGGACGACATTCACACACAATTATCTCTCAGAACTGACCATGTGGAGAGAAGTTCGTTCATCTAGCACAAAGGGAACGGTTTGAAGGAGAAACTTTTACTCTGTTTTCTCAGTCTGTTTCCTAATGCCGGTTTGAAGTTCCTGCAGTTTTCACTGTAAAATCGATTTGGAGCTAGTAACACCCATATATATGTATGGAGTGGAGTTTGATCCTGAAAAGAAACTTTGTGTTCACAACAAGCTAGGTGAAGGACGGCTTTCACACACACTTATCTCTCAGAACTGAGCATGTGGAGAGACGTTAATTCATCTTGCACAAAGGAAAGGGTTGCAGGAGTAACTTTTACTCTGGTTTCTCAGTCTGTTTCCTAGTGCCGGTTTGAAGTTCCTGCAGTTTTCACTGTAAAACAGTGTTGGAGCTACTAGCTCCCCAAGTATACGTATGGAGTGGGGTTTGCAACTGAAAAGAAACTTTGTGTTCCCAACAAGCTATGTGAAGTGCGGCTTTCACACACACTTATCTCTCAGAACTGAGCATGAGGAGAGACTTTCGTTCATCTAGCACAAAGGGAACGGGTTGCAGGGAAAACTTTTACTCTGGTTTCTCAGTATGTTTCCTAGTGCCGGTTTGAAGTTCCTGCATATTTCACTGTAAAACGGAGTTGGACCTAGTAGCTCCCCATATATATGTATGGAGTGGGGTTTGCAAGTGAAAAGAAACTTTGTGTTCCCAACAAGCTTGGTGAAGGACGACATTCACACACAATTATCTCTCAGATCTGACCATGTGGAGAGAAGTTCGTTCACCTAGCACAAGGGGAACGGTTTGAAGGAGAAACTTTTACTCTGTTTTCTCAGTCTGTTTCCTAATGCCGGTTTGAAGTTCCTGCAGTTTTCACTGTAAAATCGATTTGGAGCTAGTAACACCCATATATATGTATGGAGTGGAGTTTGAACCTGAAAAGAAACTTTGTGTTCACAACAAGCTAGGTGAAGGACGGCTTTCACACACACTTATCTCTCAGAACTGAGCATGAGGTGAGACGTTAATTCATCTTGCACGAATTAAAGGGATGCAGGAGTAACTTTTACTCTGGTTTCTCAGTCTGTTTCCTAGTGCCGTTTTTAAGTTCCTGCAGTTTTCACTGTAAAACCGCGTTGGAGCTCGTACCTCCCCAGATATATTTATGGAGTGGAATTCGCCAGTGAAAAGAAACTTTGTGTTCCCAACAAGCTAGGTGAAGGGCCGCTTTCACACACACTTATCTCTCAGAATTGAGCATGTGGAGAGACGTTCGTTCATCTAGCAAAAAGGTAACGGTTTGCATGAGAAACTTTTAGTCTGGATTCTCAGTCTGTTTCCTAGTGCCGGATTGAAGTTCTTCCAGTTTTCACTGTAAAATCGTGTTGGAGATTGTACCTCCCCTTATAAATGTATGGAGTGTTGTTTGCAACTGAAAAGAAACTTTCTGTTCCCAACAAGCTAGGTGAAGGACGGCTTTCACACACACTTATCTCTCAGAACTGAGCATGTGGATAGACGTTCGTTCATCTAGCACAAATGGAACGGGTTGAAGGAGGAACTTTTTCTCTGGATTCTCAGTCTGTTTCCTAGTGCCGGTTTGAAGTTCCTGCTGTTTTCACTGTAAAACAGAGTTGGAGCTCGTACCTCCCCATATATATGTATGGATTGGAGTTTGCAACTGAAAAGAAACTTTGTGTACCCAACAAGCTAGTTGAAGAACTTCTTTCACACACAATTATCTCCCAGATCTGAGCATGTGGAGAGGCGTTCGTTCATCTAGCCCAAAGGGAACGGGTTGCAGGAGAAACTTAACTGTGGTTTCTCAGACTGTTTCCAAGTGCCGGTTTGATGTTCCTGCAGTTTTCACTGTAAAACAGATTTGGAGCTAGTACCTCCCCATATATATGTATGGATTGGAGTTTGCAAGTGAAAAGATGCTTTGTTTTCCCAACAAGCTAGGTGAAGTACGGCTTTCACACACACTTATGTCACAGAACTGGGCATGTGGGGAGGCGTTCGTTCATCTAGCACAAAAGGAACGGGTTGCTGGAGAAACTTTTACTCTGGTTTCTCAGTCTGATTCCTAGTTCCGGTTTGAAGTTCCTGCAGTTTTCACTGTAAAACAGAGTTGGAGATATTACCTCCCCATATATATGTATGGAGTGGTGTTTGCAACTGTAGAGAATCTTTGTGTTCCCAACAAGCTAGGTGAAAGAAGGCTTTCACACACACTTATCTCTCAGAACTGAGCATGTGGAGAGACGTTCGTTCATCTAGCACAAAGGGAACGGGTTGCAGGTCAAACTTTTACTCTGGTTTCTCAGTCTGTTTCCTACTGCCTGTTTGAAGTTCCTGCAATTTTCACTGTAAAACCGAGTTGGAGCTAGTACCTCCCCATATATATGTATGGATTGGAGTTTGCAACTGAGAAGAAACGTTGTGTTCCCAACAAGATAGGTGAAGGACGGCTTTCACAAACACTTATCTCTCAGAACTGAGCATGTGGAGAGACTTTCGTCATCTAGCACAAAGGGAACGGTTTGCAGGAGAAAATTTACTCTGGATTCTCCGTCTGTTTCCTAGTGCCGGTTTGAAGTTCCTACAGTTTTCACTGTAAAACAGATTTGGAGCTCGTACCTCCCCATATATATGTATGGATTGGATTTTGCAACTGAAAAGAAACGTTGTGTTCCCAACAAGCTAGGTGAAATACGGCTTTCACACACAATTATCTCTCAGAACTGAGCATGTGTAGAGTCGTTCGTTCATCTAGCACAAAGGGAACGGGTTGCAGGGGAAACATTTACTCTGGTTTCTCAGTCTGTTTCCTAGTGCCGGTTTGAAGTTCCTGCAGTTTTCACTGTAAAATCGATTTGGAGCTAGTAACACCCATATATATGTATGGAGTGGAGTTTGAACCTGAAAAGAAACTTTGTGTTCACAACAAGCTAGGTGAAGGACGGCTTTCACACACACTTATCTCTCAGAACTGAGCATGTGGAGAGACGTTAATTCATCTTGCACAAAGGAAAGGGTTGCAGGAGTAACTTTTACTCTGGTTTCTCAGTCTGTTTCCTAGTGCCGTTTTTAAGTTCCTGCAGTTTTCACTGTAAAACCGCGTTGGAGCTCGTACCTCCCCAGATATATTTATGGAGTGGAATTCGCCAGTGAAAAGAAACTTTGTGTTCCCAACAAGCTAGGTGAAGGGCCGCTTTCACACACACTTATCTCTCAGAATTGAGCATGTGTAGAGACGTTCGTTCATCTAGCAAAAAGGTAACGATTTGCATGAGAAACTTTTAGTCTGGTATCTCAGTCTGTTTCCAAGTGCCGGATTGAAGTTCTTCCAGTTTTCACTGTAAAATCGTGTTGGAGATTGTACCTCCCCTTATAAATGTATGGAGTGTTGTTTGCAACTGAAAAGAAACTTTCTGTTCCCAACAAGCTAGGTGAAGGACGGCTTTCACACACACTTATCTCTCAGAACTGAGCATGTGGATAGACGTTCGTTCATCTAGCACAAATGGAACGGGTTGAAGGAGGAACTTTTTCTCTGGATTCTCAGTCTGTTTCCTAGTGCCGGTTTGAAGTTCCTGCTGTTTTCACTGTAAAACAGTTTTGGAGCTCGTACCTCCCCATATATATGTATGGATTGGAGTTTGCAAATGAAAAGAAACTTTGTGTTCCCAACAAGCTAGGTGAAGGACTTCTTTCACACACACTTATCTCCCAGATCTGAGCATGTGGAGAGGCGTTCGTTCATCTAGCCCAAAGGGAACGGGTTGCAGGAGAAACTTAACTGTGGTTTCTCAGACTGTTTCCAAGTGCCGGTTTGATGTTCCTGCAGTTTTCACTGTAAAACAGATTTGGAGCTAGTACCTCCCCATATATATGTATGGATTGGAGTTTGCAAGTGAAAAGATGCTTTGTTTTCCCAACAAGCTAGGTGAAGTACGGCTTTCACACACACTTATCTCACAGAACTGGGCATGTGGAGAGACGTTCTTTCATCTAGCACAAAAGGAACGGGTTGCTGGAGAAACTTTTACTCTGGTTTCTCAGTCTGATTCCTAGTTCCGGTTTGAAGTTCCTGCAGTTTTCACTGTAAAACAGAGTTGGAGATATTACCTCCCCATATATATGTATGGAGTGGTGTTTGCAACTGTAGAGAATCTTTGTGTTCCCAACAAGCTAGGTGAAACACGGCTTTCACACACACTTATCTCTCAAAACTGAGCATGTGGAGAGACGTTCGTTCATCTAGCACAAAGGGAACGGGTTGCAGGTGAAACTTTTACTCTGGTTTCTCAGTCTGTTTCCTACTGCCTGTTTGAAGTTCCTGCAGTTTTCACTGTAAAACCGAGTTGGAGCTAGTACCTCCCATTATATATGTATGGAGTGGTGTTTAAACTCAAAAGAAACTTTGTGTTCCCAACAAGCTTGGTGAAGGTCGGCTTTCACACACACTTAACTCTCAGAAATGAGCATGTGTAGAGATGTTCGTTCATCTAGCACAAATGGAACGGGTGGACGGAGGAACTTTTACTCTGGTTTCTCAGTCTGTTTCCTAGTGCCGGTTTGAAGTTCCTGAATTTTTTCACTGTAAAATAGAGTTGGAACTCATACCTCCCCATATATATGTATGGATTGGAGTTTGCAACTGAAAAAGAACTTTGTGTTCCAAACAAGCTAGGTGAAATACGGCTTTCACACACAATTATCTCTCAGAACTGAGCATGTGGAGAGTCGTTCGTTCATCTAGCACAAAGGGAACGGGTTGCAGGGGAAACATTTACTCTGGTTTCTCAGTCTGTTTCCTAGTGCCGGTTTGAAGTTCCTGCAGTTTTCACTGTAAAATCGATTTGGAGCTAGTAACACCCATATATATGTATGGAGTGGAGTTTGATCCTGAAAAGAAACTTTGTGTTCACAACAAGCTAGGTGAAGGACGGCTTTCACACACACTTATCTCTCAGAACTGAGCATGTGGAGAGAAGTTAATTCATCTTACACAAAGGAAAGGTTTGCATGAGTAACATTTAATCTGGTTTCTCAGTCTGTTTCCTAGTGCCGTTTTTAAGTTCCTGCAGTTTTCACTGTAAAACCGCGTTGGAGCTCGTACCTCCCCAGATATATTTATGGAGTGGAATTCGCCAGTGAAAAGAAACTTTGTGTTCCCAACAAGCTAGGTGAAGGGCCGCTTTCACACACACTTATCTCTCAGAATTGAGCATGTGGAGAGACGTTCGTTCATCTAGCAAAAAGGTAACGGTTTGCATGAGAAACTTTTAGTCTGGTTTCTCAGACTGTTTCCAAGTGCCGGATTGAAGTTCTTCCAGTTTTCACTGTAAAATCGTGTTGGAGATTGTAATTCCCCTTATAAATGTATGGAGTGTTGTTTGCAACTGAAAAGAATCTTTCTGTTCCCAACAAGCTAGGTGAAGGACGGCTTTCACACACACTTATCTCTCAGAACTGAGCATGTGGATAGACGTTCGTTCATCTAGCACAAATGGAACGGGTTGAAGGAGGAACTTTTTCTCTGGATTCTCAGTCTGTTTCCTAGTGCCGGTTTGAAGTTCCTGCTGTTTTCACTGTAAAACAGTTTTGGAGCTCGTACCTCCCCATATATATGTATGGATTGGAGTTTGCAAATGAAAAGAAACTTTGTGTTCCCAACAAGCTAGGTGAAGGACTTCTTTCACACACACTTATCTCCCAGATCTGAGCATGTGGAGAGGCGTTCGTTCATCTAGCCCAAAGGGAACGGGTTGCAGGAGAAACTTAACTGTGGTTTCTCAGACTGTTTCCTAGTGCCGGTTTGATGTTCCTGCAGTTTTCACTGTAAAACAGATTTGGAGCTAGTACCTCCCCATATATATGTATGGATTGGAGTTTGCAAGTGAAAAGATGCTTTGTTTTCCCAACAAGCTAGGTGAAGTACGGCTTTCACACACACTTATCTCACAGAACTGGGCATGTGGAGAGACGTTCGTTCATCTAGCACAAAAGGAATGGGTTGCTGGAGAAACTTTTACTCTGGTTTCTCAGTCTGATTCCTAGTTCCGGTTTGAAGTTCCTGCAGTTTTCACTGTAAAACAGAGTTGGAGATATTACCTCCCCATATATATGTATGGAGTGGTGTTTGCAACTGTAGAGAATCTTTGTGTTCCCAACAAGCTAGGTGAAAGACGGCTTTCACACACACTTATCTCTCAGAACTGAGCATGTGGAGAGACGTTCGTTCATCTAGCACAAAGGGAACGGGTGGAAGGAGGAACTTTTACTCTGGTTTCTCAGTCTGTTTCCTAGTGCCGGTTTGAAGTTCCTGCAGTTTTCACTGTAAAATAGGGTTGGAACTCATACCTCCCCATATATATGTATGGATTGGAGTTTGCAACTGAAAAAGAACTTTGTGTTCCCAACAAGCTAGGTGAAGGACTTCTTTCACACACACTTATCTCCCAGATCTGAGCATGTGGAGAGGCGTTCGTTCATCTAGCCCAAAGGGAACGGGATGCAGGAGAAACTTTACTCTGGTTTCTCAGTCTGTTTCCTAGTGCCGGTTTGATGTTCCTGCAGTTTTCACTGTAAAACACAGTTGGACCTCGTACCTCCCCATATATATGTATGGATTGGAGTTTGCAACTGAGAAGAAACGTTGTGTTCCCAACAAGCTAGGTGAAGGACGGCTTTCACAAACACTTATCTCTCAGAACTGAGCATGTGGAGAGACTTTCGTCATCTAGCACAAAGGGAACGGTTTGCAGGAGAAAATTTACTCTGGATTCTCCGTCTGTTTCCTAGTGCCGGTTTGAAGTTCCTACAGTTTTCACTGTAAAACAGATTTGGAGCTCGTACCTCCCCATATATATGTATGGATTGGATTTTGCAACTGAAAAGAAACTTTGTGTTCCCAACAAGCTAGGTGAAATACGGCTTTCACACACAATTATCTCTCAGAACTGAGCATGTGGAGAGTCGTTCGTTCATGTAGCACAAAGGGAACGGGTTGCAGGGGAAACATTTACTCTGGTTTCTCAGTCTGTTTCCTAGTGCCGGTTTGAAGTTCCTGCAGTTTTCACTGTAAAACAGTGTTGGAGCTACTAGCTCCCCATGTATATGTATGGAGTGGGGTTTGCAAATGAAAAGAAACTTTGTGTTCCCAACAAGCTAGGTGAAGTGCGGCTTTCACACACACTTATCTCTCAGAACTGAGCATGAGGAGAGACTTTCGTTCATCTAGCACAAAGGGAACGGGTTGCAGGAAAAACTTTTACTCTGGTTTCTCAGTCTGTTTCCTAGTGCCGGTTTGAAGTTCCTGCATATTTCACTGTAAAACCGAGTTGGACCTAGTAGCTCCCCATATATATGTATGGAGTGGGGTTTGCAAGTGAAAAGAAACTTTGTGTTCCCAACAAGCTTGGTGAAGGACGGCTTTCACACACACTTATCTCTCAGAACTGACCATGTGGAGAGAAGTTCGTTCATCTAGCACAAAGGGAACGGTTTGAAGGAGAAACTTTTACTCTGTTTTTTCAGTCTGTTTCCTAGTGCCGTTTTTAAGTTCCTGCAGTTTTCACTGCAAAATCGCGTTGGAGCTCGTACCTCCCCAGATATATTTATGGAGTGGAATTCGCCAGTGAAAAGAAACTTTGTGTTCCCAAAAAGCTAGGTGAAGGGCCTCTTTCACACACACTTATCTCTCAGAATTGAGCATGTGGAGAGACGTTCGTTCATCTAGCAAAAAGGTAACGGTTTGCATGAGAAACTTTTAATCTGGTTTCTCAGTCTGTTTCCAAGTGCCGGATTGAAGTTCTTCCAGTTTTCACTGTAAAATCGTGTTGGAGATTGTACCTCCCCTTATAAATGTATGGAGTGTTGTTTGCAACTGAAAAGAAACTTTCTGTTCCCAACAAGCTAGGTGAAGGACGGCTTTCACACACACTTATCTCTCAGAACTGAGCATGTGGATAGACGTTCGTTCATCTAGCACAAATGGAACGGGTTGAAGGAGGAACTTTTTCTCTGGATTCTCAGTCTGTTTCCTAGTGCCGGTTTGAAGTTCCTGCTGTTTTCACTGTAAAACAGTTTTGGAGCTCGTACCTCCCCATATATATGTATGGATTGGAGTTTGCAAATGAAAAGAAACTTTGTGTTCCCAACAAGCTAGGTGAAGGACTTCTTTCACACACACTTATCTCCCAGATCTGAGCATGTGGAGAGGCGTTCGTTCATCTAGCCCAAAGGGAACGGGTTGCAGGAGAAACTTAACTGTGGTTTCTCAGACTGTTTCCAAGTGCCGGTTTGATGTTCCTGCAGTTTTCACTGTAAAACAGATTTGGAGCTAGTACCTCCCCATATATATGTATGGATTGGAGTTTGCAAGTGAAAAGATGCTTTGTTTTCCCAACAAGCTAGGTGAAGTACGGCTTTCACACACACTTATCTCACAGAACTGGGCATGTGGAGAGACGTTCGTTCATCTAGCACAAAAGGAACGGGTTGCTGGAGAAATTTTACTCTGGTTTCTCAGTCTGATTCCTAGTTCCGGTTTGAAGTTCCTGCAGTTTTCACTGTAAAACAGAGTTGGAGATATTACCTCCCCATATATATGTATGGAGTGGTGTTTGCAACTGTAGAGAATCTTTGTGTTCCCAACAAGCTAGGTGAAAGACGGCTTTCACACACACTTATCTCTCAGAACTGAGCATGTGGAGAGACGTTCGTTCATCTAGCACAAAGGGAACGGGTTGCAGGTGAAACTTTTACTCTGGTTTCTCAGTCTGTTTCCTACTGCCTGTTTGAAGTTCCTGCAGTTTTCACTGTAAAACCGAGTTGGAGCTAGTACCTCCCATTATATATGTATGGAGTGGTGTTTACAACTGAAAAGAAACTTTGTGTTCCCAACAAGCTAGGTGAAGGACGGCTTTCACACACACTTAACTCTCAGAAATGAGCATGTGTAGAGATATTCGTTCATCTAGCACAAATGGAACGGGTGGAAGGAGGAACTTTTACTCTGGTTTCTCAGTCTGTTTCCTAGTGCCGGTTTGAAGTTCCTGCAGTTTTCACTGTAAAATAGAGTTGGAACTCATACCTCCCCATATATATGTATGGATTGGAGTTTGCAACTGAAAAAGAACTTTGTGTTCCCAACAAGCTAGGTGAAGGACTTCTTTCACACACACTTATCTCCCAGATCTGAGCATGTGGAGAGGCGTTCGTTCATCTAGCCCAAAGGGAACGGGATGCAGGAGAAACTTTACTCTGGTTTCTCAGTCTGTTTCCTAGTGCCGGTTTGATGTTCCTGCAGTTTTCACTGTAAAACACAGTTGGACCTCGTACCTCCCCATATATATGTATGGATTGGAGTTTGCAACTGAGAAGAAACGTTGTGTTCCCAACAAGCTAGGTGAAGGACGGCTTTCACAAACACTTATCTCTCAGAACTGAGCATGTGGAGAGACTTTCGTCATCTAGCACAAAGGGAACGGTTTGCAGGAGAAAATTTACTCTGGATTCTCCGTCTGTTTCCTAGTGCCGGTTTGAAGTTCCTACAGTTTTCACTGTAAAACAGATTTGGAGCTCGTACCTCCCCATATATATGTATGGATTGGATTTTGCAACTGAAAAGAAACTTTGTGTTCCCAACAAGCTAGGTGAAATACGGCTTTCACACACAATTATCTCTCAGAACTGAGCATGTGGAGAGTCGTTCGTTCATGTAGCACAAAGGGAACGGGTTGCAGGGGAAACATTTACTCTGGTTTCTCAGTCTGTTTCCTAGTGCCGGTTTGAAGTTCCTGCAGTTTTCACTGTAAAACAGTGTTGGAGCTACTAGCTCCCCATGTATATGTATGGAGTGGGGTTTGCAAATGAAAAGAAACTTTGTGTTCCCAACAAGCTAGGTGAAGTGCGGCTTTCACACACACTTATCTCTCAGAACTGAGCATGAGGAGAGACTTTCGTTCATCTAGCACAAAGGGAACGGGTTGCAGGAAAAACTTTTACTCTGGTTTCTCAGTCTGTTTCCTAGTGCCGGTTTGAAGTTCCTGCATATTTCACTGTAAAACCGAGTTGGACCTAGTAGCTCCCCATATATATGTATGGAGTGGGGTTTGCAAGTGAAAAGAAACTTTGTGTTCCCAACAAGCTTGGTGAAGGACGACTTTCACACACAATTATCTCTCAGAACTGACCATGTGGAGAGAAGTTCGTTCATCTAGCACAAAGGGAAAGGTTTGAAGGAGAAACTTTTACTCTGTTTTTTCAGTCTGTTTCCTAGTGCCGTTTTTAAGTTCCTGCAGTTTTCACTGCAAAATCGCGTTGGAGCTCGTACCTCCCCAGATATATTTATGGAGTGGAATTCGCCAGTGAAAAGAAACTTTGTGTTCCCAACAAGCTAGGTGAAGGGACGCTTTCACACACACTTATCTCTCAGAATTGAGCATGTGGAGAGACGTTCGTTCATCTAGCACAAAGGTAACGGTTTGCATGTGAAACTTTTACTCTGGTTTCTCAGTCTGTTTCCTAGTGCCGGATTGAAGTTCTTCCAGTTTTCTCTGTAAAACCGTTTTGGAGATTGTACCTCCCCTTATAAATGTATGGAGTGTTGTTTGCAACTGAAAAGAAACTTTCTGTTCCCAACAAGATAGGTGAAGGACGGCTTTCACACACACTTATCTCTCAGAACTGAGCATGTGGATAGACGTTCGTTCATCTAGCACAAATGGAACGGGTTGAAGGAGGAACTTTTTCTCTGGATTCTCAGTCTGTTTCCTAGTGCCGGTTTGAAGTTCCTGCTGTTTTCGCTGTAAAACAGAGTTGGAGCTCGTACCTCCCCATATATATGTATGGATTGGAGTTGGCAAATGAAAAGAAACTTTGTGTTCCCAACAAGTTAGGTGAAGGACTTCTTTCACACACACTTATCTCCCAGATCTGAGCATGTGGAGAGGAGTTCGTTCATCTAGCCCAAAGGGAACGGGTTGCAGGAGAAACTAAACTGTGGTTTCTCAGACTGTTTCCTAGTGCCGGTTTGATGTTCCTGCAGTTTTCACTGTAAAACAGATTTGGAGCTAGTACCTCCCCATATATATGTATGGATTGGAGTTTGCATGTGAAAAGATGCTTTGTTTTCCCAACAAGCTAGGTGAAGTACGGCTTTCACACACACTTATCTCACAGAACTGGGCATGTAGAGAGACGTTCGTTCATCTAGCACAAAAGGAACGGGTTGCTGGAGAAACTTTTACTCTGGTTTCTCAGTCTGATTCCTAGTTCCGGTTTGAAGTTCCTGCAGTTTTCGCTGTAAAACAGAGTTGGAGATATTACCTCCCCATATATATGTATGGAGTGGTGTTTGCAACTGTAGAGAATCTTTGTGTGCCCAACAAGCTAGGTGAAAGACGGCTTTCACACACACTTATCTCTCAGAACTGAGCATGTGGAGAGACGTTCGTTCATCTAGCACAAAGGGAACGGGTTGCAGGTGAAACTTTTACTCTGGTTTCTCAGTCTGTTTCCTACTGCCTGTTTGAAGTTCCTGCAGTTTTCACTGTAAAACCGAGTTGGAGCTAGTACCTCCCATTATATATGTATGGAGTGGTGTTTACAACTGAAAAGAAACTTTGTGTTCCCAACAAGCTAGTTGAAGGACGGCATTCACACCCACTTAACTCTCAGAAATGAGCATGTGTAGAGATGTTCGTTCATCTAGCACAAATGGAACGGGTGGAGGAGGAACTTTTACTCTGGTTCCTCAGTCTGTTTCCTAGTGCCGGTTTGAATTTCCTGCAGTTTTCACTGTAAAAGAGTGTTGGAACTCATACCTCCCCATATATATGTATGGATTGGAGTTTGCAACTGAAAAAGACCTTTGTGTTCCCAACAAGCTAGATGAAGGACTTCTTTCACACACAATTAACTCCCAGATCTGAGCATGTGGAGAGGCGTTCGTTCATCTAGCCCAAAGGGAACGGGATGCAGGAGAAACTTTACTCTGGTTTCTCAGTCTGTTTCCTAGTGCCGGTTTGATGTTCCTGCAGTTTTCACTGTAAAACACAGTTGGACCTCGTACCTCCCCATATATATGTATGGATTGGAGTTTGCAACAGAGAAGAAACGTTGTGTTCCCAACAAGCTAGGTGAAGGACGGCTTTCACAAACACTTATCTCTCAGAACTGAGCATGTGGAGAGACTTTCGTCATCTAGCACAAAGGGAACGGTTTGCAGGAGAAAATTTACTCTGGATTCTCCGTCTGTTTCCTAGTGCCGGTTTGAAGTTCCTACAGTTTTCACTGTAAAACAGATTTGGAGCTCGTACCTCCCCATATATATGTATGGATTGGATTTTGCAACTGAAAAGAAACTTTGTGTTCCCAACAAGCTAGGTGAAATACGGCTTTCACACACAATTATCTCTCAGAACTGAGCATGTGGAGAGTCGTTCGTTCATCTAGCACAAAGGGAACGGGTTGCAGGGGAAATATTTACTCTGGTTTCTCAGTCTGTTTCCTAGTGCCGGTTTGAAGTTCCTGCAGTTTTCACTGTAAAACAGTGTTGGATCTACTAGCTCCCCAAGTATATGTATGGAGTGGGGTTTGCAAATGAAAAGAAACTTTGTGTTCCCAACAAGCTAGGTGAAGTGCGACTTTCACACACACTTATCTCTCAGAACTGAGCATGTGGAGAGACTTTCGTTCATCTAGCACAAAGGGAACGGTTTGCAGGAAAAACTTTTACTCTGGTTTCTCATTCTGTTTCCTAGTGCCGGTTTGAAGTTCCTGCATATTTCACTGTAAAACCGAGTTGGACCTTGTAGCTCCCCATATATATGTATGGAGTGGGGTTTGCAAGTGAAAAGAAACTTTGTGTTCCAAACAAGCTTGGTGAAGGACGACTTTCACACACAATTATCTCTCAGAACTGACCATGTGGAGAGAAGTTCGTTCATCTAGCACAAAGGGAACGGTTTGAAGGAGAAACTTTTACTCTGTTTTCTCAGTCTGTTTCCTAATGCCTGTTTGAAGTTCCTGCAGTTTTCACTGTAAAATCGATTTGGAGCTAGTAACACCCATATATATGTATGGAGTGGAGTTTGAACCTGAAAAGAAACTTTGTGTTCACAACAAGCTAGTTGATGGACGGCTTTCACACAAACTTATCTCTCAGAACTGAGCATGTGGAGAGACGTTAATTCATCTTGCACAAAGGAAAGGGTTGCAGGAGTAACTTTTACTCTGGTTTCTCAGTCTGTTTCCTAGTGCCGTTTTTAAGTTCCTGCAGTTTTCACTGTAAAACCGCGTTGGAGCTCGTACCACCCCAGATATATTTATGGAGTGGAATTCGCCAGTGAAAAGAAACTTTGTGTTCCCAACAAGCTAGGTGAAGGGCCGCTTTCACACACAATTATCTCTCAGAGTTGAGCATGTGGAGAGACTTTCGTTCATCTAGCACAAAGGTAACGGTTTGCAGGAGAAACTTTTAGTCTGGTTTCTCAGTCTGTTTCCTAGTGCCGGATTGAAGTTCTTCCAGTTTTCACTGTAAAACCGTGTTGGAGATTGTACCTCCCCTTATAAATGTATGGAGTGTTGTTTGCAACTGAAAAGAAACTTTCTGTTCCCAACAAGCTAGGTGAAGGACGGCTTTCACACACACTTATCTCTCAGAACTGAGCATGTGGATAGACGATCGTTCATCTAGCACAAATGGAACGGGTTGAAGGAGGAACTTTTTCGCTGGATTCTCAGTCTGTTTCCTAGTGTCGGTTTGAAGTTCCTGCTGTTTTCACTGTAAAACAGAGTTGGAGCTCGTACCTCCCCATATATATGTATGGATTGGAGTTTGCAACTGAAAAGAAACTTTGTGTTCCCAACAAGCTAGGTGAAGGACTTCTTTCACACACACTTATCTCCCAGATCTGAGCATGTGGAGAGGCGTTCGTTCATCTAGCCCAAAGGGAACGGGTTGCAGGAGAAACTTAACTGTGGTTTCTCAGACTGTTTCCTAGTGCCGGTTTGATGTTCCTGCAGTTTTCACTGTAAAACCGATTTGGAGCTAGTACCTCCCCATATATATGTATGGATTGGAGTTTGCAAGTGAAAAGATGCTTTGTTTTCCCAACAAGCTAGGTGAAGTTCGGCTTTCACACACACTTATCTCACAGAACTGGGCATGTGGAGAGACGTTCGTTCATCTAGCACAAAAGGAACGGGTTGCTGGAGAAACTTTTACTCTGGTTTCTCAGTCTGATTCCTAGTTCCGGTTTGAAGTTCCTGCAGTTTTCACTGTAAAACAGATTTGGAGCTCGTACCTACCCATATATATGAATGGAGTGGAGTCTGCAACTTAAAAGAAACTTTGTGTTCCCAACAAGCTAGGTGAAGGACGGCTTTCACACACAATTATCTCTCAGAACTGAGCATGTGGAGAGACTTTCGTTCATCTAGCACAAAGGTAACGGGATGCAGGAGAAACATTTACTCTGGTTTCTCAATCTGTTTCCTAGTGCCGGTTTGAATTCCTGCAGTTTTCACTGTAAAACCGTGTTGGAGCTCGTACCTCCCCATATATACGTATGGAGTGGAGTTGGCAAGTGAAAAGAAACTTTGTGTTCCCAACAAGCTAGGTGAATTACGGCTTTCACACACACTTTTCTCTCAGAACTTAGCATGTGGAGAGACGTTCGTTCATCTAGCACAAAAGGAACGGGTTGCTGGAGAAACTTTTACTCTGGTTTCTCAGTCTGATTCCTAGTTCCGGTTTGAACTTCCTGCAGTTTTCACTGTAAAACAGAGTTGGAGATATAACCTCCCCATATATATGTATGGAGTGGTGTTTGCAACTGTAGAGAATCTTTGTGTTCCCAACAAGCTAGGTGAAAGACGGCTTTCACACACACTTATCTCTCAGAACTGAGCATGTGGAGAGACTTTCGTTCATCTAGCACAATGGGACGGGTTGCAGGAGAAACATATACTCTGGTTTCTCAGTCTGTTTCCTAGTGCCGGTTTGAAGTTCCTGCAGTTTTCAGTGTAAAACCGAGTTGGTGCTAGTACCTCCCCATATATATGTATGGATTGGAGTTTGCAACTGAATAGAAACTTTGTGTTCCCAACAAGCTATTTTAAGGACGGTTTTCACACACACTTATCTCTCAGAACTGAGCATGTGGAGAGACATTCGTTCATCTAGCACAAAGGGAACGGTTTGCAGTTGAAACTTTTACTCTGGTTTCTCAGTCTGTTTCCTACTGCCTGTTTGAAGTTCCTGCAGTTTTCACTGTAAAAACGAGTTGGAGCTCGTACCTACCCATATATTTGAATGGAGTGGAGTCTGCAACTTAAAAGAAAATTTGTGTTCCCAACAAGCTATATGAAGGACGGCTTTCAAACACACTTATCTCTCACAACTGAGCATGTGGAGAGACATTTGTTCATCTACCACAAAAGGAACGTGTTGCAGGAGAAAGTTTTACTCTGGTTTCTCAGTCTGTTTCCTAGTGCCGGTTTGAAGTTCCTGCAGTTTTCACTGTAAAATCGATTTGGAGCTAGTAACACCCATATATATGTATGGAGTGGAGTTTGAACCTGAAAAGAAACTTTGTGTTCACAACAAGCTAGGTGAAGGACGGCTTTCACACACACTTATCTCTCAGAACTGAGCATGTGGAGAGACGTTAATTCATCTTGCACAAAGGAAAGGGTTGCAGGAGTAACTTTTACTCTGGTTTCTCAGTCTGTTTCCTAGTGCCGTTTTTAAGTTCCTGCAGTTTTCACTGTAAAACCGTGTTGGAGCTCGTACCTCCCCAGATATATTTATGGAGTGGAATTCGCCAGTGAAAAGAAACTTTGTGTTCCCAACAAGCTAGGTGAATGGCCGCTTTCACACACACTTATCTCTCAGAACTGAGCATGTGGAGAGACGTTCGTTCATCTAGCAAAAATGTAACGGTTTGCATGAGAAACTTTTAGTCTGGTTTCTCAGTCTGTTTCCAAGTGCCGGATTGAAGTTCTTCCAGTTTTCACTGTAAAATCGTGTTGGAGATTGTACCTCCCCTTATAAATGTATGGAGTGTTGTTTGCAACTGAAAAGAAACTTTCTGTTCCCAACAAGCTAGGTGAAGGACGGCTTTCACACACACTTATCTCTCAGAACTGAGCATGTGGATAGACGTTCGTTCATCTAGCACAAATGGAACGGGTTGAAGGAGGAACTTTTTCTCTGGATTCTCAGTCTGTTTCCTAGTGCCGGTTTGAAGTTCCTGCTGTTTTCACTGTAAAACAGAGTTGGAGCTCGTACCTCCCCATATATATGTATGGATTGGAGTTTGCAAATGAAAAGAAACTTTGTGTTCCCAACAAGCTAGGTGAAGGACTTCTTTCACACACACTTATCTCCCAGATCTGAGCATGTGGAGAGGCGTTCGTTCATCTAGCCCAAAGGGAACGGGTTGCAGGAGAAACTTAACTGTGGTTTCTCAGACTGTTTCCAAGTGGCAGTTTGATGTTCCTGCAGTTTTCACTGTAAAACAGATTTGGAGCTAGTACCTCCCCATAAATATGTATGGATTGGAGTTTGCAAGGGAAAAGATGCTTTGTTTTCCCAACAAGCTAGGTGAAGTACGGCTTTCACACACACTTATCTCACAGAACTGGGCATGTGGAGAGACGTTCGTTCATCTAGCACAAAAGGAACGGGTTGCTGGAGAAACTTTTACTCTGGTTTCTCAGTCTGATTCCTAGTTCCGGTTTGAAGTTCCTGCAGTTTTCACTGTAAAACAGAGTTGGAGATATTACTTCCCCATATATATGTATGGAGTGGTGTTTGCAACTGTAGAGAATCTTTGTGTTCCCAACAAGCTAGGTGAAAGACGGCTTTCACACACACTTATCTCTCAGAACTGAGCATGTGGAGAGACGTTCGTTCATCTAGCACAAAGGGAACGGGTTGCAGGTGAAACTTTTACTCTGGTTTCTCAGTCTGTTTCCTACTGCCTGTTTGAAGTTCCTGCAGTTTTCACTGTAAAACCGAGTTGTAGCTAGTACCTCCCATTATATATGTATGGAGTGGTGTTTACAACTGAAAAGAAACTTTGTGTTCCCAACAAGCTAGGTGAAGGACGGCTTTCACACACACTTAACTCTCAGAAATGAGCATGTGTAGAGATGTTCGTTCATCTAGCACAAATGGAACGGGTGGAAGGAGGAACTTTTACTCTGGTTTCTCAGTCTGTTTCCTAGTGCCGGTTTGAAGTTCCTGCAGTTTTCACTGTAAAATAGATTTGGAACTCATACCTCCCCATATATATGTATGGATTGGAGTTTGCAACTGAAAAAGAACTTTGTGTTCCCAACAAGCTAGGTGAAGGACTTCTTTCACACACACTTATCTCCCAGATCTGAGCATGTGGAGAGGCGTTCGTTCATCTAGCCCAAAGGGAACGGGATGCAGGAGAAATTTTACTCTGGTTTCTCAGTCTGTTTCCTAGTGCCGGTTTGATGTTCCTGCAGTTTTCACTGTAAAACACAGTTGGACCTCGTACCTCCCCATATATATGTATGGATTGGAGTTTGCAACTGAGAAGAAACGTTGTGTTCCCAACAAGCTAGGTGAAGGACGGCTTTCACAAACACTTATCTCTCAGAACTGAGCATGTGGAGAGACTTTCGTCATCTAGCAAAAAGGGAACGGTTTGCAGGAGAAAATTTACTCTGGATTCTCCGTCTGTTTCCTAGTGCCGGTTTGAAGTTCCTACAGTTTTCACTGTAAAACAGATTTGGAGCTCGTACCTCCCCATATATATGTATGGATTGGATTTTGCAACTGAAAAGAAACGTTGTGTTCCCAACAAGCTAGGTGAAATACGGCTTTCACACACAATTATTTCTCAGAAATGAGCATGTGGAGAGACGTTAATTCATCTTGCACAAAGGAAAGGGTTGCAGGTGTAACTTTTACTCTGGTTTCTCAGTCTGTTTCCTAGTGCCGTTTTAAAGTTCCTGCAGTTTTCACTGTAAAACCGCGTTGGAGCTCGTACCTCCCCAGATATATTTATGGAGTGGAATTCGCCAGTGAAAAGAAACTTTGTGTTCCCAACAAGCTAGGTGAAGGGCCGCTTTCACACACACTTATCTCTCAGAATTGAGCATGTGGAGAGACGTTCGTTCATCTAGCAAAAAGGTAACGGTTTGCATGAGAAACTTATAGTCTGGTTTCTCAGTCTGTTTCCAAGTGCCGGATTGAAGTTCTTCCAGTTTTCACTGTAAAATCGTGTTGGAGATTGTACCTCCCCTTATAAATGTATGGAGTGTTTTTTGCAACTGAATAGAAACTTTCTGTTCCCAACAAGCTAGGTGAAGGACCGTTTAACACACACTTATCTCTCAGAACTGTGCATGTGGATAGACGATCGTTCATCTAGCACAAATGGAACGGGTTGAAGGAGGAACTTTTTCTCTGGATTCTCAGTCTGTTTCCTAGTGCCGGTTTGAAGTTCCTGCAGTTTTCACTGTAAAACAGTGTTGGAGCTACTAGCTCCCCATGTATATGTATGGAGTGGGGTTTGCAAATGAAAAGAAACTTTGTGTTCCCAACAAGCTAGGTGAAGTGCGGCTTTCACACACACTTATCTCTCAGAACTGAGCATGAGGAGAGACTTTCGTTCATCTAGCACAAAGGGAACGGGTTGCAGGAAAAACTTTTACTCTGGTTCTCAGTCTGTTTCCTAGTGCCGGTTTGAAGTTCCTGCATATTTCACTGTAAAACCGAGTTGGACCTAGTAGCTCCCCATATATATGTATGGAGTGGGGTTTGCAAGTGAAAAGAAACTTTGTGTTCCCAACAAGCTTGGTGAAGGACGACTTTCACACACAATTAACTCTCAGAACTGACCATGTGGAGAGAAGTTCGTTCATCTAGCACAAAGGGAACGGTTTGAAGGAGAAACTTTTACTCTGTTTTCTCCGTCTGTTTCCTAATGCCGGTTTGAAGTTCCTGCAGTTTTCACTGTAAAATCGATTTGGAGCTAGTAACACCCATATATATGTATGGAGTGGAGTTTGAACCTGAAAAGAAACTTTGTGTTCACAACAAGCTAGGTGAAGGACGGCTTTCACACACCCTAATCTCTCAGAACTGAGCATGTGGAGAGACGTTAATTCATCTTGCACAAAGGAAAGGTTTGCAGGAGTAACTTTTACTCTGGTTTCTCAGTCTGTTTCCTAGTGCCGTTTTTAAGTTCCTGCAGTTTTCACTGCAAAATCGCGTTGGAGCTCGTACCTCCCCAGATAGATTTATGGAGTGGAATTCGCCAGTGAAAAGAAACTTTGTGTTCCCAACAAGCTAGGTGAAGGGCCGCTTTCACACACACTTATCTCTCAGAATTGAGCATGTGGAGAGACGTTCGTTCATCTAGCACAAAGGTAACGGTTTGCATGAGAAACTTTTAGTCTGGTTTCTCAGTCTGTTTCCTAGTGCCGGATTGAAGTTCTTCCAGTTTTCTCTGTAAAACCGTGTTGGAGATTGTACCTCCCCTTATAAATGTATGGAGTGTTGTTTGCAAATGAAAAGAAACTTTCTGTTCCCAACAAGCTAGGTGAAGGACGACTTTCACACACACTTATCTCTCAGAACTGAGCATGTGGATAGACGTTCGTTCATCTAGCACAAATGGAACGGGTTGAAGGAGGAACTTTTTCTCTGGATTCTCAGTCTGTTTCCTAGTGCCGGTTTGAAGTTCCTGCTGTTTTCGCTGTAAAACAGAGTTGGAGCTCGTACCTCCCCATATATATGTATGGATTGGAGTTTGCAAATGAAAAGAAACTTTGTGTTCCCAACAAGCTAGGTGAAGGACTTCTTTCACACACACTTATCTCCCAGATCTGAGCATGTGGAGAGGCATTCGTTCATCTAGCCCAAAGGGAACGGGTTGCAGGAGAAACTTAACTGTGGTTTCTCAGACTGTTTCCTAGTGCCGGTTTGATGTTCCTGCAGTTTTCACTGTAAAACCGATTTGGAGCTAGTACCTCCCCATATATATGTATGGATTGGAGTTTGCAAGTGAAAAGATGCTTTGTTTTCCCAACAAGCTAGGTGAAGTACGGCTTTCACACACACTTATCTCACAGAACTGGGCATGTGGAGAGACGTTCGTTCATCTAGCACAAAAGGAACGGGTTGCTGGAGAAACTTTTACTCTGGTTTCTCAGTCTGATTCCTAGTTCCGGTTTGAAGTTCCTGCAGTTTTCACTGTAAAACAGATTTGGAGCTCGTACCTACCCATATATATGAATGGAGTGGAGTCTGCCACTTAAAAGAAACTTTGTGTTCCCAACAAGCTAGGTGAAGGACGGCTTTCACACACAATTATCTCTCAGAACTGAGCATGTGGAGAGACTTTCGTTCATCTAGCACAAAGGTAACGGGATGCAGGAGAAACATTTACTCTGGTTTCTCAATCTGTTTCCTAGTGCCGGTTTGAATTCCTGCAGTTTTCACTGTAAAACCGTGTTGGAGCTCGTACCTCCCCATATATACGTATGGAGTGGAGTTGGCAAGTGAAAAGAAACTTTGTGTTCCCAACAAGCTAGGTGAATTACGGCTTTCACACACACTTTTCTCTCAGAACTTAGCATGTGGAGAGACGTTCGTTCATCTAGCACAAAAGGAACGGGTTGCTGGAGAAACTTTTACTCTGGTTTCTCAGTCTGATTCCTAGTTCCGGTTTGAACTTCCTGCAGTTTTCACTGTAAAACAGAGTTGGAGATATAACCTCCCCATATATATGTATGGAGTGGTGTTTGCAACTGTAGAGAATCTTTGTGTTCCCAACAAGCTAGGTGAAAGACGGCTTTCACACACACTTATCTCTCAGAACTGAGCATGTGGAGAGACGTTCGTTCATCTAGAACAATGGGACGGGTTGCAGGAGAAACATATACTCTGGTTTCTCAGTCTGTTTCCTAGTGCCGGTTTGAAGTTCCTGCAGTTTTCAGTGTAAAACCGAGTTGGTGCTAGTACCTCCCCATATATATGTATGGATTGGAGTTTGCAACTGAATAGAAACTTTGTGTTCCCAACAAGCTATTTTAAGGACGGTTTTCACACACACTTATCTCTCAGAACTGAGCATGTGGAGAGACATTCGTTCATCTAGCACAAAGGGAACGGTTTGCAGTTGAAACTTTTACTCTGGTTTCTCAGTCTGTTTCCTACTGCCTGTTTGAAGTTCCTGCAGTTTTCACTGTAAAAACGAGTTGGAGCTCGTACCTACCCATATATTTGAATGGAGTGGAGTCTGCAACTTAAAAGAAAATTTGTGTTCCCAACAAGCTATATGAAGGACGGCTTTCAAACACACTTATCTCTCACAACTGAGCATGTGGAGAGACATTTGTTCATCTACCACAAAAGGAACGTGTTGCAGGAGAAAGTTTTACTCTGGTTTCTCAGTCTGTTTCCTAGTGCCGGTTTGAAGTTCCTGCAGTTTTCACTGTAAAATCGATTTGGAGCTAGTAACACCCATATATATGTATGGAGTTGAGTTTGAACCTGAAAAGAAACTTTGTGTTCACAACAAGCTAGGTGAAGGACGGCTTTCACACACACTTATCTCTCAGAACTGAGCATGTGGAGAGACGTTAATTCATCTTGCACAAAGGAAAGGGTTGCAGGAGTAACTTTTACTCTGGTTTCTCAGTCTGTTTCCTAGTGCCGTTTTTAAGTTCCTGCAGTTTTCACTGTAAAACCGTGTTGGAGCTCGTACCTCCCCAGATATATTTATGGAGTGGAATTCGCCAGTGAAAAGAAACTTTGTGTTCCCAACAAGCTAGGTGAATGGCCGCTTTCACACACACTTATCTCTCAGAATTGAGCATGTGGAGAGACGTTCGTTCATCTAGCAAAAATGTAACGGTTTGCATGAGAAACTTTTACTCTGGTTTCTCAGTCTGTTTCCAAGTGCCGGATTGAAGTTCTTCCAGTTTTCACTGTAAAATCGTGTTGGAGATTGTACCTCCCCTTATAAATTTATGGAGTGTTGTTTGCAACTGAAAAGAAATTTTCTGTTCCCAACAAGCTAGGTGAAGGACGGCTTTCACACACACTTATCTCTCAGAACTGAGCATGTGGATAGACGTTCTTTCATCTAGCACAAATGGAACGGGTTGAAGGAGGAACTTTTTCTCTGGATTCTCAGTCTGTTTCCTAGTGCCGGTTTGAAGTTCCTGCTGTTTTCACTGTAAAACAGAGTTGGAGCTCGTACCTCCCCATATATATGTATGGATTGGAGTTTGCAAATGAAAAGAAACTTTGTGTTCCCAACAAGCTAGGTGAAGGACTTCTTTCACACACACTTATCTCCCAGATCTGAGCATGTGGAGAGGCGTTCGTTCATCTAGCCCAAAGGGAACGGGTTGCAGGAGAAACTTAACTGTGGTTTCTCAGACTGTTTCCAAGTGGCAGTTTGATGTTCCTGCAGTTTTCACTGTAAAACAGATTTGGAGCTAGTACCTCCCCATATATATGTATGGATTGGAGTTTGCAAGTGAAAAGATGCTTTGTTTTCCCAACAAGCTAGGTGAAGTTCGGCTTTCACACACACTTATCTCACAGAACTGGGCATGTGGAGAGACGTTCGTTCATCTAGCACAAAAGGAACGGGTTGCTGGAGAAAATTTTACTCTGGTTTCTCAGTCTGATTCCTAGTTCCGGTTTGAAGTTCCTGCAGTTTTCACTGTAAAACAGATTTGGAGCTCGTACCTACCCATATATATGAATGGAGTGGAGTCTGCAACTTAAAAGAAACTTTGTGTTCCCAACAAGCTAGGTGAAGGACGGCTTTCACACACAATTATCTCTCAGAACTGAGCATGTGGAGAGACTTTCGTTCATCTAGCACAAAGGTAACGGGATGCAGGAGAAACATTTACTCTGGTTTCTCAATCTGTTTCCTAGTGCCGGTTTGAATTCCTGCAGTTTTCACTGTAAAACCGTGTTGGAGCTCGTACCTCCCCATATATACGTATGGAGTGGAGTTGGCAAGTGAAAAGAAACTTTGTGTTCCCAACAAGCTAGGTGAATTACGGCTTTCACACACACTTTTCTCTCAGAACTTAGCATGTGGAGAGACGTTCGTTCATCTAGCACAAAAGGAACGGGTTGCTGGAGAAACTTTTACTCTGGTTTCTCAGTCTGATTCCTAGTTCCGGTTTGAACTTCCTGCAGTTTTCACTGTAAAACAGAGTTGGAGATATAACCTCCCCATATATATGTATGGAGTGGTGTTTGCAACTGTAGAGAATCTTTGTGTTCCCAACAAGCTAGGTGAAAGACGGCTTTCACACACACTTATCTCTCAGAACTGAGCATGTGGAGAGACTTTCGTTCATCTAGCACAATGGGACGGGTTGCAGGAGAAACATATACTCTGGTTTCTCAGTCTGTTTCCTAGTGCCGGTTTGAAGTTCCTGCAGTTTTCAGTGTAAAACCGAGTTGGTGCTAGTACCTCCCCATATATATGTATGGATTGGAGTTTGCAACTGAATAGAAACTTTGTGTTCCCAACAAGCTATTTTAAGGACGGTTTTCACACACACTTATCTCTCAGAACTGAGCATGTGGAGAGACATTCGTTCATCTAGCACAAAGGGAACGGTTTGCAGTTGAAACTTTTACTCTGGTTTCTCAGTCTGTTTCCTACTGCCTGTTTGAAGTTCCTGCAGTTTTCACTGTAAAAACGAGTTGGAGCTCGTACCTACCCATATATTTGAATGGAGTGGAGTCTGCAACTTAAAAGAAAATTTGTGTTCCCAACAAGCTATATGAAGGACGGCTTTCAAACACACTTATCTCTCACAACTGAGCATGTGGAGAGACATTTGTTCATCTACCACAAAAGGAACGTGTTGCAGGAGAAAGTTTTACTCTGGTTTCTCAGTCTGTTTCCTAGTGCCGGTTTGAAGTTCCTGCAGTTTTCACTGTAAAATCGATTTGGAGCTAGTAACACCCATATATATGTATGGAGTGGAGTTTGAACCTGAAAAGAAACTTTGTGTTCACAACAAGCTAGGTGAAGGACGGCTTTCACACACACTTATCTCTCAGAACTGAGCATGTGGAGAGACGTTAATTCATCTTGCACAAAGGAAAGGGTTGCAGGAGTAACTTTTACTCTGGTTTCTCAGTCTGTTTCCTAGTGCCGTTTTTAAGTTCCTGCAGTTTTCACTGTAAAACCGTGTTGGAGCTCGTACCTCCCCAGATATATTTATGGAGTGGAATTCGCCAGTGAAAAGAAACTTTGTGTTCCCAACAAGCTAGGTGAATGGCCGCTTTCACACACACTTATCTCTCAGAACTGAGCATGTGGAGAGACGTTCGTTCATCTAGCAAAAATGTAACGGTTTGCATGAGAAACTTTTAGTCTGGTTTCTCAGTCTGTTTCCAAGTGCCGGATTGAAGTTCTTCCAGTTTTCACTGTAAAATCGTGTTGGAGATTGTACCTCCCCTTATAAATGTATGGAGTGTTGTTTGCAACTGAAAAGAAACTTTCTGTTCCCAACAAGCTAGGTGAAGGACGGCTTTCACACACACTTATCTCTCAGAACTGAGCATGTGGATAGACGTTCGTTCATCTAGCACAAATGGAACGGGTTGAAGGAGGAACTTTTTCTCTGGATTCTCAGTCTGTTTCCTAGTGCCGGTTTGAAGTTCCTGCTGTTTTCACTGTAAAACAGAGTTGGAGCTCGTACCTCCCCATATATATGTATGGATTGGAGTTTGCAAATGAAAAGAAACTTTGTGTTCCCAACAAGCTAGGTGAAGGACTTCTTTCACACACACTTATCTCCCAGATCTGAGCATGTGGAGAGGCGTTCGTTCATCTAGCCCAAAGGGAACGGGTTGCAGGAGAAACTTAACTGTGGTTTCTCAGACTGTTTCCAAGTGGCAGTTTGATGTTCCTGCAGTTTTCACTGTAAAACAGATTTGGAGCTAGTACCTCCCCATATATATGTATGGATTGGAGTTTGCAAGGGAAAAGATGCTTTGTTTTCCCAACAAGCTAGGTGAAGTACGGCTTTCACACACACTTATCTCACAGAACTGGGCATGTGGAGAGACGTTCGTTCATCTAGCACAAAAGGAACGGGTTGCTGGAGAAACTTTTACTCTGGTTTCTCAGTCTGATTCCTAGTTCCGGTTTGAAGTTCCTGCAGTTTTCACTGTAAAACAGAGTTGGAGATATTACTTCCCCATATATATGTATGGAGTGGTGTTTGCAACTGTAGAGAATCTTTGTGTTCCCAACAAGCTAGGTGAAAGACGGCTTTCACACACACTTATCTCTCAGAACTGAGCATGTGGAGAGACGTTCGTTCATCTAGCACAAAGGGAACGGGTTGCAGGTGAAACTTTTACTCTGGTTTCTCAGTCTGTTTCCTACTGCCTGTTTGAAGTTCCTGCAGTTTTCACTGTAAAACCGAGTTGTAGCTAGTACCTCCCATTATATATGTATGGAGTGGTGTTTACAACTGAAAAGAAACTTTGTGTTCCCAACAAGCTAGGTGAAGGACGGCTTTCACACACACTTAACTCTCAGAAATGAGCATGTGTAGAGATGTTCGTTCATCTAGCACAAATGGAACGGGTGGAAGGAGGAACTTTTACTCTGGTTTCTCAGTCTGTTTCCTAGTGCCGGTTTGAAGTTCCTGCAGTTTTCACTGTAAAATAGATTTGGAACTCATACCTCCCCATATATATGTATGGATTGGAGTTTGCAACTGAAAAAGAACTTTGTGTTCCCAACAAGCTAGGTGAAGGACTTCTTTCACACACACTTATCTCCCAGATCTGAGCATGTGGAGAGGCGTTCGTTCATCTAGCCCAAAGGGAACGGGATGCAGGAGAAATTTTACTCTGGTTTCTCAGTCTGTTTCCTAGTGCCGGTTTGATGTTCCTGCAGTTTTCACTGTAAAACACAGTTGGACCTCGTACCTCCCCATATATATGTATGGATTGGAGTTTGCAACTGAGAAGAAACGTTGTGTTCCCAACAAGCTAGGTGAAGGACGGCTTTCACAAACACTTATCTCTCAGAACTGAGCATGTGGAGAGACTTTCGTCATCTAGCAAAAAGGGAACGGTTTGCAGGAGAAAATTTACTCTGGATTCTCCGTCTGTTTCCTAGTGCCGGTTTGAAGTTCCTACAGTTTTCACTGTAAAACAGATTTGGAGCTCGTACCTCCCCATATATATGTATGGATTGGATTTTGCAACTGAAAAGAAACGTTGTGTTCCCAACAAGCTAGGTGAAATACGGCTTTCACACACAATTATCTCTCAGAAATGAGCATGTGGAGAGACGTTAATTCATCTTGCACAAAGGAAAGGGTTGCAGGTGTAACTTTTACTCTGGTTTCTCAGTCTGTTTCCTAGTGCCGTTTTAAAGTTCCTGCAGTTTTCACTGTAAAACCGCGTTGGAGCTCGTACCTCCCCAGATATATTTATGGAGTGGAATTCGCCAGTGAAAAGAAACTTTGTGTTCCCAACAAGCTAGGTGAAGGGCCGCTTTCACACACACTTATCTCTCAGAATTGAGCATGTGGAGAGACGTTCGTTCATCTAGCAAAAAGGTAACGGTTTGCATGAGAAACTTATAGTCTGGTTTCTCAGTATGTTTCCAAGTGCCGGATTGAAGTTCTTCCAGTTTTCACTGTAAAATCGTGTTGGAGATTGTACCTCCCCTTATAAATGTATGGAGTGTTTTTTGCAACTGAATAGAAACTTTCTGTTCCCAACAAGCTAGGTGAAGGACGGTTTAACACACACTTATCTCTCAGAACTGTGCATGTGGATAGACGATCGTTCATCTAGCACAAATGGAACGGGTTGAAGGAGGAACTTTTTCTCTGGATTCTCAGTCTGTTTCCTAGTGCCGGTTTGAAGTTCCTGCAGTTTTCACTGTAAAACAGTGTTGGAGCTACTAGCTCCCCATGTATATGTATGGAGTGGGGTTTGCAAATGAAAAGAAACTTTGTGTTCCCAACAAGCTAGGTGAAGTGCGGCTTTCACACACACTTATCTCTCAGAACTGAGCATGAGGAGAGACTTTCGTTCATCTAGCACAAAGGGAACGGGTTGCAGGAAAAACTTTTACTCTGGTTCTCAGTCTGTTTCCTAGTGCCGGTTTGAAGTTCCTGCATATTTCACTGTAAAACCGAGTTGGACCTAGTAGCTCCCCATATATATGTATGGAGTGGGGTTTGCAAGTGAAAAGAAACTTTGTGTTCCCAACAAGCTTGGTGAAGGACGACTTTCACACACAATTAACTCTCAGAACTGACCATGTGGAGAGAAGTTCGTTCATCTAGCACAAAGGGAACGGTTTGAAGGAGAAACTTTTACTCTGTTTTCTCCGTCTGTTTCCTAATGCCGGTTTGAAGTTCCTGCAGTTTTCACTGTAAAATCGATTTGGAGCTAGTAACACCCATATATATGTATGGAGTGGAGTTTGAACCTGAAAAGAAACTTTGTGTTCACAACAAGCTAGGTGAAGGACGGCTTTCACACACCCTAATCTCTCAGAACTGAGCATGTGGAGAGACGTTAATTCATCTTGCACAAAGGAAAGGTTTGCAGGAGTAACTTTTACTCTGGTTTCTCAGTCTGTTTCCTAGTGCCGTTTTTAAGTTCCTGCAGTTTTCACTGCAAAATCGCGTTGGAGCTCGTACCTCCCCAGATAGATTTATGGAGTGGAATTCGCCAGTGAAAAGAAACTTTGTGTTCCCAACAAGCTAGGTGAAGGGCCGCTTTCACACACACTTATCTCTCAGAATTGAGCATGTGGAGAGACTTTCGTTCATCTAGCACAAAGGTAACGGTTTGCATGAGAAACTTTTAGTCTGGTTTCTCAGTCTGTTTCCTAGTGCCGGATTGAAGTTCTTCCAGTTTTCTCTGTAAAACCGTGTTGGAGATTGTACCTCCCCTTATAAATGTATGGAGTGTTGTTTGCAAATGAAAAGAAACTTTCTGTTCCCAACAAGCTAGGTGAAGGACGACTTTCACACACACTTATCTCTCAGAACTGAGCATGTGGATAGACGTTCGTTCATCTAGCACAAATGGAACGGGTTGAAGGAGGAACTTTTTCTCTGGATTCTCAGTCTGTTTCCTAGTGCCGGTTTGAAGTTCCTGCTGTTTTCGCTGTAAAACAGAGTTGGAGCTCGTACCTCCCCATATATATGTATGGATTGGAGTTTGCAAATGAAAAGAAACTTTGTGTTCCCAACAAGCTAGGTGAAGGACTTCTTTCACACACACTTATCTCCCAGATCTGAGCATGTGGAGAGGCATTCGTTCATCTAGCCCAAAGGGAACGGGTTGCAGGAGAAACTTAACTGTGGTTTCTCAGACTGTTTCCTAGTGCCGGTTTGATGTTCCTGCAGTTTTCACTGTAAAACCGATTTGGAGCTAGTACCTCCCCATATATATGTATGGATTGGAGTTTGCAAGTGAAAAGATGCTTTGTTTTCCCAACAAGCTAGGTGAAGTACGGCTTTCACACACACTTATCTCACAGAACTGGGCATGTGGAGAGACGTTCGTTCATCTAGCACAAAAGGAACGGGTTGCTGGAGAAACTTTTACTCTGGTTTCTCAGTCTGATTCCTAGTTCCGGTTTGAAGTTCCTGCAGTTTTCACTGTAAAACAGATTTGGAGCTCGTACCTACCCATATATATGAATGGAGTGGAGTCTGCCACTTAAAAGAAACTTTGTGTTCCCAACAAGCTAGGTGAAGGACGGCTTTCACACACAATTATCTCTCAGAACTGAGCATGTGGAGAGACTTTCGTTCATCTAGCACAAAGGTAACGGGATGCAGGAGAAACATTTACTCTGGTTTCTCAATCTGTTTCCTAGTGCCGGTTTGAATTCCTGCAGTTTTCACTGTAAAACCGTGTTGGAGCTCGTACCTCCCCATATATACGTATGGAGTGGAGTTGGCAAGTGAAAAGAAACTTTGTGTTCCCAACAAGCTAGGTGAATTACGGCTTTCACACACACTTTTCTCTCAGAACTTAGCATGTGGAGAGACGTTCGTTCATCTAGCACAAAAGGAACGGGTTGCTGGAGAAACTTTTACTCTGGTTTCTCAGTCTGATTCCTAGTTCCGGTTTGAACTTCCTGCAGTTTTCACTGTAAAACAGAGTTGGAGATATAACCTCCCCATATATATGTATGGAGTGGTGTTTGCAACTGTAGAGAATCTTTGTGTTCCCAACAAGCTAGGTGAAAGACGGCTTTCACACACACTTATCTCTCAGAACTGAGCATGTGGAGAGACGTTCGTTCATCTAGCACAATGGGACGGGTTGCAGGAGAAACATATACTCTGGTTTCTCAGTCTGTTTCCTAGTGCCGGTTTGAAGTTCCTGCAGTTTTCAGTGTAAAACCGAGTTGGTGCTAGTACCTCCCCATATATATGTATGGATTGGAGTTTGCAACTGAATAGAAACTTTGTGTTCCCAACAAGCTATTTTAAGGACGGTTTTCACACACACTTATCTCTCAGAACTGAGCATGTGGAGAGACATTCGTTCATCTAGCACAAAGGGAACGGTTTGCAGTTGAAACTTTTACTCTGGTTTCTCAGTCTGTTTCCTACTGCCTGTTTGAAGTTCCTGCAGTTTTCACTGTAAAAACGAGTTGGAGCTCGTACCTACCCATATATTTGAATGGAGTGGAGTCTGCAACTTAAAAGAAAATTTGTGTTCCCAACAAGCTATATGAAGGACGGCTTTCAAACACACTTATCTCTCACAACTGAGCATGTGGAGAGACATTTGTTCATCTACCACAAAAGGAACGTGTTGCAGGAGAAAGTTTTACTCTGGTTTCTCAGTCTGTTTCCTAGTGCCGGTTTGAAGTTCCTGCAGTTTTCACTGTAAAATCGATTTGGAGCTAGTAACACCCATATATATGTATGGAGTTGAGTTTGAACCTGAAAAGAAACTTTGTGTTCACAACAAGCTAGGTGAAGGACGGCTTTCACACACACTTATCTCTCAGAACTGAGCATGTGGAGAGACGTTAATTCATCTTGCACAAAGGAAAGGGTTGCAGGAGTAACTTTTACTCTGGTTTCTCAGTCTGTTTCCTAGTGCCGTTTTTAAGTTCCTGCAGTTTTCACTGTAAAACCGTGTTGGAGCTCGTACCTCCCCAGATATATTTATGGAGTGGAATTCGCCAGTGAAAAGAAACTTTGTGTTCCCAACAAGCTAGGTGAATGGCCGCTTTCACACACACTTATCTCTCAGAATTGAGCATGTGGAGAGACGTTCGTTCATCTAGCAAAAATGTAACGGTTTGCATGAGAAACTTTTAGTCTGGTTTCTCAGTCTGTTTCCAAGTGCCGGATTGAAGTTCTTCCAGTTTTCACTGTAAAATCGTGTTGGAGATTGTACCTCCCCTTATAAATTTATGGAGTGTTGTTTGCAACTGAAAAGAAATTTTCTGTTCCCAACAAGCTAGGTGAAGGACGGCTTTCACACACACTTATCTCTCAGAACTGAGCATGTGGATAGACGTTCTTTCATCTAGCACAAATGGAACGGGTTGAAGGAGGAACTTTTTCTCTGGATTCTCAGTCTGTTTTCTAGTGCCGGTTTGAAGTTCCTGCTGTTTTCACTGTAAAACAGAGTTGGAGCTCGTACCTCCCCATATATTTGTATGGATTGGAGTTTGCAAATGAAAAGAAACTTTGTGTTCCCAACAAGCTAGGTGAAGGACTTCTTTCACACACACTTATCTCCCAGATCTGAGCATGTGGAGAGGCGTTCGTTCATCTAGCCCAAAGGGAACGGGTTGCAGGAGAAACTTAACTGTGGTTTCTCAGACTGTTTCCAAGTGGCAGTTTGATGTTCCTGCAGTTTTCACTGTAAAACAGATTTGGAGCTAGTACCTCCCCATATATATGTATGGATTGGAGTTTGCAAGGGAAAAGATGCTTTGTTTTCCCAACAAGCTAGGTGACGTACGGCTTTCACACACACTTATCTCACAGAACTGGGCATGTGGAGAGACGTTCGTTCATCTAGCACAAAAGGAACGGGTTGCTGGAGAAACTTTTACTCTGGTTTCTCAGTCTGATTCCTAGTTCCGGTTTGAAGTTCCTGCAGTTTTCACTGTAAAACAGAGTTGGAGATATTACTTCCCCATATATATGTATGGAGTGGTGTTTGCAACTGTAGAGAATCTTTGTGTTCCCAACAAGCTAGGTGAAAGACGGCTTTCACACACACTTATCTCTCAGAACTGAGCATGTGGAGAGACGTTCGTTCATCTAGCACAAAGGGAACGGGTTGCAGGTGAAACTTTTACTCTGGTTTCTCAGTCTGTTTCCTACTGCCTGTTTGAAGTTCCTGCAGTTTTCACTGTAAAACCGAGTTGGAGCTAGTACCTCCCATTATATATGTATGGAGTGGTGTTTACAACTGAAAAGAAACTTTGTGTTCCCAACAAGCTAGGTGAAGGACGGCTTTCACACACACTTAACTCTCAGAAATGAGCATGTGTAGAGATGTTCGTTCATCTAGCACAAATGGAACGGGTGGAAGGAGGAACTTTTACTCTGGTTTCTCAGTCTGTTTCCTAGTGCCGGTTTGAAGTTCCTGCAGTTTTCACTGTAAAATAGATTTGGAACTCATACCTCCCCATATATATGTATGGATTGGAGTTTGCAACTGAAAAAGAACTTTGTGTTCCCAACAAGCTAGGTGAAGGACTTCTTTCACACACACTTATCTCCCAGATCTGAGCATGTGGAGAGGCGTTCGTTCATCTAGCCCAAAGGGAACGGGATGCAGGAGAAATTTTACTCTGGTTTCTCAGTCTGTTTCCTAGTGCCGGTTTGATGTTCCTGCAGTTTTCACTGTAAAACACAGTTGGACCTCGTACCTCCCCATATATATGTATGGATTGGAGTTTGCAACTGAGAAGAAACGTTGTGTTCCCAACAAGCTAGGTGAAGGACGGCTTTCACAAACACTTATCTCTCAGAACTGAGCATGTGGAGAGACATTCGTCATCTAGCAAAAAGGGAACGGTTTGCAGGAGAAAATTTACTCTGGATTCTCCGTCTGTTTCCTAGTGCCGGTTTGAAGTTCCTACAGTTTTCACTGTAAAACAGATTTGGAGCTCGTACCTCCCCATATATATGTATGGATTGGATTTTGCAACTGAAAAGAAACGTTGTGTTCCCAACAAGCTAGGTGAAATACGGCTTTCACACACAATTATCTCTCAGAAATGAGCATGTGGAGAGACGTTAATTCATCTTGCACAAAGGAAAGGGTTGCAGGTGTAACTTTTACTCTGGTTTCTCAGTCTGTTTCCTAGTGCCGTTTTAAAGTTCCTGCAGTTTTCACTGTAAAACCGCGTTGGAGCTCGTACCTCCCCAGATATATTTATGGAGTGGAATTCGCCAGTGAAAAGAAACTTTGTGTTCCCAACAAGCTAGGTGAAGGGCCGCTTTCACACACACTTATCTCTCAGAATTGAGCATGTGGAGAGACGTTCGTTCATCTAGCAAAAAGGTAACGGTTTGCATGAGAAACTTATAGTCTGGTTTCTCAGTCTGTTTCCAAGTGCCGGATTGAAGTTCTTCCAGTTTTCACTGTAAAATCGTGTTGGAGATTGTACCTCCCCTTATAAATGTATGGAGTGTTTTTTGCAACTGAATAGAAACTTTCTGTTCCCAACAAGCTAGGTGAAGGACGGTTTAACACACACTTATCTCTCAGAACTGAGCATGTGGATAGACGATCGTTCATCTAGCACAAATGGAACGGGTTGAAGGAGGAACTTTTTCTCTGGATTCTCAGTCTGTTTCCTAGTGCCGGTTTGAAGTTCCTGCAGTTTTCACTGTAAAACAGTGTTGGAGCTACTAGCTCCCCATGTATATGTATGGAGTGGGGTTTGCAAATGAAAAGAAACTTTGTGTTCCCAACAAGCTAGGTGAAGTGCGGCTTTCACACACACTTATCTCTCAGAACTGAGCATGAGGAGAGACTTTCGTTCATCTAGCACAAAGGGAACGGGTTGCAGGAAAAACTTTTACTCTGGTTCTCAGTCTGTTTCCTAGTTCCGGTTTGAAGTTCCTGCATATTTCACTGTAAAACCGAGTTGGACCTAGTAGCTCCCCATATATATGTATGGAGTGGGGTTTGCAAGTGAAAAGAAACTTTGTGTTCCCAACAAGCTTGGTGAAGGACGACTTTCACACACAATTAACTCTCAGAACTGACCATGTGGAGAGAAGTTCGTTCATCTAGCACAAAGGGAACGGTTTGAAGGAGAAACTTTTACTCTGTTTTCTCAGTCTGTTTCCTAATGCCGGTTTGAAGTTCCTGCAGTTTTCACTGTAAAATCGATTTGGAGCTAGTAACACCCATATATATGTATGGAGTGGAGTTTGAACCTGAAAAGAAACTTTGTGTTCACAACAAGCTAGGTGAAGGACGGCTTTCACACACCCTAATCTCTCAGAACTGAGCATGTGGAGAGACGTTAATTCATCTTGCACAAAGGAAAGGGTTGCAGGAGTAACTTTTACTCTGGTTTCTCAGTCTGTTTCCTAGTGCCGTTTTTAAGTTCCTGCAGTTTTCACTGCAAAATCGCGTTGGAGCTCGTACCTCCCCAGATAGATTTATGGAGTGGAATTCGCCAGTGAAAATAAACTTTGTGTTCCCAACAAGCTAGGTGAAGGGCCGCTTTCACACACACTTATCTCTCAGAATTGAGCATGTGGAGAGACGTTCTTTCATCTAGCACAAAGGTAACGGTTTGCATGAGAAACTTTTAGTCTGGTTTCTCAGTCTGTTTCCTAGTGCCGGATTGAAGTTCTTCCAGTTTTCTCTGTAAAACCGTGTTGGAGATTGTACCTCCCCTTATAAATGTATGGAGTGTTGTTTGCAAATGAAAAGAAACTTTCTGTTCCCAACAAGCTAGGTGAAGGACGACTTTCACACACACTTATCTCTCAGAACTGAGCATGTGGATAGACGTTCGTTCATCTAGCACAAATGGAACGGGTTGAAGGAGGAACTTTTTCTCTGGATTCTCAGTCTGTTTCCTAGTGCCGGTTTGAAGTTCCTGCTGTTTTCGCTGTTAAACAGAGTTGGAGCTCGTACCTCCCCATATATATGTATGGATTGGAGTTTGCAAATGAAAAGAAACTTTGTGTTCCCAACAAGTTAGGTGAAGGACTTCTTTCACACACACTTATCTCCCAGATCTGAGCATGTGGAGAGGCGTTCGTTCATCTAGCCCAAAGGGAACGGGTTGCAGGAGAAACTAAACTGTGGTTTCTCAGACTGTTTCCTAGTGCCGGTTTGATGTTCCTGCAGTTTTCACTGTAAAACAGATTTGGAGCTAGTATCTCCCCATATATATGTATGGATTGGAGTTTGCATGTGAAAAGATGCTTTGTTTTCCCAACAAGCTAGGTGAAGTACGGCTTTCACACACACTATCTCACAGAACTGGGCATGTGGAGAGACGTTCGTTCATCTAGCACAAAAGGAACGGGTTGCTGGAGAAACTTTTACTCTGGTTTCTCAGTCTGATTCCTAGTTCCGGTTTGAAGTTCCTGCAGTTTTCACTGTAAAACAGAGTTGGAGATATTACCTCCCCATATATATGTATGGAGTGGTGATTGCAACTGTAGAGAATCTTTGTGTTCCCAACAAGCTAGGTGAAAGACGGCTTTCACACACACTTATCTCTCACAACTGAGCATGTGGAGAGACATTTGTTCATCTACCACAAAAGGAACGTGTTGCAGGAGAAAGTTTTACTCTGGTTTCTCAGTCTGTTTCCTAGTGCCGGTTTGAAATTCCTGCAGTTTTCACTGTAAAATCGATTTGGAGCTAGTAACACCCATATATATGTATGGAGTGGAGTTTGAACCTGAAAGGAAACTTTTTGTTCACAACAAGCTAGGTGAAGGACGGCTTTCACACACACTTATCTCTCAGAACTGAGCATGTGGAGAGACGTTAATTCATCTTGCACAAAGGAAAGGGTTGCAGGAGTAACTTTTACTCTGGTTTCTCAGTCTGTTTCCTAGTGCCGTTTTTAAGTTCCTGCAGTTTTCACTGTAAAACCACGTTGGAGCTCGTACCTCCCCAGATATATTTATGGAGTGGAATTCGCCAGTGAAAAGAAACTTTGTGTTCCCAACAAGCTAGGTGAAGGGCCGCTTTCACACACACTTATCTCTCAGAATTGAGCATGTGGAGAGACGTTCGTTCATCTAGCAAAAATGTAACGGTTTGCATGAGAAACTTTTAGTCTGGTTTCTCAGTCTCTTTCCAAGTGCCGGATTGAAGTTCTTCCAGTTTTCACTGTAAAATCGTGTTGGAGATTGTACCTCCCCTTATAAATGTATGGAGTGTTGTTTGCAACTGAAAAGAAACTTTCTGTTCCCAACAAGCTAGGTGAAGGACGGCTTTCACACACACTTATCTCTCAGAACTGAGCATGTGGATAGACGTTCGTTCATCTAGCACAAATGGAACGGGTTGAAGGAGGAACTTTTTCTCTGGATTCTCAGTCTGTTTCCTAGTGCCGGTTTGAAGTTCCTGCTGTTTTCACTGTAAAACAGAGTTGGAGCTCGTACCTCCCCATATATATGTATGGATTGGAGTTTGCAACTGAAAAGAAACTTTGTGTTCCCAACAAGCTAGGTGAAGGACTTCTTTCACACACACTTATCTCCCAGATCTGAGCATGTGGAGAGGCGTTCGTTCATCTAGCCCAAAGGGAACGGGTTGCAGGAGAAACTTAACTGTGGTTTCTCAGACTGTTTCCAAGTGCCGGTTTGATGTTCCTGCAGTTTTCACTGTAAAACAGAATTGGAGCTAGTACCTCCCCATATATATGTATGGATTGGAGTTTGCAAGTGAAAAGATGCTTTGTTTTCCCAACAAGCTAGGTGAAGTACGGCTTTCACACACACTTATCTCACAGAACTGGGCATGTGGAGAGACGTTCGTTCATCTAGCACAAAAGGAACGGGTTGCTGGAGAAACTTTTACTCTGGTTTCTCAGTCTGATTCCTAGTTCCGGTTTGAAGTTCCTGCAGTTTTCACTGTAAAACAGAGTTGGAGATATTACCTCCCCATATATATGTATGGAGTGGTGTTTGCAACTGTAGAGAATCTTTGTGTTCCCAACAAGCTAGGTGAAAGACGGCTTTCACACACACTTATCTCTCAGAACTGAGCATGTGGAGAGACGTTCGTTCATCTAGCACAAAGGGAACGGGTTGCAGGTGAAACTTTTACTCTGGTTTCTCAGTCTGTTTCCTACTGCCTGTTTGAAGTTCCTGCAGTTTTCACTGTAAAACCGAGTTGGAGCTAGTACCTCCCATTATATATGTATGGAGTGGTGTTTACAACTGAAAAGAAACTTTGTGTTCCCAACAAGCTAGGTGAAGGACGGCTTTCACACACACTTAACTCTCAGAAATGAGCATGTGTAGAGATGTTCGTTCATCTAGCACAAATGGAACGGGTGGAAGGAGGAACTTTTACTCTGGTTTCTCAGTCTGTTTCCTAGTGCCGGTTTGAAGTTCCTGCAGTTTTCACTGTAAAATAGAGTTGGAACTCATACCTCCCCATATATATGTATGGATTGGAGTTTGCAACTGAAAAAGAACTTTGTGTTCCCAACAAGCTAGGTGAAGGACTTCTTTCACACACACTTATCTCCCAGATCTGAGCATGTGGAGAGGCGTTCGTTCATCTAGCCCAAAGGGAACGGGATGCAGGAGAAACTTTACTCTGGTTTCTCAGTCTGTTTCCTAGTTCCGGTTTGATGTTCCTGCAGTTTTCACTGTAAAACACAGTTGGACCTCGTACCTCCCCATATATATGTATGGATTGGAGTTTGCAACTGAGAAGAAACGTTGTGTTCCCAACAAGCTAGGTGAAGGACGGCTTTCACAAACACTTATCTCTCAGAACTGAGCATGTGGAGAGACTTTCGTCATCTAGCACAAAGGAAATGGTTTGCAGGAGAAAATTTACTCTGGATTCTCCGTCTGTTTCCTAGTGCCGGTTTGAAGTTCCTACAGTTTTCACTGTAAAACAGATTTGGAGCTCGTACCTCCCCATATATATGTATGGATTGGATTTTGCAACTGAAAAGAAACGTTGTGTTCCCAACAAGCTAGGTGAAATACGGCTTTCACACACAATTATCTCTCAGAACTGAGCATGTGGAGAGACGTTAATTCATCTTGCACAAAGGAAAGGGTTGCAGGAGTAACTTTTACTCTGGTTTCTCAGTCTGTTTCCTAGTGCCGTTTTTAAGTTCCTGCAGTTTTCACTGTAAAACCGCGTTGGAGCTCGTACCTCCCCAGATATATTTATGGAGTGGAATTCGCCAGTGAAAAGAAACTTTGTGTTCCCAACAAGCTAGGTGAAAGGCCGCTTTCACACACAATTATCTCTCAGAATTGAGCATGTGGAGAGACGTTCGTTCATCTAGCAAAAAGGTAACGGTTTGCATGAGAAACTTTTAGTCTGGTTTCTCAGTCTGTTTCCAAGTGCCGGATTGAAGTTCTTCCAGTTTTCACTGTAAAATCGTGTTGGAGATTGTACCTCCCCTTATAAATGTATGGAGTGTTGTTTGCAACTGAAAAGAAACTTTCTGTTCCCAACAAGCTAGGTGAAGGACGGCTTTCACACACACTTATCTCTCAGAACTGAGCATGTGGATAGACGTTCGTTCATCTAGCACAAATGGAACGGTTTGAAGGAGGAACTATTTCTCTGGATTCTCAGTCTGTTTCCTAGTGCCGGTTTGAAGTTCCTGCTGTTTTCACTGTAAAACAGTTTTGGAGCTCGTACTTCCCCATATATATGTATGGATTGGAGTTTGCAAATGAAAAGAAACTTTGTGTTCCCAACAAGCTAGGTGAAGGACTTCTTTCACACACACTTATCTCCCAGATCTGAGCATGTGGAGAGGCGTTCGTTCATCTAGCCCAAAGGGAACGGGTTGCAGGAGAAACTTAACTGTGGTTTCTCAGACTGTTTCCAAGTGCCGGTTTGATGTTCCTGCAGTTTTCACTGTAAAACAGAATTGGAGCTAGTACCTCCCCATATATATGTATGGATTGGAGTTTGCAAGTGAAAAGATGCTTTGTTTTCCCAACAAGCTAGGTGAAGTACGGCTTTCACACACACTTATCTCACAGAACTGGGCATGTGGAGAGACGTTCGTTCATCTAGCACAAAAGGAACGGGTTGCTGGAGAAACTTTTACTCTGGTTTCTCAGTCTGATTCCTAGTTCCGGTTTGAAGTTCCTGCAGTTTTCACTGTAAAACAGAGTTGGAGATATTACCTCCCCATATATATGTATGGAGTGGTGTTTGCAACTGTAGAGAATCTTTGTGTTCCCAACAAGCTAGGTGAAAGACGGCTTTCACACACACTTATCTCTCAGAACTGAGCATGTGGAGAGACGTTCGTTCATCTAGCACAAAGGGAACGGGTTGCAGGTGAAACTTTTACTCTGGTTTCTCAGTCTGTTTCCTACTGCCTGTTTGAAGTTCCTGCAGTTTTCACTGTAAAACCGAGTTGGAGCTAGTACCTCCCATTATATATGTATGGAGTGGTGTTTACAACTGAAAAGAAACTTTGTGTTCCCAACAAGCTAGGTGAAGGACGGCTTTCACACACACTTAACTCTCAGAAATGAGCATGTGTAGAGATGTTCGTTCATCTAGCACAAATGGAACGGGTGGAAGGAGGAACTTTTACTCTGGTTTCTCAGTCTGTTTCCTAGTGCCGGTTTGAAGTTCCTGCAGTTTTCACTGTAAAATAGAGTTGGAACTCATACCTCCCCATATATATGTATGGATTGGAGTTTGCAACTGAAAAAGAACTTTGTGTTCCCAACAAGCTAGGTGAAGGACTTCTTTCACACACACTTATCTCCCAGATCTGAGCATGTGGAGAGGCGTTCGTTCATCTAGCCCAAAGGGAACGGGATGCAGGAGAAACTTTACTCTGGTTTCTCAGTCTGTTTCCTAGTTCCGGTTTGATGTTCCTGCAGTTTTCACTGTAAAACACAGTTGGACCTCGTACCTCCCCATATATATGTATGGATTGGAGTTTGCAACTGAGAAGAAACGTTGTGTTCCCAACAAGCTAGGTGAAGGACGGCTTTCACAAACACTTATCTCTCAGAACTGAGCATGTGGAGAGACTTTCGTCATCTAGCACAAAGGAAATGGTTTGCAGGAGAAAATTTACTCTGGATTCTCCGTCTGTTTCCTAGTGCCGGTTTGAAGTTCCTACAGTTTTCACTGTAAAACAGATTTGGAGCTCGTACCTCCCCATATATATGTATGGATTGGATTTTGCAACTGAAAAGAAACGTTGTGTTCCCAACAAGCTAGGTGAAATACGGCTTTCACACACAATTATCTCTCAGAACTGAGCATGTGGAGAGACGTTAATTCATCTTGCACAAAGGAAAGGGTTGCAGGAGTAACTTTTACTCTGGTTTCTCAGTCTGTTTCCTAGTGCCGTTTTTAAGTTCCTGCAGTTTTCACTGTAAAACCGCGTTGGAGCTCGTACCTCCCCAGATATATTTATGGAGTGGAATTCGCCAGTGAAAAGAAACTTTGTGTTCCCAACAAGCTAGGTGAAAGGCCGCTTTCACACACAATTATCTCTCAGAATTGAGCATGTGGAGAGACGTTCGTTCATCTAGCAAAAAGGTAACGGTTTGCATGAGAAACTTTTAGTCTGGTTTCTCAGTCTGTTTCCAAGTGCCGGATTGAAGTTCTTCCAGTTTTCACTGTAAAATCGTGTTGGAGATTGTACCTCCCCTTATAAATGTATGGAGTGTTGTTTGCAACTGAAAAGAAACTTTCTGTTCCCAACAAGCTAGGTGAAGGACGGCTTTCACACACACTTATCTCTCAGAACTGAGCATGTGGATAGACGTTCGTTCATCTAGCACAAATGGAACGGTTTGAAGGAGGAACTATTTCTCTGGATTCTCAGTCTGTTTCCTAGTGCCGGTTTGAAGTTCCTGCTGTTTTCACTGTAAAACAGTTTTGGAGCTCGTACTTCCCCATATATATGTATGGATTGGAGTTTGCAAATGAAAAGAAACTTTGTGTTCCCAACAAGCTAGGTGAAGGACTTCTTTCACACACACTTATCTCCCAGATCTGAGCATGTGGAGAGGCGTTCGTTCATCTAGCCCAAAGGGAACGGTTTGCAGGAGAAACTTAACTGTGGTTTCTCAGACTGTTTCCAAGTGCCGGTTTGATGTTCCTGCAGTTTTCACTGTAAAAGAGATTTGGAGCTAGTACCTCCCCATATATATGTATGGATTGCAGTTTGCAAGGGAAAAGATGCTTTGTTTTCCCAACAAGCTAGGTGAAGTACGGCTTTCACACACACTTATCTCACAGAACTGGGCATGTGGAGATACGTTCGTTCATCTAGCACAAAAGGAACGGGTTGCTGGAGAAACTTTTACTCTGGTTTCTCAGTCTGATTAATAGTTCCGGTTTGAAGTTCCTGCAGTTTTCACTGTAAAACAGAGTTGGAGATATTACCTCCCCATATATATGTATGGAGTGGTGTTTGCAACTGTAGAGAATCTTTGTGTTCCCAACAAGCTAGGTGAAAGACGGCTTTCACACACACTTATCTCTCAGAACTGAGCATGTGGAGAGACGTTCGTTCATCTAGCACAAAGGGAACGGGTTGCAGGTGAAACTTTTACTCTGGTTTCTCAGTCTGTTTCCTACTGCCTGTTTGAAGTTCCTGCAGTTTTCACTGTAAAACCGAGTTGGAGCTAGTACCTCCCATTATATATGTATGGAGTGGTGTTTACAACTGAAAAGAAACTTTGTGTTCCCAACAAGCTAGGTGAAGGACGGCTTTCACACACACTTAACTCTCAGAAATGAGCATGTGTAGAGATGTTCGTTCATCTAGCACAAATGGAACGGGTGGAAGGAGGAACTTTTACTCTGGTTTCTCAGTCTGTTTCCTAGTGCCGGTTTGAAGTTCCTGCAGTTTTCACTGTAAAATAGAGTTGGAACTCATACCTCCCCATATATATGTATGGATTGGAGTTTGCAACTGAAAAAGAACTTTGTGTTCCCAACAAGCTAGGTGAAGGACTTCTTTCACACACACTTATCTCCCAGATCTGAGCATGTGGAGAGGCGTTCGTTCATCTAGCCCAAAGGGAACGGGATGCAGGAGAAACTTTACTCTGGTTTCTCAGTCTGTTTCCTAGTGCCGGTTTGATGTTCCTGCAGTTTTCACTGTAAAACACAGTTGGACCTCGTACCTCCCCATATATATGTATGGATTGGTGTTTGCAACTGAGAAGAAACGTTGTGTTCCCAACAAGCTAGGTGAAGGACGGCTTTCACAAACACTTATCTCTCAGAACTGAGCATGTGGAGAGACTTTCGTCATCTAGCACAAAGGGAACGGTTTGCAGGAGAAAATTTACTCTGGATTCTCCGTCTGTTTCCTAGTGCCGGTTTGAAGTTCCTACAGTTTTCACTGTAAAACTGATTTGGAGCTCGTACCTCCCCATATATATGTATGGATTGGATTTTGCAACTGAAAAGAAACGTTGTGTTCCCAACAAGCTAGGTGAAATACGGCTTTCACACACAATTATCTCTCAGAACTGAGCATGTGGAGAGACGTTAATTCATCTTGCACAAAGGAAAGGGTTGCAGGAGTAACTTTTACTCTGGTTTCTCAGTCTGTTTCCTAGTGCCGTTTTTAAGTTCCTGCAGTTTTCACTGTAAAACCGCGTTGGAGCTCGTACCTCCCCAGATATATTTATGGAGTGGAATTCGCCAGTGAAAAGAAACTTTGTGTTCCCAACAAGCTAGGTGAAGGGCCGCTTTCACACACACTTATCTCTCAGAATTGAGCATGTGGAGAGACGTTCGTTCATCTAGCACAAAGGTAACGGTTTGCATGAGAAACTTTTAGTCTGGTTTCTCAGTCTGTTTCCAAGTGCCGGATTGAAGTTCTTCCAGTTTTCACTGTAAAATCGTGTTGGAGATTGTACCTCCCCTTATAAATGTATGGAGTGTTGTTTGCAACTGAAAAGAAACTTTCTGTTCCCAACAAGCTAGGTGAAGGACGGCTTTCACACACACTTATCTCTCAGAACTGAGCATGTGGATAGACGTTCGTTCATCTAGCACAAATGGAACGGGTTTAAAGAGGAAATATTTCTCTGGATTCTCAGTCTGTTTCCTAGTGCCGGTTTGAAGTTCCTGCTGTTTTCACTGTAAAACAGTTTTGGAGCTCGTACCTCCCCATATATATGTATGGATTGGAGTTTGCAAATGAAAAGAAACTTTGTGTTCCCAACAAGCTAGGTGAAGGACTTCTTTCACACACACTTATCTCCCAGATCTGAGCATGTGGAGAGGCGTTCGTTCATCTAGCCCAAAGGGAACGGGTTGCAGGAGAAACTTAACTGTGGTTTCTCAGACTGTTTCCAAGTGCCGGTTTGATGTTCCTGCAGTTTTCACTGTAAAAGAGATTTGGAGCTAGTACCTCCCCATATATATGTATGGATTGCAGTTTGCAAGGGAAAAGATGCTTTGTTTTCCCAACAAGCTAGGTGAAGTACGGCTTTCACACACACTTATCTCACAGAACTGGGCATGTGGAGAGACGTTCGTTCATCTAGCACAAAAGGAACGGGTTGCTGGAGAAACTTTTACTCTGGTTTCTCAGTCTGATTCCTAGTTCCGGTTTGAAGTTCCTGCAGTTTTCACTGTAAAACAGAGTTGGAGATATTACCTCCCCATATATATGTATGGAGTGGTGTTTGCAACTGTAGAGAATCTTTGTGTTCCCAACAAGCTAGGTGAAAGACGGCTTTCACACACACTTATCTCTCAGAACTGAGCATGTGGAGAGACGTTCGTTCATCTAGCACAAAGGGAACGGGTTGCAGGTGAAACTTTTACTCTGGTTTCTCAGTCTGTTTCCTACTGCCTGTTTGAAGTTCCTGCAGTTTTCACTGTAAAACCGAGTTGGAGCTAGTACCTCCCATTATATATGTATGGAGTGGTGTTTACAACTGAAAAGAAACTTTGTGTTCCCAACAAGCTAGGTGAAGGACGGCTTTCACACACACTTAACTCTCAGAAATGAGCATGTGTAGAGATGTTCGTTCATCTAGCACAAATGGAACGGGTGGAAGGAGGGACTTTTACTCTGGTTTCTCAGTCTGTTTCCTAGTGCCGGTTTGAAGTTCCTGCAGTTTTCACTGTAAAATAGAGTTGGAACTCATACCTCCCCATATATATGTATGGATTGGAGTTTGCAACTGAAAAAGAACTTTGTGTTCCCAACAAGCTAGGTGAAGGACTTCTTCACACACACTTATCTCCCAGATCTGAGCATGTGGAGAGGCGTTCGTTCATCTAGCCCAAAGGGAACGGGATGCAGGAGAAACTTTACTATGGTTTCTCAGTCTGTTTCCTAGTGCCGGTTTGATGTTCCTGCAGTTTTCACTGTAAAACACAGTTGGACCTCGTACCTCCCCATATATATGTATGGATTGGAGTTTGCAACTGAGAAGAAACGTTGTGTTCCCAACAAGCTAGGTGAAGGACGGCTTTCACAAACACTTATCTCTCAGAACTGAGCATGTGGAGAGACTTTCGTCATCTAGCACAAAGGGAACGGTTTGCAGGAGAAAATTTACTCTGGATTCTCCGTCTGTTTCCTAGTGCCGGTTTGAAGTTCCTACAGTTTTCACTGTAAAACAGATTTGGAGCTCGTACCTCCCCATATATATGTATGGATTGGATTTTGCAACTGAAAAGAAACTTTGTGTTCCCAACAAGCTAGGTGAAATACGGCTTTCACACACAATTATCTCTCAGAACTGAGCATGTGGAGAGTCGTTCGTTCATCTAGCACAAAGGGAACGGGTTGCAGGGGAAACATTTACTCTGGTTTCTCAGTCTGTTTCCTAGTGCATGTTTGAAGTTCCTGCAGTTTTCACTGTAAAAAAGTGTTGGAGCTACTAGCACCCCATGTATAAGTATGGAGTGGGGTTTGCAAATGAAAAGAAACTTGTGTTCCCAACAAGCTAGGTGAAGTGCGGCTTTCACACACACTTATCTCTCAGAACTGAGCATGAGGAGAGACTTTCGTTCATCTAACACAAAGGGAACGGGTTGCAGGAAAAACTTTTACTCTGGTTTCTCAGTCTGTTTCCTAGTGCCGGTTTGAAGTTCCTGCATATTTCACTGTAAAACCGAGTTGGACCTAGTAGCTCCCCATATATATGTATGGAGTGGGGTTTGCAAGTGAAAAGAAACTTTGTGTTCCCAACAAGCTTGGTGAAGGACGACTTTCACACACAATTATCTCTCAGAACTGACCATGTGGAGAGAAGTTCGTTCATCTAGCACAAAGGGAACGGTTTGAAGGAGAAACTTTTACTCTGTTTTCTCAGTCTGTTTCCTAATGCCGGTTTGAAGTTCCTGCAGTTTTCACTGTAAAATCGATTTGGAGCTAGTAATACCCATATATATGTATGGAGTGGAGTTTGAACCTGAAAAGAAACTTTGTGTTCACAACAAGCTAGGTGAAGGACGGCTTTCACACACCCTTATCTCCCAGAACTGAGCATGTGGAGAGACGTTAATTCATCTTGCACAAAGGAAAGGGTTGCAGGAGTAACTTTTACTCTGGTTTCTCAGTCTGTTTCCTAGTGCCGTTTTTAAGTTCCTGCAGTTTTCACTGCAAAATCGCGTTGGAGCTCGTACCTCCCCAGATATATTTATGGAGTGGAATTCGCCAGTGAAAAGAAACTTTGTGTTCCCAACAAGCTAGGTGAAGGGCCGCTTTCACACACACTTATCTCTCAGAATTTAGCATGTGGAGAGACGTTCGTTCATCTAGCACAAAGGTAACGGTTTGCATGAGAAACTTTTAGTCTGGTTTCTCAGTCTGTTTCCTAGTGCCGGATTGAAGTTCTTCCAGTTTTCTCTGCAAAACAGTGTTGGAGATTGTACCTCCCCTTATAAATGTATGGAGTGTTGTTTGCAACTGAAAAGAAACTGTCTGTTCCCAACAAGCTAGGTGAAGGACGGCTTTCACACACACTTATCTCTCAGAACTGAGCGTGTGGATAGACGTTCGTTCATCTAGCACAAATGGAACGGGTTGAAGGAGGAACTTTTTCTCTGTATTCTCAGTCTGTTTCCTAGTGCCGGTTTGAAGTTCCTGCTGTTTTCGCTGTAAAACAGAGTTGGAGCTCGTACCTCCCCATATATATGTATGGATTGGAGTTTGCAAATGAAAAGAAACTTTGTGTTCCCAACAAGTTAGGTGAAGGACTTCTTTCACACACACTTATCTCCCAGATCTGAGCATGTGGAGAGGCGTTCGTTCATCTAGCACAAAGGGAACGGTTTGCAGGTGAAACTTTTACTCTGGTTTCTCAGTCTGTTTCCTACTGCCTGTTTGAAGTTCCTGCAGTTTTCACTGTAAAACCGAGTTGGAGCTAGTACCTCCCATTATATATGTATGGAGTGGTGTTTACAACTGAAAAGAAACTTTGTGTTCCCAACAAGCTAGGTGAAGGACGGCTTTCACACACACTTAACTCTCAGAAATGAGCATGTGTAGAGATGTTCGTTCATCTAGCACAAATGGAACGGGTGGAAGGAGGAACTTTTACTCTGGTTTCTCAGTCTGTTTCCTAGTGCCGGTTTGAAGTTCCTGCAGTTTTCACTGTAAAATAGATTTGGAACTCATACCTCCCCATATATATGTATGGATTGGAGTTTGCAACTGAGAAGAAACGTTGTGTTCCCAACAAGCTAGGTGAAGGACGGCTTTCACAAACACTTATCTCTCAGAACTGAGCATGTGGAGAGACTTTCGTCATCTAGCAAAAAGGGAACGGTTTGCAGGAGAAAATTTACTCTGGATTCTCCGTCTGTTTCCTAGTGCCGGTTTGAAGTTCCTACAGTTTTCACTGTAAAACAGATTTGGAGCTCGTACCTCCCCATATATATGTATGGATTGGATTTTGCAACTGAAAAGAAACGTTGTGTTCCCAACAAGCTAGGTGAAATACGGCTTTCACACACAATTATCTCTCAGAAATGAGCATGTGGAGAGACGTTAATTCATCTTGCACAAAGGAAAGGGTTGCAGGTGTAACTTTTACTCTGGTTTCTCAGTCTGTTTCCTAGTGCCGTTTTAAAGTTCCTGCAGTTTTCACTGTAAAACCGCGTTGGAGCTCGTACCTCCCCAGATATATTTATGGAGTGGAATTCGCCAGTGAAAAGAAACTTTGTGTTCCCAACAAGCTAGGTGAAGGGCCGCTTTCACACACACTTATCTCTCAGAATTGAGCATGTGGAGAGACGTTCGTTCATCTAGCAAAAAGGTAACGGTTTGCATGAGAAACTTATAGTCTGGTTTCTCAGTCTGTTTCCAAGTGCCGGATTGAAGTTCTTCCAGTTTTCACTGTAAAATCGTGTTGGAGATTGTACCTCCCCTTATAAATGTATGGAGTGTTTTTTGCAACTGAATAGAAACTTTCTGTTCCCAACAAGCTAGGTGAAGGACGGTTTAACACACACTTATCTCTCAGAACTGAGCATGTGGATAGACGATCGTTCATCTAGCACAAATGGAACGGGTTGAAGGAGGAACTTTTTCTCTGGATTCTCAGTCTGTTTCCTAGTGCCGGTTTGAAGTTCCTGCAGTTTTCACTGTAAAACAGTGTTGGAGCTACTAGCTCCCCATGTATATGTATGGAGTGGGGTTTGCAAATGAAAAGAAACTTTGTGTTCCCAACAAGCTAGGTGAAGTGCGGCTTTCACACACACTTATCTCTCAGAACTGAGCATGAGGAGAGACTTTCGTTCATCTAGCACAAAGGGAACGGGTTGCAGGAAAAACTTTTACTCTGGTTCTCAGTCTGTTTCCTAGTGCCGGTTTGAAGTTCCTGCATATTTCACTGTAAAACCGAGTTGGACCTAGTAGCTCCCCATATATATGTATGGAGTGGGGTTTGCAAGTGAAAAGAAACTTTGTGTTCCCAACAAGCTTGGTGAAGGACGACTTTCACACACAATTAACTCTCAGAACTGACCATGTGGAGAGAAGTTCGTTCATCTAGCACAAAGGGAACGGTTTGAAGGAGAAACTTTTACTCTGTTTTCTCCGTCTGTTTCCTAATGCCGGTTTGAAGTTCCTGCAGTTTTCACTGTAAAATCGATTTGGAGCTAGTAACACCCATATATATGTATGGAGTGGAGTTTGAACCTGAAAAGAAACTTTGTGTTCACAACAAGCTAGGTGAAGGACGGCTTTCACACACCCTAATCTCTCAGAACTGAGCATGTGGAGAGACGTTAATTCATCTTGCACAAAGGAAAGGTTTGCAGGAGTAACTTTTACTCTGGTTTCTCAGTCTGTTTCCTAGTGCCGTTTTTAAGTTCCTGCAGTTTTCACTGCAAAATCGCGTTGGAGCTCGTACCTCCCCAGATAGATTTATGGAGTGGAATTCGCCAGTGAAAAGAAACTTTGTGTTCCCAACAAGCTAGGTGAAGGGCCGCTTTCACACACACTTATCTCTCAGAATTGAGCATGTGGAGAGACGTTCGTTCATCTAGCACAAAGGTAACGGTTTGCATGAGAAACTTTTAGTCTGGTTTCTCAGTCTGTTTCCTAGTGCCGGATTGAAGTTCTTCCAGTTTTCTCTGTAAAACCGTGTTGGAGATTGTACCTCCCCTTATAAATGTATGGAGTGTTGTTTGCAAATGAAAAGAAACTTTCTGTTCCCAACAAGCTAGGTGAAGGACGACTTTCACACACACTTATCTCTCAGAACTGAGCATGTGGATAGACGTTCGTTCATCTAGCACAAATGGAACGGGTTGAAGGAGGAACTTTTTCTCTGGATTCTCAGTCTGTTTCCTAGTGCCGGTTTGAAGTTCCTGCTGTTTTCGCTGTAAAACAGAGTTGGAGCTCGTACCTCCCCATATATATGTATGGATTGGAGTTTGCAAATGAAAAGAAACTTTGTGTTCCCAACAAGCTAGGTGAAGGACTTCTTTCACACACACTTATCTCCCAGATCTGAGCATGTGGAGAGGCATTCGTTCATCTAGCCCAAAGGGAACGGGTTGCAGGAGAAACTTAACTGTGGTTTCTCAGACTGTTTCCTAGTGCCGGTTTGATGTTCCTGCAGTTTTCACTGTAAAACAGATTTGGAGCTAGTACCTCCCCATATATATGTATGGATTGGAGTTTGCAAGTGAAAAGATGCTTTGTTTTCCCAACAAGCTAAGTGAAGTACGGCTTTCACACACACTTATCTCACAGAACTGGGCATGTGGAGAGACGTTCGTTCATCTAGCACAAAAGGAACGGGTTGCTGGAGAAACTTTTACTCTGGTTTCTCAGTCTGATTCCTAGTTCCGGTTTGAAGTTCCTGCAGTTTTCACTGTAAAACAGATTTGGAGCTCGTACCTACCCATATATATGAATGGAGTGGAGTCTGCCACTTAAAAGAAACTTTGTGTTCCCAACAAGCTAGGTGAAGGACGGCTTTCACACACAATTATCTCTCAGAACTGAGCATGTGGAGAGACTTTCGTTCATCTAGCACAAAGGTAACGGGATGCAGGAGAAACATTTACTCTGGTTTCTCAATCTGTTTCCTAGTGCCGGTTTGAATTCCTGCAGTTTTCACTGTAAAACCGTGTTGGAGCTCGTACCTCCCCATATATACGTATGGAGTGGAGTTGGCAAGTGAAAAGAAACTTTGTGTTCCCAACAAGCTAGGTGAATTACGGCTTTCACACACACTTTTCTCTCAGAACTTAGCATGTGGAGAGACGTTCGTTCATCTAGCACAAAAGGAACGGGTTGCTGGAGAAACTTTTACTCTGGTTTCTCAGTCTGATTCCTAGTTCCGGTTTGAACTTCCTGCAGTTTTCACTGTAAAACAGAGTTGGAGATATAACCTCCCCATATATATGTATGGAGTGGTGTTTGCAACTGTAGAGAATCTTTGTGTTCCCAACAAGCTAGGTGAAAGACGGCTTTCACACACACTTATCTCTCAGAACTGAGCATGTGGAGAGACGTTCGTTCATCTAGCACAATGGGACGGGTTGCAGGAGAAACATATACTCTGGTTTCTCAGTCTGTTTCCTAGTGCCGGTTTGAAGTTCCTGCAGTTTTCAGTGTAAAACCGAGTTGGTGCTAGTACCTCCCCATATATATGTATGGATTGGAGTTTGCAACTGAATAGAAACTTTGTGTTCCCAACAAGCTATTTTAAGGACGGTTTTCACACACACTTATCTCTCAGAACTGAGCATGTGGAGAGACATTCATTCATCTAGCACAAAGGGAACGGTTTGCAGTTGAAACTTTTACTCTGGTTTCTCAGTCTGTTTCCTACTGCCTGTTTGAAGTTCCTGCAGTTTTCACTGTAAAAACGAGTTGGAGCTCGTACCTACCCATATATTTGAATGGAGTGGAGTCTGCAACTTAAAAGAAAATTTGTGTTCCCAACAAGCTATATGAAGGACGGCTTTCAAACACACTTATCTCTCACAACTGAGCATGTGGAGAGACATTTGTTCATCTACCACAAAAGGAACGTGTTGCAGGAGAAAGTTTTACTCTGGTTTCTCAGTCTGTTTCCTAGTGCCGGTTTGAAGTTCCTGCAGTTTTCACTGTAAAATCGATTTGGAGCTAGTAACACCCATATATATGTATGGAGTTGAGTTTGAACCTGAAAAGAAACTTTGTGTTCACAACAAGCTAGGTGAAGGACGGCTTTCACACACACTTATCTCTCAGAACTGAGCATGTGGAGAGACGTTAATTCATCTTGCACAAAGGAAAGGGTTGCAGGAGTAACTTTTACTCTGGTTTCTCAGTCTGTTTCCTAGTGCCGTTTTTAAGTTCCTGCAGTTTTCACTGTAAAACCGTGTTGGAGCTCGTACCTCCCCAGATATATTTATGGAGTGGAATTCGCCAGTGAAAAGAAACTTTGTGTTCCCAACAAGCTAGGTGAATGGCCGCTTTCACACACACTTATCTCTCAGAATTGAGCATGTGGAGAGACGTTCGTTCATCTAGCAAAAATGTAACGGTTTGCATGAGAAACTTTTAGTCTGGTTTCTCAGTCTGTTTCCAAGTGCCGGATTGAAGTTCTTCCAGTTTTCACTGTAAAATCGTGTTGGAGATTGTACCTCCCCTTATAAATTTATGGAGTGTTGTTTGCAACTGAAAAGAAACTTTCTGTTCCCAACAAGCTAGGTGAAGGACGGCTTTCACACACACTTATCTCTCAGAACTGAGCATGTGGATAGACGTTCTTTCATCTAGCACAAATGGAACGGTTTGAAGGAGGAACTTTTTCTCTGGATTCTCAGTCTGTTTCCTAGTGCCGGTTTGAAGTTCCTGCTGTTTTCACTGTAAAACAGAGTTGGAGCTCGTACCTCCCCATATATATGTATGGATTGGAGTTTGCAAATGAAAAGAAACTTTGTGTTCCCAACAAGCTAGGTGAAGGACTTCTTTCACACACACTTATCTCCCAGATCTGAGCATGTGGAGAGGCGTTCGTTCATCTAGCCCAAAGGGAACGGGTTGCAGGAGAAACTTAACTGTGGTTTCTCAGACTGTTTCCAAGTGGCAGTTTGATGTTCCTGCAGTTTTCACTGTAAAACAGATTTGGAGCTAGTACCTCCCCATATATATGTATGGATTGGAGTTTGCAAGGGAAAAGATGCTTTGTTTTCCCAACAAGCTAGGTGACGTACGGCTTTCACACACACTTATCTCACAGAACTGGGCATGTGGAGAGACGTTCGTTCATCTAGCACAAAAGGAACGGGTTGCTGGAGAAACTTTTACTCTGGTTTCTCAGTCTGATTCCTAGTTCCGGTTTGAAGTTCCTGCAGTTTTCACTGTAAAACAGAGTTGGAGATATTACTTCCCCATATATATGTATGGAGTGGTGTTTGCAACTGTAGAGAATCTTTGTGTTCCCAACAAGCTAGGTGAAAGACGGCTTTCACACACACTTATCTCTCAGAACTGAGCATGTGGAGAGACGTTCGTTCATCTAGCACAAAGGGAACGGGTTGCAGGTGAAACTTTTACTCTGGTTTCTCAGTCTGTTTCCTACTGCCTGTTTGAAGTTCCTGCAGTTTTCACTGTAAAACCGAGTTGGAGCTAGTACCTCCCATTATATATGTATGGAGTGGTGTTTACAACTGAAAAGAAACTTTGTGTTCCCAACAAGCTAGGTGAAGGACGGCTTTCACACACACTTAACTCTCAGAAATGAGCATGTGTAGAGATGTTCGTTCATCTAGCACAAATGGAACGGGTGGAAGGAGGAACTTTTACTCTGGTTTCTCAGTCTGTTTCCTAGTGCCGGTTTGAAGTTCCTGCAGTTTTCACTGTAAAATAGATTTGGAACTCATACCTCCCCATATATATGTATGGATTGGAGTTTGCAACTGAAAAAGAACTTTGTGTTCCCAACAAGCTAGGTGAAGGACTTCTTTCACACACACTTATCTCCCAGATCTGAGCATGTGGAGAGGCGTTCGTTCATCTAGCCCAAAGGGAACGGGATGCAGGAGAAATTTTACTCTGGTTTCTCAGTCTGTTTCCTAGTGCCGGTTTGATGTTCCTGCAGTTTTCACTGTAAAACACAGTTGGACCTCGTACCTCCCCATATATATGTATGGATTGGAGTTTGCAACTGAGAAGAAACGTTGTGTTCCCAACAAGCTAGGTGAAGGACGGCTTTCACAAACACTTATCTCTCAGAACTGAGCATGTGGAGAGACTTTCGTCATCTAGCAAAAAGGGAACGGTTTGCAGGAGAAAATTTACTCTGGATTCTCCGTCTGTTTCCTAGTGCCGGTTTGAAGTTCCTACAGTTTTCACTGTAAAACAGATTTGGAGCTCGTACCTCCCCATATATATGTATGGATTGGATTTTGCAACTGAAAAGAAACGTTGTGTTCCCAACAAGCTAGGTGAAATACGGCTTTCACACACAATTATCTCTCAGAAATGAGCATGTGGAGAGACGTTAATTCATCTTGCACAAAGGAAAGGGTTGCAGGTGTAACTTTTACTCTGGTTTCTCAGTCTGTTTCCTAGTGCCGTTTTAAAGTTCCTGCAGTTTTCACTGTAAAACCGCGTTGGAGCTCGTACCTCCCCAGATATATTTATGGAGTGGAATTCGCCAGTGAAAAGAAACTTTGTGTTCCCAACAAGCTAGGTGAAGGGCCGCTTTCACACACACTTATCTCTCAGAATTGTGCATGTGGAGAGACGTTCGTTCATCTAGCAAAAAGGTAACGGTTTGCATGAGAAACTTATAGTCTGGTTTCTCAGTCTGTTTCCAAGTGCCGGATTGAAGTTCTTCCAGTTTTCACTGTAAAATCGTGTTGGAGATTGTACCTCCCCTTATAAATGTATGGAGTGTTTTTTGCAACTGAATAGAAACTTTCTGTTCCCAACAAGCTAGGTGAAGGACGGTTTAACACACACTTATCTCTCAGAACTGAGCATGTGGATAGACGATCGTTCATCTAGCACAAATGGAACGGGTTGAAGGAGGAACTTTTTCTCTGGATTCTCAGTCTGTTTCCTAGTGCCGGTTTGAAGTTCCTGCAGTTTTCACTGTAAAACAGTGTTGGAGCTACTAGCTCCCCATGTATATGTATGGAGTGGGGTTTGCAAATGAAAAGAAACTTTGTGTTCCCAACAAGCTAGGTGAAGTGCGGCTTTCACACACACTTATCTCTCAGAACTGAGCATGAGGAGAGACTTTCGTTCATCTAGCACAAAGGGAACGGGTTGCAGGAAAAACTTTTACTCTGGTTCTCAGTCTGTTTCCTAGTTCCGGTTTGAAGTTCCTGCATATTTCACTGTAAAACCGAGTTGGACCTAGTAGCTCCCCATATATATGTATGGAGTGGGGTTTGCAAGTGAAAAGAAACTTTGTGTTCCCAACAAGCTTGGTGAAGGACGACTTTCACACACAATTAACTCTCAGAACTGACCATGTGGAGAGAAGTTCGTTCATCTAGCACAAAGGGAACGGTTTGAAGGAGAAACTTTTACTCTGTTTTCTCAGTCTGTTTCCTAATGCCGGTTTGAAGTTCCTGCAGTTTTCACTGTAAAATCGATTTGGAGCTAGTAACACCCATATATATGTATGGAGTGGAGTTTGAACCTGAAAAGAAACTTTGTGTTCACAACAAGCTAGGTGAAGGACGGCTTTCACACACCCTAATCTCTCAGAACTGAGCATGTGGAGAGACGTTAATTCATCTTGCACAAAGGAAAGGGTTGCAGGAGTAACTTTTACTCTGGTTTCTCAGTCTGTTTCCTAGTGCCGTTTTTAAGTTCCTGCAGTTTTCACTGCAAAATCGCGTTGGAGCTCGTACCTCCCCAGATAGATTTATGGAGTGGAATTCGCCAGTGAAAATAAACTTTGTGTTCCCAACAAGCTAGGTGAAGGGCCGCTTTCACACACACTTATCTCTCAGAATTGAGCATGTGGAGAGACGTTCTTTCATCTAGCACAAAGGTAACGGTTTGCATGAGAAACTTTTAGTCTGGTTTCTCAGTCTGTTTCCTAGTGCCGGATTGAAGTTCTTCCAGTTTTCTCTGTAAAACCGTGTTGGAGATTGTACCTCCCCTTATAAATGTATGGAGTGTTGTTTGCAAATGAAAAGAAACTTTCTGTTCCCAACAAGCTAGGTGAAGGACGACTTTCACACACACTTATCTCTCAGAACTGAGCATGTGGATAGACGTTCGTTCATCTAGCACAAATGGAACGGGTTGAAGGAGGAACTTTTTCTCTGGATTCTCAGTCTGTTTCCTAGTGCCGGTTTGAAGTTCCTGCTGTTTTCGCTGTAAAACAGAGTTGGAGCTCGTACCTCCCCATATATATGTATGGATTGGAGTTTGCAAATGAAAAGAAACTTTGTGTTCCCAACAAGTTAGGTGAAGGACTTCTTTCACACACACTTATCTCCCAGATCTGAGCATGTGGAGAGGCGTTCGTTCATCTAGCCCAAAGGGAACGGGTTGCAGGAGAAACTAAACTGTGGTTTCTCAGACTGTTTCCTAGTGCCGGTTTGATGTTCCTGCAGTTTTCACTGTAAAACAGATTTGGAGCTAGTATCTCCCCATATATATGTATGGATTGGAGTTTGCATGTGAAAAGATGCTTTGTTTTCCCAACAAGCTAGGTGAAGTACGGCTTTCACACACACTATCTCACAGAACTGGGCATGTGGAGAGACGTTCGTTCATCTAGCACAAAAGGAACGGGTTGCTGGAGAAACTTTTACTCTGGTTTCTCAGTCTGATTCCTAGTTCCGGTTTGAAGTTCCTGCAGTTTTCACTGTAAAACAGAGTTGGAGATATTACCTCCCCATATATATGTATGGAGTGGTGATTGCAACTGTAGAGAATCTTTGTGTTCCCAACAAGCTAGGTGAAAGACGGCTTTCACACACACTTATCTCTCACAACTGAGCATGTGGAGAGACATTTGTTCATCTACCACAAAAGGAACGTGTTGCAGGAGAAAGTTTTACTCTGGTTTCTCAGTCTGTTTCCTAGTGCCGGTTTGAAGTTCCTGCAGTTTTCACTGTAAAATCGATTTGGAGCTAGTAACACCCATATATATGTATGGAGTGGAGTTTGAACCTGAAAGGAAACTTTTTGTTCACAACAAGCTAGGTGAAGGACGGGTTTCACACACACTTATCTCTCAGAACTGAGCATGTGGAGAGACGTTAATTCATCTTGCACAAAGGAAAGGGTTGCAGGAGTAACTTTTACTCTGGTTTCTCAGTCTGTTTCCTAGTGCCGTTTTTAAGTTCCTGCAGTTTTCACTGTAAAACCACGTTGGAGCTCGTACCTCCCCAGATATATTTATGGAGTGGAATTCGCCAGTGAAAAGAAACTTTGTGTTCCCAACAAGCTAGGTGAAGGGCCGCTTTCACACACACTTATCTCTCAGAATTGAGCATGTGGAGAGACGTTCGTTCATCTAGCAAAAATGTAACGGTTTGCATGAGAAACTTTTAGTCTGGTTTCTCAGTCTCTTTCCAAGTGCCGGATTGAAGTTCTTCCAGTTTTCACTGTAAAATCGTGTTGGAGATTGTACCTCCCCTTATAAATGTATGGAGTGTTGTTTGCAACTGAAAAGAAACTTTCTGTTCCCAACAAGCTAGGTGAAGGACGGCTTTCACACACACTTATCTCTCAGAACTGAGCATGTGGATAGACGTTCGTTCATCTAGCACAAATGGAACGGGTTGAAGGAGGAAATTTTTCTCTGGATTCTCAGTCTGTTTCCTAGTGCCGGTTTGAAGTTCCTGCTGTTTTCACTGTAAAACAGAGTTGGAGCTCGTACCTCCCCATATATATGTATGGATTGGAGTTTGCAACTGAAAAGAAACTTTGTGTTCCCAACAAGCTAGGTGAAGGACTTCTTTCACACACACTTATCTCCCAGATCTGAGCATGTGGAGAGGCGTTCGTTCATCTAGCCCAAAGGGAACGGGTTGCAGGAGAAACTTAACTGTGGTTTCTCAGACTGTTTCCAAGTGCCGGTTTGATGTTCCTGCAGTTTTCACTGTAAAACAGAATTGGAGCTAGTACCTCCCCATATATATGTATGGATTGGAGTTTGCAAGTGAAAAGATGCTTTGTTTTCCCAACAAGCTAGGTGAAGTACGGCTTTCACACACACTTATCTCACAGAACTGGGCATGTGGAGAGACGTTCGTTCATCTAGCACAAAAGGAACGGGTTGCTGGAGAAACTTTTACTCTGGTTTCTCAGTCTGATTCCTAGTTCCGGTTTGAAGTTCCTGCAGTTTTCACTGTAAAACAGAGTTGGAGATATTACCTCCCCATATATATGTATGGAGTGGTGTTTGCAACTGTAGAGAATCTTTGTGTTCCCAACAAGCTAGGTGAAAGACGGCTTTCACACACACTTATCTCTCAGAACTGAGCATGTGGAGAGACGTTCGTTCATCTAGCACAAAGGGAACGGGTTGCAGGTGAAACTTTTACTCTGGTTTCTCAGTCTGTTTCCTACTGCCTGTTTGAAGTTCCTGCAGTTTTCACTGTAAAACCGAGTTGGAGCTAGTACCTCCCATTATATATGTATGGAGTGGTGTTTACAACTGAAAAGAAACTTTGTGTTCCCAACAAGCTAGGTGAAGGACGGCTTTCACACACACTTAACTCTCAGAAATGAGCATGTGTAGAGATGTTCGTTCATCTAGCACAAATGGAACGGGTGGAAGGAGGAACTTTTACTCTGGTTTCTCAGTCTGTTTCCTAGTGCCGGTTTGAAGTTCCTGCAGTTTTCACTGTAAAATAGAGTTGGAACTCATACCTCCCCATATATATGTATGGATTGGAGTTTGCAACTGAAAAAGAACTTTGTGTTCCCAACAAGCTAGGTGAAGGACTTCTTTCACACACACTTATCTCCCAGATCTGAGCATGTGGAGAGGCGTTCGTTCATCTAGCCCAAAGGGAACGGGATGCAGGAGAAACTTTACTCTGGTTTCTCAGTCTGTTTCCTAGTTCCGGTTTGATGTTCCTGCAGTTTTCACTGTAAAACACAGTTGGACCTCGTACCTCCCCATATATATGTATGGATTGGAGTTTGCAACTGAGAAGAAACGTTGTGTTCCCAACAAGCTAGGTGAAGGACGGCTTTCACAAACACTTATCTCTCAGAACTGAGCATGTGGAGAGACTTTCGTCATCTAGCACAAAGGAAATGGTTTGCAGGAGAAAATTTACTCTGGATTCTCCGTCTGTTTCCTAGTGCCGGTTTGAAGTTCCTACAGTTTTCACTGTAAAACAGATTTGGAGCTCGTACCTCCCCATATATATGTATGGATTGGATTTTGCAACTGAAAAGAAACGTTGTGTTCCCAACAAGCTAGGTGAAATACGGCTTTCACACACAATTATCTCTCAGAACTGAGCATGTGGAGAGACGTTAATTCATCTTGCACAAAGGAAAGGGTTGCAGGAGTAACTTTTACTCTGGTTTCTCAGTCTGTTTCCTAGTGCCGTTTTTAAGTTCCTGCAGTTTTCACTGTAAAACCGCGTTGGAGCTCGTACCTCCCCAGATATATTTATGGAGTGGAATTCGCCAGTGAAAAGAAACTTTGTGTTCCCAACAAGCTAGGTGAAAGGCCGCTTTCACACACAATTATCTCTCAGAATTGAGCATGTGGAGAGACGTTCGTTCATCTAGCAAAAAGGTAACGGTTTGCATGAGAAACTTTTAGTCTGGTTTCTCAGTCTGTTTCCAAGTGCCGGATTGAAGTTCTTCCAGTTTTCACTGTAAAATCGTGTTGGAGATTGTACCTCCCCTTATAAATGTATGGAGTGTTGTTTGCAACTGAAAAGAAACTTTCTGTTCCCAACAAGCTAGGTGAAGGACGGCTTTCACACACACTTATCTCTCAGAACTGAGCATGTGGATAGACGTTCGTTCATCTAGCACAAATGGAACGGTTTGAAGGAGGAACTATTTCTCTGGATTCTCAGTCTGTTTCCTAGTGCCGGTTTGAAGTTCCTGCTGTTTTCACTGTAAAACAGTTTTGGAGCTCGTACTTCCCCATATATATGTATGGATTGGAGTTTGCAAATGAAAAGAAACTTTGTGTTCCCAACAAGCTAGATGAAGGACTTCTTTCACACACACTTATCTCCCAGATCTGAGCATGTGGAGAGGCGTTCGTTCATCTAGCCCAAAGGGAACGGTTTGCAGGAGAAACTTAACTGTGGTTTCTCAGACTGTTTCCAAGTGCCGGTTTGATGTTCCTGCAGTTTTCACTGTAAAAGAGATTTGGAGCTAGTACCTCCCCATATATATGTATGGATTGCAGTTTGCAAGGGAAAAGATGCTTTGTTTTCCCAACAAGCTAGGTGAAGTACGGCTTTCACACACACTTATCTCACAGAATTGGGCATGTGGAGATACGTTCGTTCATCTAGCACAAAAGGAACGGGTTGCTGGAGAAACTTTTACTCTGGTTTCTCAGTCTGATTCCTAGTTCCGGTTTGAAGTTCCTGCAGTTTTCACTGTAAAACAGAGTTGGAGATATTACCTCCCCATATATATGTATGGAGTGGTGTTTGCAACTGTAGAGAATCTTTGTGTTCCCAACAAGCTAGGTGAAAGACGGCTTTCACACACACTTATCTCTCAGAACTGAGCATGTGGAGAGACGTTCGTTCATCTAGCACAAAGGGAACGGGTTGCAGGTGAAACTTTTACTCTGGTTTCTCAGTCTGTTTTCTACTACCTGTTTGAAGTTCCTGCAGTTTTCACTGTAAAACCGAGTTGGAGCTAGTACCTCCCATTATATATGTATGGAGTGGTGTTTACAACTGAAAAGAAACTTTGTGTTCCCAACAAGCTAGGTGAAGGACGGCTTTCACACACACTTAACTCTCAGAAATGAGCATGTGTAGAGATGTTCGTTCATCTAGCACAAATGGAACGGGTGGAAGGAGGAACTTTTACTCTGGTTTCTCAGTCTGTTTCCTAGTGCCGGTTTGAAGTTCCTGCAGTTTTCACTGTAAAATAGAGTTGGAACTCATACCTCCCCATATATATGTATGGATTGGAGTTTGCAACTGAAAAAGAACTTTGTGTTCCCAACAAGCTAGGTGAAGGACTTCTTTCACACACACTTATCTCCCAGATCTGAGCATGTGGAGAGGCGTTCGTTCATCTAGCCCAAAGGGAACGGGATGCAGGAGAAACTTTACTCTGGTTTCTCAGTCTGTTTCCTAGTGCCGGTTTGATGTTCCTGCAGTTTTCACTGTAAAACACAGTTGGACCTCGTACCTCCCCATATATATGTATGGATTGGTGTTTGCAACTGAGAAGAAACGTTGTGTTCCCAACAAGCTAGGTGAAGGACGGCTTTCACAAACACTTATCTCTCAGAACTGAGCATGTGGAGAGACTTTCGTCATCTAGCACAAAGGGAACGGTTTGCAGGAGAAAATTTACTCTGGATTCTCCGTCTGTTTCCTAGTGCCGGTTTGAAGTTCCTACAGTTTTCACTGTAAAACTGATTTGGAGCTCGTACCTCCCCATATATATGTATGGATTGGATTTTGCAACTGAAAAGAAACGTTGTGTTCCCAACAAGCTAGGTGAAATACGGCTTTCACACACAATTATCTCTCAGAACTGAGCATGTGGAGAGACGTTAATTCATCTTGCACAAAGGAAAGGGTTGCAGGAGTAACTTTTACTCTGGTTTCTCAGTCTGTTTCCTAGTGCCGTTTTTAAGTTCCTGCAGTTTTCACTGTAAAACCGCGTTGGAGCTCGTACCTCCCCAGATATATTTATGGAGTGGAATTCGCCAGTGAAAAGAAACTTTGTGTTCCCAACAAGCTAGGTGAAGGGCCGCTTTCACACACACTTATCTCTCAGAATTGAGCATGTGGAGAGACGTTCGTTCATCTAGCAAAAAGGTAACGGTTTGCATGAGAAACTTTTAGTCTGGTTTCTCAGTCTGTTTCCAAGTGCCGGATTGAAGTTCTTCCAGTTTTCACTGTAAAATCGTGTTGGAGATTGTACCTCCCCTTATAAATGTATGGAGTGTTGTTTGCAACTGAAAAGAAACTTTCTGTTCCCAACAAGCTAGGTGAAGGACGGCTTTCACACACACTTATCTCTCAGAACTGAGCATGTGGATAGACGTTCGTTCATCTAGCACAAATGGAACGGGTTAAAAGAGGAAATATTTCTCTGGATTCTCAGTCTGTTTCCTAGTGCCGGTTTGAAGTTCCTGCTGTTTTCACTGTAAAACAGTTTTGGAGCTCGTACCTCCCCATATATATGTATGGATTGGAGTTTGCAAATGAAAAGAAACTTTGTGTTCCCAACAAGCTAGGTGAAGGACTTCTTTCACACACACTTATCTCCCAGATCTGAGCATGTGGAGAGGCGTTCGTTCATCTAGCCCAAATTGAACCGGTTGCAGGAGAAACTTAACTGTGGTTTCTCAGACTGTTTCCAAGTGGCAGTTTGATGTTCCTGCAGTTTTCACTGTAAAACAGATTTGGAGCTAGTACCTCCCCATATATATGTATGGATTGGAGTTTGCAAGGGAAAAGATGCTTTGTTTTCCCAACAAGCTAGGTGAAGTACGGCTTTCACACACACTTATCTCACAGAACTGGGCATGTGGAGAGACGTTCGTTCATCTAGCACAAAAGGAACGGGTTGCTGGAGACACTTTTTCTCTGCTTTCTCAGTCTGTTTCCTAGTGCCGGTTTGAAGTTCCTGCAGTTTTCACTGTAAAAGAGATTTGGAGCTAGTACCTCCCCATATATATGTATGGAGTGGTGTTTGCAACTGTAGAGAATCTTTGTGTTCCCAACAAGCTAGGTGAAGGACGGCTTTCACACACACTTAACTCTCAGAACTGGGCATGTGGAGAGACGTTCGTTCATCTAGCACAAAAGGAACGGGTTGCTGGAGAAACTTTTACTCTGGTTTCTCAGTCTGATTAATAGTTCCGGTTTGAAGTTCCTGCAGTTTTCACTGTAAAACAGAGTTGGAGATATTACCTCCCCATATATATGTATGGAGTGGTGTTTGCAACTGTAGAGAATCTTTGTGTTCCCAACAAGCTAGGTGAAAGACGGCTTTCACACACACTTATCTCTCAGAACTGAGCATGTGGAGAGACGTTCGTTCATCTAGCACAAAGGGAACGGGTTGCAGGTGAAACTTTTACTCTGGTTTCTCAGTCTGTTTCCTACTGCCTGTTTGAAGTTCCTGCAGTTTTCACTGTAAAACCGAGTTGGAGCTAGTACCTCCCATTATATATGTATGGAGTGGTGTTTACAACTGAAAAGAAACTTTGTGTTCCCAACAAGCTAGGTGAAGGACGGCTTTCACACACACTTAACTCTCAGAAATGAGCATGTGTAGAGATGTTCGTTCATCTAGCACAAATGGAACGGGTGGAAGGAGGAACTTTTACTCTGGTTTCTCAGTCTGTTTCCTAGTGCCGGTTTGAAGTTCCTGCAGTTTTCACTGTAAAATAGAGTTGGAACTCATACCTCCCCATATATATGTATGGATTGGTGTTTGCAACTGAAAAAGAACTTTGTGTTCCCAACAAGCTAGGTGAAGGACTTCTTTCACACACACTTATCTCCCAGATCTGAGCATGTGGAGAGGCGTTCGTTCATCTAGCCCAAAGGGAACGGGATGCAGGAGAAACTTTACTATGGTTTCTCAGTCTGTTTCCTAGTGCCGGTTTGATGTTCCTGCAGTTTTCACTGTAAAACACAGTTGGACCTCGTACCTCCCCATATATATGTATGGATTGGAGTTTGCAACTGAGAAGAAACGTTGTGTTCCCAACAAGCTAGGTGAAGGACGGCTTTCACAAACACTTATCTCTCAGAACTGAGCATGTGGAGAGACTTTCGTCATCTAGCACAAAGGGAACGGTTTGCAGGAGAAAATTTACTCTGGATTCTCCGTCTGTTTCCTAGTGCCGGTTTGAAGTTCCTACAGTTTTCACTGTAAAACAGATTTGGAGCTCGTACCTCCCCATATATATGTATGGATTGGATTTTGCAACTGAAAAGAAACTTTGTGTTCCCAACAAGCTAGGTGAAATACGGCTTTCACACACAATTATCTCTCAGAACTGAGCATGTGGAGAGTCGTTCGTTCATCTAGCACAAAGGGAACGGGTTGCATGGGAAACATTTACTCTGGTTTCTCAGTCTGTTTCCTAGTGCATGTTTGAAGTTCCTGCAGTTTTCACTGTAAAAAAGTGTTGGAGCTACTAGCACCCCATGTATAAGTATGGAGTGGGGTTTGCAAATGAAAAGAAACTTGTGTTCCCAACAAGCTAGGTGAAGTGCGGCTTTCACACACACTTATCTCTCAGAACTGAGCATGAGGAGAGACTTTCGTTCATCTAACACAAAGGCAACGGGTTGCAGGAAAAACTTTTACTCTGGTTTCTCAGTCTGTTTCCTAGTGCCGGTTTGAAGTTCCTGCATATTTCACTGTAAAACCGAGTTGGACCTAGTAGCTCCCCATATATATGTATGGAGTGGGGTTTGCAAGTGAAAAGAAACTTTGTGTTCCCAACAAGCTTGGTGAAGGACGACTTTCACACACAATTATCTCTCAGAACTGACCATGTGGAGAGAAGTTCGTTCATCTAGCACAAAGGGAACGGTTTGAAGGAGAAACTTTTACTCTGTTTTCTCAGTCTGTTTCCTAATGCCGGTTTGAAGTTCCTGCAGTTTTCACTGTAAAATCGATTTGGAGCTAGTAATACCCATATATATGTATGGAGTGGAGTTTGAACCTGAAAAGAAACTTTGTGTTCACAACAAGCTAGGTGAAGGACGGCTTTCACACACCCTTATCTCCCAGAACTGAGCATGTGGAGAGACGTTAATTCATCTTGCACAAAGGAAAGGGTTGCAGGAGTAACTTTTACTCTGGTTTCTCAGTCTGTTTCCTAGTGCCGTTTTTAAGTTCCTGCAGTTTTCACTGCAAAATCGCGTTGGAGCTCGTACCTCCCCAGATATATTTATGGAGTGGAATTCGCCAGTGAAAAGAAACTTTGTGTTCCCAACAAGCTAGGTGAAGGGCCGCTTTCACACACACTTATCTCTCAGAATTTAGCATGTGGAGAGACGTTCGTTCATCTAGCACAAAGGTAACGGTTTGCATGAGAAACTTTTAGTCTGGTTTCTCAGTCTGTTTCCTAGTGCCGGATTGAAGTTCTTCCAGTTTTCTCTGTAAAACAGTGTTGGAGATTGTACCTCCCCTTATAAATGTATGGAGTGTTGTTTGCAACTGAAAAGAAACTGTCTGTTCCCAACAAGCTAGGTGAAGGACGGCTTTCACACACACTTATCTCTCAGAACTGAGCGTGTGGATAGACGTTCGTTCATCTAGCACAAATGGAACGGGTTGAAGGAGGAACTTTTTCTCTGGATTCTCAGTCTGTTTCCTAGTGCCGGTTTGAAGTTCCTGCTGTTTTCGCTGTAAAACAGAGTTGGAGCTCGTACCTCCCCATATATATGTATGGATTGGAGTTTGCAAATGAAAAGAAACTTTGTGTTCCCAACAAGTTAGGTGAAGGACTTCTTTCACACACACTTATCTCCCAGATCTGAGCATGTGGAGAGGCGTTCGTTCATCTAGCACAAAGGGAACGGGTTGCAGGTGAAACTTTTACTCTGGTTTCTCAGTCTGTTTCCTACTGCCTGTTTGAAGTTCCTGCAGTTTTCACTGTAAAACCGAGTTGGAGCTAGTACCTCCCATTATATATGTATGGAGTGGTGTTTACAACTGAAAAGAAACTTTGTGTTCCCAACAAGCTAGGTGAAGGACGGCTTTCACACACACTTAACTCTCAGAAATGAGCATGTGTAGAGATGTTCGTTCATCTAGCACAAATGGAACGGGTGGAAGGAGGAACTTTTACTCTGGTTTCTCAGTCTGTTTCCTAGTGCCGGTTTGAAGTTCCTGCAGTTTTCACTGTAAAATAGATTTGGAACTCATACCTCCCCATATATATGTATGGATTGGAGTTTGCAACTGAAAAAGAACTTTGTGTTCCCAACAAGCTAGGTGAAGGACTTCTTTCACACACACTTATCTCCCAGATCTGAGCATGTGGAGAGGCGTTCGTTCATCTAGCCCAAAGGGAACGGGATGCAGGAGAAACTTTACTCTGGTTTCTCAGTCTGTTTCCTAGTGCCGGTTTGATGTTCCTGCAGTTTTCACTGTAAAACACAGTTGGACCTCGTACCTCCCCATATATATGTATGGATTGGTGTTTGCAACTGAGAAGAAACGTTGTGTTCCCAACAAGCTAGGTGAAGGACGGCTTTCACAAACACTTATCTCTCAGAACTGAGCATGTGGAGAGACTTTCGTCATCTAGCACAAAGGGAACGGTTTGCAGGAGAAAATTTACTCTGGATTCTCCGTCTGTTTCCTAGTGCCGGTTTGAAGTTCCTACAGTTTTCACTGTAAAACTGATTTGGAGCTCGTACCTCCCCATATATATGTATGGATTGGATTTTGCAACTGAAAAGAAACGTTGTGTTCCCAACAAGCTAGGTGAAATACGGCTTTCACACACAATTATCTCTCAGAACTGAGCATGTGGAGAGACGTTAATTCATCTTGCACAAAGGAAAGGTTTGCAGGAGTAACTTTTACTCTGGTTTCTCAGTCTGTTTCCTAGTGCCGTTTTTAAGTTCCTGCAGTTTTCACTGTAAAACCGCGTTGGAGCTCGTACCTCCCCAGATATATTTATGGAGTGGAATTCGCCAGTGAAAAGAAACTTTGTGTTCCCAACAAGCTAGGTGAAGGGCCGCTTTCACACACACTTATCTCTCAGAATTGAGCATGTGGAGAGACGTTCGTTCATCTAGCAAAAAGGTAACGGCTTGCATGAGAAACTTTTAGTCTGGTTTCTCAGTCTGTTTCCAAGTGCCGGATTGAAGTTCTTCCAGTTTTCACTGTAAAATCGTGTTGGAGATTGTACCTCCCCTTATAAATGTATGGAGTGTTGTTTGCAACTGAAAAGAAACTTTCTGTTCCCAACAAGCTAGGTGAAGGACGGCTTTCACACACACTTATCTCTCAGAACTGAGCATGTGGATAGACGTTCGTTCATCTAGCACAAATGGAACGGGTTTAAAGAGGAAATATTTCTCTGGATTCTCAGTCTGTTTCCTAGTGCCGGTTTGAAGTTCCTGCTGTTTTCACTGTAAAACAGTTTTGGAGCTCGTACCTCCCCATATATATGTATGGATTGGAGTTTGCAAATGAAAAGAAACTTTGTGTTCCCAACAAGCTAGGTAAAGGACTTCTTTCACACACACTTATCTCCCAGATCTGAGCATGTGGACAGGCGTTCGTTCATCTAGCCCAAAGGGAACGGGTTGCAGGAGAAACTTAACTGTGGTTTCTCAGACTGTTTCCAAGTGCCGGTTTGATGTTCCTGCAGTTTTCACTGTAAAAGAGATTTGGAGCTAGTACCTCCCCATATATATGTATGGATTGCAGTTTGCAAGGGAAAAGATGCTTTGTTTTCCCAACAAGCTAGGTGAAGTACGGCTTTCACACACACTTATCTCACAGAACTGGGCATGTGGAGAGACGTTCGTTCATCTAGCACAAAAGGAACGGGTTGCTGGAGAAACTTTTACTCTGGTTTCTCAGTCTGATTCCTAGTTCCGGTTTGAAGTTCCTGCAGTTTTCACTGTAAAACAGAGTTGGAGATATTACCTCCCCATATATATGTATGGAGTGGTGTTTGCAACTGTAGAGAATCTTTGTGTTCCCAACAAGCTAGGTGAAAGACGGCTTTCACACACACTTATCTCTCAGAACTGAGCATGTGGAGAGACGTTCGTTCATCTAGCACAAAGGGAACGGGTTGCAGGTGAAACTTTTACTCTGGTTTCTCAGTCTGTTTCCTACTGCCTGTTTGAAGTTCCTGCAGTTTTCACTGTAAAACCGAGTTGGAGCTAGTACCTCCCATTATATATGTATGGAGTGGTGTTTACAACTGAAAAGAAACTTTGTGTTCCCAACAAGCTAGGTGAAGGACGGCTTTCACACACACTTAACTCTCAGAAATGAGCATGTGTAGAGATGTTCGTTCATCTAGCACAAATGGAACGGGTGGAAGGAGGAACTTTTACTCTGGTTTCTCAGTCTGTTTCCTAGTGCCGGTTTGAAGTTCCTGCAGTTTTCACTGTAAAATAGAGTTGGAACTCATACCTCCCCATATATATGTATGGATTGGAGTTTGCAACTGAAAAAGAACTTTGTGTTCCCAACAAGCTAGGTGAAGGACTTCTTTCACACACACTTATCTCCCAGATCTGAGCATGTGGAGTGGCGTTCGTTCATCTAGCCCAAAGGGAACGGGATGCAGGAGAAACTTTACTCTGGTTTCTCAGTCTGTTTCCTAGTGCCGGTTTGATGTTCCTGCAGTTTTCACTGTAAAACACAGTTGGACCTCGTACCTCCCCATATATATGTATGGATTGGAGTTTGCAACTGAGAAGAAACGTTGTGTTCCCAACAAGCTAGGTGAAGGACGGCTTTCACAAACACTTATCTCTCAGAACTGAGCATGTGGAGAGACTTTCGTCATCTAGCACAAAGGGAACGGTTTGCAGGAGGAAATTTACTCTGGATTCTCCGTCTGTTTCCTAGTGCCGGTTTGAAGTTCCTACAGTTTTCACTGTAAAACAGATTTGGAGCTCGTACCTCCCCATATATATGTATGGATTGGATTTTGCAACTGAAAAGAAACTTTGTGTTCCCAACAAGCTAGGTGAAATACGGCTTTCACACACAATTATCTCTCAGAACTGAGCATGTGGAGAGTCGTTCGTTCATCTAGCACAAAGGGAACGGGTTGCAGGGGAAACATTTACTCTGGTTTCTCAGTCTGTTTCCTAGTGCCGGTTTGAAGTTCCTGCAGTTTTCACTGTAAAACAGTGTTGGAGCTACTAGCTCCCCATGTATATGTATGGAGTGGGGTTTGCAAATGAAAAGAAACTTTGTGTTCCCAACAAGCTAGGTGAAGTGCGGCTTTCACACACACTTATCTCTCAGAACTGAGCATGAGGAGAGACTTTCGTTCATCTAGCACAAAGGGAACGGGTTGCAGGAAAAAATTTTACTCTGGTTTCTCAGTCTGTTTCCTAGTGCCGGTTTGAAGTTCCTGCATATTTCACTGTAAAACCGAGTTGGACCTAGTAGCTCCCCATATATATGTATGGAGTGGGGTTTGCAAGTGAAAAGAAACTTTGTGTTCCCAACAAGCTTGGTGAAGGACGACTTTCACACACAATTATCTCTCAGAACTGACCATGTGGAGAGAAGTTCGTTCATCTAGCACAAAGGGAACGGTTTGAAGGAGAAACTTTTACTCTGTTTTCTCAGTCTGTTTCCTAATGCCGGTTTGAATTTCCTGCAGTTTTCACTGTAAAATCGATTTGGAGCTAGTAACACCCATATATATGTATGGAGTGGAGTTTGAACCTGAAAAGAAACTTTGTGTTCACAACAAGCTAGGTGAAGGACGGCTTTCACACACACTTATCTCTCAGAACTGAGCATGTGGAGAGACGTTAATTCATCTTGCACAAAGGAAAGGGTTGCAGGAGTAACTTTTACTCTGGTTTCTCAGTCTGTTTCCTAGTGCCGTTTTTAAGTTCCTGCAGTTTTCACTGCAAAATCGCGTTGGAGCTCGTACCTCCCCAGATATATTTATGGAGTGGAATTCGCCAGTGAAAAGAAACTTTGTGTTCCCAACAAGCTAGGTGAAGGGCCGCTTTCACACACACTTATCTCTCAGAATTGAGCATGTGGAGAGACGTTCGTTCATCTAGCACAAAGGTAACGGTTTGCATGAGAAACTTTTAGTCTGGTTTCTCAGTCTGTTTCCTAGTGCCGGATTGAAGTTCTTCCAGTTTTCTCTGTAAAACCGTGTTGGAGATTGTACCTCCCCTTATAAATGTATGGAGTGTTGTTTGCAACTGAAAAGAAACTTTCTGTTCCCAACAAGCTAGGTGAAGGACGGCTTTCACACACACTTATCTCTCAGAACTGAGCATGTGGATAGACGTTCGTTCATCTAGCACAAATGGAACGGGTTGAAGGAGGAACTTTTTCTCTGGATTCTCAGTCTGTTTCCTAGTGCCGGTTTGAAGTTCCTGCTGTTTTCGCTGTAAAACAGAGTTGGAGCTCGTACCTCCCCATATATATGTATGGATTGGAGTTTGCAAATGAAAAGAAACTTTGTGTTCCCAACAAGTTAGGTGAAGGACTTCTTTCACACACACTTATCTCCCAGATCTGAGCATGTGGAGAGGCGTTCGTTCATCTAGCCCAAAGGGAACGGGTGGCAGGAGAAACTAAACTGTGGTTTCTCAGACTGTTTCCTAGTGCCGGTTTGATGTTCCTGCAGTTTTCACTGTAAAACAGATTTGGAGCTAGTACCTCCCCATATATATGTATGGATTGGGGTTTGCATGTGAAAAGATGCTTTGTTTTCCCAACAAGCTTGGTGAAGTACGGCTTTCACACACACTTATCTCACAGAACTGGGCATGTGGAGAGACGTTCGTTCATCTAGCACAAAAGGAACGGGTTGCTGGAGAAACTTTTACTCTGGTTTCTCAGTCTGATTCCTAGTTCCGGTTTGAAGTTCCTGCAGTTTTCACTGTAAAATAGATTTGGAGATATTACCTCCCCATATATATGTATGGAGTGGTGTTTGCAACTGTAGAGAATCTTTGTGTTCCCAACAAGCTAGGTGAAAGACGGCTTTCACACACACTTATCTCTCAGAACTGAGCATGTGGAGAGACGTTCGTTCATCTAGCACAAAGGGAACGGGTTGCAGGTGAAACTTTTACTCTGGTTTCTCAGTCTGTTTCCTACTGCCTGTTTGAAGTTCCTGCAGTTTTCACTGTAAAACCGAGTTGGAGCTAGTACCTCCCATTATATATGTATGGAGTGGTGTTTACAACTGAAAAGAAACTTTGTGTTCCCAACAAGCTAGGTGAAGGACGGCATTCACACCCAGTTAACTCTCAGAAATGATCATGTGTAGAGATGTTCGTTCATTTAGCACAAATGGAACGGGTGGAAGGAGGAACTTTTACTCTGGTTCCTCAGTCTGTTTCCTAGTGCCGGTTTGAAGTTCCTGCAGTTTTCACTGTAAAATAGAGTTGGAACTCATACCTCCCCATATATATGTATGGATTGGAGTTTGCAACTGAAAAAGAACTTTGTGTTCCCAACAAGCTAGGTGAAGGACTTCTTTCACACACACTTATCTCCCAGATCTGAGCATGTGGAGAGGCGTTCGTTCATCTAGCCCAAAGGGAACGGGATGCAGGAGAAAATTTACTCTGGTTTCTCAGTTTGTTTCCTAGTGCCGGTTTGATGTTCCTGCAGTTTTCACTGTAAAACACAGTTGGACCTCGTACCTCCCCATATATATGTATGGATTGGAGTTTGCAACTGAGAAGAAACGTTGTGTTCCCAACAAGCTAGGTGAAGGACGGCTTTCACAAACACTTATCTCTCAGAACTGAGCATGTGGAGAGACTTTCGTCATCTAGCACAAAGGGAACGGTTTGCAGGAGAAAATTTACTCTGGATTCTCCGTCTGTTTCCTAGTGCCGGTTTGAAGTTCCTACAGTTTTCACTGTAAAACAGATTTGGAGCTCGTACCTCCCCATATATATGTATGGATTGGATTTTGCAACTGAAAAGAAACTTTGTGTTCCCAACAAGCTAGGTGAAATACGGCTTTCACACACAATTATCTCTCAGAACTGAGCATGTGGAGAGTCGTTCGTTCATCTAGCACAAAGGGAACGGGTTGCAGGGGAAACATTTACTCTGGTTTCTCAGTCTGTTTCCTAGTGCCGGTTTGAATTTCCTGCAGTTTTCACTGTAAAACAGTGTTGGAGCTACTAGCTCCCCATGTATATGTATGGAGTGGGGTTTGCAAATGAAAAGAAACTTTGTGTTCCCAACAAGCTAGGTGAAGTGCGGCTTTCACACACACTTATCTCTCAGAACTGAGCATGAGGAGAGACTTTCGTTCATCTAGCACAAAGGGAACGGGTTGCAGGAAAAAATTTTACTCTGGTTTCTCAGTCTGTTTCCTAGTGCCGGTTTGAAGTTCCTGCATATTTCACTGTAAAACCGAGTTGGACCTAGTAGCTCCCCATATATATGTATGGAGTGGGGTTTGCAAGTGAAAAGAAACTTTGTGTTCCCAACAAGCTTGGTGAAGGACGACTTTCACACACAATTATCTCTCAGAACTGACCATGTGGAGAGAAGTTCGTTCATCTAGCACAAAGGGAAAGGTTTGAAGGAGAAACTTTTACTCTGTTTTCTCAGTCTGTTTCCTAATGCCGGTTTGAAGTTCCTGCAGTTTTCACTGTAAAATCGATTTGGAGCTAGTAACACCCATATATATGTATGGAGTGGAGTTTGAACCTGAAAAGAAACTTTGTGTTCACAACAAGCTAGGTGAAGGACGGCTTTCACACACACTTATCTCTCAGAACTGAGCATGTGGAGAGACGTTAATTCATCTTGCACAAAGGAAAGGGTTGCAGGAGTAACTTTTACTCTGGTTTCTCAGTCTGTTTCCTAGTGCCGTTTTTAAGTTCGTGCAGTTTTCACTGCAAAATCGCGTTGGAGCTTGTACCTCCCCAGATATATTTATGGAGTGGAATTCGCCAGTGAAAAGAAACTTTGTGTTCCCAACAAGCTAGGTGAAGGGCCGCTTTCACACACACTTATCTCCCGGAATTGAGCATGTGGAGAGACGTTCGTTCATCTAGCACAAAGGTAACGGTTTGCATGAGAAACTTTTAGTCTGGTTTCTCAGTCTGTTTCCTAGTGCCGGATTGAAGTTCTTCCAGTTTTCTCTGTAAAACCGTGTTGGAGATTGTACCTCCCCTTATAAATGTATGGAGTGTTGTTTGCAACTGAAAAGAAACTTTCTGTTCCCAACAAGCTAGGTGAAGGACGGCTTTCACACACACTTATCTCTCAGAACTGAGCATGTGGATAGACGTTCGTTCATCTAGCACAAATGGAACGGGTTGAAGGAGGAACTTTTTCTCTGGATTCTCAGTCTGTTTCCTAGTGCCGGTTTGAAGTTCCTGCTGTTTTCGCTGTAAAACAGTGTTGGAGCTCGTACCTCCCCATATATATGTATGGATTGGAGTTTGCAAATGAAAAGAAACTTTGTGTTCCCAACAAGTTAGGTGAAGGACTTCTTTCACACACACTTATCTCCCAGATCTGAGCATGTGGAGAGGCGTTCGTTCATCTAGCCCAAAGGGAACGGGTGGCAGGAGAAACTAAACTGTGGTTTCTCAGACTGTTTCCTAGTGCCGGTTTGATGTTCCTGCAGTTTTCACTGTAAAACAGATTTGGAGCTAGTACCTCCCCATATATATGTATGGATTGGGGTTTGCATGTGAAAAGATGCTTTGTTTTCCCAACAAGCTTGGTGAAGTACGGCTTTCACACACACTTATCTCACAGAACTGGGCATGTGGAGAGACGTTCGTTCATCTAGCACAAAGGGAACGGGTTGCTGGAGAAACTTTTACTCTGGTTTCTCAGTCTGATTCCTAGTTCCGGTTTGAAGTTCCTGCAGTTTTCACTGTAAAATAGAGTTGGAGATATTACCTCCCCATATATATGTATGGAGTGGTGTTTGCAACTGTAGAGAATCTTTGTGTTCCCAACAAGCTAGGTGAAAGACGGCTTTCACACACACTTATCTCTCAGAACTGAGCATGTGGAGAGACGTTCGTTCATCTAGCACAAAGGGAACGGGTTGCAGGTGAAACTTTTACTCTGGTTTCTCAGTCTGTTTCCTACTGCCTGTTTGAAGTTCCTGCAGTTTTCACTGTAAAACCGAGTTGGAGCTAGTACCTCCCATTATATATGTATGGAGTGGTGTTTACAACTGAAAAGAAACTTTGTGTTCCCAACAAGCTAGGTGAAGGACGGCATTCACACCCAGTTAACTCTCAGAAATGATCATGTGTAGAGATGTTCGTTCATTTAGCACAAATGGAACGGGTGGAAGGAGGAACTTTTACTCTGGTTCCTCAGTCTATTTCCTAGTGCCGGTTTGAAATTCCTGCAGTTTTCACTGTAAAATAGAGTTGGAACTCATACCTCCCCATATATATTTATGGATTGGAGTTTGCAACTGAAAAAGAACTTTGTGTTCCCAACAAGCTAGGTGAAGGACTTCTTTCACACACACTTATCTCCCAGATCTGAGCATGTGGAGAGGCGTTCGTTCATCTAGCCCAAAGGGAACGGGATGCAGGAGAAAATTTACTCTGGTTTCTCAGTTTGTTTCCTAGTGCCGGTTTGATGTTCCTGCAGTTTTCACTGTAAAACACAGTTGGACCTCGTACCTCCCCATATATATGTATGGATTGGAGTTTGCAACTGAGAAGAAACGTTGTGTTCCCAACAAGCTAGGTGAAGGACGTCTTTCACAAACACTTATCTCTCAGAACTGAGCATGTGGAGAGACTTTCGTCATCTAGCACAAAGGGAACGGTTTGCAGGAGAAAATTTACTCTGGATTCTCCGTCTGTTTCCTAGTGCCGGTTTGAAGTTCCTACAGTTTTCACTGTAAAAAAGATTTGGAGCTCGTACCTCCCCATAAATATTTATGGATTGGATTTTGCAACTGAAAAGAAACTTTGTGTTCCCAACAAGCTAGGTGAAATACGGCTTTCACACACAATTATCTCTCAGAACTGAGCATGTGGAGAGTCGTTCGTTCATCTAGCACAAAGGGAACGGGTTGCAGGGGAAACATTTACTCTGGTTTCTCAGTCTGTTTCCTAGTGCCGGTTTGAATTTCCTGCAGTTTTCACTGTAAAACAGTGTTGGAGCTACTAGCTCCCCATGTATATGTATGGAGTGGGGTTTGCAAATGAAAAGAAACTTTGTGTTCCCAACAAGCTAGGTGAAGTGCTGCTTTCACACACACTTATCTCTCAGAACTGAGCATGAGGAGAGACTTTCGTTCATCTAGCACAAAGGGAACGGGTTGCAGGAAAAACTTTTACTCTGGTTTCTCAGTCTGTTTCCTAGTGCCGGTTTGAAGTTCCTGCATATTTCACTGTAAAACCGAGTTGGACCTAGTAGCTCCCCATATATATGTATGGAGTGGGGTTTGCAAGTGAAAAGAAACTTTGTGTTCCCAACAAGCTTGGTGAAGTACGACTTTCACACACAATTATCTCTCAGAACTGACCATGTGGAGAGAAGTTCGTTCATCTAGCACAAAGGGAACGGTTTGATGGAGAAACTTTTACTCTGTTTTCTCAGTCTGTTTCGTAATGCCGGTTTGAAGTTCCTGCAGTTTTCAATGTAAAATCGATTTGGAGCTAGTAACACCCATATATATGTATGGAGTGGAGTTTGAACCTGAAAAGAAACTTTGTGTTCACAACAAGCTAGGTGAAGGACGGCTTTCACACAAACTTATCTCTCAGAACTGAGCATGTGGAGAGACGTTAATTCATCTTGCACAAAGGAAAGGGTTGCAGGAGTAACTTTTACTCTGGTTTCTCAGTCTGTTTCTTAGTGCCGTTTTTAAATTCCTGCAGTTTTCACTGCAAAATCGCGTTGGAGCTCGTACCTCCCCAGATATATTTATGGAGTGGAATTCGCCAGTGAATAGAAACTATGTGTTCCCAACAAGCTAGGTGAAGGGCCGCTTTCACACACACTTATCTCTCAGAATTGAGCATGTGGAGAGACGTTCGTTCATCTAGCACAAAGGTAACGGTTTGCATGAGAAACTTTTAGTCTGGTTTCTCAGTCTGTTTCCTAGTGCCGGATTGAAGTTCTTCCAGTTTTCTCTGTAAAACCGTGTTGGAGATTGTACCTCCCCTTATAAATGTATGGAGTGTTGTTTGCAACTGAAAAGAAACTTTCTGTTCCCAACAAGCTAGGTGAAGGACGGCTTTCACACACACTTATCTCTCAGAACTGAGCATGTGGATAGACGTTCGTTCATCTAGCACAAATGGAACGGGTTGAAGGAGGAACTTTTTCTCTGGATTCTCAGTCTGTTTCCTAGTGCCGGTTTGAAGTTCCTGCTGTTTTCGCTGTAAAACAGTGTTGGAGCTCGTACCTCCCCATATATATGTATGGATTGGAGTTTGCAAATGAAAAGAAACTTTGTGTTCCCAACAAGTTAGGTGAAGGACTTCTTTCACACACACTTATCTCCCAGATCTGAGCATGTGGAGAGGCGTTCGTTCATCTAGCCCAAAGGGAACGGTTGGCAGGAGAAACTAAACTGTGGTTTCTCAGACTGTTTCCTAGTGCCGGTTTGATGTTCCTGCAGTTTTCACTGTAAAACAGATTTGGAGCTAGTACCTCCCCATATATATGTATGGATTGGAGTTTGCATGTGAAAAGATGCTTTGTTTTCCCAACAAGCTTGGTGAAGTACGGCTTTCACACACACTTATCTCACAGGACTGGGCATGTGGAGAGACGTTCGTTCATCTAGCACAAAAGGAACGGGTTGCTGGAGAAACTTTTACTCTGGTTTCTCAGTCTGATTCCTAGTTCCGGTTTGAAGTTCCTGCAGTTTTCACTGTAAAATAGAGTTGGAGATATTATCTCCCCATATATATGTATGGAGTGGTGTTTGCAACTGTAGAGAATCTTTGTGTTCCCAACAAGCTAGGTGAAAGACGGCTTTCACACACACTTATCTCTCAGAACTGAGCATGTGGAGAGACGTTCGTTCATCTAGCACAAAGGGAACGGGTTGCAGGTGAAACTATTACTCTGGTTTCTCAGTCTGTTTCCTACTGCCTGTTTGAAGTTCCTGCAGTTTTCACTGTAAAACCGAGTTGGAGCTAGTACCTCCCATTATATATGTATGGAGTGGTGTTTACAACTGAAAAGAAACTTTGTGTTCCCAACAAGCTAGGTGAAGGACGGCATTCACACCCAGTTAACTCTCAGAAATGATCATGTGTAGAGATGTTCGTTCATTTAGCACAAATGGAACGGGTGGAAGGAGGAACTTTTACTCTGGTTCCTCAGTCTGTTTCCTAGTGCCGGTTTGAAGTTCCTGCAGTTTTCACTGTAAAATAGAGTTGGAACTCATACCTCCCCATATATATGTATGGATTGGAGTTTGCAACTGAAAAAGAACTTTGTGTTCCCAACAAGCTAGATGAAGGACTTCTTTCACACACACTTATCTCCCAGATCTGAGCATGTGGAGAGGCGTTCGTTCATCTAGCCCAAAGGGAACGGGATGCAGGAGATATTTTACTCTGGTTTCTCAGTCTGTTTCCTAGTGCCGGTTTGATGTTCCTGCAGTTTTCACTGTAAAACACAGTTGGACCTCGTACCTCCCCATATATATGTATGGATTGGTGTTTGCAACAGAGAAGAAACATTGTGTTCCCAACAAGCTAGGTGAAGGACGGCTTTCACAAACACTTATCTCTCAGAACTGAGCATGTGGAGAGACTTTCGTCTTCTAGCACAAAGGGAACGGTTTGCAGGAGAAAATTTACTCTGGATTCTCCGTCTGTTTCCTAGTGCCGGTTTGAAATTCCTACAGTTTTCACTGTAAAACAGATTTGGAGCTCGTACCTCCCCATATATATGTATGGATTGGATTTTGCAACTGAAAAGAAACTTTGTGTTCCCAACAAGCTAGGTGAAATACGGCTTTCACACACAATTATCTCTCAGAACTGAGCATGTGGAGAGTCGTTCGTTCATCTAGCACAAAGGGAACGGGTTGCAGGGGAAACATTTACTCTGGTTTCTCAGACTGTTTCCTAGTGCCGGTTTGAAATTCCTGCAGTTTTCACTGTAAAACAGTGTTGGAGCTACAAGCTCCCCAAGTATATGTATGGAGTGGGGTTTGCAAATGAAAAGAAACTTTGTGTTCCCAACAAGCTAGGTGAAGTGCGGCTTTCACACACACTTATCTCTCAGAACTGAGCATGAGGAGAGACTTTCGTTCATCTAGCACAAAGGGAACGGGTTGCAGGAAAAACTTTTACTCTGGTTTCTCATTCTGTTTCCAAGTGCCGGTTTGAAGTTCCTGCATATTTCACTGTAAAACCGAGTTGGACCTTGTAGCTCCCCATATATATGTATGGAGTGGGGTTTGCAAGTGAAAAGAAACTTTGTGTTCCCAACAAACTTGGTGAAGGACGAATTTCACACACAATTATCTCTCAGAACTGACCATGTGGAGAGAAGTTCGTTCATCTAGCACAAAGGGAACGGTTTGAAGGAGAAACTTTTACTCTGTTTTCTCAGTCTGTTTCCTAATGCCGGTTTGAAGTTCCTGCAGTTTTCACTGTAAAATCGATTTGGAGCTAGTAACACCCATATATATGTATGGAGTGGAGTTTGAACCTGAAAAGAAACTTTGTGTTCACAACAAGCTAGGTGAAGGACGGCTTTCACACACACTTATCTCTCATAACTGAGCATGTGGAGAGACGTTAATTCATCTTGGACAAAGGAAAGGGTTGCCGGAGTAACTTTTACTCTGGTTTCTCAGTCTGTTTCCTAGGTCCGTTTTTAAGTTCCTGCAGTTTTCACTGTAAAAACGCGTTGGAGCTCGTACCACCCCAGATATATTTATGGAGTGGGATTCGCCAGTGAAAAGAAACTTTGTGTTCCCAACAAGCTAGGTGAATGTCCGCTTTCACACACAATTATATCTCAGATTTGAGCATGTGGAGAGACTTTCGTTCATCTAGCACAAAGGTAACGGTTTGCATGAGAAACTTTTAGTCTGGTTTCTCAGTCTGTTTCCTAGTGCCGGATTGAAGTTCTTCCAGTTTTCACTGTAAAACCGTGTTGGAGATTGTACCTCCCCTTATAAATGTATGGAGTGTTGTTTGCAACTGAAAAGAAACTTTCTGTTCCCAACAAGCTAGGTGAAGGACGGCTTTCACACACACATATCTCTCAGAACTGAGCATGTGGATAGACTTTCGTTCATCTAGCACAAATGGAACGGGTTGAAGGAGGAACTTTTTCTCTGGATTCTCAGTCTGTTTCCTAGTGCCGGTGTGAAGTTCCTGCTGTTTTCACTGTAAAACAGAGTTGGAGCTCGTACCTCCCCATATATATGTATGGATTGGAGTTTGCAACTAAAAAGATACTTTGTGTTCCCAACAAGATAGGTGAAGGACTTCTTTCACACACACTTATCTCCCAGATCTGAGCATGTGGAGAGGCGTTCGTTCATCTAGCCCAAAGGGAACGGGTTGCAGGAGAAACTTAACTGTGGTTTCTCAGACTGTTTCCTAGTGCTGGTTTGATGTTCCTGCAGTTTTCACTGTAAAACTGATTTGGAGCTAGTACCACCCCATATATATGTATGGATTGGAGTTTGCAAGTGAAAAGATGCTTTGTTTTCCCAACAAGCTAGGTGAAGTACGGCTTTCACACACACTTATCTCACAGAACTGGGCATGTGGAGAGACGTTCTTTCATCTAGCACAAAAGGAACGGGTTGCTGGAGAAACTTTTACTCTGGTTTCTCAGTCTGATTCCTAGTTCCGGTTTGAAGTTCCTGCAGTTTTCACTGTAAAACAGAGTTGGAGCTCGTACCTACCCATATATATGAATGGAGTTGGGTCGGCAACTTAAAAGAAAATTTGTGTTCCCAACAAGCTATATGAAGGACGGCTTTCAAACACACTTATCTCTCACAACTGAGCATGTGGAGAGACATTTGTTCATCTACCACAAAAGGAACGGGTTGCAGGAGAAAGTTTTACTCTGGTTTCTCAGTCTGTTTCCTACTTCCTGTTTGAAGTTCATGTAGTTTTCACTGTAAAACCGTGTTGGAACTATAACCTCCCCATATATATCTATGGAGTGGAGTTTGCAACTTAAAAGAAACTTTGTGTTCCCAACAAGCTAGGTGAAGGACGGCTTTCACACACAATTATCTCTCAGAACTGAGCATGTGGAGAGACTTTCGTTCATCTTGCACAAAGGTAACGGGATGCAGGAGAAACATTTACTCTGGTTTCTCAATCTGTTTCCTAGTGCCGGTTTGAATTCCTGCAGTTTTCACTGTAAAACCGTGTTGGAGCTCGTACCTCCCCATATATACGTATGGAATGGAGTTTGCAAGTGAAAAGGAACTTTGTGTTCCCAACAAGCTAGGTGAAGTACGGCTTTCACACACACTTTTCTCTCAGAACTGAGCATGTGGAGAGACGTTCGTTCATCTAGCACAAAGGGAACGGGTTGCATGTGAAACTTTTACTCTGGTTTCTCAGTCTGTTTCCTAGTGCCGGATTGAAGTTCTAGCAGTTTTCACTGTAAAAACGAGTTGGAGCTAGTACCTCCCCATATATCTGTATGGAGTGGTGTTTGCTACTGAAAAGAATCTTTGTGTTCCCAAAAATCTAGGTGAAGGACGGCTTTCACAGACACTTATCTCTCAGAACTGAGCATGTGGAGAGACTTTCGTTCATCTAGCACAAATGGAACGGGTTGAAGGAGGAACATTTTCTCTGGATTCTCAGTCTGTTTCCTAGTGCCGGTATGAAGTTCCTGCTGTTTTCACTGTGAAACAGAGTTGGAGCTCGTACCTCCCCATATATTTGTATGGATTGGAGTTTGCAACTGAAAAGAAACTTTGTGTTCCCAACAAGCTAGGTGAAGGACTTATTTCACACACACTTATCTCCCAGATCTGAGCATGTGGAGAGGCGTTCGTTCATCTAGCCCAAAGGGAACGGGTTGCAGGAGAAACTTAACTGTGGTTTCTCAGACTGTTTCCTAGTGCCGGTTTGATGTTCCTGCAGTTTTCACTGTAAAACAGATTTGGAGCTAGTACCTCCCCATATATATGTATGGATTGGAGTTTGCAAGTGAAAAGATGCTTTGTTTTCCCAACAAGCTAGGTGAAGTACGGCTTTCACACACACTTATCTCACAGAACTGGGCATGTGGAGAGACGTTCGTTCATCTAGCACAAAAGGAACGGGTTGCTGAAGAAACTTTTACTCTGGTTTCTCAGACTGATTCCTAGTTCCGGTTTGAAGTTCCTGCAGTTTTCACTGTAAAACAGAGTTGGTGATATTACCTCCCCATATATATATGTATGGAGTGGTGTTTGCAACTGTAGAGAATCTTTGTGTTCCCAACAAGTTAGGTGAAAGACGGCTTTCACACACACTTATCTCTCAGAAATGAGCATGTGGAGAGACGTTCGTTCATCTAGCAAAATGGGACGGGTTGCAGGAGAAACATATACTCTGGTTTCTCAGTCTGTTTCCTAGTGCCGGTTTGAAGTTCCTGCAGTTTTCAGTGTAAAACCGAGTTGGTGCTAGTACCTCCCCATATATATGTATGGATTGGAGTTTGCAACTGAATAGAAACTTTGTGTTCCCAACAAGCTATTTTAAGGACGGCTTTCACACACACTTATCCCTCACAACTGAGCATGTGGAGAGTCATTTGTTCATCTACCACAAAAGGAACGTGTTGCAGGAGAAAGTTTTACTCTGGTTTCTCAGTCTGTTTCCTACTGCCTGTTTGAAGTTCCTGTAGTTTTCACTGTAAAACCGTGTTGGAACTCGAACCTCCCCATATATATCTATGGAGTGGAGTTTGCAACTTAAAGTAAACTTTGTGTTCCAAACAAGCTAGGTGAAGGACGGCTTTCACACACACTTATCTCTCAGAACTGAGCATGTGGAGAGACTTTCGTTCATCTAGCACAAAGGTAACGGGATGCAAGAGAAACATTTACTCTGGTTTCTCAATCTGTTTCCTAGTGCCGGTTGGAAGTTCCTGCAGTTTTCACTGTAAAACCGTGTTGGAGCTCATACCTCCCCATTTATACGTATGGAGTGGAGTTTGCAAGTGAAAAGAAACTTTGTGTTCCCAACAAGCTAGGTGAAGTACGGCTTCCACACACACTTTTCTCTCAGAACTGAGCATGTGGAGTGACGTTCGTTCATCTAGCACAAAGGGAACGGGTTGCATTTGAAACTTTTACTCTGGTTTCTCAGTCTGTTTCCTAGTGCCGGATTGAAGTTCTAGCAGTTTTCACTGTAAAAACGAGTTGGAGCTTGTACCTCCCCATATATCTGTATGGAGTGGTGTTTGCTACTGAAAAGAATCTTTGTGTTCCCAAAAAGCTAGGTGAAGGACGGCTTTCACACACACTTATCTCTCAGAACTGAGCATGTGGAGAGACGTTCGTTCATCTAGCACAAATGGAACGGGTTGAAGGAGGAACTTTTACTCTTGTTTCTCAGTCTGTTTCCTAGTGCCGGTTTGAAGTGCCTGCAGTTTTCACTGTAAAACCGAGTTGGAGCTCGTACCTACCCATATATATGAATGGAGTGGAGTCTGCAACTTAAAAGAAACTTTGTGTTCCCAACAAGCTATATGAAGGGCGGCTTTCACACACACTTATCTCTCAGAACTGAGCATGTGGAGAGACGTTCGTTCATCTAGCCCAAAGGGAACGGGATGCAGGAGAAACATTTACTCTGGTTTCTCTTTCTGTTTCCTAGTGCCGTTATGAAGTTCCTGCAGTTTTCACTGTAAAACAGAGTTGGAGCTCTTACGTCCCCATATATATGTATGGAGTGGAGTTTAGAACTGAGAAGAAACTTTGTGTTCCCAACAAGCTAGGTGAAGGACGGCTTTCACAAACAATTATCTCTCAGAACTGAGCATGTGGAGAGACGTTCGTTCATCTAGCACAAAGGGAACGGGTTGCAGGAGAAACTTTACTCTGGTTTTTCAGTCTGTTTCCTACTGCCGGTTTGAAGTTCCTGCAATTTTCACTGTAAAACCGAGTTTGAGATAGTACCTCCCCATATATATGTATGGATTGGTGTTTGCAACTGTAAAGAAACTTTGTGTTCCCAACAAGCTAAATGAAGAACGACTTTCACACACTCTTTTCTCTCAGAACTGAGCATGTGGAGAGACTTTCGTTCATCTAGCACAAAGGAACGGGTTGCAGGAGAAACTTTTACTCTGGTTCTCAGTCTTTTTCCTAGAGCCGGTTTGAAGTTACTGCAGTTTTCACTGTAAAACCGAGTTGGAGCTCGTACCTCCCCATATATATGTATGGAGTGGAGTTTGCAAGTGAAAAAAAACTTGTATTCCCAACAAACAAGTTGAAGGACGGCTTTCAAACACACTTATCTCTCAGAACTGAGCATGTGGAGAGACTTTCGTGATCTAGCACAAAAGGAACGGTTTGCAGGTGAAATTTTCCTCTGGATTCTCAGTCTGTTTCCAAGTGCCGGTTTGAAGTTCCTGCAGTTTTCACTGTAAAACCGAGTTGGAGCTACTAGCTCCCCAAGAATATGTATGGAGTGGGGTTTGCAATTGAAAAGAAACTTTGTGTTCCCAACAAGCTAGGTGAAGGGCGGCTTTCACACACACTTATCTCTCAGAACTGAGCATGTGGAGAGACTTTCGTTCATCTAGCACAAAGGTAACGGGATGCAGGAGAAACATTTACTCTGGTTTCTCAATCTGTTTCCTAGTGCCGGTTGGAAGTTCCTGCAGTTTTCACTGTAAAACCGTGTTGGAGCTCGTACCTCCCCATATATACGTATGGAGTGGAGTTTGCAAGTGAAAAGAAACTTTGTGTTCCCAACAAGCTAGGTGAAGTACGGCTTTCACACACACTTTTCTCTCAGAACTGAGCATGTGGAGAGACGTTCGTTCATCTAGCACAAAGGGAACGGGTTGCATGTGAAACTTTTACTCTGGTTTCTCAGTCTGTTTCCTAGTGCCGGATTGAAGTTCTAGCAGTTTTCACTGTAAAAACGAGTTGGAGCTTGTACCTCCCCATATATCTGTATGGAGTGTGTTTGCTACTGAAAAGAATCTTTGTGTTCCCAAAAAGCTAGGTGAAGGACGGTTTCACACACACTTATCTCTCAGAACTGAGCATGTGGAGAGACGTTCGTTCATCTAGCACAAATGGAACGGGTTGAAGGAGGAACTTTTACTCTTGTTTCTCAGTTTGTTTCCTAGTGCCGGTTTGAAGTGCCTGCAGTTTTCACTGTAAAACCGAGTTGGAGCTCGTACCTACCCATATATATGAATGGAGTGGAGTCTGCAACTTAAAAGAAACTTTGTGTTCCCAACAAGCTATATGAAGGGCGGCTTTCACACACACTTATCTCTCAGAACTGAGCATGTGGAGAGACATTCGTTCATCTAGCACAAAGGGAACGGTTTGCAGGGAATCTTTTACTCTGGTTTCTCAGTCTATTTCCTACTGCGAGTTGAAATTCCTGCAGAATTCACTGTAAAATCGATTTGGAACTCTTACCTCCCCATATATATATATGGAGTGGAGTTTTCAACTGAAAAGAAACTTTCTGATCCCAACAAGCTAGGGGATGGACGGCTTTCACACACACTTATCTCTCAGAACTGAGCATGTGGAGAGACGTTCGTTCATCTAGCCCAAAGGGAACGGGATGCAGGAGAAACATTTACTCTGGTTTCTCTTTCTGTTTCCTAGTGCCGTTATGAAGTTCCTGCAGTTTTCACTGTAAAACAGAGTTGGAGCTCTTACGTCCCCATATATATGTATGGAGTGGAGTTTAGAACTGAGAAGAAACTTTGTGTTCCCAACAAGCTAGGTGAAGGACGGCTTTCACAAACAATTATCTCTCAGAACTGAGCATGTGGAGAGACGTTCGTTCATCTAGCACAAAGGGAACGGGTTGCAGGAGAAACTTTACTCTGGTTTTTCAGTCTGTTTCCTACTGCCGGTTTGAAGTTCCTGCAATTTTCACTGTAAAACCGAGTTTGAGATAGTACCTCCCCATATATATGTATGGATTGGTGTTTGCAACTTTAAAGAAACTTTGTGTTCCCAACAAGCTAAATGAAGAACGACTTTCACACACTCTTTTCTCTCAGAACTGAGCATGTGGAGAGACTTTCGTTCATCTAGCACAAAAGAACGGGTTGCAGGAGAAACTTTTACTCTGGTTCTCAGTCTTTTTCCTAGAGCCGGTTTGAATTTACTGCAGTTTTCACTGTAAAACCGAGTTGGAGCTCGTACCTCCCCATATATATGTATGGAGTGGAGTTTGCAAGTGAAAAAAAACTTTGTGTTCCCAACAAACAAGTTGAAGGACGGCTTTCAAACACACTTATCTCTCAGAACTGAGCATGTGGAGAGACTTTCGTGATCTAGCACAAAAGGAACGGTTTGCAGGAGAAATTTTCCTCTGGATTCTCAGTCTGTTTCCAAGTGCCGGTTTGAAGTTCCTGCAGTTTTCACTGTAAAACCGAGTTGGAGCTACTAGCTCCCCAAGTATATGTATGGATTGGGGTTTGCAATTGAAAAGAAACTTTGTTTTCCCAACAAGCTAGGTGAAGGGCGGCTTTCACACACACCTATCTCTCAGAACTGAGCATGTGGAGAGACGTTCGTTCATCTAGCACAAAGGAAACGGGTTGCAGTTGAAATTTTTACTCTGGTTTCTCAGTCTGTTTCCTAGTGCCGGTTTGAAGTTCCTGCATTTTTCACTGTAAAACCGAGTTGGAGCTAGTAGCTCCCCATGTATATGCATGGAGTTTGGTTTGCAAGTGAAAAGAAACTTTGTGTTCCCAACAAGCTAGGTGAAATACGGCTTTCAAACACAATTATCTATCCGAAATGAGCATGTGGAGAGACGTTCGTTCATCTAGCACAAAGGGAACGGGTTGAAGGGGAAACTTTTACTCTGGTTTCTCAGTCTGTTTCCTAGTGTCGGTTTGAATTTCCTGCATTTTTCACTGTAAAATCGAGTTGGAGCTAGTAGCTCCCCATGAATATGTATGGAGTTGGGTTTGCAAGTGAAAAGAAACTTTGTGTTCCCAACAAGCTAGGTGAAATACGGCTTTCACACACAATTATCTCTCAGAACTGAGCATGAGGAGAGACGTTCGTTCATCTAGCACAAAGGAACGGGTTGCAGGAAAAACTTTTACTCTTGTTTCTCAGTCTGTTTCCTAGTGCCGGTTTGAAGTTCCTGCATTTTTCACTGCAAAACCGAGTTTTATCTAGTAGCTCCCCAAGTATATGTATGGAGTGGTGTTTGCAAGTGAAAAGAAACTTTGTGTTCCAACAAGCTATGTGAAGGGCGGCTTTCACACACACTTATCTCTCAGAACTGAGCATGTGGAGAGACGTTCGTTCATCTAGCAAAAAGGGAACGGGTTGCAGGGGAAACTGATACTCTGGTTTCTCAGTCTGTTTCCTAGTGCCGGATTGAAGTTCCTGCAGTTTTCACTGTAAAACCGAGTTGGAGCTAGTACCTCCCATTATATATGTATGGAGTGGTGTTTACAACTGAAAAGAAACTTTGTGTTCCCAACAAGCTAGGTGAAGGACGGCTTTCACACACACTTAACTCTCAGAACTGAGCATGTGGAGAGACGTTCGTTCATCTAGCACAAAGGGAACGGGTTGCAGGAGAAACTTTACTCTGGTTTTTCAGTCTGTTTCCTACTGCCGGTTTGAAGTTCCTGCAATTTTCACTGTAAAACCGAGTTTGAGATAGTACCTCCCCATATATATGTATGGATTGGTGTTTGCAACTGTAAAGAAACTTTGTGTTCCCAACAAGCTAAATGAAGAACGACTTTCACACACTCTTTTCTCTCAGAACTGAGCATGTGGAGAGACTTTCGTTCATCTAGCACAAAGGAACGGGTTGCAGGAGAAACTTTTACTCTGGTTCTCAGTCTTTTTCCTAGAGCCGGTTTGAAGTTACTGCAGTTTTCACTGTAAAACCGAGTTGGAGCTCGTACCTCCCCATATATATGTATGGAGTGGAGTTTGCAAGTGAAAAAAAACTTGTATTCCCAACAAACAAGTTGAAGGACGGCTTTCAAACACACTTATCTCTCAGAACTGAGCATGTGGAGAGACTTTCGTGATCTAGCACAAAAGGAACGGTTTGCAGGAGAAATTTTCCTCTGGATTCTCAGTCTGTTTCCAAGTGCCGGTTTGAAGTTCCTGCAGTTTTCACTGTAAAACCGAGTTGGAGCTACTAGCTCCCCAAGAATATGTATGGAGTGGGGTTTGCAATTGAAAAGAAACTTTGTGTTCCCAACAAGCTAGGTGAAGGGCGGCTTTCACACACACTTATCTCTCAGAACTGAGCATGTGGAGAGACTTTCGTTCATCTAGCACAAAGGTAACGGGATGCAGGAGAAACATTTACTCTGGTTTCTCAATCTGTTTCCTAGTGCCGGTTGGAAGTTCCTGCAGTTTTCACTGTAAAACAGTGTTGGAGCTCGTACCTCCCCATATATACGTATGGAGTGGAGTTTGCAAGTGAAAAGAAACTTTGTGTTCCCAACAAGCTAGGTGAAGTACGGCTTTCACACACACTTTTCTCTCAGAACTGAGCATGTGGAGAGACGTTCGTTCATCTAGCACAAAGGGAACGGGTTGCATGTGAAACTTTTACTCTGGTTTCTCAGTCTGTTTCCTAGTGCCGGATTGAAGTTCTAGCAGTTTTCACTGTAAAAACGAGTTGGAGCTTGTACCTCCCCATATATCTGTATGGAGTGTGTTTGCTACTGAAAAGAATCTTTGTGTTCCCAAAAAGCTAGGTGAAGGACGGTTTCACACACACTTATCTCTCAGAACTGAGCATGTGGAGAGACGTTCGTTCATCTAGCACAAATGGAACGGGTTGAAGGAGGAACTTTTACTCTTGTTTCTCAGTTTGTTTCCTAGTGCCGGTTTGAAGTGCCTGCAGTTTTCACTGTAAAACCGAGTTGGAGCTCGTACCTACCCATATATATGAATGGAGTGGAGTCTGCAACTTAAAAGAAACTTTGTGTTCCCAACAAGCTATATGAAGGGCGGCTTTCACACACACTTATCTCTCAGAACTGAGCATGTGGAGAGACATTCGTTCATCTAGCACAAAGGGAACGGTTTGCAGGGAATCTTTTACTCTGGTTTCTCAGTCTATTTCCTACTGCGAGTTGAAATTCCTGCAGAATTCACTGTAAAATCGATTTGGAACTCTTACCTCCCCATATATATATATGGAGTGGAGTTTTCAACTGAAAAGAAACTTTCTGATCCCAACAAGCTAGGGGATGGACGGCTTTCACACACACTTATCTCTCAGAACTGAGCATGTGGAGAGACGTTCGTTCATCTAGCCCAAAGGGAACGGGATGCAGGAGAAACATTTACTCTGGTTTCTCTTTCTGTTTCCTAGTGCCGTTATGAAGTTCCTGCAGTTTTCACTGTAAAACAGAGTTGGAGCTCTTACGTCCCCATATATATGTATGGAGTGGAGTTTAGAACTGAGAAGAAACTTTGTGTTCCCAACAAGCTAGGTGAAGGACGGCTTTCACAAACAATTATCTCTCAGAACTGAGCATGTGGAGAGACGTTCGTTCATCTAGCACAAAGGGAACGGGTTGCAGGAGAAACTTTACTCTGGTTTTTCAGTCTGTTTCCTACTGCCGGTTTGAAGTTCCTGCAATTTTCACTGTAAAACCGAGTTTGAGATAGTACCTCCCCATATATATGTATGGATTGGTGTTTGCAACTGTAAAGAAACTTTGTGTTCCCAACAAGCTAAATGAAGAACGACTTTCACACACTCTTTTCTCTCAGAACTGAGCATGTGGAGAGACTTTCGTTCATCTAGCACAAAAGAACGGGTTGCAGGAGAAACTTTTACTCTGGTTCTCAGTCTTTTTCCTAGAGCCGGTTTGAATTTACTGCAGTTTTCACTGTAAAACCGAGTTGGAGCTCGTACCTCCCCATATATATGTATGGAGTGGAGTTTGCAAGTGAAAAAAAACTTTGTGTTCCCAACAAACAAGTTGAAGGACGGCTTTCAAACACACTTATCTCTCAGAACTGAGCATGTGGAGAGACTTTCGTGATCTAGCACAAAAGGAACGGTTTGCAGGAGAAATTTTCCTCTGGATTCTCAGTCTGTTTCCAAGTGCCGGTTTGAAGTTCCTGCAGTTTTCACTGTAAAACCGAGTTGGAGCTACTAGCTCCCCAAGTATATGTATGGATTGGGGTTTGCAATTGAAAAGAAACTTTGTGTTCCCAACAAGCTAGGTGAAGGGCGGCTTTCACACACACCTATCTCTCAGAACTGAGCATGTGGAGAGACGTTCGTTCATCTAGCACAAAGGAAACGGGTTGCAGTTGAAATTTTTACTCTGGTTTCTCAGTCTGTTTCCTAGTGCCGGTTTGAAGTTCCTGCATTTTTCACTGTAAAACCGAGTTGGAGCTAGTAGCTCCCCATGTATATGCATGGAGTTTGGTTTGCAAGTGAAAAGAAACTTTGTGTTCCCAACAAGCTAGGTGAAATACGGCTTTCAAACACAATTATCTATCCGAAATGAGCATGTGGAGAGACGTTCGTTCATCTAGCACAAAGGGAACGGGTTGAAGGGGAAACTTTTACTCTGGTTTCTCAGTCTGTTTCCTAGTGTCGGTTTGAATTTCCTGCATTTTTCACTGTAAAATCGAGTTGGAGCTAGTAGCTCCCCATGAATATGTATGGAGTTGGCTTTGCAAGTGAAAAGAAACTTTGTGTTCCCAACAAGCTAGGTGAAATACGGCTTTCACACACAATTATCTCTCAGAACTGAGCATGAGGAGAGACGTTCGTTCATCTAGCACAAAGGAACGGGTTGCAGGAAAAACTTTTACTCTTGTTTCTCAGTCTGTTTCCTAGTGCCGGTTTGAAGTTCCTGCATTTTTCACTGTAAAACCGAGTTTTATCTAGTAGCTCCCCAAGTATATGTATGGAGTGGTGTTTGCAAGTGAAAAGAAACTTTGTGTTCCAACAAGCTATGTGAAGGGCGGCTTTCACACACACTTATCTCTCAGAACTGAGCATGTGGAGAGACGTTCGTTCATCTAGCAAAAAGGGAATGGGTTGCAGGGGAAACTGTTACTCTGGTTTCTCAGTCTGTTTCCTAGTGCCGGATTGAAGTTCCTGCAGTTTTCACTGTAAAACCGAGTTGGAGCTAGTACCTCCCATTATATATGTATGGAGTGGTGTTTACAACTGAAAAGAAACTTTGTGTTCCCAACAAGCTAGGTGAAGGACGGCTTTCACACACACTTAACTCTCAGAAATGAGCATGTGTAGAGATGTTCGTTCATCTAGCACAAATGGAACGGGTGGAAGGAGGAACTTTTACTCTGGTTTCTCAGTCTGTTTCCTAGTGCCGGTTTGAAGTTCCTGCATTTTTCACTGTAAAACAGAGTTGGAGCTCTTACGTCCCCATATATATGTATGGAGTGGAGTTTAGAACTGAGAAGAAACTTTGTGTTCCCAACAAGCTAGGTGAAGGACGGCTTTCACAAACAATTATCTCTCAGAACTGAGCATGTGGAGAGACGTTCGTTCATCTAGCACAAAGGGAACGGGTTGCAGGAGAAACTTTACTCTGGTTTTTCAGTCTGTTTCCTACTGCCGGTTTGAAGTTCCTGCAATTTTCACTGTAAAACCGAGTTTGAGATAGTACCTCCCCATATATATGTATGGATTGGTGTTTGCAACTGTAAAGAAACTATGTGTTCCCAACAAGCTAAATGAAGAACGACTTTCACACACTCTTTTCTCTCAGAACTGAGCATGTGGAGAGACTTTCGTTCATCTAGCACAAAGGAACGGGTTGCAGGAGAAACTTTTACTCTGTTTCTCAGTCATTTTCCTAGAGCCGGTTTGAAGTTACTGCAGTTTTCACTGTAAAACCGAGTTGGAGCTCGTACCTCCCCATATATATGTATGGAGTGGAGTTTGCAAGTGAAAAAAAACTTTGTGTTCCCAACAAACAAGTTGAAGGACGGCTTTCAAACACACTTATCTCTCAGAACTGAGCATGTGGAGAGACTTTCGTGATCTAGCACAAAAGGAACGGTTTGCAGGAGAAATTTTCCTCTGGATTCTCAGTCTGTTTCCAAGTGCCGGTTTGAAGTTCCTGCAGTTTTCACTGTAAAACCGAGTTGGAGCTACTAGCTCCCCAAGTATATGTATGGAGTGGGGTTTGCAATTGAAAAGAAACTTTGTGTTCCCAACAAGCTAGGTGAAGGGCGGCTTCACACACACCTATCTCTCAGAACTGAGCATGTGGAGAGACGTTCGTTCATCTAGCACAAAGGAAACGGGTTGCAGTTGAAATTTTTACTCTGGTTTCTCATTCTGTTTCCTAGTGCCGGTTTGAAGTTCCTGCATTTTTCACTGTAAAACCGAGTTGGAGCTAGTAGCTCCCCATGTATATGTATGGAGTTGGGTTTGCAAGTGAAAAGAAACTTTGTGTTCCCAACAAGCTAGGTGAAATACGGCTTTCAAACACAATTATCTATCCGAAATGAGCATGTGGATAGACGTTCGTTCATCTAGCACAAAGGGAACGGGTTGAAGGGGAAACTTTTACTCTGGTTTCTCAGTCTGTTTCCTAGTGTCGGTTTGAATTTCCTGCATTTTTCACTGTAAAATCGAGTTGGAGCTAGTAGCTCCCCATGTATATGTATGGAGTTGGGTTTGCAAGTGAAAAGAAACTTTGTGTTCCCAACAAGCTAGGTGAAATACGGCTTTCACAAACAATTATCTCTCAGAACTGAGCATGAGGAGAGACTTTCGTTCATCTAGCACAAAGGAACGGGTTGCAGGAAAAACTTTTACTCTTGTTTCTCAGTCTGTTTCCTAGTGCCGGTTTGAATTTCCTGCATTTTTCACTGTAAAACCGAGTTTTATCTAGTAGCTCCCCAAGTATCTGTATGGAGTGGTGTTTGCAAGTGAAAAGAAACTTTGTGTTCCCAACAAGCTAGGTGAAGGGCGGCTTTCACACACACTTATCTCTCACAACTGAGCATGTGGAGAGACGTTCGTTCATCTAGCAAAAAGGGAACGGGTTGCAGGGGAAACTTTTACTCTGGTTTCTCAGTCTGTTTCCTAGTGCCGGTTTGAAGTTCCTGCAGTTTTCACTGTAAAACCGAGTTGGAGCTACTAGCTCCCCAATTATATGTATGGAGTGGGGTTTGCAAGTGAAAAGAAACTTTGTGTTCCCAACAAGCTAGGTGAAATACGGCTTTCACACACACTTATCTCTCAGAACTGAGCATCTGGACAGACGTTCGTTCATCTAGCAGAAAGGGAAAAGTTGGCATGAGAAACTGTTACTCTGGTTTCTCAGTTTTTTCCTAGTGCCGGATTGAAGTTCCTGCAGTTTTCACTGTAAAACCGTGTTGGAGATTGTACCTCCCCTTATAAATGTATGGAGTGTTGTTTGCAACTGAAAAGAAACTTTCTGTTCCCAACAAGCTAGGTGAAGGACGGCTTTCACACACACTTATCTCTCAGAACTAAGCATGTGGATAGACGTTCGTTCATCTAGCACAAATGGAACGGGTTGAAGGAGGAACTTTTTCTCTGGATTCTCAGTCTGTTTCCTAGTGCCGGTTTGAAGTTCCTGCTGTTTTCACTGTAAAACAGATTTGGAGCTCGTACCTCCCCATATATATGTATGGATTGGAGTTTGCAACTAAAAAGATACTTTGTGTTCCCAACAAGCTAGGTGAAGGACTTCTTTCACACACACTTATCTCCCAGATCTGAGCATGTGGAGAGGCGTTCGTTCATCTAGCCCAAAGGGAACGGGTTGCAGGAGAAACTTAACTGTGGTTTCTCAGACTGTTTCCTAGTGCCGGTTTGAATTCCTGCAGTTTTCACTGTAAAACCGTGTTGGAGCTCGTACCTCCCCATATATACGTATGGAGTGGAGTTTGCAAGTGAAAAGAAACTTTGAGTTCCCAACAAGCTAGGTGAAGTACGGCTTTCACACACACTTTTCTCTCAGAACTGAGCATGTGGAGAGACGTTCGTTCATCTAGCACAAAGGGAACGGGTTGCATGTGAAACTTTTACTCTGGTTTCTCAGTCTGTTTCCTAGTGCCGGATTGAAGTTCTAGCAGTTTTCACTGTAAAAACGAGTTGGAGCTAGTACCTCCCCATATATCTGTATGGAGTGGTGTTTGCTACTGAAAAAAATCTTTGTGTTCCCAAAAAGCTAGGTGAAGGACGGCTTTCACACACACTTATCTCTCAGAAATGAGCATGTGGAGAGACGTTCGTTCTTCTAGCACAAAAGGAAAGGGTTGCTGAAGAAACTTTTACTCTGGTTTCTCAGACTGATTCCTAGTTCCGGTTTGAAGTTCCTGCAGTTTTCACTGTAAAACAGAGTTGGAGATATTACCTCCCCATATATATGTATGGAGTGGTGTTTGCAACTGTAGAGAATCTTTGTGTTCCCAACAAGCTAGGTGAAAGACGGCTTTCACACACACTTATCTCTCAGAACTGAGCATGTGGAGAGACGTCCGTTCATCTAGCACAATGGGACGGGTTGCAGGAGAAACATATACTCTGGTTTCTCAGTCTGTTTCCTAGTGCCGGTTTGAAGTTCCTGCAGTTTTCAGTGTAAAACCGAGTTGGTGCTAGTACCTCCCCATATATATGTATGGATTGGAGTTTGCAACTGAATAGAAACTTTGTGTTCCCAACAAGCTATTTTAAGTACGGCTTTCACACACACTTATCTCTCAGAACTGAGCATGTGGAGAGACATTCGTTCATCTAGCACAAAGGGAACGGGTTGCAGTTGAAACTTTTACTCTGGTTTCTCAGTCTGTTTCCTACTGCCTGTTTGAAGTTCCTGCAGTTTTCACTGTAAAAACGAGTTGGAGCTCGTACCTACCCATATATTTGAATGGAGTGGAGTCTGCAACTTAAAAGAAAATTTGTGTTCCCAACAAGCTATATGAAGGACGGCTTACAAACACACGTATCTCTCACAACTGAGCATGTGGAGAGACATTTGTTCATCTACCACAAAAGGAACGTGTTGCAGGAGAATGTTTTACTCTGGTTTCTCAGTCTGTTTCCTACTGCCTGTTTGAAGTTCCTGTAGTTTTCACTGTAAAACCGTGTTGGAACTCGAACCTCCCCATATTTATCTATGGAGTGGAGTTTGCAACTTAAAAGTAACTTTGTGTTCCAAACAAGCAAGGTGAAGGACGGCTTTCACACACACTTATCTCTCAGAACTGAGCATGTGGAGAGATTTTCGTTCATCTAGCACAAAGGTAACGGGATGCAGGAGAAACATTTACTCTGGTTTCTCAATCTGTTTCCTACTGCCGGTTGGAATTTCCTGCAGTTTTCACTGTAAAACCGAGTTTGAGATAGTACATCCCCATATATATGTATGGATTGGTGTTTGCATCTGTAAAGAAACTTTGTGTTCCCAACAAGCTAAATGAAGAACGACTTTCACACACACTTTTCTCTCAGAACTGAGCATGTGGAAAGACTTTCGTTCATCTAGCACAAAGGAACGGGTTGCAGGAGAAACTTTTACTCTGGTTCTCAGTCTTTTTCCTAGAGCCGGTTTGAATTTACTGCAGTTTTCACTGTAAAACCGAGTTGGAGCTCGTACCTCGTCATATATATGTATGGAGTGGAGTTTGCAAGTGAAAAAAAACTTTGTGTTCCCAACAAACAAGTTGAAGGACGGCTTTCAAACACACTTATCTCTCAGAACTGAGCATGTGGAGAGACTTTCGTGATCTAGCACAAAAGGAACGGTTTGCAGGAGAAATTTTCCTCTGGATTCTCAGTCTGTTTCCAAGTGCCGGTTTGAAGTTCCTGCAGTTTTCACTGTAAAACCGAGTTGGAGCTACTAGCTCCCCAAGTATATGTATGGAGTGGGGTTTGCAATTGAAAAGAAACTTTGTGTTCCCAACAAGCTAGGTGAAGGGCGGCTTTCACACACACCTATCTCTCAGAACTGAGCATGTGGAGAGACGTTCGTTCATCTAGCACAAAGGAAACGGGTTGCAGTTGAAATTTTTACTCTGGTTTCTCAGTCTGTTTCCTAGTGCCGGTTTGAAGTTCCTGCATTTTTCACTGTAAAACCGAGTTGGAGCTAGTAGCTCCCCATGTATATGCATGGAGTTGGGTTTGCAAGTGAAAAGAAACTTTGTGTTCCCAACAACCTAGGTGAAATACGGCTTTCAAACACAATTATCTATCCGAAATGAGCATGTGGAGAGACGTTCGTTCATCTAGCACAAAGGGAACGGGTTGAAGGGGAAACTTTTACTCTGGTTTCTCAGTCTGTTTCCTAGTGTCGGTTTGAATTTCCTGCATTTTTCACTGTAAAATCGAGTTGGAGCTAGTAGCTCCCCATGTATATGTATGGAGTTGGGTTTGCAAGTGAAAAGAAACTTTGTGTTCCCAACAAGCTAGGTGAAATACGGCTTTCACAAACAATTATCTCTCCGAACTGAGCATGAGGAGAGACGTTCGTTCATCTAGCACAAAGGAACGGGTTGCAGGAAAAACTTTTACTCTTGTTTCTCAGTCTGTTTCCTAGTGCCGGTTTGAAGTTCCTGCAGTTTTCAGTGTAAAACCGAGTTGGTGCTAGTACCTCCCCATATATATGTATGGATTGGAGTTTGCAACTGAATAGAAACTTTGTGTTCCCAACAAGCTATTTTAAGGACGGCTTTCACACACACTTATCTCTCAGAACTGAGCATGTGGAGAGACATTCGTTCATCTAGCACAAAGGGAACGGGTTGCAGTTGAAACTTTTACTCTGGTTTCTCAGTCTGTTTCCTACTGCCTGTTTGAAGTTCCTGCAGTTTTCACTGTAAAAACGAGTTGGAGCTCGTACCTACCCATATATTTGAATGGAGTGGAGTCTGCAACTTAAAAGAAAATTTGTGTTCCCAACAAGCTATATGAAGGACGGCTTACAAACACACGTATCTCTCACAACTGAGCATGTGGAGAGACATTTGTTCATCTACCACAAAAGGAACGTGTTGCAGGAGAATGTTTTACTCTGGTTTCTCAGTCTGTTTCCTACTGCCTGTTTGAAGTTCCTGTAGTTTTCACTGTAAAACCGTGTTGGAACTCGAACCTCCCCATATTTATCTATGGAGTGGAGTTTGCAACTTAAAAGTAACTTTGTGTTCCAAACAAGCAAGGTGAAGGACGGCTTTCACACACACTTATCTCTCAGAACTGAGCATGTGGAGAGATTTTCGTTCATCTAGCACAAAGGTAACGGGATGCAGGAGAAACATTTACTCTGGTTTCTCAATCTGTTTCCTACTGCCGGTTGGAATTTCCTGCAGTTTTCACTGTAAAACCGAGTTTGAGATAGTACATCCCCATATATATGTATGGATTGGTGTTTGCATCTGTAAAGAAACTTTGTGTTCCCAACAAGCTAAATGAAGAACGACTTTCACACACACTTTTCTCTCAGAACTGAGCATGTGGAAAGACTTTCGTTCATCTAGCACAAAGGAACGGGTTGCAGGAGAAACTTTTACTCTGGTTCTCAGTCTTTTTCCTAGAGCCGGTTTGAATTTACTGCAGTTTTCACTGTAAAACCGAGTTGGAGCTCGTACCTCGTCATATATATGTATGGAGTGGAGTTTGCAAGTGAAAAAAAACTTTGTGTTCCCAACAAACAAGTTGAAGGACGGCTTTCAAACACACTTATCTCTCAGAACTGAGCATGTGGAGAGACTTTCGTGATCTAGCACAAAAGGAACGGTTTGCAGGAGAAATTTTCCTCTGGATTCTCAGTCTGTTTCCAAGTGCCGGTTTGAAGTTCCTGCAGTTTTCACTGTAAAACCGAGTTGGAGCTACTAGCTCCCCAAGTATATGTATGGAGTGGGGTTTGCAATTGAAAAGAAACTTTGTGTTCCCAACAAGCTAGGTGAAGGGCGGCTTTCACACACACCTATCTCTCAGAACTGAGCATGTGGAGAGACGTTCGTTCATCTAGCACAAAGGAAACGGGTTGCAGTTGAAATTTTTACTCTGGTTTCTCAGTCTGTTTCCTAGTGCCGGTTTGAAGTTCCTGCATTTTTCACTGTAAAACCGAGTTGGAGCTAGTAGCTCCCCATGTATATGCATGGAGTTGGGTTTGCAAGTGAAAAGAAACTTTGTGTTCCCAACAACCTAGGTGAAATACGGCTTTCAAACACAATTATCTATCCGAAATGAGCATGTGGAGAGACGTTCGTTCATCTAGCACAAAGGGAACGGGTTGAAGGGGAAACTTTTACTCTGGTTTCTCAGTCTGTTTCCTAGTGTCGGTTTGAATTTCCTGCATTTTTCACTGTAAAATCGAGTTGGAGCTAGTAGCTCCCCATGTATATGTATGGAGTTGGGTTTGCAAGTGAAAAGAAACTTTGTGTTCCCAACAAGCTAGGTGAAATACGGCTTTCACAAACAATTATCTCTCCGAACTGAGCATGAGGAGAGACGTTCGTTCATCTAGCACAAAGGAACGGGTTGCAGGAAAAACTTTTACTCTTGTTTCTCAGTCTGTTTCCTAGTGCCGGTTTGAAGTTCCTGCATTTTTCACTGTAAAACCGAGTTTTATCTAGTAGCTCCCCAAGAATATGTATGGAGTGGTGTTTGCAAGTGAAAAGAAACTTTGTGTTCCCAACAAGCTAGGTGAAGGGCGGCTTTCACACACACTTATCTCTCAGAACTGAGCATGTGGAGAGACGTTCGTTCATCTAGCAAAAAGGGAACGGGTTGCAGGGGAAACTTTTACTCTGGTTTCTCAGTCTGTTTCCTAGTGCCGGTTTGAAGTTCGTGCAGTTTTCACTGTAAAACCGAGTTGGAGCTACTAGCTCCCCAATTATACGTATGGAGTGGGGTTTGCAAGTGAAAAGAAACTTTGTGTTCCCAACAAGCTAGGTGAAATACGGCTTTCACACACACTTATCTCTCAGAACTGAGCATGTGGACAGACGTTCGTTCATCTAGCAAAAAGGGAACGGGTTGCAGGGGAAACTTTTACTCTGGTTTCTCAGTCTGTTTCCTAGTGCCGGTTTGAAGTTCCTGCAGTTTTCACTGTAAAATAAAGTTGGAACTCATACCTCCCCATATATATGTATGGATTGGAGTTTGCAACTGAAAAAGAACTTTGTGTTCCCAACAAGCTAGATGAAGGACTTCTTTCACACACACTTATCTCCCAGATCTGAGCATGTGGAGAGGCGTTCGTTCATCTAGCCCAAAGGGAACGGGATGCAGGAGAAACTTTACTCTGGTTTCTCAGTCTGTTTCCTAGTGCCGGTTTGATGTTCCTGCAGTTTTCACTGTAAAACACAGTTGGACCTCGTAACTCCCCATATATATGTATGGATTGGAGTTTGCAACAGAGAAGAAACGTTGTGTTCCAAACAAGCTAGGTGAAGGACGGCTTTCACAAACACTTATCTCTCAGAACTGAGCATGTGGAGAGACTTTCGTCATCTAGCACAAAGGGAACGGTTTGCAGGAGAAAATTTACTCTGGATTCTCCGTCTGTTTCCTAGTGCCGGTTTGAATTTCCTACAGTTTTCACTGTAAAACAGATTTGGAGCTCGTACCTCCCCATATATATGTATGGATTGGATTTTGCAACTGAAAAGAAACTTTGTGTTCCCAACAAGCTAGGTGAAATACGGCTTTCACACACAATTATCTCTCAGAACTGAGCATGTGGAGAGTCGTTCGTTCATCTAGCACAAAGGGAACGGGTTGCAGGGGAAATATTTACTCTGGTTTCTCAGTCTGTTTCCTAGTGCCGGTTTGAAGTTCCTGCAGTTTTCACTGTAAAACAGTGTTGGAGCTACTAGCTCCCCATGTATATGTATGGAGTGGGGTTTGCAAATGAAAAGAAACTTTGTGTTCCCAACAAGCTAGTTGAAGTGCGGCTTTCACACACACTTATCTCTCAGAATTGAGCAGGAGGAGAGACTTTCGTTCATCTAGCACAATGGGAACGGGTTGCAGGAAAAACTTTTACTCTGGTTTCTCAGTCTGTTTCCTAGTGCCGGTTTGAAGTTCCTGCATATTTCACTGTAAAACCGAGTTGAACCTTGTAGCTCCCCATATATATGTATGGAGTGGGGTTTGCAAGTGAAAAGAAACTTTGTGTTCCCAACAAGCTTGGTGAAGGACGACTTTCACACACAATTATATCTCAGAAATGACCATGTGGAGAGAAGTTCGTTCATCTAGCACAAAAGGAACGGTTTGAAGGAGAAACTTTTACTCTGTTTTCTCAGTCTGTTTCCTAATGCCGGTTTGAAGTTCCTGCAGTTTTCACTGTAATATCGATTTGGAGCTAGTAACACCCATATATATGTATGGAGTGGAGTTAGAACCTGAAAAGAAACTTTGTGTTCACAACAAGCTAGGTGAAGGACGGCTTTCACACACACTTATCTCTCAGAACTGAGCATGTGGAGAGACGTTAATTCATCTTGCACAAAGGAAAGTGTTCCAGGAGTAACTTTTACTCTGGTTCCTCAGTCTGTTTCCTAGTGCCGTTTTTAAGTTCCTGCAGTTTTCACTGTAAAACCGCGTTAGAGCTCGTACCTCCCCAGATATATTTATGGAGTGGAATTCGCCAGTGAAAAGAAACTTTGTGTTCCCAACAAGCTAGGTGAAGGGCCGCTTTCACCCACACTTATCTCTCAGAATTGAGCATGTGGAGAGACGTTCGTTCATCTAGCACAAAGGTAACGGTTTGCATGAGAAACTTTTAGTCTGTTTTCTCAGTCTGTTTCCTAGTGCCGGATTGAAGTTCTTCCAGTTTACACTGTAAAACCGTGTTGGAGATTGTACCTCCCCTTATAAATGTATGGAGTGTTGTTTGCAACTGAAAAGAAATTTTCTGTTCTCAACAAGCTAGGTGAAGGACGGCTTTCACACACACTTATCTCTCAGAACTGAGCATGTGGATAGACGTTCGTTCATCTAGCACAAATGGAACGGGTTGAAGGAGGAACTTTTTCTCTGGATTCTCAGTCTGTTTCCTAGTGCCGGTTTGAAGTTCCTGCTGTTTTCGCTGTAAAACAGAGTTGGAGCTCGTACCTCCCCATATATATGTATGGATTGGAGTTTGCAAATGAAAAGAAACTTTGTGTTCCCAACAAGCTAGGTGAAGGACTTCTTTCACACACACTTATCTCCCAGATCTGAGCATGTGGAGAGGCGTTCGTTCATCTAGCCCAAAGTGAAAGGGTTGCAGGAGAAAGTTAACTGTGGATTCTCAGACTTTTTCCTAGTGCCGGTTTGATGTTCCTGCAGTTTTCACTGTAAAACAGATTTGGAGCTAGTACCTCCCCATATATATGTATGGATTGGAGTTTGCAAGTGAAAAGATGCTTTGTTTTCCCAACAAGCTAGGTGAAGTACGGCTTTCACACACACTTATCTCACAGAACTGGGCATGTGGAGAGACGTTCGTTCATCTAGCACAAAAGGAACGGGTTGCTGGAGAAACTTTTACTCTGGTTTCTCAGTCTGATTCCTAGTTCCGGTTTGAAGTTCCTGCAGTTTTCACTGTAAAACAGAGTTGGAGATATTACCTCCCCATATATATGTATGGAGTGGTGTTTGCAACTGTAGAGAATCTTTGTGTTCCCAACAAGCTAGGTGAAAGACGGCTTTCACACACACTTATCTCTCAGAACTGAGCATGTGGAGAGACATTCGTTCATCTAGCACAAAGGGAACGGGTTGCAGGTGAAACTTTTACTCTGGTTTCTCAGTCTGTTTCCTACTGCCTGTTTGAAGTTCCTGCAATTTTCACTGTAAAACCGAGTTGGAGCTAGTACCTCCCATTATATATGCATGGAGTGGTGTTTACAACTGAAAAGAAACTTTGTGTTCCCAACAAGCTAGTTGAAGGACGGCATTCACACCCACTTAACTCTCAGAAATGAGCATGTGTAGAGATGTTCGTTCATCTAGCACAAATGGAACGGGTGGAAGGAGGAACTTTTACTCTGGTTTCTCAGTCTGTTTCCTAGTGCCGGTTTGAAGTTCCTGCAGTTTTCACTGTAAAATAAAGTTGGAACTCATACCTCCCCATATATATGTATGGATTGGAGTTTGCAACTGAAAAAGTACTTTGTGTTCCCAACAAGCTAGATGAAGGACTTCTTTCACACACAATTATCTCCCAGATCTGAGCATGTGGAGAGGCGTTCGTTCATCTAGCCCAAAGGGAACGGGATGCAGGAGAAACTTTACTCTGGTTTCTCAGTCTGTTTCCTAGTGCCGGTTTGATGTTCCTGCAGTTTTCACTGAAAAAAACACAGTTGGACCTCGTAACTCCCCATATATATGTATGGATTGGAGTTTGCAACAGAGAAGAAACGTTGTGTTCCAAACAAGCTAGGTGAAGGACGGCTTTCACAAACACTTATCTCTCAGAACTGAGCATGTGGAGAGACTTTCGTCATCTAGCACAAAGGGAACGGTTTGCAGGAGAAAATTTACTCTGGATTCTCCGTCTGTTTCCTAGTGCCGGTTTGAATTTCCTACAGTTTTCACTGTAAAACAGATTTGGAGCTCGTACCTCCCCATATATATGTATGGATTGGATTTTGCAACTGAAAAGAAACTTTGTGTTCCCAACAAGCTAGGTGAAATACGGCTTTCACACACAATTATCTCTCAGAACTGAGCATGTGGAGAGTCGTTCGTTCATCTAGCACAAAGGGAACGGGTTGCAGGGGAAATATTTACTCTGGTTTCTCAGTCTGTTTCCTAGTGCCGGTTTGAAGTTCCTGCAGTTTTCACTGTAAAACAGTGTTGGAGCTACTAGCTCCCCATGTATATGTATGGAGTGGGGTTTGCAAATGAAAAGAAACTTTGTGTTCCCAACAAGCTAGTTGAAGTGCGGCTTTCACACACACTTATCTCTCAGAATTGAGCAGGAGGAGAGACTTTCGTTCATCTAGCACAATGGGAACGGGTTGCAGGAAAAACTTTTACTCTGGTTTCTCAGTCTGTTTCCTAGTGCCGGTTTGAAGTTCCTGCATATTTCACTGTAAAACCGAGTTGAACCTTGTAGCTCCCCATATATATGTATGGAGTGGGGTTTGCAAGTGAAAAGAAACTTTGTGTTCCCAACAAGCTTGGTGAAGGACGACTTTCACACACAATTATCTCTCAGAAATGACCATGTGGAGAGAAGTTCGTTCATCTAGCACAAAAGGAACGGTTTGAAGGAGAAACTTTTACTCTGTTTTCTCAGTCTGTTTCCTAATGCCGGTTTGAAGTTCCTGCAGTTTTCACTGTAATATCGATTTGGAGCTAGTAACACCCATATATATGTATGGAGTGGAGTTAGAACCTGAAAAGAAACTTTGTGTTCACAACAAGCTAGGTGAAGGACGGCTTTCACACACACTTATCTCTCAGAACTGAGCATGTGGAGAGACGTTAATTCATCTTGCACAAAGGAAAGTGTTCCAGGAGTAACTTTTACTCTGGTTCCTCAGTCTGTTTCCTAGTGCCGTTTTTAAGTTCCTGCAGTTTTCACTGTAAAACCGCGTTGGAGCTCGTACCTCCCCAGATATATTTATGGAGTGGAATTCGCCAGTGAAAAGAAACTTTGTGTTCCCAACAAGCTAGGTGAAGGGCCGCTTTCACCCACACTTATCTCTCAGAATTGAGCATGTGGAGAGACGTTCGTTCATCTAGCACAAAGGTAACGGTTTGCATGAGAAACTTTTAGTCTGTTTTCTCAGTCTGTTTCCTAGTGCCGGATTGAAGTTCTTCCAGTTTTCACTGTAAAACCGTGTTGGAGATTGTACCTCCCCTTATAAATGTATGGAGTGTTGTTTGCAACTGAAAAGAAATTTTCTGTTCTCAACAAGCTAGGTGAAGGACGGCTTTCACACACACTTATCTCTCAGAACTGAGCATGTGGATAGACGTTCGTTCATCTAGCACAAATGGAACGGGTTGAAGGAGGAACTTTTTCTCTGGATTCTCAGTCTGTTTCCTAGTGCCGGTTTGAAGTTCCTGCTGTTTTCGCTGTAAAACAGAGTTGGAGCTCGTACCTCCCCATATATATGTATGGATTGGAGTTTGCAAATGAAAAGAAACTTTGTGTTCCCAACAAGCTAGGTGAAGGACTTCTTTCACACACACTTATCTCCCAGATCTGAGCATGTGGAGAGGCGTTCGTTCATCTAGCCCAAAGTGAACGGGTTGCAGGAGAAAGTTAACTGTGGATTCTCAGACTTTTTCCTAGTGCCGGTTTGATGTTCCTGCAGTTTTCACTGTAAAACAGATTTGGAGCTAGTACCTCCCCATATATATGTATGGATTGGAGTTTGCAAGTGAAAAGATGCTTTGTTTTCCCAACAAGCTAGGTGAAGTACGGCTTTCACACACACTTATCTCACAGAACTGGGCATGTGGAGAGACGTTCGTTCATCTAGCACAAAAGGAACGGGTTGCTGGAGAAACTTTTACTCTGGTTTCTCAGTCTGATTCCTAGTTCCGGTTTGAAGTTCCTGCAGTTTTCACTGTAAAACAGAGTTGGAGATATTACCTCCCCATATATATGTATGGAGTGGTGTTTGCAACTGTAGAGAATCTTTGTGTTCCCAACAAGCTAGGTGAAAGACGGCTTTCACACACACTTATCTCTCAGAACTGAGCATGTGGAGAGACATTCGTTCATCTAGCACAAAGGGAACGGGTTGCAGGTGAAACTTTTACTCTGGTTTCTCAGTCTGTTTCCTACTGCCTGTTTGAAGTTCCTGCAATTTTCACTGTAAAACCGAGTTGGAGCTAGTACCTCCCATTATATATGCATGGAGTGGTGTTTACAACTGAAAAGAAACTTTGTGTTCCCAACAAGCTAGTTGAAGGACGGCATTCACACCCACTTAACTCTCAGAAATGAGCATGTGTAGAGATGTTCGTTCATCTAGCACAAATGGAACGGGTGGAAGGAGGAACTTTTACTCTGGTTTCTCAGTCTGTTTCCTAGTGCCGGTTTGAAGTTCCTGCAGTTTTCACTGTAAAATAAAGTTGGAACTCATACCTCCCCATATATATGTATGGATTGGAGTTTGCAACTGAAAAAGAACTTTGTGTTCCCAACAAGCTAGATGAAGGAATTCTTTCACACACACTTATCTCCCAGATCTGAGCATGTGGAGAGGCGTTCGTTCATCTAGCCCAAAGGGAACGGGATGCAGGAGAAACTTTACTCTGGTTTCTCAGTCTCTTTCCTAGTGCCGGTTTGATGTTCCTGCAGTTTTCACTGTAAAACACAGTTGGACCTCGTACCTCCCCATATATATGTATGGATTGGAGTTTGCAACAGAGAAGAAACGTTGTGTTCCCAACAAGCTAGGTGAAGGACGGCTTTCACAAACACTTATCTCTCAGAACTGAGCATGTGGAGAGACTTTCGTCATCTAGCACAAAGGGAACGGTTTGCAGGAGAAAATTTACTCTGGATTCTCCGTCTGTTTCCTAGTGCCGGTTTGAATTTCCTACAGTTTTCACTGTAAAACAGATTTGGAGCTCGTACCTCCCCATATATATGTATGGATTGGATTTTGCAACTGAAAAGAAACTTTGTGTTCCCAACAAGCTAGGTGAAATACGGCTTTCACACACAATTATCTCTCAGAACTGAGCATGTGGAGAGTCGTTCGTTCATCTAGCACAAAGGGAACAGGTTGCAGGGGAAACATTTACTCTGGTTTCTCAGTCTGTTTCCTAGTGCCGGTTTGAAGTTCCTGCAGTTTTCACTGTAAAACAGTGTTGGAGCTACTAGCACCCCAAGTATATGTACGGAGTGGGGTTTGCAAATGAAAAGAAACTTTGTGTTCCCAACAAGCTAGGTGAAGTGCGGCTTTCACACACACTTATCTCTCAGAACTGAGCATGAGGAGAGACTTTCGTTCATCTAGCACAAAGGGAACGGGTTGCAGGAAAAACTTTTACTCTGGTTTCTCATTCTGTTTCCTAGTGCCGGTTTGAAGTTCCTGCATATTTCACTGTAAAACCGAGTTGGACCTTGTAGCTCCCCATATATATGTATGGAGTGGGGTTTGCATGTGAAAAGAAACTTTGTGTTCCCAACAAGCTTGGTGAAGGACGACATTCACACACAATTATCTCTCAGAACTGACCATGTGGAGAGAAGTTCGTTCATCTAGCACAAAGGGAACGGTTTGAAGGAGAAACTTTTACTCTGTTTTCTCAGTCTGTTTCCTAATGCCGTTTTGAAGTTCCTGCAGTTTTCACTGTAAAATCGATTTGGAGCTAGTAACACCCATATATATGTATGGAGTGGAATTTGAACCTGAAAAGAAACTTTGTGTTCACAACAAGCTAGGTGAAGGACGGCTTTCACACACACTTATCTCTCAGAACTGAGCATGTGGAGAGACGTTAATTCATCTTGCACAAAGGAAAGGGTTGCAGGAGTAACTTTTACTCTGGTTTCTCAGTCTGTTTCCTAGTGCCGTTTTTAAGTTCCTGCAGTTTTCACTGTAAAACCGCGTTGGAGCTCGTACCTCCCCAGATATATTTATGGAGTGGAATTCGCCAGTGAAAAGAAACTTTGTGTTCCCAACAAGCTAGGTGAAGGTCCGCTTTCACACACACTTATCTCTCAGGGTTGAGCATGTGGAGAGACTTTCGTTCATCTAGCACAAAGGTAACGGTTTGCATGAGAAACTTTTAGTCTGGTTTCTCAGTCTGTTTCCTAGTGCCGGATTGAAGTTCTTCCAGTTTTCACTGTAAAACCGTGTTGGAGATTGTACCTCCCCTTATAAATGTATGGAGTGTTGTTTGCAACTGAAAACAAACTTTCTGTTCCCAACAAGCTAGGTGAAGGACGGCTTTCACACACACTTATCTCTCAGAACTGAGCATGTGGATAGACGTTCGTTCATCTAGCACAAATGGAACGGGTTGCAGGAGAAACTTAACTGTGGTTTCTAGACTGTTTCCTAGTGCCGGTTTCATGTTCCTGCAGTTTTCACTGTAAAACAGATTTGGAGCTAGTACCTCCCCATATATATGTATGGATTGGAGTTTGCAAGTGAAAAGATGCTTTGTTTTCCCAACAAGCTAGGTGAAGTACGGCTTTCACACACACTTATCTCACAGAACTGGGCATGAGAAGAGACGTTCGTTCATCTAGCACAAAAGGAACGGTTTGCTGGAGAAACTTTTACTCTGGTTTCTCAGTCTGATTCCTAGTTCCGGTTTGAATTTCCTGCAGTTTTCACTGTAAAACAGAGTTGGAGATATTACCTCCCCATATATATGTATGGAGTGGTGTTTGCAACTGTAGAGAATCTTTGTGTTCCCAACAAGCTAGGTGAAAGACGGCTTTCACACACACTTATCTCTCAGAACTGAGCATGTGGAGAGACGTTCGTTCATCTAGCACAATGGGACGGGTTGCAGGAGAAACATATACTCTGGTTTCTCAGTCTGTTTCCTAGTGCCGGTTTGAAGTTCCTGCAGTTTTCAGTGTAATACCGAGTTGGTGCTAGTACCTCCCCATATATATGTATGGATTGGAGTTTGCAACTGAATAGAAACTTTGTGTTACCAACAAGCTAGGTGAAGGACGGCTTTCACACACACTTATCTCTCAGAACTGAGCATGTGGAGAGACATTCGTTCATCTAGCACAAAGGGAACGGGTTGCAGGTGAAACTTTTACTCTGGTTTCTCAGTCTGTTTCCTACTGCCTGTTTGAAGTTCCTGCAGTTTTCACTGTAAAAACGAGTTGGAGCTCGTACCTACCCATATATATGAATGGAGTGGAGTCTGCAACTTAAAAGAAAATTTGTGTTCCCAACAAGCTATATGAAGGACGGCTTTCCAACACACTTATCCCTCACAACTGAGCATGTGGAGAGACATTTGTTCATTTACCACAAAAGGAACGGGTTGCAGGAGAAAGTTTTACTCTGGTTTCTCAGTCTGTTTCCTACTGCCTGTTTGAAGTTCCTGTAGTTTTCACTGTAAAACCGTGTTGGAACTCGAACCTCCCCATATATATCTATGGAATGGAGTTTGCAAGTGAAAAGAAACTTTGTGTTCCCAACAAGATAGGTTAAGTACAGCTTTCACACACACTTTTCTCTCAGAACTGAGCATGTGGAGAGACGTTCGTTCATCTAGCACAAAGGGAACGGGTTGCATGTGAAACTTTTACTCTGGTTTCTCAGTCTGTTTCCTAGTGCCGGATTGAAGTTCTAGCAGTTTTCACTGTAAAAACGAGTTGGAGCTTGTACCTCCCCATATATCTGTATGGAGTGGTGTTTGCTACTGAAAAGAATCTTTGTGTTCCCAAAAAGCTAGGTGAAGGACGGCTTTCACACACACTTATGTCTCAGAACTGAGCATGTGGAGAGACGTTCGTTCATCTAGCACAAATGGAACGGGTTGAAGGAGGAACTTTTACTCTTGTTTCTCAGTCTGTTTCCTAGTGCCGGTTTGAAGTGCCTGCAGTTTTCACTGTAAAACCGAGTTGGAGCTCGTACCTACCCATATATATGAATGGAGTGGAGTCTGCAACTTAAAAGAAACTTTGTGTTCCCAACAATCTATATGAAGGGCGGGTTTCACACACACTTATCTCTCAGAACTGAGTATGTGGAGAGACATTCGTTCATCTAGCACAAAGGGAACGGTTTGCAGGAGAAACTTTTACTCTGGTTTCTCTGTCTATTTCCTACTGCGGGTTGAAGTTCCTGCAGAATTCACTGTAAAACCGATTTGGAAATCTTACCTCCCCATATATATATATGGAGTGGAGTTTTCAACTGAAAAGAAACTTTCTGATCCCAACAAGTTAGGTGAAGGACGGCTTTCACACACACTTATCTCTCAGAACTTAGCATGAGGAGAGACGTTCGTTCATCTAGCACAAAGGGAACGGGATGCAGGAGAAACATTTACTCTGGTTTCTCTTTCTGTTTCCTAGTGCCGTTATGAAGTTCCTGCAGTTTTCACTGTAAAACAGAGTTGGAGCTCTTACGTCCCCATATATATGTATGGAGTGGAGTTTAGAACTGAGAAGAAACTTTGTGTTCCCAACTAGCTAGGTGAAGGACGGCTTTCACAAACAATTATCTGTCAGAACTGAGCATGTGGAGAGACGTTCGTTCATCTAGCACAAAGGGAACGGGTTGCAGGAGAAACTTTACTCTGGTTTTTCAGTCTGTTTCCTACTGCCGGTTTGAAGTTCCTGCAATTTTCACTGTAAAACCGAGTTTGAGATAGTACCTCCCCATATATATGTATGGATTGGTGTTTGCAACTGTAAAGAAACTTTGTGTTCCCAACAAGCTAAATGAAGAACGAATTTCACACACACTTTTCTCTCAGAACTGAGCATGTGGAGAGACTTTCGTTCATCTAGCACAAAGGAACGTGTTGCAGGAGAAACTTTTACTCTGGTTCTCAGTCTTTTTCCTAGAGCCGGTTTGAAGTTACTGCAGTTTTCACTGTAAAACCGAGTTGGAGCTCGTACCTCCCCATATATATGTATGGAGTGGAGTTTGCAAGTGAAAAGAAACTTTGTGTTCCCAACAAGCTAGGTGAAATACGGCTTTCAAACACAATTATCTATCCGAAATGAGCATGTAGAGAGACGTTCGTTCATCTAGCACAAAGGGAACGGGTTGAAGGGGAAACTTTTACTCTGGTTTCTCAGTCTGTTTCCTAGTGTCGGTTTGAATTTCCTGCATTTTTCACTGTAAAACCGAGTTGGAGCTAGTAGCTCCCCATGTATATGTATGGAGTTGGGTTTGCAAGTGAAAATAAAATTTGTGTTCCCAACAAGCTAGGTGAAGGACGGCTTTCACACACAATTATCTCTCAGAACTGAGCATGTGGAGAGACTTTCGTGATCTAGCACAAAAGTAACGGTTTGCAGGAGAAATTTTCCTCTGGATTCTCAGTCTGTTTCCAAGTGCCGGTTTGAAGTTCCTGCAGTTTTCACTGTACAACCGATTTGGAGCTACTAGCTCCCCAAGTATATGTATGGAGTGGGGTTTGCAATTGAAAAGAAACTTTGTGTTCCCAACAAGCTAGGTGAAGGGCGGCTTTCCCACACACCTATCTCTCAGAACTGAGCATGTGGAGAGACGTTCGTTCATCTAGCACAAAGGAAACGGGTTGCATTTGAAATTTTTACTCTGGTTTCTCAGTCTGTTTCCTAGTGCCGGTTTGAAGTTCCTGCATTTTTCACTGTAAAACCGAGTTGGAGCTAGTAGCTCCCCATGTATATGTATGGAGTTGGGTTTGCAAGTGAAAAGAAACTTTGTGTTCCCAACAAGCTAGGTGAAATACGGCTTTCAAACACAATTATCTATCTGAAATGAACATGTGGAGAGACGTTCGTTCATCTAGCACAAAGGGAATGGGTTGAAGGGGAAACTTTTACTCTGGTTTCTCAGTCTGTTTCCTAGTGTCGGTTTGAATTTCCTGCATTTTTCACTGTAAATCCGAGTTGGAGCTAGTAGCTCCCCATGTATACGTATGGAGTTGGGTTTGCAAGTGAAAAGAAACTTTGTGTTCCCAACAAGCTAGGTGAAATACGGCTTCCACACACACTTATCTCTCAGAACTGAGCATGAGGAGAGACGTTCGTTCATCTAGCAAAAAGGGAACGGGTTGCAGGAAAAACTTTTACTCTGGTTTCTCAGTCTGTTTCCTAGTGTCGGTTTGAATTTCCTGCATTTTTCACTGTAAATCCGAGTTGGAGCTAGTAGCTCCCCATGTATACGTATGGAGTTGGGTTTGCAAATGAAAAGAAACTTTGTGTTCCCAACAAGCTAGGTGAAGGGCGGCTTTCACACACACTTATCTCTCAGAACTGAGCATGTGGAGAGACGTTCGTTCATCTAGCAAAAAGGGAACGGGTTGCAGGGGAAACTTTTACTCTGGTTTCTCAGTCTGTTTCCTAGTGCCGGATTGAAGTTCCTGCAGTTTTCACTGTAAAACCGAGTTGGAGCTACTAGCTCCCCAATTATATGTATGGAGTGGGGTTTGCAACTGAAAAGAAACTTTGTGTTCCCAACAAGCTATGTGAAATACGGCTTTCACACACAATTATCTCTCAGAACTGAGCATGTGGAGAGACGTTCGTTCATCTAGCACAAAGGTAACGGTTGGCATGAGAAACTGTTACTCTGGTTTCTCAGTTTTTTCCTAGAGCCGGATTGAAGTTCTTGAATTTTTCACTGTAAAACCGTGTTGGAACTCGTACCTCCCCATATATATGTATGGATTGGAGTTTGCAACTGAAAAAAAACTTTGTGTTCCCAACAAGCTAGGTGAAGGAATTCTTCACACACACTTATCTCCCAGATCTGAGCATGTGGAGAGGCGTTCATTCATCTAGCCCAAAGGGAACTCGATGCAGGAGAAACTTTACTCTGGTTTCTCAGTCTGTTTCCTAGTGCCTGGTTGAAGTTCCTACAGTTTTCACTGTAAAACCGATTTGGAGCTCGTACCTCCCCATATATATGTATGGATTGGAGTTTGCAACTGAAAAGAATCTTTGTGATCCCAACAAGCTAGGTGAAATACGGCTTTCACACACAATTATCTCTCAGAAATGAGCATGTGGAGAGACGTTCGTTCATCTAGCACAAAGGGAACGGGTTGAAGGGGAAACTTTTACTCTGGTTTCTCAGTCTGTTTCCTAGTGCCGGTTTGAGGTTCCTGCAGTTTTCAATGTAAAACAGAGTTCGACCTCGTACCTCCCCATATAGATGTATGGAGTGGAGTTTACAACTGAGAAGAAACTTTGTGTTCCCAACAAGCTAGGTGAAGGACGGCTTTCACAAACACTTATCTCTCAGAACTGAGCATGTGGAGAGACGTTCGTTCATCTAGCACAAATGGAACGGGTTGATGGAGGAACTTTTACTCTTGTTTCTCAGTCTGTTTCCTAGTGCCGGTTTGAAGTGCCTGCAGTTTTCACTGTAAAACCGAGTTGGAGCTCGTACCTACCCATATATATGAATGGAGTGGAGTCTGCAACTTAAAAGAAACTTTGTGTTCCCAACAATCTATATGAAGGTCGGGTTTCACACACACTTATCTCTCAGAACTGAGCATGTGGAGAGACATTCGTTCATCTAGCACAAAGGGAACGGTTTGCAGAGAAACTTTTACTCTGGTTTCTCTGTCTATTGCCTACTGCGGGTTGAAGTTCCTGCAGAATTCACTGTAAAACCGATTTGGAAATCTTACCTCCCCATATATATATATGGAGTGGAGTTTTCAACTGAAAAGAAACTTTCTGATCCCAACAAGTTAGGTGAAGGACGGCTTTCACACACACTTATCTCTCAGAATTTAGCATGAGGAGAGACGTTCGTTCATCTAGCACAAAGGGAACGGGATGCAGGAGAAACATTTACTCTGGTTTCTCTTTCTGTTTCCTAGTGCCGTTATGAAGTTCCTGCAGTTTCCACTGTAAAACAGAGTTGGAGCTCTTAAGTCCCCATATATATGTATGGAGTGGAGTTTAGAACTGAGAAGAAACTTTGTGTTCCCAACTAGCTAGGTGAAGGACGGCTTTCACAAACAATTATCTGTCAGAACTGAGCATGTGGAGAGACGTTCGTTCATCTAGCACAAAGGGAACGGGTTGCAGGAGAAACTTTACTCTGGTTTTTCAGTCTGTTTCCTACTGCCGGTTTGAAGTTCCTGCAATTTTCACTGTAAAACCGAGTTTGAGATAGTACCTCCCCATATATATGTATGGATTGGTGTTTGCAACTGTAAAGAAACTTTGTGTTCCCAACAAGCTAAATGAAGAACGACTTTCACACACTCTTTTCTCTCAGAACTGAGCATGTGGAGAGACTTTCGTTCATCTAGCACAAAGGAACGGGTTGCAGGAGAAACTTTTACTCTGGTTCTCAGTCTTTTTCCTAGAGCCGGTTTGAAGTTACTGCAGTTTTCACTGTAAAACCGAGTTGGAGCTCGTACCTCCCCATATATATGTATGGAGTTGGGTTTGCAAGTGAAAAGAAACTTTGTGTTCCCAACAAGCTAGGTGAAATACGGCTTTCAAACACAATTATCTATCTGAAATGAACATGTGGAGAGACGTTCGTTCATCTAGCACAAAGGGAATGGGTTGAAGGGGAAACTTTTACTCTGGTTTCTCAGTCTGTTTCCTAGTGTCGGTTTGAATTTCCTGCATTTTTCACTGTAAATCCGAGTTGGAGCTAGTAGCTCCCCATGTATACGTATGGAGTTGGGTTTGCAAGTGAAAAGAAACTTTGTGTTCCCAACAAGCTAGGTGAAATACGGCTTTCACACACAATTATCTCTCAGAACTGAGCATGAGGAGAGACGTTCGTTCATCTAGCAAAAAGGGAACGGGTTGCAGGAAAAACTTTTACTCTTGTTTCTCAGTCTGTTTCCTAGTGCCGGTTTGAAGTTCCTGCATTTTTCACTGTAAAACCGAGTTTTATCTAGTAGCTCCCCAAGTATATGTATGGAGTGGTGTTTGCAAGTGAAAAGAAACTTTGTGTTCCCAACAAGCTAGGTGAAGGGCGGCTTTCACACACAATTATCTCTCAGAACTGAGCATGTGGAGAGACGTTCGTTCATCTAGCACAAAGGTAACGGTTGGCATGAGAAACTGTTACTCTGGTTTCTCAGTTTTTTCCTAGTGCCGGATTGAAGTTCTTGAATTTTTCACTGTAAAACCGTGTTGGAACTCGTACCTCCCAATATATATGTATGGATTGGAGTTTGCAACTGAAAAAAAACTTTGTGTTCCCAACAAGCTAGGTGAAGGAATTCTTCACACACACTTATCTCCCAGATCTGAGCATGTGGAGAGGCGTTCATTCATCTAGCCCAAAGGGAACTCGATGCAGGAGAAACTTTACTCTGGTTTCTCAGTCTGTTTCCTAGTGCCTGGTTGAAGTTCCTACAGTTTTCACTGTAAAACCGATTTGGAGCTCGTACCTCCCCATATATATGTATGGATTGGAGTTTGCAACTGAAAAGAATCTTTGTGATCCCATCAAGCTAGGTGAAATACGGCTTTCACACACAATTATCTCTCAGAACTGAGCATGTGGAGAGACGTTCGTTCATCTAGCACAAATGGAACGGGTTGAAGGGGAAACTTTTACTCTGGTTTCTCAGTCTGTTTCCTAGTGCCGGTTTGAGGTTCCTGCAGTTTTCAATGTAAAACAGAGTTCGACCTCGTACCTCCCCATATAGATGTATGGAGTGGAGTTTACAACTGAGAAGAAACTTTGTGTTCCCAACAAGCTAGGTGAAGGACGGCTTTCACAAACACTTATCTCTCAGAACTGAGCATGTGGAGAGACTTTCGTCATCTAGCACAAAGTGAACGGTTTGCAGGAGAAATTTTACTCTGGATTCTCCGTATGTTTCCTAGTGCCTGGTTGAAGTTCCTACAGTTTTCACTGTAAAATTGATTTGGAGCTCGTACCTCCCCATATATAAGTATGGATTGGAGTTTGCAACTGAAAAGAAACTTTGTGATCCCAACAAGCTAGGTGAAATACGGCTTTCACACACAATTATCTCTCAGAACTGAGCATGTGGAGAGACGTTCGTTCATATAGCACAAAGGGAAAGGGCTGCAGGGGAAACTTTTACTCTGGTTTCTCAGTCTGTTTCCTAGTGCCGGTTTGAGGTTCCTGCAGTTTTCAGTGTAAAACCGAGTTGGAGCTCCTAGCTCCCCAAGTATATTTATGGAGTGGGGTTTGCAATTGAAAAGAAACTATGTGTTCCCAAGAAACTAGGTGTAGGACGGCTTTCACACACACTTATCTCTCAGAACTGAGCATGTGGAGAGACGTTCGTTCATCTAGCACACAGGAACGGTTTGCAGGAGAAAGTTTTACTCTGGTTTCTCAGTCTGTTTCCTAATGCCGGTTTGAAGTTCCTGCAGTTTTCACTGTAAAATCGATTTGGAGCTAGTAACACCCATATATATGTATGGAGTGGAGTTTGAACCTGAAAAGAAACTTTGTGTTCACAACAAGCTAGGTGAAGGACGGCTTTCACACACACTTATCTCTCAGAACTGAGCATGTGGAGAGACGTTAATTCATCTTGCACAAAGGAAAGTGTTGCAGGAGTAACTTTTACTCTGGTTTCTCAGTCTGTTTCCTAGTGCCGTTTTTAAGTTCCTGCAGTTTTCACTGTAAAACCACGTTGGAGCTCGTACCTCCCCAGATATATTTATGGAGTGGAATTCGCCAGTGAAAAGAAACTTTGTGTTCCCAACAAGCTAGGTGAAGGGACTCTTTCACACACACTTATCTCCCAGATCTGAGCATGTGGAGAGACGTTCGTTCATCTAGCACAAAGGTAACGGTTTGCATGAGAAACTTTTAGTCTGGTTTCTCAGTCTGTTTCCTAGTGCCGGATTGAAGTTCTTACAGTTTTCACTGTAAAACAGAGTTGGAGCTCGGACCTCCCCATATATATGTATGGATTGGAGTTTGCAACTGAAAAGAAACTTTGTGTTCCCAACAAGCTAGGTGAAGGACTTCTTTCACACACACTTATCTCCCAGATCTGAGCATGTGGAGAGGCGTTCGTTCATCTAGCCCAAAGGGAACGGGTTGCAGGAGAAACTTAACTGTGGTTTCTCAGACTGTTTAATAGTGCCGGTTTGATGTTCCTGCAGTTTTCACTGTAAAACAGATTTGGAGCTAGTACCTCCCCATATATATGTATGGATTGGAGTTTGCATGTGAAAAGATGCTTTGTTTTCCCAACAAGCTAGGTGAAGTACGGCTTTCACACACACTTATCTCTCAGAACTGAGCATGTGGATAGACGTTCGTTCATCTAGCACAAATGGAACGGGTTGAATGAGGAACTTTTTCTCTGGATTCTCAGTCTGTTTCCTAGAGCCGGTTTGAATTTCCTGCTGTTTTCACTGTAAAACAGAGTTGGAGCTCGTACCTCCCCATATATATGTATGGATTGGTGTTTGCAAGTGAAAAGATGCTTTGTTTTCCCAACAAGCTATGTGAAGTACGGCTTTCACACACACTTATCTCACAGAACTGGGCATGTGGCGAGACGTTCGTTCATCTAGCACAAAAGGAACGGGTTGCTGGAGAAACTTTTACTCTGGTTTCTCAGTCTGATTCCTAGTTCCGGTTTGAAGTTCCTGCAGTTTTCACTGTAAAACAGAGTTGGAGATATTACCTCCCCATATATATGTATGGAGTGGTGTTTGCAACTGTAGAGAATCTTTGTGTTCCCAACAAGCTAGGTGAAAGACGGCATTCACACACAATTAACTCTCAGAAATGAGCATGTATAGAGATGTTCGTTCATCTAGCACAAATGGAACGGGTGGAAGGAGGAAATTTTACTCTGGTTTCTCAGTCTGTTTCCTAGTGCCGGTTTGAAGTTCCTGCAGTTTTCACTGTAAAATAGAGTTGGAACTCATACCTCCCCATATATATGTATGGATTGGAGTTTGCAACTGAAAAAGTACTTTGTGTTCCCAACAAGCTAGATGAAGGACTTCTTTCACACACACTTATCTCCCAGATCTGAGCATGTGGAGAGGCGTTCGTTCATCTAGCCCAAAGGGAACGGGATGCAGGAGAAACTTTACTCTGGTTTCTCAGTCTGTTTCCTAGTGCCGGTTTGATG